>NC_060149.1:92116729-92758515 GCF_021461385.2 Schistocerca piceifrons | reverse complement strand
TGGCTTTGGCAAAAGAATTCTAAATTGGTTTGTTGGCGTACATCTACACTTTTTCCAAAGATTGCACCTTGTAATTTAATCTTACGTAACGGAAGTGTGGGGCAATCGTTCGATTTGTTGCATTTGCTAAAAGCTGTTTCACTAATTACTGAAATGGGACTGCCAGAGTCAAGTACTGCCGTAAATTTTACGTCATTTACTGTAATGTGAATCACAGGATATGCAATGTTGTTATGTTTTACGTCGTGTTCCTGGAGTAAGATGTCCCTAATGTCTTCCATTTTTACGTAATTACTAGCTACGGCAGCTGCGTCGTCAGTTTCATAAGTATGCTTTGTGGCTGCCAGCGGTGTGAGTCATTGCCTATTGTCTCTTTGTTGGCGCGCGTCGTTATTGGGATTTGGAGACCTAACTTCTACAAATTCACCGTGACGAGAATCCCGCCAGTTCTGATGCAGTTCAGGTCTGTCGTTACGATCATATCGTCTGTCGTCATGTCGGTAGATTCCATAGTTTCTTTCTTGTCGGTCACGTGGTGGAGAATTTCTCCCTGAGTCGTAACTGCGCGCTGGACCGTTGCGTCTAAAGTTATTCTGTCTCCCTTGATAATAATTGTTTTGGTTCCCATATTGTTTGTTTCTCTGATTGTCTCTGTGATAGTCATTACCGCGGAGAGGTGATCTTTCCCTGTAATTATTACTACTCTGCCAACGGTTGTCATGCGGGTGGTGTCTGTTTTGGTCACGATTTGTGTTGTGAGAATAGCCTTGTCGCGTCCAGTTATTATCGAGGAATTGTGACGGATGTGACCTGTAATTGTTGTGTTCCTGTTTCCGCATTCCGCGATTGTCAGTGTCAATTTCCAATTCTTGTAACAGTCCCTGAAAAGCTTCAATGTCGTCTTTGCAACGTCCTGCCAAAATAATGTGTCGTAAATGTTCACGCAATTTGATTAAGCAAATGCGAATAAGTTCTGAGGGGCTGTATGGGTTTGAAAGATACTGATTCTTATGCAACATGTCTTCAAAATATTTCATAAGACTGGAAAATTCAGATTGTTCGAAACGTTTCATCATTATGATGCTATGTTTTACTCGGTCTTGTGTAGCTTGAGACCAATATGCTGAGAGGAAGGCATGATAAAAATCTCCTTCACTGTGGCAATCGTGAATGACCGATCGCATTCTTACAGCTGGTTCACTCTCCAAGTAGCCACACATAAATTCTAATCTGTGTTCTAATGACCAGTTTGGAGGAAAACAATGAGAGAATTGATGGAGCCACGCTTGTGGATGAATGTCGTTGGCAGAATTCTTAAATGTTTTGAATTTACGTGTAGTAATGAACAGCTTATAGTCAAAGTCATCATGTCGGCGAGTCGCATGTCGGTCATTGTTACGTCGTGTCGGCGGTTCCATCTCAAAATTCGGTCCACCTTGCCAATTCCTTTCATAATTACCGAAATGCCCTATGTTATTATTTTGTGGCTTTTCCGTATTTCTAAGTTCCTCTTCCCGTGTTGGAGCGCGAGTGTCCTCTGAAATATGTAATTCTTGTATCACCTGCGTCAACTGATCTTGTACTTCCCGGATTTCTCTTTTGTACTGTGTATTGATTTGATTTTGATTTTGTTTGAATTTTCTGATTTGTTCATACTCTTCTGTGTCAGTGAAGGCTACGGGTCTTGTGTCATTCAGATCATCATCTACCTTTGTAGATAAGTTAGTGACCTGATCCGAAAGTTCGGCTCCTTTCTCCGATAGTGAACACATTTCCTCAGTGTGTTTTTCTGAACCAAGTTTCAGAGTGTCCATTTGTGTTGAAATCGAATCTACTGTGTCCTTTAAGTTTTCCTGAGCTTTTGCAAGTTGCATAACCGAATCGGTAGATGCAACTGAGTCAATTTTAGCCCACAAGGTCTCATGATTTTCATGAACAATGGCTTGCAGTTCTTTTATGGCTGCTTCGTGATTCTGTAATGCATTTTCATGCCGCGAAAAAATAGGTTGAAAATGCTCACAAATTTGTGTTTTTACGTCATTACAGACTTTTTGACATTTCGATTCAATGTTATGTAACTCAGTAGTTAAATCTTCACGTGTTTGTTCAAGCGTGGTGTGAAGATTTTGTTCCATTGCGTCTAACTGTTGCTGTGTATGTCTCTGGTGTTGTTCCATTGTGTCTAACTTTTGAAGCTTTTGCTGTGTTTGTCTCTGATTTTGTTCCAGCGTTGTGTCTAACTTTTGTAGCCTTTGTCCCATTTGTTGCATTAACTGTAATAACAGTGCACTGGTGTCTGAAACATGTTCCTCAGTGCTATTCGGCAGTGCATTTGAACTGGCAATATTCGCATTTTGTAAAGCAGAAAATGTGTCTTGATTTATTTGAGAAAACGGTGAGGACGCAAAACCTGAATCTACAGTATTTGCAAGATTGTGTCCTGTCATTTCAGAATCCTGAGGCGAGCTGTTGCCGACCGATCGATCGATAATGCTTCCCTGTTCACTACCTGTTTCACTGTCTACACCATTGTTTGCAGCCCACTCCATTTCCCTATGCACAATTACCAAATTACTACTTTGAACATCAGTTAATTCATTACTCGGTGGCGCTAACACACTGCTTTCTTCACTGTAATTTCTCAATTTACTTTGGAGCCTAGTATTACGTTTTTCACACGCCATTATTGTCACAATATTTCACACGACAACACAGAAAAGCACAATTTTAAGAGCAAAAATAAGAGAACACATTAACATAGAACTGAAAATAATATCTAGTTCATTGCAGCTGTGAAATACTTGGTGCAAATCTACATGCATGCCACAACTGTTTTACTGTACAACAATGAAAGACTGCAACTACAAAGGAGATTTTCTCTACAATTACGTGCTAGCAATAAACAAAATCTACACTAATTACACAAACTACAAGAAAAAATCAGAAGATTCCAGTGAGGTATCCTCGGCTAAGGGTCGACATATGTAATAATTTTTGGAGGGCATAGATGCGTGCCCCATAATATCAATTCGTAATTTTTAAATTTGTAAGAAGAGGTGTTTACAATGTGCATCCTCAATGCGGAATCCTGGCAGGGTCGCCATATGAAACGTCCCCTTTGAACAATTATACAAGACTGTGCTTAAACTGACACACAATATTTTGTTAGCGCAATGCAATCTGACTTTCAAAATTCCCTACAAAAGAATGGCCCTGACTAACATTAAACTATACCATTCACAAATCACTTACCTCACAAAAATCTTCGCTGCTCAAGCTACTGCAATACAGCGAGCGCCACTACTGCCAGCTAAATAAAAGATTCAAACTATGGAAGGCACTAACTACTGATAGGGATAGTTAGCAATTGAAAGATATTAATAGAGAACAAACAATGTATTTACCTTGATATCATCATATATAAATATAGCAGTTCATGACAAATTTCAAAACTCCGCCATCTCTCTCCCCACATCCACCACTGCTGGCGGCTCACCTCCAACTGTGCAACGCTACGCGCTGTTCACATCCAGCTGCCGCTGCCCAACACTACAATGGCAGACAACAATGCAAACTACCCACAGACTGCACACAGCAGAGCCAGTGATTTTTCATACAGAGGTGGCGTTACCAATAAAAAAAACCTAAACAGCCTACTTACATATCATTGGGCGATACCCAATGCGGAATCCTGGCAAGGGTCGCCATATGTAATAATTTTTGGAGGGCATAGATGCGTGCCCCATAATATCAATTCGTAATTTTTAAATTTGTAAGAAGAGGTGTTTACAATGTGCATCCTCAATGCGGAATCCTGGCAGGGTCGCCATATAAAACGTCCCCTTTGAACAATTATACAAGACTGTGCTTAAACTGACACACAATATTTTGTTAGCGCAACGCAATCTGACTTTCAAAATTCCCTACAAAAGAATGGCCCTGACTAACATTAAACTATACCTTTCACAAATCACTTACCTCACAAAAATCTTCGCTGCTCAAGCTACTGCAATACAGCGAGCGCCACTACTGCCAGCTAAATAAAAGATTCAAACTATGGAAGGCACTAACTACTGATAGGGATAGTTAGCAAATGAAAGATATTAATAGAGAACAAACAATGTATTTACCTTGATATCATCATATATAAATATAGCAGTTCATGACAAATTTCAAAACTCCGCCATCTCTCTCCCCACATCCACCACTGCTGGCGGCTCACCTCCAACTGCGCAACGCTACGCGCTGTTCACATCCAGCTGCCGCTGCCCAACACTACAATGGCAGACAATAATGCAAACTAGCCACAGACTGCACACAGCAGAGCCAGTGATTTTTCATACAGAGGTGGCGTTACCAATAAAAAAAACCTAAACAGCCTACTTACACTCTGATATTGTAGATGATATTCAGCGGTCACGTCGGGACATTATTAATTATTATAAGTAAGTATTTAAATTAATAAAGGAAAGAGCGTTAGAGGAAGTATCGAAACAACATTTAATTTCAAATTCCAAAGTTTCTTGTAATGAAATTCGTGATGAAGGATACCGGACTGATGCAAACCGATATCTTTTCTGGCCATGATTTTAATTTTAGACCGAAGAAACGGGTGAAATTTGGTGGAGAATTGAATGAAAATGATGTCATGTCTGGCTGGGATTCAGAACCCCGAATGCAGAAAGGTTATTTATCTAATTTAAAAATTGAAACCAGTATCTTTAAAAGTAGACAATTCCCCACGTTTTCAATCGAGAGAAATAGCGTTCAAATACATCCTAAAGTATTCATTAATAGCTTTAAGAGAGTATTTCCCCAAGGCTGGACAGAAAAGTACGGAATACAGTTTATTGTCTCTAAAATGGTTGGAGAAGCAGCTATATGGGCTACCAAGGCAAGCGAACGATGTTCTTCATGTCAAGAATTTGAAAGGTTATTTCTGGCAAAACTCTGGTCAATTAGCAAACAAGAAAGATTACGAAATGAGGTTTATAATCCTGAGATATTCAATCCTAAAAAGGGTACTCTTAGGAATTATTTTGAAAAGTACATAAATATGACGAAATTCTGGTATAATCCTATTTCGTTTAGGGAAGTAATAAGAATTTTAAGATCTTGATTGAAAATTTATATTCGAGAACGTCTAGTAACGGTGCCCTAGGACGATCTTGAGTATTTTTTGTCCATGGTAGATGAAGTAGGCATTCTGTCAGAAGATGCTAGACATCAGAATATTAACAATAATTATTGTCAATTTAACATAGGTAGTGGTAATGGCAACCACCTGAACTACAACAATAACAACTTCGCTCAGGGAAACGGCAATCGAAATGGGAATAATAATAATATTAATCAAAGGCAAAATTTTAATTCTGGGCAAAGGTATAGACCTTCTTTTGGGAACAATAATCCGAATTTTGGTAACAACCATTATTACGTTTCTAATAATAACAATTTTGAAGTCACGAACGGTAATAATACATCGAATGATGTCCAGAATAGGAAGCGTAGATCTACAGAAAACCAATCACAAAATTTTAACGGAATGCACAACGGAATGTACAGTGGGAGGAATCATGTGTGAGTAATGGTAATAGTAATTTCAGAACGAGTATGAATAGTGCTGACAATTCAATACCGTTATCCGATAGAAAAGGCTTTAATAATTCCGGTGCTTTAGGTAACAGTCAACATACTCTGAAAATAGTACAAGTACACGACAAATCCAAACTTACGACTGAAACTAGGGAGGTAAACTGAAGCCAGTCAACTTAGGCCTTCCTCGTTTGGCTGGAGGGAATGAGGAAGGCAAATCGTGTGGTATGTACATACTCCGATATAATAATGAGAAAGATATCCGAGAAGAACTGTTAGAGGAAAGACACTGTACGAAGACCAATAAAGAGACTTTATTAGCCATGGTGGAGGTAAAGATTGGAGAAATTCCTGTGCAGATATTGACAGAGACTGGGTCCTCAGTGAATGTCATGAATTACAGTTTCTATAAGCAGATTTGTCGATGTAAAACGACGCGGACTTTACCAGTATCTGGGTGCACGATCTCTGGGGCATTTAGTGCTAAAGCACAACGTGTTAGGATGCAGGTTCAGGTTGAGATTGAAATACAAGATGATCGACTAATAAGCGACTTCTTGATTATTGAGAAACTTTCTGTAATGTGTATTTGTGGTTGTAATTTCCTAAGATATCACAGTGCTGTCTTAGATATTAAAGAAGGTATGTGTAAGTTAGAAATAAGCGATAAATTTGTTGAGTTAAAGTTCATGAAAAGATTTGCTGTTCATGGAGCGTACTGTAATAGTTTTAATACAAGATTGTTAAATAATGACATTTAACTGCAATGTTGTGATGATCATTGCAAGGACCATACAAATGAAATCCGTGAAAATATTATTAATGATAAAGTATCAGAATCACACTATCTCACATATTTTCAAAGGGAAGATTTATCTTCAGTGCTAAGAAAGTTCAAATCCGTTTTTAATAAAAAAAACAGTAGTAATAAAAGGGTTTGAATATAACATAAGGGTTTATCTGCGTAAGAATTTTTTGTAGACTAAATTACTCAATACCTTGGTCAAAGAGAGAAAGTGTTCAAAAAGAGATTAAAAAGGTGCTAGAATGGGGTATTATTGAACCGTCCAGTTCTGAATATTGCAGTCCATTGTTGGCAGTGGAAATGGCAAATGGTGATCTAAGGTTGGTTCTAGATGCTTGAGACATCAATAAAATTTTAATACCCATGAGAACACGACCTGAAAACCTTGAGGAATTGCTACAGAAATTCTATGGAGTCTTTTTTAACGTCCTTGGACCTCCGAGCTTCTTATTGGCAAACAAAGATAATGGAGGAATCACGTAAATATACGGCATTTGTTTTTGGTGGCTGGTGCTATCAATTTAAAGTCATGCTGTTTGGATTAAATATTAGTGGAGGAACCGCTGTTCATACCTACCGACTGTAGAAGCGTTATTATAGTGTGGCTGTATATCTGTTAGGTTAAAACTGAAATGTACACATTATTATTATAATAGTAATAAATGATGATAGTGAAAAATTTCTATAGATTGTGTTAAGTGTGGAACGTAAAAAACAAGCTGCAGAATTCAAGGATCTATACGCAACTATCTCATCAGTATATGTTCTTACTGTAGAAATAAATATTTGTTAGCATAAAGTACTACAATATCATACAACACATTTCCATCAGGATATGGTATAAACTGTAAATATATTTTAATTTTCAATTTTGTGTCTTTTATACAAAAAGCTGCAGTTGTAAACTATGATAACAAACAAATTACAAAGATTATAAATCTTTAAACTAGATTAGTCGTTCTAAATTTATAAGTAGAGTAAGATGTTGTAGTGTATATTTGTGGCTTTTGTGCAAAAAGATATGATGTGAACTATGATCATTCGATGTGGTAGGAATAAAACATTCAATTGCTTTTTCGTGTTCTTATCGAGAGTATCCAGCCATGTACTTATTTCCCTTGAGGTTTAGTCACAGTTTAAATAAAAAACTAAGTATATGTGTGCAAGTAATAATTCGTTTGTAGCTTTTTTGTATATAAACATCGATTGATCTCTAATAGATATAAAGTTTATAACCATTACATTAAGTCATGTTGTGTTATCTCATGCTCTCATAATACTGACGTGCCCTATTATCAGTGTAACAAAAATAAAGATGAGGAGGATCAATAAAACAATACGGTACAATGCAATAGTGATAGCAAAAGTGAATTTCATATCGTACATTCTTGATCAGTATGTGTGGTAAAGTGCTGATAAGAGAAATATCATTTCAAAACCTCGTCATTTATTTGCTAGCGCAAATATACACATATAAGCTCGGCACACAGTATTTGTAAGGGAATAAACAGAGCATGTTTACCTGAACCATTATGCTTTTTCCTTAAGTAATTAATAACGTCATAAACACCCGTGCTTTTCTCTTTCATTAGAGCTACCTTTTTCACTTAAAATGTTATTTAATGAAAATCACTTCATCAACAAATTTTATTATTTATATAATGCGTGGACGTCAGTTCTGTTGTGTTATTGTAAAACCTAAATAATTTTTCGCTTTTAGATGTCTGACCTCGCATGTGGAAGAACAGTCAATGGCAAATATATTCAAATCGTCATGGAACATTCGCAGTTTGCCAAGAAAACAGAGTCCAATAATGAAATAAAAACTAGGAAGACGCAAAAGCATAAAATACACTTCAATAAAATGATTGAGTGTGTTGAAAATAGGCTAACGTCCGATGTTAGCAGATGATGACGCCGTCTTAACTTTCTTACCGAGAAACTTCGAAGTGGTGTGACAGTCTGTTGACAGTCCGTGTGAATGCCACCATCTGAAATGCATTTTGGCGTGTTTTCACTTGATGTGATGGCCAGTGTGAATTGGCCTTAAGAGTTCAGTCTGTATTTTCAGTTAATTTTGCTCTTGTTAGATCTGTCACATCACAGGGTAGTAAATTAGTTACATGCTCCATCGCAAATATTTACGAAAAACGTTATGTTGTGGAATGTGTCAATAGAAGAAACATAAAAATATTTATATGGATACATGCTAGCCATGTACAACTTCATTTGTTTAAAATTACTAATTACTGCTGCTCAAGACTTCATCTATGATATAGACGGAGTTGGTTAGGAGGAGCATCTATAGTCTACTTTTGAAAAGGCTTCTGTAATCTGTCAGATGTTTTATTTCCATGGATATATTGTCAAAGAGTTTTATAACTGTATATTTCACTCCTTTCTGTGTCAAAATTAGATTTATTAAAGGCAATACTGATCAGTTTTCCTTCTCATGCAATAACTGTGAATCTCTCTGTTACCTTTACATTCAGATGGATAGTTGATAACAAATTTCATAAGTGAGACTGTGGTTAATTTTCCCAGTTGTTTAAAGCGATGCCTGCAAGATGTATTTGTCTGAATCATCACATAATTATAATTACTTCTTTTGTATATTGACTACTGTTTGCCTATGGCAGGAGCTACTCCAGAATATTATCACATAAGAGGTGAGTGTTGGAATATATGCAATATATGGTATCTTACTGGTTCCTATATCCCCAAAGTTGGCAACTATTCTTATGACCTAAGTAGGCTAACCTAAACGTTTTACGAAGTCTACGATATAGGTTTTTAACTATTAGTTTTCATCAATGTGTACACCCATTAAGTTTCCACATTACTTATTATTTCTTGGTAAAATGTAATCATCATGTGACTAGGGCCTCCCGCCAGGTAGACCATTTGCTGGGTGTATGTCTTTCGATTTGACGCCACATCAGAAACTTGCGTGTTGATGGGGATGACACGATGATTATGACAAAATATCACCCAGTCCCTGAGTGTTGAAAATCTCCGACCCAGCTGGGAATCGAACCTGGACCCTTAGGATTGAGATTCTGTCACACTGATCAGTTTCTTTTTTTTCATTGTTGATCGTTGTGTTCGGTCGTTGGGGTCGTTACATGATATCTGGTCAAGTTCGTTTGTTAATCTTTCCACTCAGTTATTTTATTACGGAGGGCGACCAGCTCTCTGAGCAAACACGCTGAGCTGCCGTGCCGCCACCACTCAGCTACCGGGGGCGGACATTTCTTGGTTAATAGGAGGTGGAATATTTCTACAGCACAAAACAAGAGGAGATGTGGTTTTTCCAAGTTTAAAGCTACTGTGTTTATACTTTCACAAAAACAACATTTACGAATGCCTCTTTTGGCGCTTCTTTGCTCGGCTCCACAACAAGGCTTGTACCTACTGGAAACGTACTAATTCTGCCTCCTGATTCAAATAAAACCCACACATCATTCAAATAAAGCGAGGATAATAGTGTGCCAATGATTCAACACTGCCGCGCGGGATTAGCCGAGCGGTCTAGGCGCTGCAGTCATGGACTGTGCGGCTGGTCCCGGCGGAGGTTCGAGTCCTCCCGCAGGCATGGGTGTGTGTGTTTGTCCTTAGGATAATTTAGGTTAAGTAGTGTGTAAGCTTAGGGACTGATGACCTTAGCAGTTAAGTCCCGTAAGATTTCACACACATTTGAATTTGGACATTCAACACTATGGCATTATCATTATCATTGAAATTTCTTCCCATGCAGATGATGTGGTATACCTCTTTGTATTACTCTAACAGCCTAGAATAACTTCCTGCATTCTGTTTCTTTAACAAGTCCTAAACCAGGCATAGGCTGAACCTCCCATTCGATAAAGACTTAATTTCTCTAATAGAGTATTATGATTGATACAATTAAAGGCTTTTGATAACTCACAGAAGATTCCAAGTGGTGATATTTTACAATTTAAAAATTTTACTATGCGCACAGCTCATGTATAAATAGCTGTCCCAGTAGACTGGCACTTTCGAAATACAAGCTGTGAGTGACAAAGTATCCCACTGCTAGACAGGCAGGTGATAAGCTTGGACAAAAATATCCTCTAAAGATTTTAGAAAGTAATGTAAGGAAAAGCAATGACGGTAGATGTTGACATCAGTGCAGTTATTTTTCTTATAGAGATGCCTAACAGCACCATATTTCAAAATGTCTAGTAAAAAACCCCAAAGTAATGAGGGATTAAGTAAGTGACTAGGAACATTACATATTGTAGGGCGACAACTTCTTAATGTTTTATTAGACGAATTATTCACCCCATATGAGCTTTTACATTTTACAATCAAAATGACATTCCTTACTTCAGTGGGGATGTGCCACAAACTTTTATTTCACTAACTGGTATCTGTAATTCTTCTTCGCCATACAGTTTTGCTTTTCTTTTGAACTATTTCCATCATTTTCCCCAACTATTTTTGAAAGGAAAATGAAGCGTTTGCTTGAACAACGTTGTAACTGACATTTAGTTTGTATCTACTGGTTAAATAGTTTCTACCTGACAGTATTTTTTTGTACCATTATTGCACTATAGAATTCTTAGTTACAGTGAACAAAGTGGCACAGAGGATATTGTGGTACAAAGGAGAGCACAGAAGTGCTTGAATGAAAGAAGTAAATGTAAAGTTAACATTTATGAATGTAAGAACAATAACTGCAACTAATTGAGATTTAGTGGATGTGGTTATATATTGCAGAGAAATGGTTATGTACCTGGAAAGATCCCACCTGTTCGGCTGAGTGAAACAAAATTTTACCTGTCATTACCAAGGAAAAAAACTTTCTCATTATTTTTGTAGCCAAAACGTTGTATATCTTAAATATTTGCAGAGTTCTCATACAATAGTGTTACACTTAGTTGAAAATTTAATATCAGTTTATTACGATTTCGTATTGCTATTGTTGTCAATTGATAACTACCATTTTAGATTTTTTTGTAACAAAGCTAACTTTTACGTTTTTTGCTATATGTGCCATACAAATCTGCATTTATCTCGTAATTTACCCATTTATTGGTCTCACTACGTTACAAATACATATAAATATAATATGGAACATACATATTGCATAGTATAAAAGGACTTCAGTATGCAGTGGTTACACACAGTTTGTCATTACATTCACAACATCTTCCCTCAGACCACTTCGGAATAATCTAAGGTTTACTTCACTCCTGTTTTACTATTCTTACTCATATCAGTCTTGCAACGAACAAAACACCAAGGAAAGCCGAAAATTTTTCAAAATCTTTCTGTTGGCAGTCTCGAGCTCTCTGTGAACAGGCTGCTACAATTCTTTCTAGTTTTTGGTTTGTATATTTTACAATGCATCTGTCTGAAAAAAAAACAAGAATACAGAACAGTTTCTAATGTTTTGCTTCCTCCTTTACACCAGGAAACAGACTTACAATACAATATTTAGGCCAGCAGTTTTTGCTGTGATGTTTTATGCTTCAACAATTTTGTTTTGCCATTTCTACATTGATCCATGTCACGATCTTCAGATGTTCAGGGTACAATGGACACAATTTCATAATCGCTATCAGACAACTCTGTGGTTCTGTCGACCTTTCCACGTCATCTACGTGGATCTTCTCGTCTAGCGTCTCCTGTAGCTCCTCCAGCTTATTGTTGTCACGAACATACAATAAGAAAAATTCGAACCCAGACAGAGGCCTGTCAGCAATACGTGTTCCCACAAACAATTCGCGACTGGAGAAAGAAAATGGGGAAGTGACACTGGTACACAAAGTATGCTCTGTCACACACCGCAAGGTGGCTTGCGGAGTGTAAATTTAGATGTAGATCAATAATTGTTCGTTTGACAGGAGCCTGCCATATACTTAGTGTATGCAACGACCCCAATCAATATGTAAAACGTACTAAGAACACTTACTTTGCTTATAAAAGTCGCGATAGATACAGAATACGACAAGGAGAAAAGATTAATCCAATCGCACGTTACTACCACAAAAAACGAACTAAAAGAAAAGCATGACGCTGTTTCAGGATTTTACAAGAAATTGTTGTGTAGTAACTCACGTGCGAGAAGAAATCTAACAATGCACATTGCTTTAAACAAAGCCACAACTAGCAGGACTTACAGCTTTACTTGTAATTTGACCAACGAAAGACGTATGGACTTCAAGACAGCATTGATAGACCAATACTTGAAAACCTTTTAAAATACATTGAAGTATTTCGGTAAAGTAACGAACGTTAAAGTTTTTATCAAGTGGGGAGCGACCATGGGTTAATAAATATTTTACTGCTGCAGATCATCAGTTCCTTCTTACATGGCAGAGCTCCCTACTACGTGATAGGTATTTTGTTCGTATTGAGAGGAGTAAAAGATATTTTCGTCTATAACATCCAGATAATTGCATTGCCAAGATCAATGAGAACGGATTCCTTGTCTAGAAACTGAAATCAGAGGATTTCAGGTATCTCAACACTAGACCAAGGGGTGCACATAGATTCATTAAAAATAACAGAGCATGTGTGGCAAGAAATTTCATCTGACGATCCCGTTACACTGAAAGAAGAAAACGTGCTAACAACATGCAAGTGTGGATTTACCAGAACATTTCAAAGAAGCTGATAGGTATTAGGAGAAAAAAATCTGTTGCCAGCAGACAATTCAATTTTCCCTATGTTGTATGATAAATATCTCCAGTCAAAAGCTACTAGAAGAAATAGATGATTTCTATCAGCAACTAGGAAGTGAGTAGTGGATTCGCACATTGGTTTCGTTGAAGTCATTGACTGACTGAAAATACAGGGTGATTCCATGATGGTGTTATAAACTTGTTCAGTACAAGCTTTGTGTTTCATAGTAGCGAAGATGAACAAATGCTCATAAATGCACTTTAGAGTACATGTTTAATGTACATTTTTTCTTGTTTTAGTCCATACTACATCCTCTCAAAATACGGAAAGCCAAGAGCTTGCCATAGAAAAGGTCCACTACCAGACATATCAGATTTTCGCTTATAACTTTCGAGTCAGTCGTTGCCAGACGTGGGCCCTTTATCTCAAACTGATGCATTTACCCTTCTCCATCATCGCTGAAAGTCTGTCACTTTACCATAGAATCACCCTCTATAATGCTACATGTACATTTTTAGTGCATTTGCAACAGAAAAGGTGTCATATTATTCAATATCTTCTACTATTTCATGTTTATATTTAGCTTGCAATAAACATTGACTGTTTTGACCTGTTTTGTTTTATTTCCTCAAATTGAGCATTCTATTTCTGCAATGAGTAACCCAGTGTTTTTCAACAGTAATACGCTGTAACTGTGCACATAAAATGTTGTTTGTCTAGGAAAATTAAAAGTGGGCTGTTTTTTTCTCTAAGAAAATATATGCAGTTTTGTAACAACTCTTATAGACATATGCAGAGTTGCGTTTAAACTTCATATATACTGCCTGCTTCAAGAAAGTCCAAATTGGTATTCATAATTTTTTTTGTTAACCTGAAAAATTTGCTTTTCGTTAGTCACAACATTGATCTGGTGAATGATTCAATTATTAAAAATATTTTCTAGATACGATTTGTCTTTGACAATACTCCTGTTCTCTTTAACAGAAATAACGCCACCTTCTGTGTCTTCTTTCTCCATCTCTCTCTTAACAATATTCATAATGATTTTATTGTTTGATCTGACAGTTTCAGACAAGATACGCTTACTCCTGAATTTCTTAGAAGTTTTCTTAAAATGTTACATTAATGTTTGGAAATCTAAGGTTTCTTCAGTGACTTCCCATTACTGAATTTAATTAAATTTTTATAAAAACTGCTTTTAATGAATGGTACAGACTCACTGAATTTAGAGCTATCATTAGGCTCATTGTAAACCACCTGTCAACAACTTCCTTTACAAAGATTTCCTTTAAAACATTCAGTACTCCTATCAGTAATCTGCCTCACTGTTACCTTCAAGTGTTTCTAAACTGTAGATAGAACTAAGTTATATAAAGTGACTAATTGTGCATCATGATTTGACAATCGGTTTACTGCAGGATACATACTCATTTACTTAACTTCAGCTTCTTATATGGGTACATTACTTGTAAGGGTGCTACTCAGTGGTGAAATTTTATGAGTCATTCTACATTCTAAATAGATCACTTTTCCTGTGAAGTTTCCTCAAAAAATTTGCATTCAAATTACTGAAAATCAATAATTCCCTTTTTCTGTCTGACAGACATCACAATAAAGCATCTAAATTCTTCATGAAATTTTCCCTATATTCCAACAATCGTAAGCATTACATTGCCCAATAGTAAATGACAAGCACATGCACTTATTTGTATAAAGAATTTATTTATTTCTATATTTTTCTATTTATATACCATTTTTATGAATGTGGCAACTTCTCATTTTTCCATACTGCGTCTAAATGCATATGCAGCTAATTTCTAGCCACTTACATTAAGATTTACTATCTATGTGATTATATGGTGTTGAGACAGACAAATTCCATCAATTTCTTTCAACTGGTAAGGTTTTGTGAACAAATTAACAACTCATTTACTTTATTGTTACCACATACTATTCTGATGAAGCAAGTTGATTTCACCTCTCCCTTACTGTTACTAGAGTCTCTGTCGAATTAATTGTCTTTAATACTGACTGTATGAATTTTGAACTTGACCTAAAGTAGGGGTGTCAACTGATCCTCTTATTTTTGTACTAATAGATTTGCTTATTTCACATACTGCGAAAGATTTTTATGGTAGCAAAACCTCACTGCCTTCTGTGCTATCCTAATATTGATTGATAAAAGATGTAAGTCATTTCTACATCCAGTATTACGTTTATGAATATTACTAACATTTTCGAAAAGTTATTTCCTATTGCCAACAAACTTCATAAGGGTGTAATTGTTTTGTGAGGCTGCTGTCAGTATGCTGAAAATGTTTAAAAGACTGTGTACAAAAGGTTCTAGAGTGGACACAACATATGTTCCTTACTACCTACTTCTGTGCAACCATAGTTTCTTCCTCTATGGCTAGTTACCACAGAATATGATACCATAAGACAATGGTGAATGAAATTAGGAAATGAAGCCCCATTTTTGAAATTTTCATCTTCGAATTGTGATATTACCAGCAAAAGTTAAGTACTCAGACATTTATGAAGATCTGTAACATGTAACCTCCAGTTCAGGTTCTTGTTAATATAAAAACACTAGAATTTAGAATTTTCTGTTTCATTTTTTATACACCCTCAAGTATTATATCCAACACTGTAGTCACACATCATGTAGTACTGAATTTCAAGTATTGTATTTTATCAGGGATCAGTGACTAACCATCTGCAAGTGACTAGTTACTCATTTTCAGGTAGGTATTATTTATACTTTCTAATGTTGAAGTTTCTCTTATTGATTTGATTATAATTTCTGTATCATCAGCAAATGGAACTATTTCTGTTCTACATCTTCGTTGTATGATACCAGGTAATTTATACGCAACAAGAAATCGAGAGTGGTACCCATTCTCAGTTCTGATGATACAGTTTCGTTGTGGACATTCCTTAGGTTTCTAAATGTGTTTGTCTGCTTCCTTTAAGTTACAAAGGATGGAGACCAGTTAGCTATAAGATCTCTGATATGACAAGTTTTTAACCTTTCTAGGAGATTACTCTGAAATTAATAATCAAATGCTTCTGATAAGTCAAAGAAAATACCAGTTGGCAGTATATTGTTATTAAAATGTTGTTTATTTTGTTTTATGAATGGAAAAATGTTATGTTCTTTAAAGAGAAGTAGACAACTTGTGAGAGCAGTTTTTAATTAGCAATGATTACTAATATCTATCTTACTACCGTCCTTGTGCAAGTGGCTGAGAAACATAGGATACAAGGTATGAATGTAAAAGAACAGGATTGATACCAGATCAAGTACACATGTGCCAATGATGAAAGACCAATAGCTATGAAGCAAGAAATCTTCTCAGTCGAATACAGCACGTCTGGTGTCTGCAGGCAAGTGAATGTGGCTATGGACCTCGTTTGTATACGATCTATTATTTTGTTTTCCTGGAAAAATGATAAGTGTAATAATAAAGCAAGAAATTGTTGTGAAGTTTTATTGAAACTTGGAAAAACTGCCGCTGAAACCTATCTTTTGCTAAAAGAAGTGTATTGTAAAGTCTGTTTATTATGACTGTGGATTCTTGAATTGTTGGCAGACAAGAGACTGAAAATGATTCACGGCTGGGACACCCTTCAACATCGAAAAGAGATGAAAATATTGAAAAAAAGTAGGTAATCAGATCATCAGTTGAGTATTCCATCGAATGCTGAAACTGTAGGAATTGACAAAGAATGCATGGAGCAAATTATGCATAACCAGTTTAACACGAGAAAAGTGAGTGGGAAACTGGTAGCGAAAATTTTCAAGATGGAACAAAAGGAAGTTTATGAAAATGTTTATACTTACACATTGAATGCTATTGAAAATGATCCTAATTTCTTGGAAAGGGTGATAACATGTGGTGAATCTTGGTTTTTCACTTAAGATCCAAAAGCTAAGTTCCAATGTATGCAATGGGTGGACACAATTTCATTGAAATCAGAAAAAAGCTTGACTGAGCAATCAAATTCAAAGTGATGATCACAGTTTTTTTCGATATTCATGGAATTGTGTGTCTTCACTAGGTTCCTGAAGGTCAAACTTTCTGTGAACATTGCTACCTTATATTTTTTCCTCAACTCCATGGGAAAATAAGAAGAAAACGACCTGAACTGCATAGTAACAAGTCATTTTATTCTCCTTACGTAGCACCATGTGACTTTGATCTATTCCCTAAGGTCAAATCTCCATTTCAGTCTGTTGAAGCGGTGAAAGAAAAGGCAGCATGCGTCATCAAGGAGCTCGCAGAGGAAAACTTCTAACACTATTTCCATCACTGGAAAATTCATGTAGAGAATTGTAGAGATAGAAGAGAGTAGTATATTCTGGGTGACAATAACTAAATATGTATGTTTTTCAAATAAAATGCTTTATAGCAATAGCCCCATTATTTCACAGCCACTCCTCATACTGTTTGTTTCGCACAGTGACAAATGCTCACTTGAGTCACCTCACTTTAACATTTGTGTTGTAGGGAAGCAGCCTACTCACACTGTAGTAAATACACATCAGTTTCCATTGTGTGCCAGCCAGTCTGCTGTAACTAGCTCTGACGTCATAAATGTTGCGCAATACCTTAAAAATCAAGCAAATGACCTAAAACTTTTCTAGCATGTCAGGAATAATACTAAATTAATGTGTGTTAAATATCAGTTCGATAACTTCAGTCATTTTCGAAATTTGGACGTTTTTCTGAAAAAATCATTGGCGCAACAGAAAAGAGCTAGAGACTTCAAAATTTATATTTAGATTCATCCTTCATAATGACTTAATAAAAACAGTACTTTGGATTTCACATATTAAGATTTTAGTGGAAATTCATGATTTTGTGGTTTTCGTCTCAAAACTGAAGGAAGCAAGATAGATTAGGTAGGCTAGTAAATAAGGCTAGGATGTTTAGATTTAAATAGGTAGGAGGTCCGCTATGATTATGAAGATGTGTAAAGTTTCTTTTGAATACCTATAAAATTATAGCGATAGCGGATCTCAAAAGGGCCAGTTCAGAGCTCATCTACTGCGTGCAGTGTAATTTAATTAATTCTCTCGCCCAAAATATTTAACTTAGCCACGTCAAAATTTTATTATTAATACTTACCTGCGTGCTGAATGCACGTTTAAATTAAGAGCTTCTTCGACCATCAGCAAAAGAAGCTATAAATTATTATGTAACTTGAAGTGGTGCGTTACTAGCCCAGCGGCTAGTCGGGAGAGCGGATTAGATCAGGCGTTCCCTTAGCCGTCCGCACCGCGGCTTTATATATAAGAACGCTGCGCGAGGAAGCAAGGCCCCAGTTCTCTCCAGACGCTGAATGACACGCCATCTGTGTCGGGAGCCGCGTCGCATCAGTGTCACTGCTACAAACAGCCTCGGGTGCCGTATTAAGTTACTAGAGATACGCGGAACCATGAAAACATTTCATGTGAAGTGTTAATTCTGGAATGATTTTCATTATCTAGCTTCAGTTTGCGTATTGTCGTATTTTCACGTGCCGTCGCAGGACAGACATTCTACCAAATATTTAGCGTGGCGTTTGATGAAATATTTTCATCAAATTATGGCGAGCATTCTTTTTAACATTTAATTCGGACATTTATAGTTGCATCAGCGCATTAGACTCTGAACTGCTCTGTTAGTTAGGTTGTAGGGATACTTGTGTTTTTTATCAGTGAATTTCAGAATATACTCAACTATTTTGGAAAACCGTTTTTGATTAGAAATCCCGGACAATCTCCTAATTCCTCAGAGCTATAAGCTGCAGCTATAATAACATTCTCAGATAAAGTGGGCACTAGGATCTCTAATTACTGGTTCCATGTTTTATTAAATCACTTTCTGGGTGCCAAAAAGTAAATAGAGAGCCAGTGTTGAGAACGGCGAAAGACAGCATTAACAACATTCTAAAAGCCAGAAACTGATTCAACATGCAAGCATTTATACAGCATGCAGCAATTAGATATTTAACAAACTCACTCGCCGCCCCACATATGGTGCATCGGCCGGGAAATCAACTAAGTGAAAGTGATTTTTAACTATTCGGATTCGCGAGTGAAATGCGACATGCAACTGAGTATAGAACAGTGAATGTGTTACGTGTGCATGTGGACGACGCAATTGGATTAACAACGCATCTGGATTGACGGAGCTGGCACTGAGTCTAGCGGTGCTGCCGGCATCGCGAGAAGCCAGTCTCGCCGCACCGCAGTCGTCCGCTGGAGCAGCCGGCGCAGAGCCTGCAATTGCGGGCCACGCAAACACACAACAGCCGTCGGAGAGCCGTCTGCAGTTCAACGTGCCACGTCGCATCAGGAATCCTGGTACGCCGAGCCGGCAACGCCATACGTCGTGCAGAAGGAACTAAGTTAAGTGAAAAGCTGTTAAAAATTTTACTAACCTGCACTAAAAGACTGTCTGCGATGGAACCGCCAAAAGAAACTGAATTTAAACTTAAATTAGAACCTATGTCTGTTGAGGGAACTGTAAATTCAGACAACGGTTCAAGTGTAAACATGCATGAAAATAGTAATGTTAAAATGAAAAATGAAGTATTGTCTCCTGACAGTAGTGTGCGAAAGGGCAATGATTCAATAATAGAGACCCCTGTAGTAAAGCGGAAAGTAGAAATTGTGAATTTATTGGATGATAGTTTCTCTGATGAATTAAAAATGAAACAGTCATCAGAGATGGTAGAGTTTAAGAAGGAGAAGTTAGATATGACTAATCAGTCAGAAGTTTCATTTAGTTTTGATGATTCTGGTGTTGGAGCTAGTTTTTCGTCGCCTGAGTGTGATAAAAAGCCAGCTAGTGAGCAACCCAAAGATGCTGGGGTTGTTGATCTAAATGTTATATTACAAGCAATAGCTGCCAGTCAAACAAATTTTAATATGCAGTTTGAGGCAATGAACAATAAATTAGAATCTAATAATGCTGAAATGTCAGCCAGTAATGCTAGAATGAATGCTGAATTAAAGTCTGAAATAAGTGAACAGGTCAAAAGCAGTAATGCTGAATTAAAGTCTGAAATTATGGCCAGCCAAACAAATTTTAATAAACGATTGGAGGTAATGGACGATACCTTCAAGGCTGGTTGCAATAAGTTGAAAGAGGATCTAGACAGTTTGAATTATAAAATTGATTACAATCATGAAGATATTAAGAAAAAGGTTGCTCAACAGTTTTCTGAAATGTATAAAACAGTTAAATCCGAAGTTGCTGAGGTTCGCAAAGACTTCCAAATGGAAGATGCGAAGCTGGAGCACAAGTTAACAGAAAAGATCGAGGCGGAATCTGAACTGTGCTCAGATAGATTTAAAGATGTTAATATCAAAGTAAACATATGTCAAGCAGAAGTAGAAGCAATCAAAACTGACACTACTCTTATTGTACAAAGAGTAGATAATGTTGAAATGAAAGTAGAAAATATCAGTACTAACATTGCTAACATTGAGAGTAAAGTAGCTTCAGTAACTTCTGGTAATGGTAGTATACAACAAGTTGTAGCTGCAAACGCCGCTTTTATCGGGTGTCGGCAGTTCTTGCGGTTCGATCCAGATAAAAATATCCACCCGCTAGATTTCTGGAACGATTTTGAAGATGTAATTCCACCAACTTGGTCTGAACGAGAGAAAATCTCGTTTATTAGAAGCCATTTAGCAGGTGACGCCATGCGTTGGTCAGCTGATGTTATGTTAAAGTGTAAAACATTAGCGGAATTTAAAACAGCTTTTATTAAAGAGTATTGGTCTAGCAATAAGCAAAATGAAGTGTTGAGAGAATTTTGGAGTGGGAAACGCTTCAATGCAGGCAAGGAATCAATTAAAGAGTTTGCTAGGTCATGGATTTCACGTTTGTCACATTTGGCGGAAAAGCTGAAACCAGAAATGATTATACTAGGTCTTGAAGCCAAACTGCCATGGTATTGGCAAACTAGAATTATATCAGCCCCTAGAGACAATCTGGATCGTTTCATTGAGTATTTGGAACGTGTAGAACGTGTTGCTGCCAATGACTTTTCCTATGCCAGTAGTTAAGGGAATTGGTAAGACAGATCAGAATACTCAAACTGAACATGTGGATGAAGAGTCGGTAGCACCTAAGGATACAAAAGAAATATTAGATCACTCACAGTATTTGATAGATACCGTGTTAGAGACGCTTTCTAAGTGGGAAGAGAAAGAGAAAGCGCAGCAGTGTAACAGTAGGGAAGAGCTACAAAATACTGAATTGACAGGTGAAGAAGCAGAAGAAAGTCATGCTTATATTTACGATGAGGATGATGTGCTCCTATCTAAAGTGCCTGTGCAGGATGTTGATAATGTACTAATAGATTTAGGACAGGAGGTAAGTGAGAATGTAGAGGGTAGGCTGTTGAGGGTCATTGAACCCAGTAGCTGTGACCAGTTGTCACTTGAGAAGGAAACCGACGATAATGGTGAAAGTGGTTTAACTGTAACTAGTGTTATGCCCGGTCTGGAGGCGCAGAATCGCTCAGACTATAGTAATTTGGGTTATGTTCAGCAAACTAAATGTAATGAAGTCGTGCGGTGTTTCGATTTAAAATTAATAGACCGACTGGAAAAGGTAGCTGAAAATGTAATTCAGGAAACCCCTACACACTGTGACCTAAATGTAATGAAGACAGATGTCGATCACTTTAGTTGGAGACAAATCCAAAAGGAACTACTAGATGAATTTGAGGAACCACCTGTACAACCTAGAATAAGCCACCCTATAATAATAGTGAATATGTTGGGTATCAATGTACGTTGTCTCTTAGACAGTGGAAGTGAGGTGAGTGCAATATCTCAGTCCTTCTTTGACGCATTACCTGGTAAGGACAAGCTTACAGTCATGAGGGTATCAGGACTAAGAATAATTGGTGCTACTGGCAAGGTGTCAAAAACGATAAAGCAAGAAGCTTTACTACCATTTAACATAAGTGGTAATTTAATTGATCATCCATGTTTAATTGTAAATAATCTCAGTATTGAGGTTTTAATTGGCATAGATTTCTTGTCAAAATATCAGAGTGTTGTTGACTTTGAAAGAAGCCAGTTAAAAATGGTCTTGCCAATAACCGGAGTAATTATAGTACCTTTTAGTGATAAACATGTAGTAACTGATCATGAAACTTGGGAGCTGCCTATACGAGTTCTGAAAAACAATAAGCTGAACACAGAAGAAGAAGAAGAAGCAATTACTTTAGACAAAGTAGAAGCTAAATTGCAGGAAATCGATAGGATTTCAGGCAATCAAAAGGAAGAACTGAGACAGGTTCTAAAAAGGTATCATAAGGTATTTTCAGATCGACCTGGCATAGTTAAAGGTTATGAATGTCAATTAAAGGTGAAACCTGGCCAAGTGTTTTTCAGGAAGCCATACCAAATACATGTAGCTAGGAAGGAGGCAGTTCGGAAGGAGATACAGAGAATGCTAGAGTGGGGTGTGATTGAAAAAGCGGTCAGTGAGTACAATAATCCTCTTGTTGTACCAAAAAGAGACGGGAGTGTCAGATTGGTCTTGGACGCTCGTTGGTTGAATGAAATAGTGGTTAGGGAAAGTGATAGACCGCAGAACATGGACGAGTTATTGCAAAAGTTCAGGGGAGTAAAATTCTTAACTTCTATGGACATCACGTGTGGATATTGGAATTTGCCACTGGCGGAAAGTTCAAGGAAGTACACAGCTTTCTTGTACGAAGGAGTTTGTTACCAATACCGTGTGGTACCTTTCGGACTTAATATCTCTGTTTGTGCCTTCGTACGTGTGATGTGCCATGTTTTAGGACCAGTTTTAAGTAATAAAATAACTGTCTACGTAGATGATCTGTTAATAGCAACTCCTACCTGGGAAGAACACATAGCTTTATTAGAGGAAGTGTTAGAGGCAATTGAGAGAGGTGGCATGAAACTAAAGATTGAAAAGACAGAGTGCGTTAAAGAGGAAATAGGTTTCTTGGGATATAGGATAAGTGGAAAAGGTATCCTGCCTGACCCAGGCAAGCTAGCAGTCATTGAAAAATTTGAGGCTCCTAGAAACAAGAAGCAGTTGAGATCAATGTTCGGTCTTTTCGGCTTCTATAGGCGTTTTGTTAGTGATCAGGCTTTTAATACTCCCTGTCTTCACCTCCTGCTGAAAAAGAATACCCCTTGGGTTTGGACAGCAGAATGTCAACAGGCGTTTGAGGTGCTTAAACAGTCTTTAATTAATAGTCCAATTTTGCATCATCCTGACTTTGAGAAACCATTCTGTATGTCTGTTGATGCTAGTGGGTATGGTATAGCTGTGGAGATATTCCAAGTAGAAATAGAGAACGAACAAGAAGTGCACAAGACTGTAGCTTTCGCCAGTCGATCTTTACAGGCAGCAGAGAGAAATTATGGCATCTCAGAACTGGAAGCATTAGCAATTGTATTTGGGGTACAGAAGTTTGAGCAGCATTTATTAGGTCACAAGATAATAGTTTACAGTGACCATAAGGCATTGACCTTTTTAAAGACCTGTAAATTGAGGAATGCTCGTTTGGTAAGATGGTCATTGTATCTCCAGCAGTTTGACCTTGAGGTTAGATATATTCAAGGGAAAGACAATCTGGTAGCTGATGGGTTATCTAGAAGTGCGGAGCTCTGTGATGATGCGGGAATTACAGCAACCGACCTAAATGAAGTTCGAATGTTTGCATTGCACGAAGTAAAGGAAGAAAGTGCATTAAAGAGAGTGATTGAGAACTTGAGACGTGAGCAGAATGCAGATGACCAACTGAAATTAGTGAAGAGCTATTTAGGGAATGCGAACTATCCTAAGGTTTCGCAATACTATTGTTTGCATAAAGGTATTCTGTTTAGGAGGAAGAAGGTAGGTGTTTCTGAGTGGAAGCTGTGCTTTCCCTTACAACATGTAGACTTACTAATCGACTATGTACGTGAGGTATGGGCACTACGGTGCAAAGAAGTGCATTGCAAAATTACAAGAGAAGGTTGTGTTTGACAACATGTACCGCCGTGTGGCCAAGCGTCTAGCATCGTGTGTAGTGTGCCAAAAAGTCCGTACTGCCAACACCAGAATACAAGGGGATATGCATTCCGTAGAGCCAACTGAAACCCTAGAATTACTGGCTTGTGATTTGTTTGGCCCTCTTCCTGTTTCGAGAGGTGGTTGCACCCATGTTTTTGTTATTGTGGATGGATTCAGTAAATATGTTAAGCTATACCCAATTAAAAGAGCAAATGCAAAAACATTGGTTGAAAAGTTGGAAAAAGATTTCTTCGTGAACGTTGGCGTTCCGAAGAATTTGCTGTCAGACAATGGACCTCAATTTACTTCTGATAGATTTAAGGAATGTCTAGATAAGGCCGGCGTGAAACATCTGAAAATATCTGCGTATTTCCCCCAAGGAAATATGAGTGAACGTATTATGAGGGAATTGAATAGGCTTTGCAGAACTTATTGTGCTCGGAAACACTCAAGTTGGGCAGAGCACATTAAGTATTTTGAGAATGTAATTAACAACTTAAGACATGATGCAACTGGTTTTGCACCTTGCGAATTGATGTTTGGCCAAGAACCGCACAATGTGATTGCAGATATGGTAGAATTCCCTATTCTAACGCAAATATCCACAGACGAGAAGAAACTAAAGGCTAGGGCTAATATGAGAAAAAGAGCGTTGGAAAGGAAGAAGCGTCATGATGCAAAAGCTGTACCTACTAGCTTTGAAATAGGTGAATTAGTCCTTGTGAAAACCAAAGAAAAATCAAAGAAAGTAAATGCAGAAACAAAAAAATTCATGTTCGTATACCAAGGACCTTTCAGGATCATAGGAAAACCACATGCCAATGCATATAGGCTAGAGTACCCTAAAAGTAAGAAGCTATTAGGTCTCAGGAACGTGATTGACCTAAAGAAATTTATAGGTAGTGAATGAATGCTGTAGGGAGGAGGTTGTTCTGTAACCTCTACACAGTGTGGCAGCTGTGCAGTCCCAGCTGTGTGAGATCTTCTTTCCCATTTCAGATCTCACTCATTCTTCCTCTTTCCTGTCCTCAAAAATTTCGACGTCTTCTTTCCAACACATAAAATTTTCCGTTATGACTATCAAGCCAGCATTAAGCTAATGAATGCTGTAGGGAGGAGGTTGTTCTGTAACCTCTACACAGTGTGGCAGCTGTGCAGTCCCAGCTGTGTGAGATCTTCTTTCCTTTTCAGGTCTCACTCACTCTTCATCTTTTCTATCCACCTAAAATTTCTAACTCTTCTTTACAGCATTAAACAAATGAATGCTGTAGGGAGGAGGTTGTTCTGTAACCTCTACACAGTGTGGCAGATGTGCAGTCCCAGCTGTGTGAGATCTTCTTTCCCTTTCAGGTCTCACTCATTCTTCATCTTTCCTATCCACAAAAATTTCGACCTTTTCTTTCCAGACATGAAAATTTTCTGTCATGGCTATCAAGCCATGAGTTATGTAACCATTCTATCTACCGATTAGTGAAGAAAAATACCTAATGTGACAAACCTAATAGTGACAAACAATAGAGAAGTATGACGTAATGAAGATACAAAAGTATTTGAGTAACAAGTATGTACAGAACCCTGGTAATATTGTAAGTACAAAGTGTTGTTTTATTGGAAATGGTCCCACAATAATAATTTAAAAAGACATATGAATTCATGTACAAGCAGGATCTGAAGTGGTAGTGAAACCTAGTGTATGCTGTAGAGCTAACTAATAAATAGAAAGAAAGAGATTGCTTAGTGTTATGAAAAATATGCAGATAAGTTGTAAGGATGAACTCACCTTGTGTAGCAAGGAAAGGCAGTGTAATAGAATTGAGCAGTGTTTGTGGTTGAGACGTGAATGACACGTCCCTGAAGTATTTATAAGGTTGGAGCTGGCCATTATTTTAGTGTAGTGTGTGACAGGATACACCTACACGTATTGAGGTTATGAGTTGGAGGCGTGAATGCGACCATAGGTACCCTTATGTTAGATGAGACAGAGCAGCTCATGGTGTCCTATAGGTTTAAGGAATTTAGCATTACGCTCGTCCATAATTACTTGATGCACTTTAGTGGTAGGTCTGAGAGAGACTACCTGAGGTTTCAGCGTCCGATCAAGTGGAAATGGATTGCCACGTGAGCAAACTAACCAGCTGCAATACACTATGAATATGAAATAAATGTGCTATCCTATGCTTTAAATATTAATAGAATGAGTTTTAAATAAGTACATACACTAGCAAAGTAAATAAATAACATACTGACAGACGTGAAATATTATTTTGGCTCAGCATAAATACACTTCAAAGTAAGTAAGTACCTAATTGCAGATGTGGAACTGACAACAGCAGAGGACCAATAAGTGGATTTAGTAGTCAACTAAACGTAGTGTGTTTTGGAACACTCACAACTGTACTATTACCAAAAGTTACATGTACAAAGAAGCTGAGAAAACAACCACTAATCATACTCATACTATCTCTAAGAATAAGGTAATCAAAGATGAGTCAGTTAAGTGCTTAAAATGCAAATGTATCAGGAATGTACCGAGCATTGGTTCAGTGTTCTGGCCCAGAAATAATAAATTCAGATTAAATATGATTTATGATTGTATGCCTTGAGCATAAATTTTCTCTAATACGTGACTAACGGCGTTTTGAGCCATTTGTTTATCGATTTTATGACAATTAAGTAACCATGAGAGTAAAATAAAAAAAAGGTTCTGTTAACTTTGTTCCAGTAACATATTGAAGGATAAAATGTATATATCCCCATTTCATTGTGACCCACCCATAGATATTAAGTGAACAGAGTCTGAGGCACTCTTTTTGTTTGTTCTACAGGACAAACCAGATAATGGCAGCCTGGTAGCTGCGTGAAAGCGTGGAGTGACTTGGACACAACTCATAGTGACCCCTCCCCTTTCCCCATGTAATTTAGAGTGATCGAGAAGGACGCACACCATAGCAACTTCCCCTCCTCTACCCTTGTGAATTGAAGTGTAGGACGCCAGCCAAAGCAGCTACAACCACGTGTGTAAAAATTATTTGTGAAATTTTCTTCCAGGTTTCGAAACGACTGCTAAGAGATAATCATCTGTTTATGTATCATGTTATTTTCTTTGAATTTGTGTATGTAAAAATGTATTTAATGGATCTAAGATT
This sequence comes from Schistocerca piceifrons, assembly GCF_021461385.2. NCBI lineage: Eukaryota > Metazoa > Arthropoda > Insecta > Orthoptera > Acrididae > Schistocerca > Schistocerca piceifrons. The sequence goes on along the minus strand of NC_060149.1, from coordinate 92,731,267 downwards.
TTCATAATTTTTCAATTTGTATGTGTTTGTTTGTCTAAGGCAGTATGTATGCCAAAATATTTCATTAACTTTGCTTAAAATTTTGAGTAATGACATTGTTTAAAAGGCAGTGAACATGCCCACAATTTAAATAATTAATGTAGGTAATCAGTTTTCTTTAATGTTTCTACAGGTTTATATTTCAATTTTGAATTTTCATAGGGAGTTAAACTGTACTCTTGCTTCCCTTTTTGTAATTAAATTTTTTTTTCATTCATTAACATTCATAAACAAAAAATTTAAGTAGAGGGTGATGTAGGGAAGCAGCCTACTCACACTGTAGTAAATACACATCAATTTCCATTGTGTGCCAGCCAGTCTGCTGTAACTAGCTCTGACGTCATAAATGTTGCGCAATACCTTAAAAATCAAGCAAATGACCTAAAACTTTTCTAGCATGTCAGGAATAATACTAAATTAATGTGTGTTAAATATAAGTTCGATAACTTCAGTCATTTTCGAAATTTGGACGTTTTCCTAAAAAAATCATTGGCGCAACAGAAAAGAGCTAGAGACTTCAAAATTTATATTTAGATTCATCTTTCATAATGACTTAATAAAAACAGTACTTTGGATTTCACATATTAAGATTTTAGTGGAAATTCATGATTTTGTGGTTTTCGTCTCAAAACTGAAGGAAGCAAGATAGATTAAGTAGGCTAGTAAATAAGGCTAGGATGTTTAGATTTAAATAGGTAGGAGGTCCGCTATGATTATGAAGATGTGTAAAGTTTCTTTTGAATACCTATAAAATTATAGCGATAGCGGATCTCAAAAGGGCCAGTTCAGAGCTCATCTACTGCGTGCAGTGTAATTTAATTAATTCTCTCGCCAAAAATATTTAACTTAGCCCGTCAAAATTTTATTATTAATACTAACCTGCGTGCTGAATGCACGTTTAAATTAAGAGCTTCTTCGACCATCAGCAAAAGAAGCTATAAATTATTATGTAACTTGAAGTGGTGCGTTACTAGCCCAGCGGCTAGTCGGGAGAGCGGATTAGATCAGGCGTTCCCTTAGCCGTCCGCACCGCGGCTTTATATATAAGAACGCTGCGCGAGGAAGCAAGGCCCCAGTTCTCTCCAGACGCTGAATGACACGCCATCTGTGTCGGGAGCCGCGTCGCATCAGTGTCACTGCTACAAACAGCCTCGGGTGCCGTATTAAGTTACTAGAGATACGCGGAACCATGAAAACATTTCATGTGAAGTGTTAATTCTGGAATGATTTTCATTATCTAGCTTCAGTTTGCGTATTGTCGTATTTTCACGTGCCGTCGCAGGACAGACATTCTACCAAATATTTAGCGTGGCGTTTGATGAAATATTTTCATCAAATTATGGCGAGCATTCTTTTTAACATTTAATTCGGACATTTATAGTTGCATCAGCGCATTAGACTCTGAACTGCTCTGTTAGTTAGGTTGTAGGGATACTTGTGTTTTTTATCAGTGAATTTCAGAATATACTCAACTATTTTGGACAACCGTTTTTGATTAGAAATCCCGGACAATCTCCTAATTCCTCAGAGCTATAAGCTGCAGCTATAATAACATTCTCAGATAAAGTGGGCACTAGGATCTCTAATTACTGGTTCCATGTTTTATTAAATCACTTTCTGGGTGCCAAAAAGTAAATAGAGAGCCAGTGTTGAGAACGGCGAAAGACAGCATTAACAACATTCTAAAAGCCAGAAACTGATTCAACATGCAAGCATTTATACAGCATGCAGCAATTAGATATTTAACAAACTCACTCGCCACCCCACAGTGTATTATAGGGAAAATGTATGGTACTCGCAGGCACATACATGTTTTGTGAATTTATAGGTAGATGGTAGGTAATAACGTTTTATTAAAAAGTAATGGAGGGATTTCGATGTAATTCTAGGAAACAATATCCACTGTTTCCGCTGCGCTTCCCACCCCCCCCTCCCCCTCCCGGGTCATGAGGAACTTGTGGACCCTTGTTGCAATCAGTAGTGATACAGGGAATGTTCTATTGATAGACATCAAAACCCAAACATCGATGAAATCTTTCTGGTTAATTCACTCAGCCACAATGTTGTTCTCAAAGGCTACAAATTCATGTTGAAAGAAGTAAAAGGTTGACAGCACTACATGAGGCTAGACATCAGAGTTTTTGTGCTCTTGTAAATATAAGTTATCTAAATTGTAATAATAGTTATTTTAGTACAAGTTACTCATTAAATACGTGTGTTACTGCGTTTTTCAACGTTATCATTAAAGGACTCTCTTTTGTTAAAGTATTGTTCCAGAAAGCGAGGAAAGATATTTTTGTTTACGTATTGGCACAGCTAACATAGAGAAACCCATTTATGTGTTCCAAACAGGAAGCAATTTGGACTAGACAGGTTGAAGTGGGAAAATGATCATGGGAACTGGGTAAAGGCAACAAGCAATGTGCAAAAGTGGAACAGCTCTTCACTACAACAACTACTCAAAATTTCTAATAAAAGTTATTAAAAAAAGGAACATGCACATATGTCAGGAGTCAGTAATTCTAACAAAAGTCTGAAGGCTGTAGGGAATGTAGTTAAATGAGAGATGGGAGAATCAGTGACCAAACAGGATAACATCACTACTGAACTGAATGAACATGCTATAAATGACAAGTTGTAGGTGGAAAATGTATTTATTAATCATTTCTTAAATACAGTAGAAAATAAAGGGACAAACAGTTCAAGAGAAACATCATAGTAATGTGTCAAAAATGCAACTTTCATAAAATTCTCTGATATTAATGTCTCACCAAGTTCTCCTTCTTAAATTAAGAAAATTGTACATACTCCCAAAAAATCAATTCTCATTTGGTTTTGATGGCGTTTGCAATAGAGTACTGAAGATTTGCTCCCATATAATAAGCCTGATCTTATTTGAAATATGTAATGCATCACTAGCTCAAGTCTTTTTTCCGGAGATACTAAAATATGCCATTTTCAAACACCACTTTAAGAAAGGTGATAGAATAGATGTCAATAACTACCAACCTGTTTCACTGCTGATATAATTTTTCAAAATTTTTGAGAAGGTGATGTATTCTAGAATAGTGCCTCACATGAGTAACAATACTGTCCTCAGCAAATCAGACTTTGGATTTCATAGGAATTGCTCTACTCAAAATGCTATTTACATGTTCAGTCAACAAATTTTACAAGAATTTTCTGTGACCTACCTAAAGCATCTGACTGTTGGAATCACAATATTCTCCTAGACAGACTGAAGTTTTATGGGATTGATGGTGTAGCCAATCAGTGGATAATGTCATATCTAAACAAAACAGTGGAGAAACATGTACTTAGTAATTCAACCAAAGTAGTTGAATTACTGGGGAGAGATCATCTATGGGGTTCCTCCAGGAGCAATCTTAGGTCTGCTATTGTTTCTCATATATGTTGATGTCTACTTAATATACAATAAGCAGAACTAGTTCCTGTTGCAAATGACATTAGTATTGCTATCAATCCAAACACACATATAGCAACAGAAGGAATGGCAAACAGTATTCTTAGAAGTACCGTTGACTGGTTTTGATGGTCTCACCATCAATTTTATAAAGAGCCAACATATTCAGTTCTGTGCATCTAGCGGTGCTACACCAGTGATAAGTGTAACACATGGTGAGGAAATAGTAACTAGCGTGGGAACTTCAAAACTCTTGTGTGTCCATATTGATGAGAATTTATACTGAAAAAAGCACGTTTGGAAGTACTAAAACAACTTAGTTCAGTCGCATTTACTCTTAGAATCATTGCAAATCGTTGGGAGCGACATGCCAGTAAGTTGACATATTTGGCACATTTCCCTTCACTAATGCCATATGGGATAATGTCCGGGGTAGCTCATCTTTAAAAAAGAAAGTCTTCACAGCTCAAAAACTTGCTGTAAGGATAATGTGTGGTGTTCACCCACAGTTATCTTGTAGACATCTGATTAAGGAGTTGGCCATTCTGACTACTGCTTCACAGTATATTTATTCTCCCATGAACTTTGTTTTAAATAATCCACTGCAGTTTAAAAGGAACAATGGGGTTCATGATTACAATACAAGAACAAAAAATGATATTCATTATTCCATATTAAGGTTGTGTTTAGCACAAAAAGGGGTGCACACTGCAGTAACTAAAATTTTTGATGACTTACCCAGTGATATAAAATTACAGACAGAGGCAAAGTAAAATTTGGAAATGAACTAAAAAGTTTCTTCTTGACGACTCTTTCTAATTCCTAGAAAAATTTCTTATTATTTTAAAGTTTGATGCCTGGTGCAAAGGAATCACTAACTCATATCAGTATATTTAATTATAAAAAAATAAAAATGAAAAATTATAAATGTTCAATGTGTAATCATATTTACAAATTAAATTGCAATGTGAAAGTGAAATGACTCATTCTACTGCAAATGATCCATGAACATGGAACTAACTGACTAACTAACTAATTATGACAGAGGCAGTGGGAAAGACCTTTTGGGTTCCAATATGTATTAATAATTTTGGCCAAGGAAATATAGAGATTTGATTTAGTACAATACTTGTCAGTGGCCAGGAGGAAGAATTTCAGTGTGGGAATCTGTTCAAGAGCGAGAGAAAGAAGCAGTAGCTCGCAAGGAAAGTTTGCACAACTGCACCTCTGCTTAAAAGCAAAATATATGAGAAGTTAGCACATTTACCAAACTCAGAGCAACATCTTTTGTACACAGTTATAGGAAAATATACTTGGTTGTCTGAGGAAAGGCAATCTTTGCCAGTAACTGATCTCATACAATATAAAATTCCAACTGCCAATTACTCAGAATACATATAGAGTTCCATGTCAGCTACAATCTGTTGTTGACGATACTATCCAACAACAGTTGGCTGCTAGAATATTACAATCATCTCCAAGCATTTGGTCATTACCTGTCCTCTATATGTTGATATGAAAGCAGTAAGTAAGGTAATCACACATACTTACCCTGTGACTTGTATCAATGTAACACTAGACTGACTGGGGAACTGCAGGTATTTTAACACTGTTGACATGCGTAACACTAAATTCCGATTGCATCTTAAGACCGGTCAAAAATAGGTTTTGTGGGCCATGCGGGGTTATATGAGTTTATATGCATGCCTTTTGCCCTTAGAAACGTCCCCGCTACCTTTCAGAGATCTGCTAACTTGTTGCAATGAGAACTGGAGCCTGCTATGGGTCTGATATATTTCGATGATATTATTTTATTTTCATGAACTTTTAAGGACTATGTGGAGAGTTTGAAAAATGTACTGTCAAGGTTACAGTGTCACATTGAAGTCTAGAGATAGCGAAGTACTGTTTGCACTTTCTCAGTTACAGTACCTGGGGCATATTATCAGTTCAGATGGGTTTAAGCCAGACCCACGGTTAACACTCACTTAACTGAAGCAGTTGGAAGTTTTCTGTTATCCATTAATGTTAAGTAGGTTGAAATCTTTTCTATGACTAACCAATTATTGTCATCGTTTTGTGAAGGATTGAGTCATGCTAGCTAAGCCATTAACTAAGTTGCTACAAAAGGTACAGTGTTTGAGTGGACAAAAGAATGTGAGTTAACTATGAGAAAAATGAAAGATGTTTTTTGAGAAAATCGTCTTTATTAACATATCCTGATTTTGCAAACAAAACTTTTATTCTTCCAGGAGACACTTTGGATTTAGCTGACAGAGCTTTGCGCCATGTAAGGCATGATGATTTAAGCTGGGACTAGTCGATCTCAATTGACCGGACTGCCCTGGCTCAATATGCGAGACTCCTTTCGGGGAGAATCGGGGTTTATATGTGGAGCAGGCAAGCTTTGAAGGGGGAAGGGGGAGGGGAGGCCAGTGGTTGTGGGGAGAAATGACAGATGCAAGGAGATGGAAGGAACTTTGGCATATATGGAAAGTAAGGCGCCAAGTAAGTGGACTGGTTTAGCTGATGGAAGCTACCAAGACAACAGTGGTTAGCTTCATGTGGAGAGGAAGCAAGAAGCACAGTGACTAAAAGCAGACAGAAGTGCATGTAACATGTCTCAAGTGGCTATAAATGGGAAGTATTAATGCAACTACTGGGTTAATGGCAAGTTTGCAAAAGTTAGTGTAAATTCCCGACATTATAGGGTCATCACCTTGGTGAAACATTAATTTATGGTACATCAGTATCACACTGCTCGTCCTTCTGGTTAAAACCTTGTGCACCCTTTGACTTAGAAACTAACTGGTTGTTTGAGTGACTTGTGTTAAAGAGATTCATACAGTTGGGGTTGTCACTAATTAACTAATTAGTTTTCCTCACTTGTGTCTAGTTGTCCATTAATCATGCTGGTATAAGTATAGTAGGGACTGTGGTGTCAAGTAACTACAATGGACGCTATTTGTCTCCTAAACATTATTATTATTTCTGGTCTTTCATACTAAAATGTTCAACATTTCAGATGTAAGAGCTGATACTGTCTTGTATTTATGTGGACTAAGGAAGATGGACGGAGCATATCGTTGGACAAGATGTGTGAGGGAGTAGCAGTTATGACACAACCAAACATTACTAAAAGGAAGCAATATTCTATTCCTAACTGAATTAAAACTAATTTTAGTGATTATTAAGGTCATTTGGTTACCACTGAGTATTCTGTAAGTCCTAAACTAAAATTGAATATTCATACATATATTCTCATAAGTTTAAAGATCTGATAGTTTATTGCACCTCCTGAGTAAGTGTGGATAGGAGGCAGTTGATTACTGGTTTAAGTGAGATTAAAGTAATTGAAATTTCTAAGGAAGGGTAAAACTGAAGGACTTGCATGAAAGATTCAGTTTTTAAGATGTTAAATTGAAAATTTTATTGATATGGTTGTGATACTTTTGTTAAATACTGATTTGCTTAAGGAAATAATTTCATCAGAAGTGCTTAAGCAGTGTTGGATAACTGTATTTAGTATTGTTATTGGGTTATCAGTAACCATGTTGCTGTGGGTTTGTAATTTTAAAACAAATGTTTAAATTGTTAATATTCTCCCTAATCAGTCAATCATTCCACCCTTTTCCATTGTGGCCTGGTTACTTCCAACACAGTTCTTAAGTTCTTAATTAAGAATATAATGGCGAGGGAAACCCCATAGATAATGCTTCTCATCCTTTAAATCAAAAAGATGCCAATTACAGTACAACTGAGAAAAAATTACTAGTGCTTGTATATGGCGTGAATTATTTCAGATGTTATGTGTATGGAAGAAAACTCACTGAGATCACTGACCATGTTGCTCTTTTGTGGATGCTAAGTTTAAAAGACCACAGTAGTGATTTAACCAACTGGGCACTAATATTGTCCAAGTATGATTACGAAATACACCACAAACCACGCAGATTCCATCGAAATGCAGGTACCCTAAGTTGCAAACTCAGAGTGATTCAGACAGGTAATGTTTTAGCAGAGTAATTGTGAGACACTCAGGAGAGAGATGTAGAATGTCACTGGTATGCATCCCTTCCAGCTTTTGTGAGACAGGACGCTATTTTATACCGCAAGAACCGCTTGGCAATAGGGTAGTAATCCCTAAAGAGTTGCAACCATGCGTAATAGGTTAGTGCCATGCAATTTGCTGGCATGCCATACTGGATGAAGGGCTAAGAATGCTAGGATAGCCACATGATTTCGGTGGAAAGGCAGATGGTATTATGTTCAGAAGTATATACAGCACTGTTCCCCTTGTGGACAAAGGACGCCACCAGCAACAACACAAGCTAACTGTCTGCTGCAGTTCCCTTTCCTGAAGCCGTCCATCTGATTGGCTACAGTTTATTCTACATTATTTTACATTTTAACGTATTTGATTAAGTAATCAAACTTGAGCACTTTCACGTTGTAAATAAAGTGACGATGATATCCATTAAATAATAAACTTTAAATTCTTTTACATAAAACCAATACAATTTCCTTCTTAGCTTTGAATGCCATGGCCAGTAGCCTTGCACCAATGTGCTTTCTGATAAATAAATAAAGAACAAAAGTAGCTATTATGCACTAAACTTTACAACAAATATTTCATTACCTAATGATTCAATAAGGTGTCATGCTGTCATTGTTCAATGTGTTCTGTGTGGAGGAAATGATGATATGATGCTTAACTGAAATTACTGTTCATTTAAATTTACTTTATCTTTTAGACAAATAAAGTTACAGATTTGATATTTACAACATTTGTCATTTTAATTATGCGCTTCTATATGAAATGTCGATCGTTAAGATCGTCCAAAGCGTTCAGATTCTAGTATTCAGGTCTTTGTTACAAAGCTTGTTAATTTCACTTTAACAGTTAATCCTAAACTCGTCTGTCTCACTCGCACACTACAGCACTTAGGCCTCATTCAGCACAATAGACGCCTGTGAAGTTCCCTATCTCGTGGCGAATCTGCGCTCTTTGTGGCCCACGGTGCTGGACTCTTTCGGCAATATACTTAAACGAGAGCGAAATGCCAGTTAACTCATACACCTCCACTTCATAACATGTTGGCGTGCCATGTATGTTATGAAGTAGCACACTATTTTACAAGACACATATTCATAATACAACAACATAAACATCACAAGTGCCAGATCACTAGTGTAATTATTTGTAAATGGTGTTGATGCAGCATGTTTTAAATTTAAAGAAACTTATATCTAACATAAATTATGAACTGCAACATATTAATTAATGCCAATTAAAACTATACATTTATCAAAATCGGCTGTCTATTGAAATGCCGCAGAAATATCTTTGCCACTGCTCTCACTTTCACAGAACGTTTTTGTGACAACAAAGTCTCCAGCGGCGATCTGCAGATTCGTATCTGAGTATACCGCCGAAATTCTGTATGGGTCTGCATTCCATCGCCATCGTATTGCAGGTGCAAATCTGTTGAAATTCGAATCGGGTGTAGATACCAGAGAACAAACACTTCCCAAAACCATCCAGAATCTGCACTGAACACTTCACCCAATGGAATCGATAGAAACAGATCTAAACTACACAGTAAACAATTGATTTACAGCGTTTGCAAGATGCTCGTAAATTCTTCAATGATTCTGACACGTTATTCAAGTCACACTACAGGCATGCATCTCGTGACAGATTCCCAATCGACTTCATCAGCAAATTAATATTTTCTTTTCATTTAAATAACTCCCTTAGACACAAAACTAACAATTAATATGAACAAATCTCACCGCTCGTTTAATTCTGTGCAGTGAAACTGCGTACAAAAATCGACACTCCATACAACAATACATTATTTCCCCAAAATATTCTCAGATAAGTAGATAAACATACATCTGTCTTCCTACACCTTCCTTATTAATTTTCATTTTCCAAATTTCTCTGACCTCCATGCACCCAAATTGGTGTGACCATAACTTACAATTTGGAAATTGCAAATAACATAAAACATCCTAAGCTTAAGCCTAACACATATATACACATAAATAAATTCCTTATATACCCCCAAAAACCTAATTTATACGCATACTGTGCACTGATTTTTGACTTTATACCATTCACCAACTTCCTTGCACCCAGATGTGTGTATAAACTATCTCTTTATAATTGCACAGACCTTGTGCCAAAAAAATCCTTATGCGACAAAACAAAAAAACAAGCTACAATAAAACATTGTAAATCACCCCTCCAAATAATCTTAACACGGATACACTAATTTCTTAACTTACTTTCCCCTTCACAATGTACAATCTCAATTCTGTCACATTTCTTAGTCCTAGAAGTTTTCCTGAAACAGGGTATTTGAGTCGGCAGGCATTAGGGTGCGGACATTCTGCCACTACAAATGGCCTATAGTACAGCTCAACAACTTTTTTATTTCTCCATCCACTTCACTGGACATTTCTTTCGTATGTACTAGAACTTTGTCTCCTACTTTGCATTTAATCGGTTTGTACCACCCATCATGCCGTTTCTTCCCTTACACTGTCAACTTCATTTTTTCTCCCTTCTAGACCTCTCGCTATCTTAAACTTCTCTCAAATCTGCAAATGAGGCAATACGATTGTAATGTTCTATCGTACCATCACCAATCAGTTACAGTAAAATCACACTCCTCCTTAAGATACCATTCTGTCCAAATATCACTTTCTATATTAGAATCGAACTCACTGTCTTCTCCCTTAAAATTATCGACATTAGTAGTTACAACATCATTATTATGAAATAAAGCAATATGTCTTACTTCCACATCACTACAAACACCTTCACAAACACCACTTTCAACAGCCGCTGATACATCATACAACTCGCTACATAAAACCTCATTTACCTCCGTCGACAAATCAGCAATATAAGAACCATTCATAGTATCACCATCTTCTGCCATTACATCTCATAAATTATAGTTACAGCATCGTGCAATTTCAGAATCAACAGTACCATTAAATTCCGCTGCGTTTTGATTTAAACCTGAGCATATTACCTTTTCCTCTCCTAGACGCTCGTGTGCCACATTAATTTCAGATTGCACATCAAATTCAGATCCACATTCATTCTCAACCAAACATTCTAGGTCCACAGATCCATCAAGACTTTCGGGTTCACCTCCATTAGTAGAAATAACCGCACAGATTACTTCCTTTGAAGTATCAATACCAGCAGCTTCAACTTCCGTAACTTCAGCACATAAAACACCATTACTACCTTCCATCAAAAGTAATTCACCAGTATCAGCCGATGTTGTTGTTGTTGTTGTTGTTGTCTTCAGTCCTGAGACTGGTTTGATGCAGCTCTCCATGCTACTCTATCCTGTGCAAGCTTCTTCATCTCCCAGTACCTACTGCAACCTACATTCTTCTGTATCTGTTTAGTGTATTCATCTCTTGGTCTCCCTATACGATTTTTACCCTCCACGCTGCCCTCCAATACTAAACTGGTGATCCCTTGATGCCTCAGAACATGTCCTACCAATCGATCCCTTCTTCTAGTCAAGTTGTCCCACAAACTTCTCTTCTCCCCAATGCTATTCAATACCTCCTCATTAGTTATATGATCTACCCATCTAATCTTCAGCATTCTTCTGTAGCACCACATTTCGAAAGCTTCTATTCTCTTCTCGTCCAAACTATTTATCGTCCATGTTTCACTTCCATACATGGCTACACTCCATACAAATACTTTCAGAAACGACTTCCTGACACTTAAATCTATACTCGATGTTAACAAACTTCTCTTCTTCAGAAACGCTTTCCTTGCAATTGCCAGTCTACATTTTATATCCTCTCTACTTCGACCATCATTAGTTATTTTGCTTCCCAAATAGCAAAACTCCTTTACTACTTTAAGTGTCTTATTTCCTAATCTAATTCCCTCAGCATCACCCTACTTAATTCGACTACGTTCCATTATCCTCGTTTTATATCCTCCTTTCAAGACACTATCCATTCCGTTCAACTGCCCTTCCAAGTCCTTTGCTGTCTCTGACGGAATTACAATGTCATCGGCGAACCTCAAAGTATTTATTTCTTCTCCATGGATTTTAATACCTACCCCAAATTTTTCTTTTGTTTCTTTTACTGCTTGCTCAATATACAGATTGAATAACATCAGGGAGAGGCTACAACCCTGTCTCACTCCCTTCCAAACCACTGCTTCCCTTTCATGTCCCTCGACTCTTATAAGTGCCATCTGGTTTCTATACAAACTGTAAATAGCCTTTCGCTCCATGTATTTTACCCCTGTCGCCTTCAGAATTTGAAAGAGAGTATTCCAATCAACATTGTCAAAAGCTTTCTCTAAGTCTACAAATGCTAGAAACGTAGGTTTGCCTTTCCTTAATCTAGCTTCTAAGATAAGACACAGAGTCAGTATTGCCTCACGTGTTCCAATATTTGTATGGAATCCAAACTGATCTTCCCCGAGGTCAGCTTCTACCAGTTTTTCCATTCTTCTGTAAAGAATTCGTGTTAGTATTTTGCATCTGTGACTGATTAAACTGATTGTTCGGTAATTTTCAGATCTGTCAGCACCTGCTTTCTCTGGGATTGGAATTATTATATTCTTCTTGAAGTCTGAGGGTATTTCGCCTGTCTCATACATCTTGCTCACCAAATGGTAGAGTTTTGTCAGGACTGGCTCTCCTAAGGCCGTCAGTAGTTCTAATGGAATGTTGTCTACTCCTGGGGCTTTGTTTCGACTCAGGTCTTTCAGTGCTCTGTCAAACTCTTCGCGCAGTATCGTCTCTCCCATTTCATCTTCATCTACATCCTCTTCTATTTCCATAATATCGTTCTCGAGTACATCGCCCATGTATAGACCCTCTATATACTCCTTCCACCTTTCTGCTTTCCCTTCTTTGCTTAGTACTGGGTTCCCATCAGAGCTCTTGATATTCATACAAGTGGATCTCTTTTCTCCAAAGGTCTCTTTAATTTTCCTGTAGGCAGTGTCTACCTTACTCCTAGTGAGATAAGCGTCTACATCCTTACATTTGTCGTCTAGCCATCCCTGCTTAGCCATTTTGCACTTCCTGTCGATCTCATTTTTGAGACGTTTGTATTCCTTTTTGCCAGCTTCATTTACTGCATTTTTATATTTTCTCCTTTCATCAGTTAAATTCAACATTTTTTCTGTCACCTAAGGATTTCTACTAGCCCTCGCCTTTTTACCTACTTGATTCTCTGCTGCCTTCACTAGTACATCTCTCAAAGCTACCCATTCTTCTTCTACTGTATTTCTTTCCCACATTCCTGTCAATTGCTCCCTTATGCTCTCCCTGAAAGTCTGTACAACCTCTGCTTTAGTCGGTTTATCCAGGTCCCATCTCCTTAAATTCCCACCTTTTTGCAGTTTCTCCAGTTTTAATCTACAGTTCATAACCAATAGACTGTGGTCAGAGTCCACATCTGCCCCTGGAAATGTCTTACAATTTAAAACCTGGTTCCTAAATCTCTGTCTTACCATTATCTAATCTATCTGAAACCTGTCAGTATCTCCACGCTTTTCCCATGTATACAACCTTCTTTTGTGATTCTTGAACCAAATGTTCGCTATTAAAGTTGTGCTCTGCGCAAAATTCTACCAGGCGGCTTCCTCTTTCATTTCTTGGCCCCAATCCATATTCTCCTACTAAGTTTCCTTCTCTCCCTTTTCCTACTACCGAATTCCAGTCTCCCATGACTATTAAGTTTTCGTCTCTCTTCACTATCTCAATAATTTGTTTTATTTCATCATACATTTCTTCAATTTCTTCGTCATCTGCAGAGCTAGTTGGCATATAAACTTGTACTACTGTAGTAGGCGTGGGCTTCGTGTCTATCTTGGCCACAATAAGGCGTTCACTATGCTGTTTGTAGTAGCTTACCCGCACTCCTATTTTTTTTATTCATTATTAAACCGAAGCCTGCATTACCCCTATTTGATTTTGTATTTATAACCCTGTATTCGCCTGACCAAAAGTCTTGTTCCTCCTGCCACCGAACTTCACTAATTCCTACTATATCTAACTTTAACCTATCCATTTCCCTTTTTAAATTTTCTAACCTACCTGCTCGATTAAGGGATCTGACATTCAACGCTCCGATCCGTAGGACGCCAGTTTTCTTTCTCCTGATAACGACGTCCTCCTGAGTAGTCCCCGCCCGGAGATCCGAATGGGGGACTATTTTACCTCCAGAATATTTTACCCAAGAGGACGCCATCATCATTTAACCATACAGTAAACCTTCATGCCCTTGGGAAAAAATTACGGCAGTAGTTTCCCCTTCAGCCGTTCGCAGTACCAGCACAGCAAGCCCGTTTTGGTTAGTGTGTCAAGGCCAGATCAGTCAATCATCCAGACTGTTGCCCCTGCAACTACTGAAAAGGCTGCTGCCCCTCTTCAGGAACCACACGTTTGTCTGGCGTCTCAACAGATACCCCTCCGTTGTGGTTGCACCTACAGTACGGCTATCTGTATCGCTGAGGCACGCAAGCCTCCCCACCAACGGCAAGGTCCATGGTTCTTGGGGAGGTATCAGCCGATACACACAAGTTCATCAACAGCTGACAAGACTAAGGCTACGCCGCCCTTATTAACCTCCTTAACAACTTCGCCGTCACAATATCACCTGGAACACCATCACCTTCATCAGTATAATCGTTACCGCTGGTTAGTACCTCTTTAGAATTTTCCATACCATCTAACTCCACCAAATTCAGCTCCACGTCAGCCTCCTTTTGGCACATAGAATCTTTCATTGTATTAACATTCACACACTCTTTCGTCTCACATTCATAAAACAAATCATGTAGCCCTAAATCTTTCATTATCTTAGGATTACGCCTTTTACGTACGATCTGATTTGAAATTTTACCTATTTGATTCTCATCTGTCACTAAATTCATTTCATAATCCTGACGCCTTTCCGCCCATTTATTGACACCTATCACATTTCCGTTTACTCGCATCCCATTCATCGCAGGTTTATTTTGGGATCTCCGGACCTGAGAGGCGGCGAAACTTAGTTTCCCAATCTCCCATGACGCTGGTTAATTTCGCCAGGTACCGGTCCCTCAGATCGACGTCCTTGGTGTCGATCCCTGTCACGAAAGTATCCGTTCCCATTACCCCTTTGATATTTATCATTGAATGCATTCCTGTTACCGTTTCCCTTACCAAAACTGCTGTTTGCGTTCCATTGATAACTTCCTGGATGTCTTTCATAGTACTTACTCAGACTGTAGTTATGATTTCCATTCTGAAAACTATTTGTCTGCTTACTTTGCGGTTTAAATTCCAACGTCCATTCTAATTTTTCTACGAAGTCCAAAAATTCGTCTATTGAGCTGCTATGAGTGTGCGCTACATCCCACGGCAAATTTCCCGGTAACTGCCTTTTCAACGTCGTAATTTCAGTAAGCATTCCCAATGGGCGTTTCACATGCATTAATCTCGCAAGTTGACGTTTGCAAATTCTCGCATGACCCGCTCCCATATTTAACTGTTGGAGCGTTCCGAAACTTATTTTGAAGTCGCGTTTGCTTCACTTCACTCCAGACCTTGTTCAGGAAACTGCTTTCAAATATTTCGTAGGTAGTGAACGTACCACTGTGTATATTTGTCCACGACTGCGGCTCACCTTCCAAACGTCTTTTCTCGAATTTTACCTTCGCCTCGTCGGGCGTTCCCCTTATAAAACCATCCCTGCATGGTGCTAGAAAATTTATTGGGTGGTATTTCCGTCGTCTCCAAAACATTTGACCGTTCCCGAGGTCATCCACGGAACCCTGATCACTGTAGAGGTTTGATGTGCAGCTATAGAATTCAATTCACTTTTTATTTGATTGATTTGTTTTTTAACTTCACCACTTTCAATTTTAATGCCTGATTCTACTTTTTCCTTTATTTTATCTACTTCTTTCTCCCCATTACCTATTCTAACGGATATCTTGCTAATAGTCTCCGACAGCTCAGCCATTAGAGAATCTTGCCTACTCATACTATTTCTTATGCTGCGTCACAGATCTACCTGCAACTTCTCCACCTTATCACTGAAATTTTTCTCCGCTTGATCTAATTTAGAGTCCAGCATCCCAACTTCATCAGAAATTTTTCCCATTTCATCCTGAATGCTTTTTATTTTCCGTCTATCAATTCCTCTATTCCACTACTAATTTTACCAACTTCGTCTTTTACAACCGAAGCTATTTCAGATTGAACCGAATCAATTTTTAAATTTACATCACCCATATCAGTTTTAACAGAATCAATTTTGGATCGAAATCCAATAATCATTTACATTAATTGCGACATCATGTCTCCCCCAAATTCATTTCAGTTGCCTGATTTCGGGCGTTTTGACAGTTTGTCCTTCTAAATTCACCGCCGAACTTGCTCTCCCGCTCCGACTTCAGGCTAAGCAGCTCGCTAGTATTTTCGGACCCGACTGCTTAACATTATTGACGTCTATTATTGGCGACTGAACTACAGAATCGTACATAATATTGCTACCAGCGCAGGTACTTAACTTTGTCGTGCTGGATCCTTCTGCCATGGTATTGCTGCCGATGTTGCTGTTGAAGCCGACACTGAAGATCTCGTAGCCCATGCTATGGTGCTGCAACCGCCGCTGCGCGATGAATCGCCGTTGAAGATGTCGCTGCTGGGTGGAACCACGTCTCTCGCTGTCGCTTCTTCTCCCGCGTTACTTTTTTATCACTCCTAACCACTGCTAAAACTCAGTGCACACAACTGTTGCAAGATTTGTAGCTCAGAGCCGCCACGCAAACTGCCTAAACTGCCACAGACTTGGGACCTAGATCACAGAATGTCGTTAACTGTGAGAATTACAACTGTGGTTTCACAACTATCAAAGAAACCTAATATTCAGTTCTGTGCCGAACTCACATTTAACTTTTGCAATAGGTTCTGCCTACCGAAGTTCAGATAATACTTTTGGAAACACTTTGTAGAGTTCAAATACAATTCTCAACTTTCCAGAGTTCATATTCCGCAACTAACACTTTCCAAAATCCGATCCTGTTCCAAAACTTTGCTAGATTCTTGTCCCTCAAATAACACTTTAAAAGTTCCTATCCCGGATGAGTCGCCAATTGCGAGCTAACATCCCAAAGATGTTCGGGCTCACATACGGTTCCTCTTTGGTGAAATGTCTTGGCTCAAACTCGTCTAGGGATTGAACCACATGTGTTGCACTACACGCCCTAAATTAGACACTTGTGGCCCTTTGGTTAAATTGTTCCGATGATGGCAAGTTTGTGGAATTTTGTGGAACATACAACGTTATTATAACCTATAACAACAGTAATATTAATGTAGGGAGCTAAATTAACGACCCATAAATTATGTAGGCCATGCAATTGTGATTTGGTTAGAGTAATGTTTATTCAGAAAGCAAACTAATAGCGAAAGTGGTCGTATTTAGTGTTACTGTTACACTCGAGTGCATATCCATTTGACACAGTTCGATCATTCACAGTCTCATCGCGAATTACCCGTCCAATACTCCACCTCGTTAACTACGTGAAAAGTTAAAGAGTTCACACCAGGCGAGGGGCTGCTCACCGCTCAGAGACAAGTACCGCGATACCACACAACGTGAATTTTCAAAGTCGTTTCACTTCCTAGCTACCTAAAGACCGACCATCCGCTTTCGCGAATCCACCAGCACTGTCCTCGCTCAACTGAATGGTGCAGTTCCCTTTCCTGAAGCCGTCCATCTGATTAGCTACAGCTTATTCTACATTACTTTACATTTTAACACACTTAAATAATCAAAGCCTGACCACTTTCATGTTCTAAATAAAGTAACAATAATATCCATATGAGAACTTGAGAAAATTCTGATCCTATGTAAAATCGCTAAGCGGGTCTGCGGCTTCCAACCAGTCACTAATTGGCCAGTCTAGGGTGGCAGCTGAAGACAGCAACATGAAAAACAAAGTTCTAAATTTCGCGTTTAAGAAATCGTTCAAGTAGGAGAATTGTACAAACACATCATTGTTTGATCATTGAACAGACTCCCGTATTGACTACATGGCAATAAGAATTCCTAATGTAGGTAAACAAGTGAAAGAGGAGAAAACAAATAAATTACCAGGTCTGGATGGAACCCCAATTCGGTTTTACAAAGAGTATCCCACGGCACTCGTCCCTTAGTTAGCTTTCATTTATTGTGGCTCTCTCGCACAGCACTAAGTCCCAAGAGACTGGACAAAAGCGCAGGGGACTCCTACTCCTATATACACAAATCAAAATAAGTTTTGCGTCACCCCACCAGTTACCAAAACTCCTGAATATAGATGTTGACTGTGGATATTGTATCACAGACACAGTCCCTTTGACTGTTCAGAGACGTCACTAAACCCACCCAAAGATGTAAACAACCATGCATGAAAAGCGTCTATTAGATGGAGGGGGTCCAACAGCCTATCAAGTCCAGTCATTCCATCAGGAAGGAGGTACACGGCTCGTGTTGTCTGTAGTACAACCATATCTATACGGTCAATACTGCGGTTCTATCGCGTCTGCATCGTTACTTTGTGCCAGGAAGGGCTCTCAACAAGGGAAGTGTCTAGGCGTCACGGAGTGAACCCAAGCGATGTTGTTCAGACGTAGAGGAGATACAGAGAGACAGGGACTGTATGACACGCCTCGCTCAGGCCACCCAAGGGCTGCTATTGCAGTGGATGAGCGCTACTTACGGATTATGGCTCGGAGGAACACTGACAGCAACACGGCCACGTTGAATAATGCTTTTCGTGCAGACACTGGACGTCGTGTTACGACGCAAAGTGTGCGCAATAGGTTGCAAGATGCGCAACTTCACTCCCGGCTTCCATAGCGATGACCATCTTTGCAATCATGACAATATGCAGCGCCGTACAGATGGGCCCAACAAAATGCCGAATGGACCGCTTATTATTGGCATCATCTTCTCTTCGGCGATGAGTATTGCATATGCCTTCAACTAGACAATCGTCGTAGACGTGTTTGGAGGCAACCCAGTCAGGCTGAAAGCCTTAGACACACTGTCCAGCGAGTGCAGCAAGGTGGAAGTTCCCTGCTGTTTTGGGGTAGCATTATGTGGGGCCGATGTACGCAGTCGGTAGTCATGGAAGGTGCCGTAACGGCTGTATGATACGTGAATGCCATCCTCCGACCGATAGTGCAACCATATCGGCAGTATATTGGCGAGGCATTCGTCTTCATGGACGACAATTCGCGCCTCCATCGTGCACATCTTTTGAATTAATTCCTTCAGGATAACGACATCTCTCGATTAGAGTGGCCAGCATGTTCTCCAGACATGAACTCTATCGAATATGTCTGGGATAGATTGAAAAGGGATGTTTATGGACGACGTGACACACCAACCACTCTGAGTGACCTACGCCGAATCGCCGTTGAGGAGTGGGACAATCTGGACCAAGAGTGCCTTGATGAACTTGTGGATAGTATACCACACGAATACAGGTATACATCAATGCAAGAGGACGTGCTACTTGGCATTAGAGGTACCAGTGTGTACAGCCATCTGGACCACCACCTCTAAAGGTCTCGCTGTACAGTGGGTCAACATGCAATGTGTGGTTTTCATTCATGAGCAATAAAAAGGGCGGAAATGATGTTTATGTTTATCTCTATTCCAATTTTCTTTACAGGTTCCGGAACTCTCGGAACTGAGGACATGCAAAACATTTTTTGAAGTGTGTGTAATAACAGTAAAAGAAAGGATCCACAGAATTCGAATATGCTTAACATTGGTTTGCTGTAGAATCCTTGAACATATTTATTTTCCATTCGAATATAATACACTTTTTAGAAGCCTAGAAGCTTATGTCCACACATCAGACTAGTTTTAGAAAGCACTGCTCGTGTGAAAACTCAATTGGCCCTTTTCTTACATGATATATTGCGAACTATGGATGAAGAGTGACAGACATATTCCATATTTCTAGATTTCTGGAAAGCATTTGACAGTGTTCCACTGCAGACTGTTAACGAAAGTATGTGCATATGTACGTATGGAACAGTTTCCCAAATATGTGAATGGTATGAAGAACCTTAATTAACGGAACACAGTTTTTGTCCTCGATAGTGAGTGTTCAACAGAGTACCAAGAGTGAGTACCAGGTCAGCAGCATTGTGAAGCCTAGTGCAAGGTCGGCCCAGGTGACTGATGGCATAGGGAAGTTATGTAGGAATTTTACAAAGGAGGATCAGGTAGCGATAGTGGTTGAAGCAGGCAATAGTCTTGATATAGACGAGGAATGTGATGTAGGTGGTGACATGGTAAAGATAGCTACTAAAGCTGGTGGCACTAATGTGCATTTTGTGCATCTGTTTCACTATCGTGATCGGCCTTATCTTGATGCAGCTGATAGGCTTATTAACATGGGGCTGGAGAGGACACTGATGACAGAGGGCATGGGTCACATTGCAGTGGTGCCACTTGACTCTGTCAGTAGATTGGGTTTCACTATGCAAGGCCTGCACCTCAATAGGTATGGGAAGGGGAGGCTGGCAAAGCTTACAGGTCACAGTGTAGTGGGTGGTGGTGGGATCACTCATGGAAAAATTCCTGTAGTAGCTGGTGTTGAAACTGTACATTTTTTAGACTGAAGTCAGCTGATAGGTATACCTGCTTAAAGGAAGTCCCTCTAACTAAGGAATCACCTCTATAGGACGTCATGTTTCCAAGTAGGGAAGGAATTAGCATATTTTATCAGAATATAAGAGGTATTAGAGATACAGTCAGTGAACTGCTTATAGATGTTGACTCTGACATTATTGGTATATATGAGCAGCACTTACATAATATGACAATTCCGAGGCTTCCTTTACCAGGATACATATTAGCTGGCTATTTTTCAAGGAGTGGGAGAGTGCCATGTACGTAAGAAACAGTATTCCATTTGAGTCCATAGATGTATCACGGCACTGCACTGAACAGATGTTTGAATGCTGCGCAGGGCAGTTGAATTTAGTGAAACTAAACTTCTAATTGTTGTTGTTTATAGGTCCCCTAACTCTGACTTCATAGCATTTCTGCTCAAGCTAGAGAGGGTTATTGATTCACTTAATAGAAAGTATCAAAAATTAGTTATATGTGGTGACTTCAATATTAATTTTGTATATGATTGTGCAAGAAAAAGGATGTTGGTACATCTCCTAAACTCATACACTCCTGGAAATTGAAATAAGAACACCGTGAATTCATTGTCCCAGGAAGGGGAAACTTTATTGACACATTCCTGGGGTCAGATACATCACATGATCACACTGACAGAACCACAGGCACATAGACACAGGCAACAGAGCATGCACAATGTCGGCACTAGTACAGTGTATATCCACCTTTCGCAGCAATGCAGGCTGCTATTCTCCAATGGAGACGATCGTAGAGATGCTGGATGTAGTCCTGTGGAACAGCTCGCCATGCCATTTCCACCTGGCGCCTCAGTTGGACCAGCGTTCGTGCTGGACGTGCAGGCCGCGTGAGACGACGCTTCATCCAGTCCCAAACATGCTCAATGGAGGACAGATCCAGAGATCTTGCTGGCCAGGGTAGTTGACTTACACCTTCTAGAGCACGTTGGGTGGCACGGGATACATGAGGACGTGCATTGTCCTGTTGGAACAGCAAGTTCCCTTGCCGGTCTAGGAATGGTAGAACGATGGGTTCGATGACGGTTTGGATGTACCGTGCACTATTCAGTGTCCCCTCGACGATCACCAGTGGTGTACGGCCAGTGTAGGAGATCGCTCCCCACACCATGATGCCGGGTGTTGGCCCTGTGTGCCTCGGTCGTATGCAGTCCTGATTGTGGCGCTCACCTGCACGGCGCCAAACACGCATACGACCATCATTGGCACCAAGGCAGAAGCGACTCTCATCGCTGAAGACGACACGTCTCCATTCGTCCCTCCATTCACGCCTGTCACGACACCACTGGAGGCGGGCTGCACGATGTTGGGGCGTGAGCGGAAGACGGCCTAGCGGTGTGCGGGACTGTAGCCCAGCTTCATGGAGACGGTTGCGAATGGTCCTCGCCGATACCCCAGGAGCAACAGTGTCCCTAATTTGCTGGGAAGTGGCGGTGCGGTCCCCTACGGCACTGCGTAGGATCCTACGGTCTTGGCGTGCATCCGTGCGTCGCTGCGGTCCGGTCCCAGGTCGACGGGCACGTGCACCTTCCGCCGACCACTGGCGACAACATCGATGTACTGTGGAGACCTCACGCCCCACGTGTTGAGCAATTCGGCGGTACGTCCACCCGGCCTCCCGCATGCCCACTATACGCCCTCGCTCAAAGTCCGTCAACTGCACATACGGTTCACGTCCATGCTGTCGGGGCATGCTACCAGTGTTAAAGACTGCGATGGAGCTCCGTATGCCACGGCAAACTGGCTGACACTGACGGTGGCGGTGCACAAATGCTGCGCAGCTAGCGCCATTCGACGGCCAACACCGCGGTTCCTGGTGTGTCCGCTGTGCCGTGCGTGTGATCATTGCTTGTACAGCCCTCTCGAAGTGTCCGGAGCAAGTATGGTGGGTCTGACACACCGGTGTCAATGTGTTCTTTTTTCCATTTCCAGGAGTGTATAATCTGATACAGACTGTGTTTTTCCAACTAGGGTGCAGCGGAACAGTAGCACAGCCATAGACAATATTTTTATTCATTCTTCATTGCTTGATGGACATTCTGTTAGTAAAAGGGTGAATAACGTTTTAGACCATGATGTACAAATATTAACACTAAAAGGCTTTTGTACTCAAAGAAATGTAACATATAATTGCAAAATATGCAGGAAAGCTAATCCAATGGCAATAGAGAGTTTTTTAAACCTCATCAAGGAACAAGAGTGGCAGGATGTATATAGTGCCAACAACATAAATAACAAATATAATGCTTTCCTTAACACATTTCTCATGCTCTTTGAGGGTCGATTTCCATTAGAACGTTCTAAATGAGGTACTAGTAGTAAAAGGCAGCCTGAGTGGCAGACTAGATTAGATTAGATTTACTTTCATTCCAATTGATCCATAGTGAGGAGGTCCTTCAGGATGTAGAACATGTCAGAAAAACAACAATACATGATAAATATTTACAACTCAAACAAATAATCTAATGTACCATTCCACAGGTCCCAAGTGGTATGGTTGTCATTTTTTAATGAACGCTATATGAAAGAATCATGTTACAAATACTAAAGCACTGAATTTAAAATAAAAAAGTTTTTTATTTATTTATGAGGTAATAAACATGTAATACAACTACTAAATACTTATTTACAATGGACACATTACTGCACTGAACCAGTGCAGAAGTTAGATTGTACTTACACACACACACACACACACACACACACACACACACACACACTTATTTACAATAAACACATTACTGTACTGAAATTGTGAGGAAGTTATATTGTACTTATATATATATATATATATATATATATATATATATATATATATATATATATATATATATGTATATATAAATCAGTTGGTCCTACTGATAAATTCATCAATAGAGTAGAAGGAGTTGGCCACCCACCAATAAATCCTTTAGGCTTCTCTAAAACTGAATGTCATTGGTTGTTAAGCTTTTTATGGCTGCTGGCAAGTTATTGAAAATGTGTGTTCCTAAATAATTCAGACCTTTTTGTACAAGACTAAGTGACTTTAAATCCTTGTGAAGATTATTCGTATTTCTAGTATTGATTCCATGAATTGAGCTGTTGGTTTGAAAGAGTGATATATTTTTAATGACAAATTTCATTGAGGAATAAACATATTGGGAAGCAGTAGTTAGTATCCCTAGTTCCCTAAACAGGCTTCTGCATGAAGTTCTTGAGTTCACACCACATATAACTCTTACTACACGTTTTTGTGCCCGGAAAACTTTAGCTTGGCTTGATGATGTGGGATAAAGATATCATGTAGCACAAAGAGAGAATTATATCAAAATGTTGGAAGTAGTCACAATCAAGTTACAGTAGCCCATTACAGACAGTACTGTAAGATGCTTAAAAATGTTATTATGGAGGCAAAGAGTATGTTGCACAAAAATAGAATAGCTATTTGCAGGATAAAATTAAAACCATATGGTCAGTTGTGAAGGAAGTGTCTGGTCAGCAGCTCAAGGTCGAAGATATAAAGTCAGTTCGTAGTAAAATATTTCTGTTACTGATAAGTCAGACCACTGTGCAGTGTTTAACAATCATTTTCTGAGCATTGCTGGTGAATTATATAAAAAAACCATTTTGTACAGGGAATCATATAACTCCCTTGGTAAATGCCTTTCCGAGATTGATGTCTGTATTGCTCCTCTGTGATACTGACAAGGGGGAGATTGTGACAATTATTAAATTGCTGAAGACTAAGGACTCTCATAGATATGCTGGAGTGCCTAGCAGAATAGTGAAGTACTGTGCTGCACATGTTAGCCCTGTACTTAGCCATATTTGTAATTTTTCCTTTAAGAATGGTCACTTTCCTGAACGATTATAGTACTAAGTATAAAGCTGCTTCATAAAAAGGGAAAAAGGGATAATGCAGAAAATTTTAGACCTATTTCTATGCCGTCAGTGTTTGCTAAAGTTATTGAAAAGGTGTGCCTGTAAGGATAATTGATCATTTGATATCACATACATTGTTATCAAATGCACAGTTGGGCTTTAGAAGTCGTTTAACAACTGAAAATGCTACATTCTCTTTTCTCTGTGCGGTACTGGATGTTTTAATCAAAAGATTTCGAACGCTAGGCATATTTTTTGACGTAACTAAGGCGTTTGACTGTATTGATCACTAAATATTGCTCCAGAAGTTGGTCCATTATGGAATACAGGGAGTAGCTCACAATTGGTTCACCTCTTACTTTAGAAACAAACACAGTGTTGAGAAAGGCTGTGATGTGGGGTTTGAGCGGGGTATGATCAAATGGGGAGTGCCCTAGGGATCAGGGTTGGGGACACTGCAGTTCCTTATTTATATAAATGATGCACCATCTAGTACTGCAGGTAATTCTAAAGTATTTCTGTTTGCTGATGACACTAGTTGGTAGTAAAGGATGTTGTGTGCAACACTGCCTCAGATTCAAATGCTGCAGTTCATGACGTTAAGTCCATGGCTTGTAGAAAATAAACTAACGCTAAATTACAGTAAGACTCAGTTTTAAAAGTTTATAACATACAATTCAACAAAACCCAACCTTTTAATTTCACGGAATGGGAATGTGATTAGTGAAATTGAACAGTACAAATCTCTAGGTGTTCAGATAGATGGTAAACTGTCGTGGAAAGCCCACATTTAGGATCTTGTTCAAAGACTTAACGTTGCCATTTTTATATTGGAACGGTATCTGAAGCAAGTGATCGATCGCCACGAAAATTACTCTACTTTGCTTCTTTTCATTCGTTTATGTCTGATGGTATTATATTTTGGGGTAACTCTTCCCATTCTAAAAGGATAATTTTAGCTTAGAAACAGGCGGTTCGGGCAATAAGTGGGTTGAGTTCCTGAACCTCTTGTCGACTCCTATTCACTAGTTTATTTATTTTTTATTTATTTATTTACACGTCAAGTTCCGTAGGAACAAATTGAGGAGCAAATCTCTAAGATCATGGAACGTGTCAGTACATGAAATTACAACATAAAAGTAATAACAGAAAAAAATAAAATGTTTACGTAACCGAAAGAAGTCAGTCCATAAGTTTAAGTAAACACAGTCAACAATATGTCAAGAATCAGCTTAATTTTTCAAGGAACTCCTCGACAAAACAGGAGTGACCCATGAGGAAACTCTTCAGTTCAGGTGTTTGAAAGCGCATGGATTACTGATAAGATATTTGAATTTGAGTGGTAGCTTATTGAAAATGGATGCAGCAGTATACTGCACATCTTTCTGCATGAGAGTTAAGCAAGTCCGATCCAAATGCAGGTTTGATTTCTGCCGAGTATTAACTGAGTGAAAGTTGCTTAATCTTGGGAATAAGCTAATATTGTTAACAAGAAATGACAATAAGGAATATATATATATTGAAAGGCCAGTGTCAAAATACTCAGACTCGTGAACAGGGATCGACAAGAGGTCTGTGAACTTACACCACTTATTGCCCGAACTGCCCGTTTCTGAGACAAAAATTTCAGGATATTTTCACAGTAGTCTCTCAATATATATTCTTTACTGCTGTGTCTTGTTCACAATCAGTTTATTCCCAAGAATAAGCAGCTTTCACTCAGTTAAAACTCGGCAGAAATCCAACCTACATTTGGGTCGCACTCCCTAGACTGTTGTGCAGGAAGGTGAGCAATATACTGCTGAATCTATTTTCAGTAAGCTACCACAAGAATAAAAAAATCTTAGCAGTAATCCACGCGTTTTCAAATCGTAATGGAAGAGTTTCCTCATGGGTCACTCAATCTAGTCTGTTGAGGATTTCCTTGAAAAAATAAGCTGATTCTTATGTTGTATTGTTAACTGTATTTACTTAAATTTATGGCTTGACTTTTTTTGGGTTCATAAACATTTTATTTTTATCTGTTATTACTTTTATGTTGTAATTTCATGTGCTGATATGTTCCATGACCATGGAGATGTGCTCCTCAATTTGGTCCTACGGAACTAGACATCAAAATAAATAAATAAAGAAAGAAAAAGGTATCGTCGGGAGTGCTTCTGAGAAGTGTGACAGGACTGCTGTTATTTTCTGTGTACATAAATGATCTGGCGGACAGGGTGGGCAGCAGTCTACAGTTGTTTGTTGATGGTGCTGTAATGATGGGAAGGTGTCGAAGTTGAAGATACAAGACGACTTAGACAAAATTTCTAGTTGGTGTGATGAATAGTAGCTAGCTCTAGATGTAGGAAAATGTAAGTTAATGAAGAGGAGTATTCCTAAAAATTTTAGTAGTGTCTAGCTTGGAATAATCACATTGTTTAAATATATGGGAGTAATGTTGCAAAGCGATATGAAATGAAACGACCATGCGAAGATTGTGGCAGGGAAGGCGAATGGTCAACGTCGGTTTATTGGGAGAATTCTGGGTAAGTTTGGTGCATCTGTGAAGGAGACTGCACATAGGACACTAGTGCGACTTATTCTTGAGTATTGCCTGAGTCATCTGGATTCATATCAACTTGGATTAAAGGAAGACATCGAAGCAATTCAGAGGCAGGTTGCTATATTGGTTACTGTTAGGTCCATACAAGACACAAGTGTTACAGATATGGTTCAGGAATGGGAATCTCTGGAGGAAAGCCAACGTTCTTTTCGAGAACAGCTATTGAGAAAATTAAAAGAAACGACATTTGAAGCTGACTGCAGAAAGATTCTACTGTCGCCAACGTACATTTCTGGTAAGAACCAGGAACATAAGATAAGAGAATTTTGACCCTGTGTGGGGGCATATAAACAGTCGTTTTTTCCCTCGCTCTATGTGTGAGAGGAACAGTAGAGCTAATGGCTATTAGTGGTACACGGTATCCTCCTGTACGAACCATATGGTGCCCTGTGGAGTACGTATGTGAGTGTATGTGTAGACAGACTGCAGAAACAGTAGCATTTGCCTTTAGTTTTGGCATTCAGAAGTCCTGAAGCTATTTTGACCGATCAGGGGACTAATTTCATGTCCACCCTGTTTGTACAGGTGTGCAATTTGTTGTGAACCAATAAGAGAAGCAGTACCCCTATCCACCATAAAGCCAATGATCATCTTGAACATATCTGTCAAACACTAGTTCTGATGCTGTCTTACTACGTGAACCACTCCCACAGTGAGTGGTACAATTATATTGCTTATGTAGCTGCTGTGTGCAACAGTCACATACACAACTAGTAGTGAGTGGGCACACTGAGTGCACTTCAGGGAGGAAAAAAAGGACCATCCCTTCAGGTAAAGATAATGACTGGAGAACAGGCAGGGTGGCAATGGATCACCAGTGAGTGAGAGCTATAATAATAAAAGACTGAGGGTAAAATTTCAGTTAAACTAGAAATTCTAGGTCATGAAATTGATTATTGTTATTTTTAATTTTTGTCATCCCCTTGTATCTCAGCTTAACAGCATTTTCAAAAAATTGAAGTTTACATCCAGCAATTAATTTATAGTATCTATTTGGCAAAATAATTTTAAAATCATTATTGAGCTCTATACAAATATTTCTACCAAATCTAGTATTTAAATATTCACATCTATTAATGTTATGTGAAACATTTATTTGTAGCTCTTTAATTTTTTTGAACAAATTGGAATTGCTAGCCTTTTTGAGTTTCTTGAGTAGAGTATCCATCTGTATAGAGTAAATTTTTATTAAGATTAAGAAAACTGTATGTTATAAATGGAAAGAGGGTACAAACTGTAAAGCGTTTTAGCAAAAATAATATAAATTAAGCTATAAAGTTGTTTAAGTTATATATACATATTTGAAAAAGGACAAAATTATTTAAATTAAAAAGAGAAAATATTTGCAACTATAAATTGTTTAAAAAAGAATTATGTTCCAAAACGCTGGTAAAAACCAGAAATTGAAAAAGTTTTTATTTTCGCAGAGAACAGAAAGAATGCTCATAAGAATTAATAAAAAATTAAGAACAACCAAAGAAATTATATATATGAAATATGAATATTTATATATTAATTATAGCTTTGTTCAAAAAATACTAGATAAAGAAGAAAGGGAGCACTACTTATAATAATAAGGCATTATATATTAAAAATATTATTCATATATCTCACTTTCTGATTCAGATTTTGATATTTTTCTTGAATCTCAAAACTATCAATTAATAAAGGAAACTAGAGAGGAAACAGATTTCGAAAACAGAGCACATTAAGAAACATTTATTGCGTTTGTACAATTGTGTCAAATAAATTCCCAATACAAACTTTATTTTTACATTAGGAGATATAAAAATGTATTTTAATATTATTTTATTAAGTAATTCAAATATCCATATGAGTCTGCATCATTATGTACTACTACACTTCTGTCGTACTGAAATAAGAATTCTTTTTCAACTTCCGTGTTGATTAAATTTTTTGTGTTAACATCCCTGGTTATTTGTTTGTACTCTAATTGTATCTTTTCTTTAATTTCATTCTCAATTAATCTCATCATAGTTTCACCATTCAACTTCTGAATATTCATATAACTCAAAGAAAACCCTTTGTCTTGATCGCAATTTTTTTCATTTTTTTCAAAACAGTATCTATTACATCCAGTGGATGCACAATTTTTAATCCATTTGTTTACTAACTCATCAGCTCATTCATCTAGTGTACAACCTGTCTGGACAATATTTTTACCATCATCAATATATACTATACTGCCTGTATCAAAATATGTAACTGCTTCTCCTAGCTTGTCTAACATATCATACAATCTAAGCCTTGGATTTAATGTCATCAATGCTGCTATAAAAATATTTGTATATGTGTTATTTTCCACATAAGAATCCTTGAAATTGTACTCCACCTGTACCATATTGTAATTGATAAAATGATTATCTATATTGTCTTTCGACCATGTAGTATTATCTCTCAAAATTGTTGTAAATCTGTAATACACTCTCTTTTACTCATATTTTATTGTTGTCGAAATTTTCCCCGTAATGAATCCAGACATGTCTTAGCAACAACTTGTATTCCTGGATTTCCCTTTATCTTATCATAATCCAATTCAGCACCCAGTATTTCTTTCACTGTTTTCAGATATAACTCCTTGGATTCAAAATCATGAGGAATTGTTTCTCTTACATAAGTTTAGAACAATATATCGTTTTTATTTCTAAAATCCCACGCTTTATAGATATCTAAAATTTTATGTCGTTTTTCCTCAACTTTCTATATGTCATCAGTTGTCCAATTTCTAATAAAACTTCTTTCACCATCATTGCAGTTACATTTATTTATTTTCTTCTTGTTTTATTCTTCTGTTCATTTGACACACAAAGGAAACAACAGCTTTCCAGTTCTTTCCATTTTTATCGATCTTTATCCATATTGCCAAAACTGTATGATACAAACCTCTATGTGGCAATACTTTATTTTTTATGATTTGTTACTATTTTTTTGGTGTAATATCTTGACCCATATATTTTTGTTGGATGTCGCTCAGGATAACAATCATAATATTCCACAACTGGGTAAAGAGTACACTCTTCAATATATTTTATTTTTGTGACAACATTATCTGCTTTAGCTCTTAACTTTACTGTCTTTCTATGGCCATGATATAATGCATTTCTTGGATTTAACAATTCGACCACTTTAGGTAATTTCTGAAGTTTTGTATATTCTAGTGACTTAATCCAGTCACATCCCTAGATCTCTACTAAATTACATCAGCATTTCGTATTTTTGTGCTTCTTGCAAATGTCTTATGATTAAGGTCATATGTCGATTATTTATTTTTATCGTCAATCAGTTCATTTTTAAAACATTTTTACAACCATTTCAAAAAAAACCGTGATATTGATTAACAGTGTGGTTTCCTTTATCAAAAGCATCTACTTTCTCTCCAGATATACTTACTTCACGACCATTAAGAGAATGTTGAATATTATTATTGTTTCTACTGTTTCTCTCAGCATCAGAGCATCTTCCTTTCCTATCTCTTCTCTGTTCTGTAGCAAGTTCTTCCACAAGTTCTCGTACCAGACATATATGAAAATCTGCTAATGATATTTTGCTCCCTGTCACCGATCTGTGAAGAGTGTGAGCATTTAAAACACAAAGGTCCACAACATGAAAAAAAAACTTTTTGTGCCATTTAATAGATTTACGCACAGATGCAACAGAGCTTAATAGCATATCAGAGTGGTCTACTGCTCCCATATTTGCACTGTAATCAACAACACATTGCAGCTTCATTACTTTTTCACCAGTCGTCCTGTTTGTCTTTCCTGTGTCACGCATTTCTGTAGTGTTGCAGGTAGGCAGCATGAACACTTCTCTCTTGTCGCACCACTTGATAGTAAGCATTGCGTCAGTTGACATAAACTAAACTTCTCCTCGTTTCAGTTTCTTTTGTAGCTTCGGAAACTTGCACTTGTTCCTACATACAGTACCGCATGCTGCTGTTCTCTGGTTGTGAAACCAGAGGAACAAGGCTGGATGTATACCAATTGTCGACATACAGGGTATGTCCACGTTCGAGATATGGTTTCATTTGTGTTTTCGCAATATCACCAGATTTTCCCAAATTATGGACTTCAATTTCTGTTGTTGTGCCTGTGTATACAATGAAATCCAAGACGTATCCTGTTTTACAGTCGCACAACACAAATGTTTTGATTCCAAATCTACTTCGTTTCGAAGAAATGTATTGTTTAAAAGAAAAGCGACCTTTGAACAATAAATGGCGTTCATCGACACAGTTTTCTGTATAGATTAAATACACTGGGGAATGGCACACGAACTGTATCAATTATTTTCCTAATTTTAAACAACCTGTCATCTCCACAATTGGCTGAGTCGTCACTAAAATGCAACATGCTAAAAAGAAATATAGAACGGTCACAGGACATAACTTCGCCAAATATTGGAGTACTCAGAGGATCTCTGGATCAGTATTCCTTTATTCTCAACTTTTTAACATGAGCCATGAGAAGTCAAATACTAATGAACTTTTTTTTTTTTCTTTATTGTGATTTTAACACCTTATACAAAGGCGGGCTGGCAGCAGCACAATACGCCGCTCTTCAGCCTTGAGTGTTACAACAAGTAGTACAGAAAGGTGGCACAGAGTTAATAACGGTGGGCAAAAAAAAAAAAAATGTAGACACTAAAAATCGAAAAAACATGTAGCCGTTCACGCTGGACGAGAAACATCACTAACACTGGGCGACACGATGCACAGAACATGGATGATGGCGACGGCACGTGAACGGTGGGGGCGTGACGGCGAACAACACTACACACAAACGAAGGCACACACACGAAACACTGACGGCGATGATCTCCGGCGCGCGAATGTTCACTGAGCGTGTACGAGTCCGGGGACCTGCCAAGAGAGGAGGTGGAGGAGGAGGAATGGGAAGGGGAATGGGAGAGGGGGGAGCAGAGATGCCATGGGCAAAGGAGAGAGGGGGGGAGGAAGGAGGAGGGGAAGCCCGGTGGAGAGGGGAGGAGGGAGGGGGGATAGGAAAGAGGAGGGAAGGGAAGGGAGGGAGGGAGGGTGCCTAAAGGAGAGGACATAGGAGGTAGGGGGGGAGGATCAAAGTTGATAAGAGGGGTAGATGGAGGGGACGAGGACATCATCAGGGAGGGGGAGCTGGCGGAAGCCACCTTGGGAGAGGGTAAGGAGGGTGGAGAGATGGAGACCGGGTGGGACGTGGGAATACAGGCGCGGCAGCGAGCGGGGGTGGGAGAGGATCGGGGAAACGAGCGGGTGAGGAGGATCAAGTTTACGTGAGATGTACAGGATACGTATCCTTTCAAGGAAAAGGAGGAGGTGGGGGAAGGGGATGAGATCATACAGGATCCACGTGGGGGAGGGGAGACGGATGCGATTACTAATGAACCTATGCATTTCCTCAAAACCTGTATCTTTCCAACTGGATAGTCGAGAACGAACTGATTCCGACGTATTTGCCATGATGAAAGTGAAAAATCGGTTCGTTTCAAGTGCTTTAAATTTCAACAGATCTTCTGATAGAAATAGCATGAAAATGGATAGAACGCTTGAATCAGGCGATAGTCAAATGAATGAAGTGCTGGACTGAAATCAGGTTTTTGCCAATCACATTTCTCATTCTCACTATAGAGTGGCATTTTACGGATCGATTCATCTTCACTTTCAGAATATGAAGAAGAAATGTACTTGGCTAGCTCTACTAGGTGACGTGCATGGAGGTGTATTACTACGAGATTCTTCTGATGAATCTTCATCGTCACTACGTTCATTGAAGATGCCACACTCACTGTCACTGTCACTCCTTGTCAGTATCTCCAGTATCTCTTCGTCAGTGCAACGACGCCGATGTACCATTTGTCTGTGGAACTCAAAAGTGACAGCACTCTAAAAATCCTGATGAAACGGCAGATAGCTAAACGACACCACAGAAGCAGAATGCAGAAGATCACATGAATCAGCTAGCATGAATGTTGAACAGCAACTGCAAAATCCGTAGCAAAGCGGCTCAAAACAATAAATAGGGTACATCCATCCCAGGGAGTGCATGGGACAAAAGAACTTGCGACAGGCCGGCATGCAGCAATGAGCAGCTATTGACGTCCACAGGCCCACAGGCAGAGGAACTGGCTGCTGTATAAGCTGTCATTAGGACTCAAGTACCAGCCAGGCCGCATTGCAAATGAGATCTGCAGGACCCATGGGAAGGCCCGCTTCAGCGTCAAACAACGTCCGCAGGCCCCTCGGCCAGGTGGAGTGCCATGGCATATCACATCTGCAGTACTCAAAGGGTTAACCAAAGGTAGGTTATCTACATATAACAAAGTAGAGCATCCAGATGATCAATTTTATATCTATGCACCAAAGAGTGTATCAACATTAAAATGATAGGAGAAAAGTTTAAATATGCTTTTAAGTGCTTAAGGATTGAAGAAGGCAAAATATTACATAGATAGGTACATATTATATAGATAGTTTTGTTGAAGGAGAAAATAATTCATTAGTACACAAATATGGTCTTAATAATGATGAAATTAAAAGGAGATTGTATGATAATGTTCTCACATTGGCAGAATATATTCAACTTATTATTACCACTCAAGAACTCACAACTAAAGCAAACAAACAATAAGATTATTAATAAAACTGTGTCAGATGATCTGATTAGAGAAGAACAAGCCCCAATTATTTTTGAAATCTATGAAGGATATCCCGATAAAAGTAATGATGTTAAAAAATCATCAAAAGGATATAAAATAAAGAGAATGAATATTATATGAAATCAGTCAATAGATATTTTAAAATAAGATAACTCAAACATAAAAATTTGGTACCAAACTAATGGACTTACACCAATAGACTGAATCATTATTCTTCACAAACGTAGAAACCCAATTACTTTTATTGTAAGTAAATTTTATGTAACATTCATAAATCTTTTTATACATCTAATAAAATAAACATGTTAAGCCTATCTGATGCAAAAAACTCACACTTAAACTTCTTTAATGATTCTGTCTTTATGACATTCTTTTTAACATTTATTTTAATAACAAAATATACTTTGCCTTCTTTAATTACACAATCAGCATAATTAGTGTTATAATTAATACAAGACAGTTTTAAACATTCAGTAATGAATTGAATTTGAGCACATAAAATTTTTAGACTAATTTTTTCTTATTTATTCAGCTGTGGTGCAATTCGTTGAAACCTAGGCAGTTCACATAGGCCTTATCACCTTTCTTCCTCAAAATGTTCTTGACAAGATCTGTATCTGTATATTTTATTTTCTGTAGTTCTTGTTCATAAAAAACGCCTTTCACTTCTTCTTCATCTAAAGCTTTTCATTTGTATGTGACTGGATTAAAAAGAATAACACTTCTAATTTCGAAAATTTCTGTTGATCAATTTGTTGTGTATCTTTTTTTCAAAAATTCCTTTAAATTTATTAATTCTAGCTTTATCTCGTATTTTATATTTTGGTGTATTGTTAGATACACCAGCAATTGGCCTATAATTTTTGTCATTTTGTCTGTTTTATTTTTTCTGTTGAGTGTTTTATGTTTTGTATTCATCAATTTATTCATTTATAATTAAGTCAACCCATTTATAATTTCCCTAAAGAGTAAATCCCTCACCCATTTCTTTCTTTTAATGTTTTAGTAAATCTTTGAACAACAGATGCTTTTATTTGAGGAAAAGTTGGAATTACGTATTTCAGGGTTCCTTGCCATTATCTGTTTGCAGATTTCTTGGAGTTCTCCTTGTAAATATTTTTTTAAAGCGTCACCTACATTTTATCCGTTTTATCTTCAGCTGGAGTACCACAAGCGAATTCTGAAAACCATCAACAACAGTTTCTATCGTTTATTTATTTTGAAATTCCAAGTTTCCAGAATCCATTTCTACTACATCACCTTGCCATAAATCATCTACACGAAGAGAAATGACATTTCTTGTTTTAAAATGTTTTCTCATTGGTTTATATGATACATTAGCAATTTGTTCATGAGTAGGCTGTGCCCCACACCTAAATTTTTTTAACAAATTTACTCTTTTTAGTTTTATATTCTTTGCAAACAATTAAGCTCTCCATTTTTTGTTGTTACTCATTGAGGATGATATGTTTCAGTAAATTTGCTACACTTCAAGCATCATATGTGGTTAGCCATTTGTATAGGTGGAAAATTAAATGGTAAAGCTTAAAGTTTGGTGATGTACTTATTTCACCAAATATAATTAATATTACATCTAATGTTATAGTTATAACTGTATTTATTAATCTTGCAGTTAACAAAATCTGATTTATGTACAACTATTGCTTGGTTATTATTAGTTGTTTCATATACACTAATGCGCCAAAGAAACTGGTATAGACATGTGTAAACAGGCAGAACATGGCACTGAGGTCCGCAACGATTATATAAAATAACAAGTGTCTGGCACAGTTGTTAGATCAGTTATCGATGCTACAATGGCAGGTTTTAAGATTTAAGTGAGTTTGAACGTATTGTTATAGTCTGCACAAGAGCGATGGTACACAGCATCTCCAAGGGAGCTATGAAGTGGGGATTTTTCTCATATGACCATTTCACTAGCGTACCATGATTATCAGGAATCTGGTAAAACATCAAATCTCCAACATCACTGCAGCTGGAAAAAGATCTTGCAAAAATGGGACCAACGAGGACTGAAGAGAATTGTTCATAGTGACAGAAGAGCAACCCTTCCACAAATTGCTAGACCAGCGACAAGTCTTAGTGTGTGAACCATTCAACGAATCATCATAGATATCGACTTTCAGAGCTGAAAGCCCATTCTCGTATCCTTGATGACAGCACGACACAAAGCCTTACGCCTTGCCTCGGGCGATCAACACCAACATCAGACAGATGATACCTGGAAATAAGTTGCCTGGTTGGGGGACCCCTGATATGTCTAGATACGACCCTGACAGGTGACACATATGTTAGCATCCTGTGTGATCACCTGCATCTATTCATTTTCATTGTGCATTGGGCAATTCCAGCACACATGTCCACACCTCACACGTCCAGAATTGCTACAGAGTGCTTCCATTAGCACTGTTTTGAGTTTAAACACTTCCACTGGCTACCAAACTCCCCAGAGGTGAACATTATTGAGCATTTGTAGGATGCCTTGCCAAGTGCTGTTCAGAAGAGATTTCCACTCCCTCGTTGTCTTATCGATTTATGGACAACCCTGCAGGATCTATGGTGTTAATTCCCTCCGGGACTATTTCAGACATTAGTCGAATCCATGCCGTGTCATGTTGTGGCACTTCTGTATGCTCGCAGGTGTCCTACAAAATATTAGGCAAGTGTACCAGTTTCTTTGGCTCTTCAGTGTAACTTATCAGATACATTTCCTATGATGTTGAAATCATCAAAAACCATATCATTGTTTATATTTTTACCAACAAGTATAATTGTCTTAAATTTGAAATGATGATGAACATTGTGCATTTTTTGTTCATCTCGAGTCATAAAAGTAAATTCAATTATGTGCTTATCCTGTGCTATATTTTCTAGTCTATGGCACCCATCCCAAGTAAATGTGAGATCTGTATGCATGCCTTACGTCTTTTCAAGGTTTATTATAGTGGCATAATTCTTGTGAAGGGGCAAAAATTTTTTCTTGACATGTAGTAACATAGTTATTGAATTGTGTTAGAATAACTTGAGTACTCAGCTTTAGTAACAAGATTCTTTAATTCATTTTCTAAATATTGTTTAGTAACTGTATCATAAATATGTATGTGTTAATCTTCTACCATTAAAAGGGATATATTCTTTATTTCTTTCAAAAATTTTATCATATCCTTTCTGAAATTTCTTATTTAAATTTTTCATTTTAGGATCAATTTCTTGAAGAACAGCACCTATTTTTTATTTTTTCTAATTCATTCCTTAATTATGATTCTAAAGATTCTAATTCCTCAGATATTATTTTACTTTTTGATCTTATTTTATTCAGGGTTTTTCGCATTTATCTTGTTTTCAATAACTTCTATTGTCCGCCCCCGGTAGTTGAGTGGTCAGCGCGACAGACTGTCAATCCTAAGGGCCCAGGTTCGATTCCCAGCTGGGTCGGAGATTTTCTCCACTCAGGGACTGGGTGTTGTGTTGTCTTAATCATCATCATTTCATCCACATCGACGCGCAAGTCGCCGACGTGGCGTCAAATCGAAAGACTTGCACCACGTGGACGGCCTACCAGACGGGAGACCCTCGTCACACGAATGCTTCTTCTAGTAACTTCTATT
This sequence comes from Schistocerca piceifrons, assembly GCF_021461385.2. Lineage (NCBI taxonomy): Eukaryota > Metazoa > Arthropoda > Insecta > Orthoptera > Acrididae > Schistocerca > Schistocerca piceifrons. Next base: position 92,694,298 of record NC_060149.1, on the reverse strand, counting down.
TACTAAGTTCAAAATTTCATTATGCTTGTAATTATAAGACAAGAATTTCAAAAGAAATAGGAACAAATGACGACATATTACATCATCAAAATTTTGTATTCGCTGTCCATTATAGAACAACGCACTTGAACTAATATGTTTAACCAATTCCTCGGGAATATATCCTCCAAATGAATCAAATACAAATCTTTTATCATTGTTCTTGTAAAAGCATATCAAATGAGTGCCAAAATTATCAGAACTATCTAAATTAACCATTCCAGATACAAAATTCTTAGGTTTATTATGTAATTCATCATTCATACAAATACCACAAACATATTTGATTTTCAACTGTTTCACAAGATTTTCTTGTGTCAAAAGTACTTAATCCATTAGGATACATATCGATTATTTTTTGGAATTTTTTTTGTTTCACTTCCCTTCTTCTTCATTGCAAGATTGTGTCTTTTTTTGTTCTTTCAATTCTTTATAACCTTTCTTCTGATTTATGACCACATTTGCTGTTGCAGCTGCTCCTCCAGCCATCAAGCCAGCTGCAGACAAAAATGGTAAAGCAGCCGGATCAACCTTCATGTTTTGTTTGGTCAGAACCTTCTTTATTTTTATTGGATATTCAATCATTTTATTTCATAGTAGGTATGTCTAGTGTATTGAACAAATATCCACCAATTTATTTTTAATCGCTCTGAAGAGCTCTTGAAATTTGATTGCTGTCCTAAGACAGCTTTAGATGAAGCTTTCTCCCATCTCTCTTTCTTTTTTGACCATGTGTTAAAAATTATAAATACTATTTGATTGTTCATTATTGAACTTAATTTTAATTGATTTAGCTTTAGCCTTGCCACTAGGTAAAACAGAATAATTGATGCTGAAAGTATACTTTTATATAGATAAAAAATTTATGAGGATGAATATTTTTTCAATCCTCAACCATTTTCATCTACACTCAATTCCATTCCCAATTTTCGTTTTCCATACGGTATTGCTCCAACTGCAGTTGCTGCAACTTTTTCACCAACAAAGCACCAGAGCTAAGTATTCCCCTTTTGCAGCTAATTGAAGTTCTTTATCTGCTTGATGCCTGTTCTCTAAATCTTTATTACTTCTGTATGTAGTATCATGTTTTTGCAAGCTTCATTGAATGGATTAATACCTTGATCTTCTCTAGCTAATCTTTCATCTAGTTTGGTTTCTGGGCCCCAAAATCTATAGCCTGGTAAGTGAATTTCGAATTCTAGTTTATTGACTAACGTGTATACTAATTCTTTACCATGCTTTTCACTCATCCAAAATATCTGGGGAAAGTTGTTGATAAATCTGATCAAGTATGACACTGCCTTTGGTTTGTTGATGATGAAATGCTTAAATTCAATTTTTAACATTTGTGTTATTCCATCTTTTTCAATGTGGTAATATTTATTTTCAACTAATTATTCTTCTTGAATTATTGCTAATCTATTGATTAATTCAAGCAGCTCATACATCCAGATATAATATTAAAGTGGATTTTCTTTATTTTTTTATTAAACCTTCACCTCTTTCCTCAGGTGAACTTGCTTGTAAATCTGTTGTTGAATGTTTTAATTTTTTTGCAAAATAGAGATCCCTAATTTCTTTCATCAAATATTCAAATTTGTTGTCCTTGCATCATTTTATTTTGTTTGGGTTATTATCAGAATATAATGCTCCTTATTGAAATAATACAGTTTGTAAATCAATATCATCAAATTTTTTGCTCATATCATCTATAGTACTCTGTCTTTTTGTTCAAAGTTTTGTTAGGCCATTTCTTTCTCCATATTCTCTTTCACCAATAACTAATTTATCTCTGTCAAATTTTACTGGTGAATTACGACTGTAATTAAATGTACCAACTGGTCCTAGACCAAAATTGTGTCTTCACTATGATTAATATTCTGCATCATTCTTTCACTTATATTTAGTTTTTTGATCTTTTGTTCTTTATCTTTTATTTTTTAAACACTATGTTCTTTCATATCTCTTCATACTTGTTCAGTATGTCCTGTATTTTAGATTCACTTCATCATTAATCATATTATTTAATTAGTGGCATGTCATTAAATGCCTCTAATTAATAGTGTTAAGGAACCGTTTGTTTTTCAACTTCCCTGTTTTCGTCAATAGCTTGCAGTACCTTGTCACATAACCCTCCAACTCCGTGTTTTACTTGTTCGATTGCATCAATAACTGGTTGCTCTTATTTTTTATATTTGTCATATTCTGTTATGGTTGTTTTACAGTTCCTTAAATTCTTCTTTTAATTTCTCTTTTTATTTCTATATTATCTAGCTTTTTTAACGATTTCTGGGTCATATTTTGCAAACATTTAATAGTGTTGGAAAATATTACCAAATTATTTTTAATTTTTGTGTTTACGTTTATAATGGTGCTCTAAAAATCTTAAATTTGATGTCTGTATTTACTTTAATTGGGTTACTTAGTGACATCTATTGTAAAAAGTCCAACTGATAATTCCACCATTAACTACACATTTCTTTAAAACCATCAAACTGTAAATCACCGCCAACAAATTTCTGGTATACAAATGGTTTAAATCTGTCATCTTCTTCAAAAATAATTAAAAAATTAAGGTTATCTCTGATTAATAGGTTTTGAATCTTCAAGTATGTCTGAGCTAAATAAAAACACTCTATTCCTTTATGTCTCCCTTTATTAAATTATTTGCTAATCACATCCTGATTTTCAACAATGAAATCATCGAATACAACAAGGAAATTATCTCGAGATTGATCCTGCGGTATTATTTCAGCATTATTTTCAATAAAAGTAGTACTCTTTCTATTATTTTTGTCTTCCATTTTTTACACATTTTTGTAAGTTCTAGATATTTTGGTTGATCTAAATTTTTAGAGTAAACATGTACGATTGATTTTATTCCATTACAACCATGCAAGGGCTAGAATATAATTGTCTGTCAATAATGTTTTTCTCCATACCACCTGGCGCTATTATTGCACATCAAATAGAACTAGGCAAGAGCTTGCCATGCATATTTTTCCCTGGAATTCTTATTTTTGATTCTCAGTCTGTTTTTCTTTCATTAAGCCATCGACTCTACCTATATGAGACAGCTATGGTAATGTTGCACTAGTTGGTTTTCATACAACAATTTGAGCTTCAAATATCACATCGAAAAATAATAAATTGTATTGTGATTCAGAGACAACAGAAATTCCTGTTGATGAATATACTTTCAAAAGCTTGGAAAAATTTAGTCATTCAGAAAAGTCAAATATTCACATTTAGGCAGTTGAAATTTTAAATACAGTTACAGTTGCAAAAGATGTGGAAGTGTATATGTATATGTATGATAGTATCTGGAGTGTGCTTGGATTTAGTAGTAAATGTATTCTTGCTAATGAAAGATCCATTGCTGACGATGATTCTAAAATTATTACATAAATTTTAATGTAGCTGATGGAACGTTTGTTAAGCATACTGATCATTGTCATTGAGTTCGCCCCTGGTAGCTGAGTGGTCAGTGTGACGGAATGTCATACCTAACGGCTCAGGTTTGGATTCCTGGCTGGGTCAGAGATTCTCTCCACTCAAGAACTGGGTGTTGTGTTGTCCTTATCATCATCATTTCATGCCAATCGACATGCAAGTCGCGAAGTGGCGAAAACTAGAAAGACTTGCAACAAGCAACCGGCCTACCTGACGGGAGGCCCTAGCCTCACGGCATTAGTATACTGTCATTGAGAAACTAATCAATTCATTTAAGTCTAATACTGAATTTGGTGGACCACTAATGAACCACATTATCCTGTGCTTATTTCAGTGCACAATAACATTTAGGAGTTGGAAATAACTATAAGTCATGAAAACGATAATTTGATTCACTTCAGCAGTGGTACTGCAACATTTAGTTTAGAAATAAATTAATAAATTTTCATCCTTTATAAAGGAATAAGATTGAGAGCTATCAGGTTTACTTATTCTGTGTGGATGAGAATACTAAAAGTAACCCATATCTTCCCAACGAGGACACAGATATTAATATAAACGTTGGAGATGATTGGATTAATCCTAATCAAGATCAATTGGATATGATCTTCAGTATTATTGGAGGTGATGGTACAGATTATCAAATGTATGATGGAAAATCCAACAAAAATTGATTGATAACTATGTGACAAAGTTGGTCAAGGTTATCACCATGAAGAAAGTTAACAATATTTTGTCTAGAATGGGACATACCTTTATTTCGTCATTTGTCCTTATGGGATTGACTTTGTCTCTAGCTAAAGAGTTAATCATGGTAAGACAAAAAGTAAGAAAACTGTAGTACTTTTCCACTAGATTTGTTTGGTGGGTTTTTAAAGATTACAAAGAAGTGATGTGGGAAGAAAATTTATCTGTAATTTTTACCTTTAGTTCTAGTGCAAACGATGCTATCCTTCAATGGGCTGACCATAATCAAACTGGTGTTGAAGATGTGTCCACAGAAGGGCAAAACTGTTGTGGACTCAATACAAATCGTGTTCTTGTGGTTAGATATGAGCCAGAATTTTCGCTTGAGATAAAGTAAGAAAGGCTAAAAGTTTTGAAGATTTTCATATCTTTTTTTAACAACAAACCATAGAGATTTTTAGACTGAATGGTACGAGAAATTTTGAGCTAGATATAATCAATTACTATAATTCTACAGATGTTGATATGCCTTATTTTATTTTTGTTGTGTTTCAAATTAATCGAAAAAACAATCATTTGACTGTCTCATCTCTGTTCGATCACATCAAACTACAGAATATCTATATAAAGAATGGAAGAAAAGAGGTTTTGCCTCAAGACATGTGGAATCTAGAACCACCAAACAATTATCTGAAGGCATATGATGAGATTTTAAGCAAGTTAGACAATTGAATGCTGATGTTAATGTAAGTCCATACAATTTTCTAACATGTTATTTCATCTGTTTCATAAATATATCAAGAAACACGAATGTATTTTCCACACAGGAAATGACAAAGAAGATGTGTACCATTGCTAATGATAAAATTCTGAATGAAAATAATGCTTAGATAATCTTATATGGTAAAAGAAGTTTAATATAAGATGTTCAGCATAGAATTTTGAGCGAAAAGTCTTAACTGTATACATGAATAAAAAATTATAAACATTGTGGAATTGTTAACTTCATGATTACATTTCCTCTGGAGCCATTTTAAGAAAGATAGAGAGAATAAACATAAAAATTTATTGTATCAGTTAGAAGATGACATCCGATTTTATTTATTATTGTTTCCCTGGATAACACTTTTCATGCAGATTATGCAAGAAGGCCTCATGGCTGTCTAAGCTAACTGGCCACATTTCCCAGTAATTATCTGTACCACTTCTCGCTATCAAACCACAGTTTCCTCTGTATCTGTTCCACAAAAGATAAACTTGGAAACTGCTAACAGATGTCTCTTTTGCTGTTCTCGAACGAACCTTGTCACTTGAAATACCAACTACGTACACAATTTTTAAATTGTTTTTGCTAACCCGTATAAAGCTGGTGCTCTAGTTAATGGTTTGGCTGGACATTACTAAATGATTTATTTTCCTAATCCATTGCTCCAGCCCATCATCCCACCTGATGAGGACATCAGCCATCAACAGTTCTGTCTACACCAAAAGCATATGGCAAGAGCAGCCAGAAGACGATGAATGGACTGAGGACAGCAGCAGTGTCGCAGACCAACAGTGACAGTGTCACAGAAAAAAAGTGACACATTAGCAGCACCTGAAAAAAATCTGGTTTATGAATGCAAGAAACAAGCAAGAACATAAAAACCCTAGGTTCTCGAAAGTGGCCTGGAGTTTTGCTATTTTAAGCTAAATTTAAATTTTAGTCATAAAAATTTTCTCTGCATTAATGAAGCCTCTACTCAAGGAACTCAACAGCACTAGCAATTCTAATTTGTTTTTTAAAAAAATTAGTGAGCAACAACTCAATATTGTATATTACATTACTGGATGTGAATAAATAAATACTGCATTTGGTGAAAAAAAATTTTAAGGAGCCCAATAACGGTTTTAAAATAATTTTGTGAAACTGATATTATAAATTAATTACTGGCTGGGGTCTTCAATTTTCTTTGAAGATAGAAATATTAATCTGAGCTATGAGGGACTGAGGAAACTTAAAAATAATGGTACTGAATTTTGTGACCTAGAATTTCTATGTTAATTGAAATTTTACCTTCAATTTTTTATCATTATAGCTCTTACTTGCCAGTGAGCTACTGCCAACGCCCCCCCCCCCCCTTCCCCATTACCTTTACCTCCGAAGAATGCTCATTTTTTTCTCCTCCAATTGTGCTCAATTTGCCCACTTGCTACCATGAGTCAATGGGGTATATGGCATGAAAGGCCTATGAGCTCACTGTCTGAACTTGACAAACTACCACCTGGAAAGGCCAAAGTAAAAGTATTACCACATCATCTCAAGCCTATCAACAAGCAAGAAAAACAAAATAAATCTAAAGCTACTGAGAAACAGATCTGACAAAGTAATAATGGAACTGTACTTCCTCAGTATAAACCTGCAGCTCTAGTTTAGCTTTGTAATCCCATGGTTAAGAAAGAAAGGATTAAGAAATGAATGCCTCAAAATGAAGACTTTTATTCCATCGTATAACTAACCTTTCCCATTGAAACAGAAATTCAACTGTCTGATCACCCTGTGGTAGTTCATTTTGACTGGTTAAAGCTGTACCACAGTCAAACAATACTGCCTCCTGTGGTACCATCCAGCCCATCTCAATATAGTTCACACAAGATAGAGGTACTGTTGTGAATAAAATCAGGAAGAAAAAAAATTAAGTTGCCACCAGCATGTCCTAGATATACTTTAAGAAGTAAGCATCCTTATGCATTGATATAAAGAGATTAAGATATTACTTGACAAATGAAATTTATGTAGTGTTTATTTGGTGTGTATAGTGATGCTGTTTACTTTGTTTGAGATGTGACAATGTTGGGAAGTGATTTCATTTTAGGATGTGATGTGTTTCATTGGTGTTATTATGGTGAATGATTTTGTGATTCAGTTAGCCATTATGTATTTTGGATTTTTTATGTAAGGGAATTTGTTTAGGTTATTATAACCGTTTTTGGATGAGGTCAGTTTGCTGTTCCCCTTTCTGTGAAAGTTATGGTTTTGCTGTGTATAAAGCTGTAATATCTAAGTATGCAATGCTGTGTTATAAGTTACGGTATATTAAGACCAATACAATAAGAGCAGAGACTTGAAAGTGCTGATATAAGTATTTAAAGTGCTTAGTGGAAAGCAATTAATTGTCCAATGAATAAGAGTATAATAAGAAGCTTTTGCAATTGCTTTATAGTAATAATTTACTAGGTGAAGACAATATGAGAGTGCTAGTATTCAACACAAACGCAAGTTTTATATGTTACTCAATAAAAATTCAGAAGTTCCTTGAAGGAAGTGAGAAAAACGCTCTGGTGATATATGAATACTAATTTGTTTTCATTGCATTCACTCAAGATTTTTGCACCACATGAAAGGGCTTTTCACTGGCTCACTTATGCTGTTACAAATGAGATGTAAGCAATACTTGGTTGTTGTGAGATGAGGAATAAAACTTTGAAGTAGACCCACTATCCAACCAATTAAGACAAGCATGATAGTGTGGGCTATCGACTAACTCCATCCCACAGAAGAATTCTCACGTAAGACTGCTAACTTAATCACTGTTTGGGCTGGTCCCGGCAGAGGTTCGAGTCCTCACTCGGGCATGGGTGTGTGTGTTTGTCCTTAGGATAATTTAGGTTACGTAGTGTGTAAGCTTAGGGACTGATGACCTTAGCAGTTAAGTCCCATAAGATTTCACAAAAAAATCACTGTTTGTTTCCATTGATAATGCTCCATAACAGAGATGGCATGAGACTAGTCTCACTAGTACCAACATACTGTTTGGTACAAAAAATTTTATATTGATTGAATCTTTTTGTTTGCTTTTCGTCAGGTTGATCTGTGTTGACTGTGGCCACCAAGTCTCATACTTTGTACTATATACATGGAACTCTCTACTAAATTTAAGACTTCTGTATACAAGATTCAATATTTCATGAAGCAGGGAAAGATGACAGCTCCAGACAGCTTCAACCTCATCACAGATGTTCTACACGAATGACTCTATATTTCCACTGAGTTTACATATGGGTGAATGATTTTGATAAAGTTTCGCAAGGACATTCCATATTGAAAATAATGAGACAGGTGTTTCGTATCTTTGTTAGACACTCCCTAGGTATTGAAAACATTGAGCTCAAAGTTAATGACCGAAGGTCTTATTTTCATACAAGTCACAAGTTTGTGAAACCAAGTGCTAGCCATAGCCAGGTGACAGAATACTTAGGTCAGCTATGCAGGGACTTTGAGAAGGGATATCAGGCAATTATTGTTGGAGGAGCAGCAAAAAGCCTGGCTATGAATCCAAGTTATAGTATTAGGAGTGACCTGGATAAAATAGGAGCAGAAACTGGGCACACAAATGTCGAGTTTGTGGAGGTCGTTCAGAGCCATGATCAGCTCTGGGTAAACACTGGTGTAAGGCATGTTAACACTGGACTGAACAGAATGCTCTACCACGATGCTCCAAACACCGGCAAAATCTCACCTGAGTATTGTTCCAGTTGATGCTATTGGTATGTGGTGATACACTACAAATGGCCGCACCTAAATAGGAAGTAGAAAGATAAGTTAGCTTCTCTTTTGGTAGATTCTATAACGCGGACCACAGTCACACAAGGGATGATCCCTGTGATTAATGAGACAGGTAGACAGGTTTTTTAAGTTAAAGCCAAAGTCCAGGCAGACAAAAATCAAGAAAAATAGAATAAAAGGCGCTTCATGTAGGGTAAATAGGGATAAAGCTAAGGGTAGTATCAATTTACATCATCAAAATATGGTGGGAATAAAAAATAAAGTAGATGAGCTGTTAGTTTTTTTATATGATATCAAAAATAAGAATGAGGTTGATATACTTTCTCTGTCAGAACACCATGTAACTGTGCGGATGGAAAGTGTCAGCATCATAGCATCTTAACTTAAAGATCTAGCATGGATAAAGGGTATAAATACAAAACTTAGAAGTAAGCAAATTTTGTGTAGATTAGCATATTGAAGTTTGTGCATGTGAATTACAGCTATATAATGTAATGTTGATAACAGCAACAGTGTACACGTCCCCATTTGGAGACTGGGGACTATTCATAAAAAAGTTTGACTCCCTACTATGCTGTCTGTCAGACAAGAAGAAGTTATTAATCTGTGGTGATTTCAATGTAAACTTTCTAAGCAATTCTGATAGAAAAAGTGAACTAGAAGTTTTATTAATGACATATAACTTAGAATCAATGATCAGTTTCCCTACAGATATATCTCAAGACAGTAGCACTCTAATAGATAATGTATGTGTACAGGAAGAGATTGTAAAACTAACACATGCTGCAACAGGAAGCAAAAAGTTTGTTTATATGGTTTAAGTGATTAAAGGAAGTTTCCTTCGTCTAACATATAGATGAGAATCTTCCAGAATGAGATTTTCACTCTGCAGCGGAGTGTGCGCTGATATGAAAGTTCCTGGCAGATTAAAACTGTGTGCCCGACCAAGACCCGAAATCGGGATCTTTGCCTTTCGCGGGCAAGTGCTCTACCAACTGAGCTACCGAAGCACGACTCACTGCCGGTACTCACAGCTTTACTTCTGCCAGTACCTCATCTCCTGCCTTCCAAACTTTACAGAAGCTCTCCTGCGAACCTTGCAGAACTAGCACTCCTGAACGAAAGGATATTGCGGAGACATGGCTTAGCCACAGCCTGGGGGATGTTTCCAGAATGAGATTTTCACTCTGCAGCGGAGTGTGCGCTGATATGAAACTTCCTGGCAGATTAAAACTGTGTGCCCGACCGAGACTCGAACTCGGGACCTTTGCCTTTCACAGGCAAGTGCTCTACCAACTGAGCTACCGAAGCACGACTCACGGCCCGTACTCACAGCTTTACTTCTGCCAGTACCTCGTCTCCTGCCTTCCAAACTTTACAGAAGCTCTCCTGCGAACCTTGCAGAACTAGCACTCCTGAAAGAAAGGATATTGCGGAGACATGGCTTAGCCACAGCCTGGGGGATGTTTCCAGAATGAGATTTTCACTCTGCAGCGGAGTGTGCGCTGATATGAAACTTCCTGGCAGATTAAAACTGTTTGCCCGAAGGCAGGAGACGAGGTACTGGCAGAAGTAAAGCTGTGAGTACCGGGCATCAGCCGTGCTTCGGTAGCTCAGTTGGTAGAGCACTTGCCCGCGAAAGGCAAAGGTCCCGAGTTCGAGTCTCAGACGGGCACACAGTTTTAATCTGCCAGGAAGTTTCATATCAGCGCACACTCCGCTGCAGAGTGAAAATCTCATTCTGGAAACATCCCCCAGGCTGTGGCTAAGCCATGTCTCCGCAATATCTTTTCTTTCAGGAGTGCTAGCTCTGCAAGGTTCGCAGGAGAGCTTCTGTAAAGTTTGGAAGGCAGGAGACGAGGTACTGGCAGAAGTAAAGCTGTGAGTACTGGGGGTGAGTTGTGCTTCGGTAGCTCAGTTGGTAGAGCACTTGCCCGCGAAAGGCAAAGGTCCTGAGTTCGAGTCTCGGTCGGGCACACAGTTTTAATCTGCCAGGAAGTTTCAGATGAGAATCTTAAATGGATAATTAATATTTTGGATCTCCTAAAGCAACTCGGTTCAACTTTTACAATCAGAATAATTGCCAATTTTGAGGATACAAAAACTAATTAGCTAACATACTTTGCATACTTTCACTCTCTGATGTCATACAGAATAATATTTTGGGGTAACTCAACACATAGGAAAAAAGTATTCATTATTCAAGAGAAAGTTGTTAGAATAATGTGTGGGGCTCAGAGCAGCACTTTCTGTCGGCATATGTTTAAAAGGTTAAGAATTCTTACAACAGCCGCACAGTACATCTACTCAGTAATAAAAGTTGACTGAACAACATGGACTAGTTTAAAAACAACAGCGACATTCATGACTACAGCGACAGAAGAAAGAAAGACTTACACTATCCTCTACTTAACCTATCTTTGGCACAGAAAGGGGTAAAATATGCTGCTGTAAAACTTTTTGACAAACTAACAGATAAAATAAATGAATTCTTGAATAGGAATAAATAAATCTGTAGGTAAAATATATGCATTTTATGCAAAAATGTTTAAGCTTCTTTTTTTTTTTAAAAAAAAACAAAAAACCTTGATTCATGTGTAGGTTGACACGTTCTGCATCATAGCAGTTACCGTGAGATTGATCAATCTAACAAGTAACTAATTAACTAACATTCTGCAGCTTTGTTACTCGTAATTCTTAGCGTATGGGAACACTAGACCAGCCGTCGAGTGATGCCACCAAGGTAGCTCAGCGTGTTCGGTAGTTGAAAATAAAAAAAAAAAAACTGAGTGAAATAGTCAACGATCAACTAGAAAAAAAAAAACCGGTCGAGGTGTTAGATTACAAGACTGCAGGTCCGTGTTTGCTTTGTGGTTCTTGCCCTCATTTATTAGCCATTTTTTCCTGCATATCTGATAATATTCTGATAACCGGAGTACTTTTCTTTGCCTTTTATTGAAGTAAAATATCGTGAGGAGTGATTAATAATCAAATGCGAATAGGGGAAAGGAGGGTAAGATGACGAGGAGTCTATGATGACGAGTCGTTAATTTAATGCGATTGCCGAGAGAGCGCAGCAGTACTTGAAAGACTTGCCTTGCTAGATGGTAGCGCTCACGTGTGCTACAATAGGATCTAAAGCTAACCGCCACCATTTAACCACAAGACACCATCGTTTGTGCTTACGCGCATGTTTGTTGTAATATTTCAGTGCATAGAAATAAGATCTGAATTACACGTGGAAAGTTTTTCCATCATGGTTTCAGTATTTTTCGTAAACTATGAACTGTGCTGTTTCTTTAATGTAAATTGCAGTCTCCGGACAGAATTTAGTGAACTCTTGTTTTTAGGTTTGGATTACAAATGGGCGCTTTGGGTAAGCTGAGGAACGTACTCGGCGGACAAGATGACGCATTCGTCTTCCTATACGATCATTTCGTAAATTATTTTAATAATATTTTCAATTTAATTTGCATACAAGGGTAATAAATATAAAAGAAAGAAAAATAGACAGCAGTGGCCGCAGGAATCTATGATCCTAGCTGCAGAAGAGCTATAGAATGGTGCAGTAGTGTATGCAACTGTGAAAAAGTACCATCTTCCAGAAGCTACATTGCGCCGTTACGCCAAGATATGCACGAAAGAAGTAAGTATATCTAAATGTAATACCTCAGTTTTAAGGTGAAGGCACCACAGGAGCTAAATATAATGGTCTTTAGTTCATGCATTTCGACTATGATGAAACACTGCGGATTCCACACTGCTCCAACAAAGAAAAAAAAAAGTGGGTTAAGACTTCATCCAGAGTTTCAAGGACACATTCCACTCTTCTCTCTGAAAACCAGAAGCTACATCTCCAGCCAGCAGTTGAAACGTTCTTTAATATGTACCCACAGATTCTAGCTGAGAAAAAGTATGGGCCTCATCAAATTTATAATGTAGATGAGACTGCCTGCTCAACTGGTCCCACTAAAAATTTGAGTGTCTTAAGCCCAAAATGAAATCGTAGGGCTATCAAATTATGTTCTTCTGAAAGGTGCGTGAATGTTATTGTAGCATGCAGTTTCAGTGCTGTTGGTTAATGTGTCCCACCTTTCTTCATATTCCCCAGGATGTGGGTGCAGCAGCACTTTATGAACAATTCAGTGCACGGTTCTGTAGGTGTGTATAATGAATATGATTGGATGAATGCTGAAACCTTTATTCTATGGTTAGAACATTTCATAAACAATTTAAGACCACTGTACACGGATTTCTATGGCCCTTTTAAAACTGTCTACAGCTGGTCTCGTGATTATTACTTAATTGGACATCCAGGACAAGTGATAACTATTAAAAATGTTGCTAGGTTATATAATGTAATGTTGTGGCGACTTCTGCCACCGAATGTATCAGGATGACTAAATGCAGCGGGAAGACACCAACTGTAGTGGGTGGAGCCAGGAGATGCCGTATTAAAACTTGTCCGAACTTTTCAAATGATTTGTTTGTTTCCACTACAGTGCTCTGTTCACCTCAGTCCACGTCAAAGGGTCCTGCAATACTGAGGCCACCGCGCCAGCGACTCAGTGCAACGTGCTGTGTGTCAGTCTTGTACACCAGCAGAGTGCGGCGACATCAGGATGCCAGGAGTTGGCTCAGCAGTCTGTGTCCCTGCCAACTCAGTGCTCCTCGGTGTGAGCCACGGGCAGCCAGCTGCTGGTTCTTCCTGCCAGCATGGCTGAGAACGCGGTGACAACGAGCACCTGCGTCCCGGCGTCCGAATCTGCGCCCTCGCCCCAGGATGCCTCTGGCGTGTGTTGGAAGCCAGGATGACTGCCCGCTGTAACGAGCCGTGGAATGGCCTGCCGCTGGCTGGCTGTGGACCCCGCGTCAGCCTCAGAGGGTCGAACCAATGACCCATCGTGGACTGGGACACTGGCACCCCATGTGTTGCTGCGTGTAGCCGGTGTTGGGGTATGCCTCGCCGTTCAGGAGAGCTGCCACACTTAAATGAATCTCGTTAGAAAATAGCACCTATTTATACTCGGCTGTTGCCTGTAGCTTGCGCCATGCAAACGCATAACTCACTGCAATCTGGCCCACACCTGGCTGTAACTTGTGCTCGGAATATCGCACAAAACTAACTCTCCCTATCCTAAACGATGGTGCCGCTACATTATTCCCCTCTTCGGAAAGACCCAGTCCTCGGGTCGACCTTTAACTTGCTCTTAACTTGTTTGGGTCAGCACCTATGGCATGTTTCCTTACTACTAGAAAACTTAAATGTGGTCTAACGCCCTCTTAAAACAATGATATGAAACAAAACGTAAAAATTCCTTACTGGACGACCACTGCTCGATCAACCCCTTACCTACTTGTCTCACGCCCTCGATATCCAATCCACTGGGACTTTGACTACCCTTGGTTCCCTCTTGGAATTAGCTCTCTGCCTGATCAGAAAGAAAACAACACATAATAAAGTTAAGGTTGCGATGACACTTGGCACAGAGGTGCTCAATATGATCATTATTTGTCGTAGCCTTTCCCTATACTGCGCGACATGTTGAACAAGCTGTTCGGCTGATATGTGCCCCTTTTGCTCTGAAATGAACTGGTTTACGGATCTCAACAGACCTGGCTTCAGAGTTAATTTAACAAGGTCAGATTCTGCCTTTGCAAAAACTTTAAAGTGGCTTCTGGCCAGTACAGCTGTGGCTGCTTAACATTCAATAGCGTGATTCTTGAAATTGACACTGGCAGATAGAAGGTTGGTCCTATTATGTTAAACTTAGTTCCACTGATTAAAATTCCGCCCCCCTCGAGCTCTGTAAGTTTTTCTTCTGCAAATACTCCTCGCTCAAAACAACTTGCTGCTACTACTACCAAATTCTCGTAGGTGGAGAAGATCCAATGCATCCCGACCCGTTGCAAGCTCAATTTTAGCTCCACATTGTCCCTTGAACATTCTGTTCCTTTCCCCCTAGCCAAAAATAACTGCACCGTGCATATGTCCCATATCTGTAGCTTCACAGATTTTCCTCCAACATTCACTAGTTTTGATCCAAACTCAACACCGATTGTGTGACTACTTTCATCCTTAAATTTATATCATATGAACTGGTGCAATAAACATGACTTTCTTGACCCACCTCTGTCGATAACTAAAAATTTAAACAGGAAATCGCACGACTCTGACATCGTTCAACATATATTTATTACGGCTTTGCTGCAAAATTTACTCTGAAGCATTTATTTCTCCAGAACTGCGTTTGATTTCGCCTCCAACAACACTTCACATACGTCAGATGCTACTCGAAAACACATATAAAATACAAATCCTAATTACTTTCCACAAACGCAACATTCCACATACGTCAGACGCTACTCGAAAACACATATAAAATATAATGCCTAATTACTCTACACAAACCCAATGATACACGACACGAAAACAAAAAGAAACTACAAATACTCTACTACTTTCTGGATCGCAAAGCATACAGTACTTTATGCTGTACTCCATCTTCCTGGCTTTCTCTGTGCCTAGCACCTCTCTTTGCTCTCTCTTTCTTCCTCTTTCTTTCCTGTGACATGCCTGGAATCATATCCGGGCAACCCTTAAATGGCCGTAACCACCCAATGTGTACAATCGTTGTCCTAGTTGGCAGCTGAAGCTTAACATTAACGGGGGATGTGGTTTCAACAACTTGGTATGATCCTTAATACCTTGTGAGGAACTTCTTCGTTTTCCCTTTCTGCTTATAGGGGCTGGACAGCATTACCCATTGCACCACCCTATACTGTGGTAAACTTCCTTTCCGCTTCACTGCGTCTTTCTGCCTTTCCAAAGCCTTTGTTTTCGCCTTTTGTACCCGTTTCCAAACATGCCGAATTGTTCTCGCGAATTGACGTACAGATTCACCGGTCCTTCCTTTCTGTAGCTTCACTAAATCAAACGGTGACGGCATTTTTCGCCCGTACACTATCTCATATGGAGACAAACCAGTATTTGAATGGACTTCTGCATTGTAAGCGCATACAATATGCTTCAAATACTCGTCCCACTAATGGTGATGAGAATCCACATAAAAACTCAGCATCTTCCCGATTGTTCTGTGTACCCATTCTGTCCTTCCATTGGCCTGTGGATGCAACGCGCTCGTCCTCAACTTCTTTACATTCAACAATTTACACAGTTCCTTCATTAAATCCAACATGAAGTTGGTCCCTTGGTCAGTAATTATTGTCTCCGGTACACCAAACTTCCAAATCCAGTTGTTTACAAACGCTTGCAAGACCATTGCTGCCTGTTGATTTGGCATAGTCACCATCTCCACATACCTCGAAAAATGGTCTATTATTGTGAGAACAAATCTGTTCGCCGATGGTGTTCACTTAAAAGGCCCTAAGACATCGATCCCTAACAAAGAAAATGGACATATAATCGTTGTAGCTGTATCTTTTTCCGACTCAAATCTGCTCGCTGCACACGTGGTATACAATTCTTGACATACTGATCCACATCTCCTTTCCTACCTCTCCACCAATACCTCTCCGCCATTCTCCTTCTCGTCGCTCTACACCCTCCATGACAGATAACTCGTGATCATGTGTTTCCTTTAAAACCTCATCCCTCAGCTTCGCTGGCACTACAACCCTTGGCCCTAACTTCGTTTCCCTGCACAAGTGACCATCGCACATATTAAATTGTGGCTGTGTCCGATACAATTTACAATCGTCGTCAGCATCCTGTAATTCTTGTCATACCTCCAGGTCATAACCTATGACGTCTACTTTTGCCACCTTCCTACTTAGTGCATCCACATTACTGTCCTTCTTCCCAGACTTGTGCACCACCTCGTAGTCGAATTCACGAAGCCTCACAGCCCATCTAGTGAGTCCAGTGGACGGATCCTTCAGCCCCAACAACCACTTCAAAGCAGCATGATTTGTCACTACCCGAAATCTTCTCCCATATAAATAACACTTAAAATATGTGATTCCATAGATTACGCTAAGCAACTCCCTCTCATTTGTTGAGTAATTATTCTGTGCTGCATTCAACTGCCTAGACGCATAGGCTACAGGATGTTCGTTCCCATCAATTTCCTAACTAAGAACACACCCTAATGCTTGACTCGATGCATCGCATTCTAGTATAAACTCCTTTTCAAAATCTGGAAACACGAGAACTGGACTTGATGTTAATACTTTTTCAGTTTGTCAAACGCTTTCTGACACTCTTCTCTCCACTCAAATTTCACACCCTTCCATAACAATCGCGTCAATGACAGTGCTAAATCTGCAAAACCCTTCAAGAACTTTCAATAGAAATTGCAAATTCCGATGAATGACTGCACTTCCTTAACTGTTCTCGGTTCCTGTACTAACCTGTACAGCCTGTACTAACCTCGAATCTGTTCGCACTCCGTCCTTACTGATAATATGACCCAAATATTTTACTTCTGCTAATGCAAAATGACACTTCTCCACCTCTGAAACGTTGCCGGAGCGGTTTTCAAACTGAATGGCATTCTGATGCACTGGTAATGGCCTCCAGGAGTAGAGAACGCAGTTTATGGACGATCCTCTAGAGCCACCTCTAACTGATGATAACCACTTGTCAAATCTATCGTAGAAAAGTACTGGCACTGTCCTAAGTGATCCAAAGCCTCCGATATGTTTGGAATGGGGTATGCGTCCGTTACTGTTTTATTATAGAGGTATCGGTAGTCACAACAGAACCTGTATTTCTTAGTTCCATCTGTAGATTTTTAGGCACAACGACGATGCCCGCTTCCCAGCAACTATTACTGTGCTCTATAATACCGTCCGCAAGCTGCTGATCAATGAAATCCTCCACAGTCGGCTGCAAGTACCTCGGTATTCTGTATGGTTTACGGTGAACAGGTGCTTCATTCTCTGTTGGTATCCTATATTTAACTAATGGAGTTGCTGGTAACGGCCCTTGTGGAAAAAAACAAATCCTTAAATTCCCACAATAATTCTTCCATATACTCTCTTTCTCCTCCTTTCAAATGTTAATTTTGTCACGCAATGCAGTTCTATCGGCAGTTAGTAGCTGATCGCTTCGCCTACCTCTCGAACACCAGTCTTCGTCATCTGGCACATTCACATTTGCTACTAAAACTCCTTTCCTCAAATTCGCGTCTACAGCACTAAAATTATTCACGTTCACGGGAACTACTCGCCCGTCGTTCCCCTCCTGTACGCGTACAACACTACGTTTCACAAAACAACCCAATGAACCCAAAACTTCATTATCCTCCAATGGTTCAATAACACATACCGTACCCACAGATAGATTCGACTCCACACTTACCCAAAGCGACTTCCCGGTACCACTAGACACACTCTCATGCGAATTAAGCCTTAATGCTAATGTACTCTGTTCAGTTGGTTTGTTCATTACGTTGAACGCCCCTCGCGACAGCTCTGCATTGACAACAATTTCCCCTAGCTGAAATAACATTTCACCAAACTCCACAGTTCGTTGTCCAAGGTCAATTTTGGCATGATGCCGATGCAAGAAATCTTCTCCTAGGATCATGTCGTAGCCCTCGCTTACCTATGGTATTACCTCCATGCATGCATTAAATCGGACTTTCTCTATTCGAAAGTTAACCGTCACCGACCCCAAAGGCGTGACCTCCTTATCCCCCACTCCACGCAACCTATAACGTGGTGGGTCTAGCTTCTTTAATCCCATTATATTCCTAGCAGCCACTGCCACTTGCGCCCCTGTGTCCAACAAAATCTTAAACTTTTTAGTTCCTACATATCCTATCACTAAACATTCCACCTCTGCATACGTATTCGTATCATTGAAATTAAACGGGAGCTCCCTTAGGTGGGTCTTGGGCCCCCTCTGTCGTTTAACGCTTGTCCACCTCTTCTATCTCCAGTTCTCCATCCTCCACACTGCTGATTTCCACCCCTTTCTCTATTCCTCGGTGACTGGGTACACTGCCTCTGCACATGTCCCATATGACCACACATAGAATATTTCACACCCACTGTTTGCTTCTTGCGTACCCCTGTTGCCATGTCTATTTCCTCATGTTGAATTGCCAGCTGAATGACCGAATACAAGTCTTTCGGAATCCCTTCACCCACTTTCCACGACCTATGCGCCGGTAACCCCTTCAAAAATACATCAAGTGCCCTTTGCTCGGCCTCCTGCAACAGAACACTATTCGCTTCATCGCTCTTACCCAACTCGTAAGTATACTCATTAATTTCTCTTATCCTGTCCGCAAATTTCTCCACCATCTCCCCCTGTCTCTTTGACATTGTACTTAACCTCTCTCTAAAGTACCGAGCGCTATTCTGTTTCTTGTACCTTTGTAAAAGCCCTTCCTTTAACTGCTTAAACTGTCCTGCCTTCCTTAAGGCCTCAGAACATCTTACACATGTCTTCACTTCACCCGTTAATCTAATCTTGGCTGTATGTAACATCTGTTCATCAGACCAACCATTCATCACAGCTGAAATTTCCAAGTCCTCCCCAAACGAACGCACATCCTTAGATGCCTTGCCAGAAAACGGAATAATCAAATTCACGGCCGCTGGATCAATCTCCTGCACCCTAGGCAACAACGACTGATCAGATGCGGTTTCCCGCTCACTTCCAGATGTTAATTCACTTCTCAACTGCGTATTGTCTGCTTCAGTTGTGCTATCTTTCCCATCAAAATTCGCACCGCTTCTTGTTCCGACACACCTTGCGTCCTTGACTCTGCCATTGTGTTGCTTTCGTTCCCAGTTAGCCCCAAAACAAAAGATTTAAGTACAAGAACAACCTGACTTCCTGCAGCTCAGTAATCATCATACTCGGAAAAATCATACTCAAAGCAACACAAAAGTAATTAAATTCCATGAAAGAAAAATAATAAATATTACTGCCCCAAATACACAAACACTTACTCTGACAGCAAAAAATACTATACCCACGGAAAACGTCTAAAAACGTGGCTTGCCAGGAGCCATACTCGAAAAAACAAAACAAAAAAGGCAAGAAAACGTGAAATACACAAAAGAAAACTGGTCAAAACTCACCACATCTTGTGACCATAATGCAGGCAGTGGGCTCGAACGTCGTACTGTACAGACGGCTTCCGCTATTCTGACACCAAATGTTGTGGCGACTTCTGCCACCGAATGTATCAGGATGACCAAATGTAGTGGCAAGACACCAAATGTAGTGCATGGAGCCAGGATGTGCCGTATTAAAACTCACCCGAGCTCTTCAAATGATTTATTTGCTTCCACTACAGTTCTCCATTCACCTCGATCTGCATCACAGGGTCTCGCAATGCTGAGGACACCGCCCCAGCGACTCAGTGCAACGCGCTGTGTGTCGGCCTTGCACACCAGCGGAGTGCAACACTGTCAAGATGCCAGGAGTTAGCTCAGCAGTCTGCATGCCTGCCGACTAAGCGTTGCTCGGTGTGAGCCACAGGCAGCCAGCTGCTGCTTCTTTCCGCCGGCGTGGCTGAGAACGCGGTGACAATGAGCGCCTGCGATCCGGCATCCGAATCTGCGCCCTCGCCCCAGGATGCCTCTGGCGTGTGTTGGAAGCCAGGACGACTGCCTGTGGTAGCGAGCCATGGAGTAGCCCGCCGCTGGCTGGCTGCAGATCCAACATCGGTCTCAGAGGGTCGAAACAATGACCCGCCGTGGACTGGGATGCTGGCACCCAATGTGTTGCTGCGTGTAGCCAGTGGTGTGACATGCCTCGCCATCCAGGAGAGCTGCCACACTTGACTGAATCTTGTTAGAATACGGCACCTATTTATACTCAGCTGTTCGCCTCTGTTTTGCTAACACGCCACTCCGAGTCACGTACGCCCAACACCTGGGTTGCGCCAGTGGGCCCCTTCTGCCTGTAACAAGTGCCATGCAAACCGCTTCATTTACACTTTTCAGTGGTTCAACGGCCCTGTGACCTCCATTCTACTTCGCAACCGTGGGTATGCATAACTCACTGCAATCCAGCCCACACCTGGCTGTAGCTTGTGCTCAGAATAATGCACAAAACTAACTCTCCCTATCTTAAACGGTGGTGCCACAACAGTAGCATACAGCAAGGTTACTACAATATGTAACGCTGTAAACGACTTGCCAGCAGCTGGATTAGTTCCACTTAATTCCCAAATATTCAGTGACTCTGATTTTGACCCATCGATGACAATCTTAGAGATCACACAATGCCTCAATGGTTAGTGTGGATTTAAAAGAAGTAGTTGGACCATTTGATGCCTCTGCAGGTAACGCAAGTAGTGGGACAAAGAGAGCACCGCCTACCTTGCATTGTGACCAAATTCATTCAAAACTGTGGATCCAAGATGGCAGTGATGGATATGGCAATGTCGCAATGACATCATGGTTCAAACTTTAGCGGGAAAGTAGGTCAGTTGGGCTGCCTCCACTAACCTAACCCCCTCTCCCCTCACCAATTCCCCCTACACCACCCAGAAATTGGCGGGAATTTCAAATTTTGGCAGAAGAAAGGTCACTTGGGCTACCTCCACTAACCTAAGAAAATGGCAGGAGAAAAGGTCACTTGGGCTACCTCCACTAACCTAAGTCATCCAACAGCCAGCTCTTCCTTGGAATTGGCGGGAAAAGAAGCCACCCTGTGCTAGGCTGCTGGATAGAAAGGACATAAGTCTTTATTTTGCATGCAGTATTTATTTAAACAATTTGGGGTAGTAGCTTCATAAAATGTGTTCACCATAAGGTCCAGAGTCCAACTGAGCAAGTACACAGTACTGCCACCAGAGGACGCTGTCACCCCTTCTATGATGTAATCCAAGATGGCTATCTGTGGAAAAATGGTGGGAAAAAACTCAGCCTATTCTGGGCCGCTGGAGAGAGGAAGGAGCATACTTCATTTATTATGGAACAATTTATTTAGAGATGGATTTCACATACCTCATTTATTACACTGACAAAAACACTTGCTCTGACATGCTTGGGATCGCACTACATAGCCCACAGACCAGCAAACTACTCGTAAATCGCCGAAATAATGCATCTAAAACGCTCTGCAGACGCGCTCACTAATTAAAAACTGTCGAAAAAATGCATACATCTTATTTAGGGACGGATTTCACATAGTTTATTTATTAAACTGATAAAAAACACTCACCCTGACGTGCTTGGGGTCACAGTAAATGGCCTACAGACCTGCAAACTACTCGTAAATCACAAGACTAATGAAGTACACTGATGTGCAGACATGCAAACAACTCGTAAATCGTCAAAATAATGCATGTAAAAGGCTCTGCAAACATGTTTGCAGTCGAAATTATGCATTGCACAGCCCACACACCTGTTCACAAAATAATGAAACAGATACGAAAACAACTCGTAAATTGTCAAAAAATAATGCATGTGTAACGCTATGCAAAGATGCTCACAACATTTAAACAGCCAGAAATAATGCAGTGCACAAACACTTATTGCACATAAAAAACGCTTTTCAACTATCGTCAACTGCAACATATCAGAGGCTCCAACGTGTGCACACGCTGACACCACCGATCCCACACATGCGCTTTGCAAAGCCAGCTGGACGCAAACCAGCGCCAGGATGCGAGCCATTGTTCTCATGCTTTTGCCGCTTACAGCCAGCAGGTGAAAGTCGCCTATATTTACGGGTATACAGTTAGAATTCTTCGAGTGTTATACTGACATCACATGTCTATGTAAATATGAGCCAAGACACTATCTGGATGCAAACATGTTCACCTAACTACCTTGGCTAAGGCGTACCTACCAGTCCAGCACCGAGAGAGATCTTTGCATAGCAGCTCACCCTCACAGACACAGATAAAAGGTTCTCATTGTTATACTGACATCACATATCAGCCCCTCACAGAAATCGTAATTTGTCAAAGAAATAGTTGACGGTCACTTTGGTAGAAGCTTTCGTGATGTTTCAGCTTGTATGCGTGGAAATTCATGTCCTAGACAGAGTTAGGAAAATAGCCCAAAATAACAACGATTGCATTCTTCCTGATAGTCATAACAAGGCACCCTGTCCGTCACATGTAACTCTTCCTGGAAATCGCGACGTCCTGCTTTCAACATACGTTTCAGAAATGGTAAATATTCTCACCACTATGTAGAGGTTCCTACGTCCCAGCACAAAGGATATCTTATGAATGAATGGAGCATTCTGACTGGCTCTTACTGAATTTACCTGCTAAATTGCTGCTGCTACACATGCACGAGTACTGTCCGCCATTTTTTTTCTGCAGACGAGACTTTCAGCAGCGAAACTATTTTTTACAGATCGCAATATTGCACTGACAGTTAACCCTGCAAAAGTGGTCTACAGATCGTCAAATATGGAAAGACACTTGCCCAATTACACTGCTCTGCCACTGAAGATGGAAGCTTGAATATTATAGTGTGAAACTAATCTCCAGCCCAGCAATATATCACCACATACCGTGTCGATGTGGTAAACATACAATTCGTATCCTGTGCCATACAAAATCGCACCTTTTGCATCATGCAAAGACCTATCGACCTCCAAACACTTATACATATATCGCAAAGACAGACAGCATAAGCACTTGCACGTTGTAGACTCCTCGCAGCCCTAAATATTTCCCATGAGGTCGGGTGGTCGTCCACTGCAGCCGACAGTCACAAGGTACCTGCTCCCAACGCGTGATCAGAGCACCCTCAGTGGACCGAAGTCACTCTCGGAACTGTTGTACAAAGTCGGGCTCACTTTCCCTTGCCACAAAGGCTTTAATGTTCTGGCCCCGACCTGCTTGCTTGCTTGCTTTCTACACACATCTCCAGACTCTGGGATTACAAGAACACATGTATTTTCACATGGTTTGCCAGAATATTATACCATTTACACGATACTTCTCGAT
Source organism: Schistocerca piceifrons (assembly GCF_021461385.2). Taxonomy (NCBI): domain Eukaryota; kingdom Metazoa; phylum Arthropoda; class Insecta; order Orthoptera; family Acrididae; genus Schistocerca; species Schistocerca piceifrons. Next base: position 92,670,670 of record NC_060149.1, on the reverse strand, counting down.
ATCAAGCACACAGCAATATTGCTTGGATAGCAGTATCGCTTGCACGGTAAAATTTCGAAGATATAGACTCGAAATTATTTCTCAAGAAACTCGAAACTTTAGCAAGGTGGAGCATGCTGTAAACCACTGAGTAAGAAGAAACTTCTCCCGTCTGCGAAGACCATACGTGAAACCTCGAAAAAATTGGAGGAAACTGATATTTCCACTCACGAATACTAATCTCGGTGATACAACAGATTCCAAATCATCCTTATAATTTACAAAGTCAACTAAGGTGTTTCTCATGTCTAGAGAACAAGCAAACGTGTCCTCCACCAGTTTTTCACCTGCTAGATGCACTCAACACACACCACAATCGATGTTCTCTCAACCAAATACAGACGGGAAATGTGAAGAAGCAGTCAACTGGACACTTTACATGGAAGGGAATAATGGTTAAGTGCAAACACATGTCCATATTGAATCTTCTCAAATTTCCACGCGATCACAAAAGCGGTTGAACACATGCTAAGTATTAGTTTGCTATTCGGTGGTCTAGAGGACGACACGGTTAAGTCAGCTACATTCCTGCATCCCAACAGGCTTTTCTATTTAGACGGCTCCTGCCGTTAACAGGAAACGTGAATCATTCCTGCCACACTCCACCATCAGCACGCCACGCACCCCTAGGTAGAATTGTCCTAGGAAACCAGCCACATACATATTTGATCGCTATACTTACAATTAAATGTTACGATTGCGGTGTCAGCTGAATGACATTCGACAATGAGCGAAGCATCAGAAATCTATCCTGCTGAGGGCTGTGGCTCTGGAAATAGAAACGGTGATTTCTGGAGTGTATATTATAACACCAACAGTGCGGTTGCACGTCTATCACTCCAACATGCTATCATCCTTATTCTGTACCATCCAACAGAGAAAAATTACGAACTATATAAGCTCCACTAACTTTATCCGATAGAGAACCCCATAAGACTTTTCCTGCAGCTCCCTCCTCCCATATATCGAAAGACAATAAATACCATCTGCGTGCTGGCATTGAGCACATGTGACGATCCAATTAAATATACGGGTATTGATCCATTGAGCAGAATAGTGTAAGTTTGCATTGCCTGTACTGTAGGAGGATGACCGTATCCCACAAACTATACTATAAGTCGCAAGAGACTCTCCCTGTGACCCTGTGTCGTGTTTGAAACACGGTTTTTCCCCCTGTAACATGCTTTGTACGCTGTCATACATTCTGTTTTCTCCGCCACGACTTCGAGCTCTGTGTCAGGTTCTAAACTGACATTAATACATTCTGATCCATTGCTTCTCACAGAAAACTAGATGTCGCATGGTGTAAATCATGTTCTTACTGCTGCTACTATAACACATCACACACACTGGATGATTTTAAATAAAAGACAGTTACAACATAAGGAATCTCGGAAAGTTTGGCGGCGTTGTGGAGCGTTTTCAAATTGCTGTCCGAAGGTAACTGACGACCTCTAAATTTGAAATCCTCTGTCACAGTGACGGAATAGCTGATGGCTCTGCATTCCGTTTCGACTGATTCCTCACACTGCAGTCATGTACGTAATCACTGTTTCGGTGCAAGTCATCCCCAGAAGGTGTTGCCCCACCACAAAAACTCTTTCTCCATCTCAAACAAGCGATGTCAGTCAATCATTATATGGTAACCAACAGCATACCACTGGACGGATGGGATGGAAAAGACACCGTCGATGGGCATCACAGTTGACAGAGCGAACAATTTTAGCATTTTTACAGTAATTTCGCCGGCCGAAGTGGCCGTGCGGTTAAAGGCGCTGCAGTCTGGAATCGCAAGACCGCTACGGTCGCAGGTTCGAATCCTGCCTCGGGCATGGATGTTTGTGATGTCCTTAGGTTAGTTAGGTTTAACTAGTTCTAAGTTCTAGGGGACTAATGACCTCAGCAGTTGAGTCCCATAGTGCTCAGAGCCATTTGAACCATTTTTTACAGTAATTTCAACACCAGCCAATGATGCTACAGCATGTTTCCCAATTTCAGTATCATCGTTATCCCCCACCCCCGTGCTATGCCTCTTAATCAGAAAACAGCGCATTTGCGCTAAGTGTTGGAAGCTGTACTACATTTACTAGCAATTTTAGAACACAGAACGAGAGGTTATGTCATGATTGCATGGCTATAACTGACATAAAATCGATAGAATTGTGAAAAATGACTGGAAAATACGTATAAATTGAGGGAATATACATTGAAATGCGGGAAAATAGAGGAATTACTTTCGTGGCTTCGGATTGGCGCAGAACAGTTTCTACAGGGAACAAGTATGCGACAGCAAGAGTAATCCGAGAAAACATCGACATGGTAGCGAAGGGAAACGGGCAAACAGTCACTTTTCGCCCCTTTGGCATCATGCATATAGCTATCGACTGCAAGACACTCGTACATATACAGCGAAGTCAGACAGCATGAGCACATGCACCATATATAGTCCTCGCAGCACTGGATATTTACTGTGAGTTACTTTTTTTTCTGTCGAGGCAGCATTCTACTGTATGCCCATTGAGGAAACAGCAATACACGCGAGTTTACTACTGTATTTGACGCTTTTCAGGAAAACAGGGAAACATCTGCCTCTAAACTTACATGCATGTTAGTTAAAGGATAACAGAGAGTGGACGGAGTGATCGATTGAGATGGAGCTGTAACGAGATACGATTTAATGGGGCACTGATGATGCATTCTAGATAGGGAGAAGTTGCTGCAGGTCATTTGATCATTGTTTCCGCTGTTCTGTCAGGATGCATCAGTCATGTGACATAGACTGCGTTCGACTCGTATACAACCACATTTTCTGTATGTGACTTAAGAGCACTCTCTACTTGCGATCTTTAACAGCAAACCCCTCGGTCATCAAAGGACTTTCATCTCATGTATGACGAAACGTGACCAACCTGCTTCGACATATTCCTCAAAAAGAACGAAGATTTATGCGATGTACTTCATTCCCTGTAGTATCTTGGGTATAAAATCGAGACTTCAGTTTCATAACTAAGATGATTCTAAGTTAGCGACAGGTGTTTTTGTGAGACACTTCAATCCCCATGTATACATGTGCTTGACAGATGTGCTGTTTACAGAGTTAGTGGCGGCATGACGTGTTATTTCACATGTCGGACGCCGCTGCTATGTGATTATCTGTTTCCCTGTAAGAGGTATTCTCCGTTACTGAGCACAATTGGCGAACTGAGTACTATCACCTAATTTAAGGTGGTGGTAAGTCCCTATGGGAACAAACTGATGAGGTCATCGGTCCCTAGGCTTACATACTACTTAATCTAACTTACGCTAAGGACAACACACACACCCATGTCCGAGGGAGGACTCGAACTTCCGACGGGAGAAGCTGCGCGAACCACGCAAGGCGCCTTAAACCGCGCGGCTGCCCCGCGTGGAGCCTAATTTAAGGAAGAGCAGTTTATCACAATTTGAAGATCTTGCTTCCAGTTGTGTTACAATATTATCCAATACCTCGAAGTACACTTGTTTTTATTTCGACGTCAATGGAGTAGCAAATTTATTCATCGATCATTTTAGCTTTATTCACGGATGCTTCAGCTTGCGAATTAGTTGAGCGTTTCCTGAGGTTTAAAAGTCGACCATTTCATCTTCATTTCTTAAGATTTACATGTAAACTACACATTGTGAGACAGCATTGTTACAAAACTGTGCATCCTTTTTTTCTGAAGAATGTTGAAAAGCAATTCTGTCTTTAATAATACTCTTTGAAAAACAAAGAGGAAAATGAAAACAAAGTCAAAGTGTACGAGGCTATATTTGGAACCACATGCTTCTCTTGTAGCCGTTGCACTAGAGTCTGGACTGTCAATTATTTCATTTAAAACTTCAATTATTCCCGGACGGTTTTCGTTATTAGCACATAATATTATGGCTTTATGGTTTCATCTCGTCTCACTATCTGAAGGAAAGCGTTTACCTACACTACTGTCGAAAGTTGCTGTGCGTTTGAAAGACGGGTGGAAGAAAGCTGGAATACCGTGAAGTGTGGAGAAAAAAAAGCCTCACTGGTTTTATACAAGAACCGTTCTGCTGTAAACCTAAATCGAAACGATGTGCAAAACAGTGAATAAAAAGAGCTCTGAGGGGGAGCTGATGGTACTTAACTTGCAGCCGGCCGCGGTGGTCTAGCGGTTCTAGGCGCGCAGTCCGGAACCGCGCGACTGCTACGGTCGCAGGTTCGAATCCTGCCTCGGGCATGGATGTGTGTGATGTCCTTAGGTTAGTTAGGTTTAAGTAGTTCTAAGTTCTAGGGGACTGATGACCACGGATGTTAAGTCCCATAATGCTCAGAGCCATTTTGAACTTAACTTGCAGGCCATTTAATTCTCCTGCCACAACGGAAGTACCATCATAGGTTCGGACCACCAGTTGTTCTCCATATCATAATTCCGAAACACGCCACTCGGCACATATAAACGATGAGATTTTTGAATATATACTCACACATAAAAAAAGTTTTGCTTCACCCCGGTTCCCAGAACTCCTGAAGATAGATGTTGACTCTGGATATTGTGGATATTGTATCACAGACACACCCTTTTGACTGTTCAGAGATGTCAGTCACTAAACCCGCCCAAAGATGTAAACAACAATGCATGGAAAGCGCCTATTAGACCGAGGGGGTACGGCAGCCGATCACTTCCAATCGTTTCACCAGGAAGGAGGTACACGGCTCGTTTTGTCTGTAGTTCAACCATGCCAGGAACTGTCAATGACATACCTCGCTCAGGCCGCCCAAGGTCTATTACTGCAATGGATGACCGCTACCTACGGATTATGGCTTGGAGGAACCCTGACAGCTACGCCACCATGTTGAATAATGCTTTTCGTGCAGCCACAGGACGTCGTGTTACGACTCAAACTGTGAGTAATAGGCTGCATGATGGGCAACTTCACTCCCGACGTCCATGACGAGGCCCATCTTTGCAACCACAACACCATGCAGCTCGGTACAGTTGGGCCCAACAATATGCCGAATGGACCGCTCAGGATTGGCATCTCGGTCTCTTCACAGATGAGTGTCGCATATGCCTTCAACCAGACAAACATTGGAGACGTGTTTGGTTAGGCACACTGTCCAGAAAGTGCAGCAACGTGGAGGTTCCCTGCTGTTTTGGGGTGGCATTATGTGGGACCGGCGTATGCCGCTGGTGGTCATGGAAGGCGCCGTAACGGCTGTACCGAACGTGAATGCCATCCTCCGACCGATAGTGCGATCATATCGGCAGCATATTGACGAGGCATTCGTCCTCATGGACGACAATTCGCGCCCCCATCGTGCACATCTTGTGAATGACTTCCTTCAGGATAACGACATTGCTCGACTAAGGTGGCCAGCATGTTCCACAGACTGAACCTTATCGAACATGCCTGGGATAGATTGAAAAGGGCTATTTATGGACGATGTGACCCACTAACGACTCTGAAGGATCTACGCCGAAACGCTGTTCAGGAGTGAGACAATCTGGACCAAGAGTGCCTTGATGAAGTTGTGGATAGTATGCCACGACGAATACAGGCATGCATCAATGCAAGAAGTTGTGCTACTGGGAATTAGAGGTATCGGTGTGTTGAGCAATCTGGACCACCACCTCTGAAGGTCTCGCTGTATGGTGGTACAACATGCAATTTGTGGTTTTCATGAGCAAGGGTGGAAATTATGCTTATGCTGATCTCTATTCCAATTTTCTGCACAGTTTCCGGAACTTTTGGAACCGAGGTGATGCAAAACTTTTTTTGATGTGTGTACATTCAAGTTTGGACCGAACTTCATTTTATGCCTGCACTGTGGGAGCAGTAGACGTTTCATAGAAATAACTATATTCTATTATTGTGAGACTTGTGGACTGCAATGGCAAAATACAAGAACATTTTCTTGGTTTTTACTATGTTAGCGAAACTAGAACTGCTGTTTTATTCACGGTGCTGAGTGGTATGTTTCGAAACTATGATAAGAAGAATAAATTGGGGTCCAAACTTCTGATCGTACTTCTAGTCTGGCAGGAGAATTAAATGACCAGCAAGCTAAGATCCCTTAAAACGCCTCCCAAAGCTCCTTTTACTCATTGTTTTGCACATTCTTTAAATTTAGTTTTGCAGCAGAACTGTTCTTGTAGAAAACCAGTAAGGATTATTTTTCTCCACGCTATTTCACGGGTCTTCCAAACGCACAGCAACTTTCGACAGTACTGTAGGCAAACGCATTCCTTCTAACAGTGAAACGAGATGAAAGTCTAACTTCAGAATAATATCTGCCAGTCACGAAAATCCTCCTGGAATAACTGAGGTTTTAAATGAAATAATCGATAATCCAGGGTCTAGTGCAACGACTACAAGAGAAACACACGGCCTCAGAAATAGCCTCCTACACTTTGCCTTCGAATCCTGCCTCGGGCATGGATGTGTGTGATGTCCTTAGGTTAGTTAGGTTTAAGTAGTTCTAAGTTCTAGGGGACTGATGACCTTAGATGTTAAGTCCCATAGTGCTCAGGGCCATTTGAACCATTTGAACTTTGGCTTCGGTTTTCTTTTTCCTCTGGCTTTTTCAAAGCGCCTTATTCAACATTCTTCAGTTTTGCACGGCCTTGCCGCTGTGGTAACACCGTTCCCGTCAGATCACTGAAGTTAAGCGCTGTCGGGCTGGGTTAGCACTCGGATGGGTGACCATCCGGTCTGCCAAGTGCTGTTGGCAAGCGGGTTGCACTCAGCCCTTGTGAGGCAAACTGAGGAGCTACTTGATTGAGAAGTAGCGGCTCCGGTCTCGGAAACTGACATACGGCAGGCAGAGCGGTGGTTTGACCACATGCCCCTCCATATCCGCATCCAGTGACGCCTATGGCTTGAGGATGACACGGCGCCCAGTAGGTACCGTTGGGCCATCATGTCATGGCCTCTTCGGGAGGAACAGTTTTAGTTTTTTACAGTTGTGCAACAATGCTATCTTCCAATGTATAGTTTACATGAAAAACTTAAGAAATGAAGATAGGTTTGTCATCTTTTAAATTCCAAGAAACGCTTGACTGATTCGCAAGCTGAAGCGTCCATGAATAGAGCTGAAATGATGGATGAATACATTGGCAACCAGGTGACGTCAAAATACAAACAGGTTAACTTCGAGGTATTGGATAATATTGTAACACAACTGGAAACAACATTTTCAATTGGACGATAATACTCTGTTCACCAGTTATGCTCAGCGTTTCCATGTAGGCGGTGTGGATTCATAATTACAAACGTATGTTACGTCCTTTAGTCGTTCTCAATTGCGTGTAGAGCAGGAGACTATTTTCTTCCAAACATAAATAAACATTTCACTCTGTCAATTTGAAAGACGTTATCAAGTGAACGATTGACAAGAAATGGACCAAATTTTTCTAGAAGCTTTCAAAATATTTTGTCTAATTGCTACCGGCTTACTACAAGTTCTTCATCTGAAAGGAGTTTTTCTTGTCCAAAACGTGTAAAAACGCATTTGAGTAACACTGTCGCCCAGGGTCACATATCAGCTCTTGCTTGTACCTCAACTGAAAAACCAGTAATGTGAATACTTGAAAGCTGAGGCAGACGAAATGACGCTGTCGGTGAAAGATTCAGGAAGAAGAAGGGTCATAGAGTTAGCTTGTTTCATAAGTCACAACGAAAGTCGCCCTCTGTATCTCTCCTTTGCAAATAAAAGTGAGTGTGATAATTATTGTTATCGGTGTTATTATTATTATTATTATTACTATTTTTATGAGCAGTAGCAGTAGTAGTAGTGGTAAACATTGTCATCGTCTTAGTAGTAGTAGTATTAGAAGTAGTAGAGGCGGTGGTGTTGGTGGTGTTCGTTAGAAATGCTAGGGAAGGGGATTTCGCCACTGGTAACAGGCAGGAGTAACTAAGACTAATGGGCAACAGGCAGGAATAACTAGGACTGGTGGCTACTCAGCGGCAGCAAGAGCCATTTGAACCATTTTTTTAAAATATTTGTTTGTCAGAATGACGTAAATGCGTCTGTGTATATGGATTGCTGCAGGTCAGTTTTGACGCGAGTATGATCATGAGCGAGCATTCAGATTGGCAGCGAGTATGATCAGCCAATCAAAATTGAGACGGTTCCCGCTCGTTACCTGATAGTCATACTGGGAGAGGGGCTTGAAGATGAGGAGGCTGGAGTACCTATGACTGGCGGGTACCTGCAATAGTAACTATGACTACAGAGTAACTGGCTGTAGTATCTATCACTAGGGAGTAGCCAGTGGAGAAAAACTCTGGCTGATGGGAAACCGTTGGTACTATCAGTAACTGTCAGTAGTAACTATAATTGGGGAGTAGCCAGTGGAAGTAACTGTGACTGGTAGGTAACCTGTGGAAGTAACTATGACTGTCATGTAATCAGCAGTAGTAACTGTGACTAGGGAGTAACCCGTGGTAGTAACTATAAATGGCAGTTAATGAGAAGTAGTAACTATGACGAGGGAGTAGCCAGTGTGCGGCGGGGCGAGTTTTGTTTGTGTAGGCGGAAAATTAAAATTCACCTACCTCAGAACGGCATCTCCTCGATGACCCTTCACTCGGCAACCTAGATACTTACAAGATGGTGTAAAAACAGCGTTGAGAAAAAAAACTCCACCTAATATCTACAGTTACTGAGGCCGCGCAACTCTAGTTATGAAATAAAGCTCTGTAGAAAATCTATTATTCAATTTTATCGGGCAGTTAGAAAATGGATTTGCTTCTGGAAAGTAACGTCCGATATTTCCACACAATAATGTTTATTTTGTCCTTGATAACCAAAGAAGTGGTACTATTCAGTCCACATTTAAACTATTGGCTACTTTCTTACAGTTCACAATTCATAGAAATCTGTCCAGCCCGACCCGAATTAAACAACGTTTTCACAGTCATTAATTTCACCACTAACTTGAATTATTACATTCGGTCCTTCTTGTGGATTTCTAAAAAAGAAACTGCTCGCCAAAAATGCTCATTTGCTGAATACAGGAACATGCCACACGGATACTATGAAGGCCAAATTTTCACACGTGAATATCATTCCAACAAAACAATTCCAAAACTTCCAAACTTCACAAAACTGTCCATAACTACATAAGCATTAGTCGCGACACATATCAAACGCAAGGAACTCAATATTCCTTCATTTTACACATAATGAGAAACATCACATTTAACATGTCCTTCCGCGACCGAAGATGGCGAGCGACTCCTCATCTTGCACCCTCTCACTCAGTATAACTATCAGGTAGCGAGCGGGAACCGTCTCAATTCTGATTGGCTGATCATACTCGCTGCCAATCTGAATGCTCGCTCATGATCATACTCGCGCCAAAACTGACCTGCAGCAATTCATATACACAGACACATTTACGTCATTCTGACAAACAAATATTAAAAAAAATGGTTCAAATGGTTCTGAGCAGTATGGGACTTTCTGAGGTCATCAGTCCCCTAGAACTTAGAACTACTTAAACCTAACTCACCTAAGGACATCACACACATCCATGCCCGAGGCAGGATTCGAACCTTCGACCGTAGCGGTCGCGCGGTTCCAGACTGTAGCGCCTAGAACCTCTCGGCCAAAGCGTCCAGCACAACTATTAAAGTAATGTTTAATAAATGAAAACGAAAAGGCAATAATTCTGGAAATATTCTTTAGATACAGATTTTTCTCCAGCTGACTTTCTGGCTGCTCTGTTACAATAGCAATCACCCCTCGACATACGTCATCAGTAAAGTGGGTAAATTTCCTTGGATCATTTTCCCACGACAGGCTTGTGTAACTCTTGCAGGTTACTTAAAACAGTATATAATGCTACATGTAAATCTCACGAATGTCCCATATGCACACAATCATTTACTCACATTTATTCCCACAACAATATTAGACACAAATTATAATTTTGTCTGATTTTTATTTTTTACGAAAACGAAAAAGAATTAAAGTTTTAACATGAAAATATCAATTATTTAATTCCGCCCTCTGAGAGTTCTGTTTATGTTTTCCAAAAAAATGGTTCAAATGGCTCTGAGCACTATGGGTCTCAACTGCTGTGGTCATAAGTCCCCTAGAACTTAGAACTACTTAACCCTAACTAACCTAAGGACATCACACACATCCATGCCCGAGGCAGGATTCGAACCCGCGACCGTAGCGGTCGTGCGGTTCCAGACTGTAGCGCCTTTAACCGCTCGGCCACTCCGGCCGGCTATGTTTTCCAATTATACCAAAAAATAATCTATTATAGTTCCTAAATGAATTTAGTTCAGGGAACTGCTGTGCGAGTGAAATGTGTGTTTTTGACTTTTTTAGCAACTTTTTCTATCTCTGTAATTATGGTAGTTACAATGTTGAAATTTTTATACAATGTTCTCCTGAATAACAAAAGTTATGTACCGATTTTGAAAATGATTGAATTAATATTTAATATCATTTATTTAAGTTCATAGGTAACATGAATGTGCAGTCGCTCAAAGTGACACAGGTGCCATTCTCACGCTGCAGTACCAGCAGGTGTATACAGGGTGTTACAAAAAGGTACGGCCAAACTTTCAGGAAACATTCCTCGCACACAAATAAAGAAAAGATGTTACGTGGGCAAGTGTCCGTAAACGCTTAATTTCCATGTTAGAGCTCATTTTAGTTTCGTCAGTATGTACTGTACTTCCTCGATTCACCGCCAGTTGGCCCAATTGAAGGAAGGTAATGTTGACCTCGGTGTTTGTGTTGACATGCGACTCATTGCTCTACAGTACTGGCATCAAGCACATCAGTACGTAGCATCAACAGGTTAGTGTTCATCACGATCGTGGTTTTGCAGTCAGTGCAATGTTTACAAATGCGGAGTTGGCAGCTGCCCATTTGATGTATGGATTAGCACGGGGCAATAGCCGTGGTGCGGTACGTTTGTATCGAGACAGGTTTCCTGAACGAAGGTGTCCCGACAGGAAGACGTTCGAAGCAATTGATCGGCGTCTTAGGGAGCACGGAACATTCCAGCCTATGACTCGCGACTGGGGAAGACCTAGAACGACGAGGACACCTGCAATGGACGAGGCAATTCTTCGTGCAGTTGACGATAACCCTAAAGTCAGCAACAGAGAAGTTGCTGCTGCACAAGGTAACGTTGACTGCGTCACTGTATGGAGAGTGCTACGGGAGAACCAGTTGTTTCCGTACCATGTACAGCGTGTGCAGGCACTATCAGCAGCTGATTGGCCTCCACGGGTACACTTCTGCGAATGGTTCATCCAACAATGTGTCAATCCTCATTTCAGTGCAAATGTTCTCTTTACGGATGAGGCTTCATTCCAACGTGATCAAATTGTAAATTTTCACAATCAACATGCGTGGGCTGACGAGAATCCGCACGCAATTGTGCAATCACGTCACCAACACAGATTTTCTGTGAACGTTTGGGCAGGCATTGTTGGTGATGTCTTGATTGGGCCCCATGTTCTTCCACCTACTCTGAATGGAGCACGTTATGATTTCATACGGGATGCTCTACCTGTGCTGCTAGAACATGTGCCTTTACAAGTACGACACAACATGTGGTTCATGCACGATGGAGCTCCTGCACATTTCAGTCGAAGTGTTCGTACGCTTCTCAACAACAGATTCGGTGACCGATGGATTGGTAGAGGCGGACCAATTCCATGGCCTCCACACTCTCCTGACCTCAACCCTCTTGACTTTCATTTATGGGGGCATTTGAAAGCTCTTGTCTACGCAACAGAGTCTCTTCGTGCTCGTATTGTGGACGGCTGTGATACAATATGCCATTCTCCAGGGCTGCATCAGCGTATCAGGGATTCCATGCGACGGAGGGTGAATGCATGTAACCTCGCTAACGGAGGACATTTTGAACATTTCCTGTAGCAAAGTGTTTGAAGTCACTCCGGTACGTTCTGTTGCTGTGTGTTTCCATTCCATGATTAATGTGATTTAAAGAGAAGTAATAAAATGAGCTCTAACATGGAAAGTAAGCGTTTCCGAACACATGTCCACATAACATATTTTCTTTCTTTGTGTGTGAGGAATGTTTCCTAAAAGTTTGGCCGTACCTTTTTGTAACACCCTGTATAACTCATAGATAGGGCACAACTTGCGGTCTCCTTCACAGCCTCTGGCTCCAATACTGCAGGCTGTACTGCAATGTAGCTTAATGCAATAATTGTTATCGCACATTAACTCACAACGTCACAAGTGGTAGTAACTGTGCCTGGCATGTAATGGATGGTAGCGACTATGACTGGCAGGTAAGTAGCAGTAGTAACTATGACTGGCAAGTAACTGTCTGTAGCAACCATGACTAGGGAGCAACTGGCTGAAATAACTACGACTAGCGGCTAACCAGGAGTAGCGACTATGACTGGTTGGTAATAAGCAGTAGGAACTAAGAATAGGAAGTAACTGGCAGCAATAACTATGACTTGGGGATACCTGGTGGCAGTAACTGTGACTGGTGGGTAACCAGCAGTAGTAAATATGACTAGGGAGTAACCAGTGGCAGTAACTATGCCTGGTAGGTAATGGGCAATAGTAACCACGCCTGGTGGGTAACCAGCAGTAGTAACTATAAGTGGTAGGTAAGTGGGAATAGTAATCACGACTATAGAATAACCACAAGTAGTAACTGTGACTGGAGGGTAGATGGCGGTAGTAACTGTGACTAGGGAGTAATCAGTGGTCTGTGCGGCTGGTCCCGGCGGAGGTTCGAGTCCTCCCTCGGGCATGGGTGTGTGTGTTTGTCCTTAGGATAATTTAGGTCAAGTAGAGTGTAAGCTTAGGGACTGATGACCTTAGCAGTTAAGTCTCATAAGATTTCACACGCATTTCATTTAATCAGTGGTAGCATCTAAGACTGGTGGGTAACCAGCAATAGGAACTATGATTGATGAGTAACAGACAGTAGTAACTATGTATGGTGGGTAACAGGCGGTGGTGACTATGACTAGACAGTAACTGACGGTTATTAATATAACAGGTGTGCAACCAGTGCTAGTAACTATGATAGGTGAGTAACGTAGTAGTAACAATGTCTGGCACGTTTCGGCATTAGTAACAGTGACAGGTGGGTAACTGGCAATAATAACTAGGACCTGCAGGTAACTGACATTAGTAAATATGACTGTCATGTAACCAGCAGTAGTAACCAGGAGCATGAAGTAACTAGCAGTAGTAATTATGACTAGGGAGTTACCAGTGGTAGAAACAACGCCTGGTGTGTAACAGGCAGTAGTAACTGTGACTGGTGGGTAACCACCAGTAGTAACTATGACTAGCGAGTAACTGGCGATGCTAACAATGACTGGTGAGTAACTGACAGAAGTAACTATGTATGGTGGGTAACTGCCAATACTATTTGTGACTAGGGAGTGGCCAGGGGGAATAACAATGACTGACAAGTAGAGACCAGTAGTTACTATGATTGGCAGGTAACCATCTGTAGTTACTGTCACTGGCAGGTAATGGTCAGTAGTAACTATCACAACTGGGTAACTGTCACTATTAACGATGACTAGGGAGTAACTGGAGGTAGTAACTACGACTAGAGGCTAATTAGCGGAAGTAACTATGAATGGCATCCAAGCAGCAGTTGGAACCATCAGTAGGAAGTAACCAACAGTAGTAACTATGACTAGGGAGTAATCAGCAGAAGCAACTAAGACTGGTGGGTAACTAATGATAGTAATTATGATTAAACAATAACAGGCAGTAGTCATTATTTATCGTAGGTAACAGGCAGTGGTGACTATGGCTAGGGAGTAGCTGGTGGTAATGACTATGACTGGTGCATAACCCCTGGTAGTAACCATGACAGATGAAAATTTGTTGTGGTAACTGTGACTGTTGGGTGACTGCTAGTATTAACTATTCCTGGCAGGTAACCAGCAGTAGTCTCTATGACTAAGGAGTAACTGGCGGTAGTGACTATGAGTGGCAGGTCATTGGTGGTAGTAAATATGACTGGTGGCCAACCACCAGTAAGTAGTAACTATGACTAGGGAGTAAAAAGCGATAATAGCTACAACTGAAGGGCAACTGGCAGAAGTAACCATGTGTGGCTAACTGTAAACAGTAACTATGAGAATGAAGTAAATAGCGGTAATAAATACGACAGCATGTAATCACCACTGGTAAATATGATTGGTGGGTAACCAGAGGTAGTACTATACCTCTCAGGTGACAGGCAGTAGTAACTGTGACTAGTGAGTAGCTGGTGGTAGTAACTATCACTGGTAGGTAACTCTTAGTAGTATGTAATAATGACAGGTAACCGGCAGTAGTAACTATGACTAGGGGTAATAGCTATATCTCACAGATAGCTGGCAGTAGTACTTCTGACTGGAGGGTAAAAAGCGGTAGTATCTATGACTGGCAGATCACTGGCAGTTTTAACTATGAATAGAGAAGAAATGGCGGTAGTAACTATGACCAGAAGCTAATCAGTGGTAGTAAGTACTGTTAAGTCTTGCCTAGTCATCAAATGTGGCGCGTCTAGGAAACCTGTTTTCTTGGATCGCTTGACAACATTCTAAGAAATTTGATTAATGAGTTTTATTACAAAATGCAAAAATACCATACTTAAACTTTGGTCTAAGCAAAGGGTGACATACGAAATAATCAAGTTTCTTCAGTATAGACAATTCCAAGTTTGTGTTACATAGAGTGTCAAACGATGTAACGAACTTTGACGCTTCTATGCAAGTCAGTCGTCTTGAAGCTGCTGTCCGACAGGCGTGCGACCAGTCGGGCGCGGCGCTTATGTCCACTTCACATAGGCGCCACTGCTGTTGTGTTGTCGTCCTAGAGAGTGCAGGAGTGCGATGGACCGGAAGCTGTCGTTGCAGGGCACGCCAAACTTCCAGTCAATCCCAGCGATCCGGCTTGCGCTCTGGTGGAAACGTCCCCCAGAAAACGCCTGTAAGGGTACACGTCCGGCTCCTGAGGCCCATAACAGGATTTAGAAGGCGTCGGCTGCTGCGGCGTGGGTGGGTCCAGCTCCATCGGTAGGACGAGAGGAGGCGGAGGAAGCGAAAGCTCCGTCTTCATGGGGTCTTCCCGTGGTGGCGTGATGACACCCTCTGAGCGATGCCAGCTTTGCAGCTATCGATATTCGTTCAGAGATGCTAACTTTTCAGCGCTTGTTAGTCGGTCCTTAGGTGGCGCGGCGGTGAGCGGATCGACGGGCGAGCGCGAGATGTTGGGAGGAGAGAAGACGGTGCGATTGCCTGAGGAGCGGAGGTAACCCGGTCGGTGAAGAGGTGTTTTGAGAAGGCATTGTACAGGCGGCAGTTGTAACTGCTGTGTCTTGAGACGGTCTGCGCAGCCAAGCAGTTGGTGGCCGTTAACCAATTACATTTTATTGGGAGATTGTACTGGTGACCTACGTCTCTAATGCTGTAGGACGATTATTTTGCTGACCTGATAAGGTGACATCATTCTATTTCTGTCTTTCACTGGCCATGCATCTACATCTACATGGATACTCTGCAAATCACATTCAAGTGCCTGGCAGGGGGTTCATCGAACCACCTTAACAGTTCTCTATTATTCCAATCTTGTATAGCGCGCGGAAAGAATGAACACCTATATCTTTCGGTACGAGCTCTGATTTCCCTTATTTTATCGTGGTGATCGTTGCTCCCCATGTAGGTCAGTGTCAACAAAATATTTTCGCATTCGGAGGAGAAAATTGGTGATTGGAATTTCGTGACAAGATTCCGTCGCAGCGAAAATCGCCTATCTTTTAATAATGTCCAGCCCAAATCCTGTACCATTTCTGTGACACTCTCTCCCATATTTCGCGATAATACAAATCGTGCTGCCTCTCTTTGAACTTTTTTGATGTAGTCCGACAGTCCTATCTGGTAAGGATCGCACACCACGCAGCAGTATTGTAAAAGAGGACGGACAAGCGTAGTGTACGCAGTCGCCTTAGTAGATCTGTTACATTTTCTAAGTGTCCTGCCAATAAAACGCAGTCTTTGGTTAGCCTTCCCCACAACATTTTTTATGTGTTATTTCCAATTTAAGTTGTTCGTAATTGGAATACCTAGGTATTTAGTTGAATTTACGGCTTTTAGATTAGACTGATTATCGTGTAACCGAAGTTTGAGTTCCTTTTAGCACTCATGTGGATGACCTCACACTTTTCGTAATTTAGGGTCAACTGCCACCATTCAGATATCTTTTCTAAATCGTTTTGCAATTGGTTTTGATCTTCTGAGGCCTTTATTAGTCGATAAACGACAGCGTCATCTGCAACCAACCGAAGACGGCTGCTCAGATTGCCTCCCAAATCGTTTATATAGATAAGGAACAGCAAAGGGCCTATAACACTACCTTGGGGAACGCCAGAAATCAGTTCTGTTTCACTCGATGTCTTTCCGTCAATTACTACGAACTGTGACCTCTCTGACAGGAAATCACAAATCCAGTCACATAACTGAGACGATATTCCATAAGCACGCAATTTCACTAAAAGCCGCTTGTGTGGTACAGTGTCAAAAGCCTTCCGAAAATCCAGATATACGGAATCGATCTGAAATCCCTTGTCATGGTTCATATGGCTCTGAGCACTATGGGACTTAACATCTGAGGTCATCAGTCCACTATAACTTAGAATTACTTAAACCTAAATAACCTAAGGACATCACACACATCCATGCCCGAGGCAGGATTCGAACCTACGACCGTAGCCGTCTCGCGGTTCCAGACTGAAGCGCCTAGAACCGCTAGGCCACATCGGCCTGCCGACTGTGTGTCAATAGTTTTCTTCGAGGTAATTCATAATGTTCGAACACAATATATGTTCCAAAATCCTGCTGCGTATCGACGTTAACGATATGGGCCTGTAATTTAGTGGATTACTCCTACTACCTTTCTTGAATATCGGTGTGACCTGTGCAACGTTCCAGTCTTTGGGTACGGATCTTTCGTCGAGCGACCGATTTTATATGATTGTTAAGTATGGAGCTAATGCATCAGCATAATCCGAAAGTAACCTAATTGGTATAGAGTCTGGACCAGAGGACTTGCTTTTATTAAGTGATTTAAGTTGCTTCACTACTCCGAGGATATTTACTTCTACGTTACGTTGGGAGCTGTTCTCGATTCGAATTCTGGAATATTTACTTCGTCTTCTTTTGTGAAGGCATTTCGGAAGGCTGTGTTTAGTAACTGCTTTGGCAGCACTGTCTTCGATAGTATCTCAATTGCTATCGCGCAGAGAAGAAGGCATTGATTGTTTCTTGCCGCTAACATACTTCACGTACGACCAGAATCCCGTTCGATTTTCTGCCAGGTTTCGAGACAAAGTTTCGTTGTGGAAACTGTTATAAGCATCTCTCATAGAAGTCCGCGCCAAATTTCGAGCTTCTGTAAAAGATCGCCGATCTTGGGGATTTTGCATCTGTTTAAATTTGGCATGTTTGTTTCGTTGTTTCTGCAACAGTGTTCTAACCCGTTTTGTGTATCAAGGAGGATCAGCTCCGCCGTTTGTTAATTTATTTGGTATAAATCTCTCAATTTCTGCCGATACTATTTCTTCGAATTTAAGCCACATCTGGTCTACACTTACATGATTAATTTGGAATAAGTGGAGATTATCTCTCAGGAAGGCGTCAAGTGAATTTTTATCTGCTTTTTTGAATAGGTATAGTTTTCGCTTATTTTTGGAGGATTTGGGGATTACAATATTCAATCTCGCTACGACAGCCCTGTGTTCGCTAATCCCTGAATCGGTTTTGATAGCCGTTATTAACTCAGGATTATTTGTTGCTAAGAGGTCAAGTGTGTTTTCACAACCGTTTAGTATTCGGGTGGGCTCATGAACTAACTGCTCGAAATAATTTTCAGAGAATGCGTTTAGCACAATTTCGGATGATATTTTATGTGTACCTCAAGAATTAAACATGTATTTTCGCCAACTTATCGAAGGTAAATTGAAGTCACCACCAACTATTATCGTATGAGTCGGGTACGTGTTTGAAATCAAACTCAAGTTTTCTTCGAACCTTTCAGCAATCTGAATTGGGATGTCGGTAAAAGGATCCAATTATTTTTTCATTCCGGTTGCCAACAATGACCAATGCACTTTCTGTCTTCCGTATTGCAGGTGTACCTCACCTGAGACAAACTATTAGCGAGTGCTCAGTTATGAAAATCTGTTAGTAATGAATGTTGTGGTCGGACGCTACGCAATTTGTTGCACCATTCTGATCGAACTGTTGTTGCTTGGTGTCTAGTAGCGTCTGCAGTCTGCCTTACCATTCAAGCCGTGGGGTTTATTGTGTATAATGTTGTAAAACTGAGTGTTTAGTTTGTTCGAGACAATATCGTGGATCTTGAACAGTATGATGTACCAAAGTACGCTAACTCCGTGAGACACTTGTTCGGAGGTTTGAATGTCGGCATCCACCAACGGCTCGATTATCTTAAGGATAAGATACCATTTGGTTTATTTTGGGGCATCACGTGTGGAGGTGAGCTCAATCGGTTTGTTAAAATATCTCAACCCTGAGTCTTGTTTAATTGTTATTTGTAAGCTAAATTTAGCATTCGCCATTTGTTGTAACTCTTGCGATACTGCTATTATGCCTTTTTATATAAAGCTGTTTTAAGTGGTTCGTTTTGGTTTTATTAACATAGCACTGCTTGAGACTGATTGTAGCGTGTTGTTGCTGCGTAAGCACACGCGATTTGTTGGACTATAATTGTTGACAATTTGTTCTACATCTGTACCTAGGTGGTGGATCTGGGCTACACCTTCGGATTCTCGCTTGTTCTTGCACCTGACGGAATTGAACGTTCCGTCAATGCCCAGGTGCACCCAGCGACATCCCTCTGAGTTAACCATTTGAGAGGGGGGGGGGGGGGAGTGGCACCCGGGAAGTGAAGTCGGACGCACCTACTGTACTTCGCGCCCTGACACAACCAGGGTGGCCCGTGTTGGCTGCTCCGTAGGACGTTCATGTCCGCACTTGGCCGATGCCGTGAGCTGGGAACTATTTGTAAGACAAGTTCAAATGGTTCAAATGGCTCTGAGCACTATGGGACTCAACTGCTGTGGTCATAAGTCCCCTAGAACTTAGAACTACTTAAACCTAACTAACCTAAGGACATCACACACAGCCATGCCCGAGGCAGGATTCGAACCTGCGACCGTAGCAGTCGTGCGGTTCCAGACTGTAGCGCCTTTAACCGCTCGGCCACTCCGGCCGGCTGTAAGACAAGTGACTAATGTATAAAATTGCCTGTCTAGTTGGGAGTCCGTATGTAAAGTTACTGTTTCTTTTAAACGAATGTTTTAAAACTGTCTGTAAGTGAACTTAAGATAGCTCTTTAGGGATTCAGTGTATTCTGTTTTCTATAAAAAGGGTGTTACCTTTCTCATTTGAAAAGTTGTCATAGATTCATTGGCAATTAAAGCTAACAGATTTGCTTCATATACAAATGTTCTCTCACTTGAAGTTTATGATAATCGTTATTTCTGTTGATTGACTTGAATAAATATTGTGGAAAAAATGGTGAATGCTCCCCTGCCCTAAGGTCCAGTTCTTCCACTTAGTCCTTTGGGCGTTTTATGATACGGCCAGGTAATACGGGTAGCACCACCTGGCGGCTGCTGTGGCCGCGCTGTCCTCGGGATCCGTGAATGTGGGGGAAGAGACACAGAATGATCACCGTGCACATGACTGTGTCGAATTTGGTTGTGATGTCGGCGCTGCAATCCGTCTGGGCCTGAAATGAGATACATGCATGCGCCAAGTCGACGAAGGATCTCACCTCGCACCCACAGCCTGCTACCGCTAAAACCTCTGATTAACACAATATCATGCGGCGCGAAGTGATATTTGCGGCCTTCCTTCGGCGCCGGATGCTGAGGAAGGTGGAGCAGGTGGGGACAGTCAGTGTCCGATGGCGGTGGCCGTGAATGCAGTAGTTAGATGCCATTGCGTTCACAGATGATTCAGATTCATTGGAGGTGAACTGAGAGCCGTTGTCCGACACTTCGACTTCAGGCAAACCTTCGAGGCAAAAAATGGAGGATAACGCCTGAATTGTGCTACGTGCCGTTTTCGAGTTCAATGACACAGCAAAAGGAAACTTGCTATAAGAGTCTACCGCAATCAACCAACGAGTGTTCCAAAAAGGTCCTGCAAAGTCTACGTGCACACGTTGCCATGGTGATTGCAACTTAGGACAAGCAGAGATTTTTTGTGGCAGAGCAGACTGATTTTCCGCAGATGCGTGACACTGTGACGTCATCTGTTCTATTTTGGTGTCCATACCCTCCCAAGGAAAACACAAACAGTACATCTGTACAAAGTCAAAACCACTACTTAACTTAATGGTGTACACTCCACCTCACACCGGCCTATGTTCGAGGGGCCATGAGCCGCCATAAACTGCAGCTACAAAGAGTCGCTCACTTACAAGGCTGATCCACTAAGTAGTGGTTTTGACTTTGTACAGATGTACTGTTTGTGTTTTCCTTTTCTTTTTCGTTTATAAATGTATAGCTATGGTGTTCTTTTAATCATTGACAAAGGTCATCTTAAGCACTTGTGGGTTTTATTGTTGTTCTGTAGAAGGTGTAGTTATCTACGCCGAAACCTGGGTTAACACTTAACACTAGGTGCTTTTTTCGCAATCGAAGCGGGTTTTTAGTTTTTTAATACACTCCTGGAAATTGAAATAAGAACACCGTGAATTCATTGTCCCAGGAAGGGGAAACTTTATTGACACATTCCTGGGGTCAGATACATCACATGATCACACTGACAGACCCACAGGCACATAGACACAGGCAACAGAGCATGCACAATGTCGGCACTAGTACAGTGTATATCCACCTTTCGCAGCAATGCAGGCTGCTATTCTCCCATGGAGACGATCGTAGAGATGCTGGATGTAGTCCTGTGGAACGGCTTGCCATGCCATTTCCACCTGGCGCCTCAGTTGGACCAGCGTTCGTGCTGGACGTGCAGACCGCGTGAGACGACGCTTCATCCAGTCCCAAACATGCTCAATGGGGGACAGATCCGGAGATCTTGCTGGCCAAGGTAGTTGACTTACACCTTCTAGAGCACGTTGGGTGGCACGGGATACATGCGGACATGCATTGTCCTGTTGGAACAGCAAGTTCCCTTGCCGGTCTAGGAATGGTAGAACGATGGGTTCGATGACGGTTTGGATGTACCGTGCACTATTCAGTGTCCCCTCGACGATCACCAGTGGTGTACGGCCAGTGTAGGAGATCGCTCCCCACACCATGATGCCGGGTGTTGGCCCTGTGTGCCTCGGTCGTATGCAGTCCTGATTGTGGCGCTCACCTGCACGGCGCCAAACACGCATACGACCATCATTGGCACCAAGGCAGAAGCGACTCTCATCGCTGAAGACGACACGTCTCCATTCGTCCCTCCATTCACGCCTGTCACGACACCACTGGAGGCGGGCTGCACGATGTTGGGGCGTGAGCGGAAGACGGCCTAACGGTGTGCGGGACTGTAGCCCAGCTTCATGGAGACGGTTGCGAATGGTCCTCGCTGATACCCCAGGAGCAACAGTGTCCCTAATTTTCTGGGAAGTGGCGGTGCGGTCCCCTATGGCACTGCGTAGGATCCTACGGTCTTGGCGTGCATCCGTGCGTCGCTGCAGTCCGGTCCCAGGTCGACGGACACGTGCACCTTCCGCCGACCACTGGCGACAACATCGATGTACTGTGGAGACCTCACGCCCCACGTGTTGAGCAATTCGGCGGTACGTCCACCCGGCCTCCCGCATGCCCACTATACGCCCTCGCTCAAAGTCCGTCAACTGCACATACGGTTCACGTCCACGCTGTCGCGGCATGCTACCAGTGTTAAAGACTGCGATGGAGCTCCGTATGACACGGCAAACTGGCTGACACTGACGGCGGCGGTGCACAAATGCTGCGCAGCTAGCGCCATTCGACGGCCAACACCGCGGTTCCTGGTGTGTCCACTGTGCCGTGCGTGTGATCATTGCTTGTACAGCCCTCTCGCAGTGTCCGGAGCAAGTATGGTGGGTCTGACACACCGGTGTCAATGTGTTCTTTTTTCCATTTCCAGGAGTGTATATTAACCAACGATTGCTGACACACACACACACACATATATATATATATATATATATATATATATATATATATATATAACTTCTGCACAATTTCAGTGCAGTAATGTGTTCATTGTAAATAAGTGTTTGTGTGTGTGTGTGTGTGTGTGTGTGTGTGTGTGTGTAAGTACAATCCAACTTCTGCACCAGTTCAGTTCAGTAATGTGTTCATTGTAAAAAAGTATTTAGTAGTTGTATTACACGTTTATTACCTTATAAATAAATAAAAAACTTTTTTTTTATTTTAGGTTCAGTGCATTAGTATTTGTAACATGATTCTTTCATATAGCGTTCATTAAAAAATGACGACCATGCCACTTGGGACCTGTGGAATGGTACATTAGCTTATTTGTTTGAGTTGTAAATATTTGTCATGTAATGTTGTTTTTCTAACATGTTCTACATCCTGGAGGACCTCCTCACTACGGATCAATTGGAATGAAAGTAAATATAATCTAATCTAAGTGTGCACCATCAGTGTCTCCAGCGCATGGCGTTTACAAATTCCAAGGACAGGCCGATCACACGCACAGTGCGTCGCCTCAGTACGTCCACAAAGTCACCCATTGCCAACATGTTAAAGGAGCACTGCGTGGCACTATACTTGCAGAAAAATCGTTACACGTGTATGCTGCAAGGCCAGGGAAATGTCACAATCGTGATACAGCACAGACATGCACAGTGAATCGTCTCAGTGCATTAGCAAAATCGGCATGCCAGTGATGTGTTGACGATTCAGGCGTCAAATTAGTGCGATGTCCATGACGCTGGTGTCACGTCGATAATGCTGGCATCGTGTCGCTGGAATAATTTGAAACAACATTTAAAATATTGATCAAAGGGTGTTCTTACTGCAGAGCACAGATCTCGACTGATCCCTTCTGCATGAGAATAAAACTGGGCGAGAGTGGGAGCTCAGCTCACATTGGACAACTTGCGCCTCATTCCCCATTCCCTCCTCTGCCCTCTCTTCCTGGATGTTGGCAGTGACCTTTAATACGACACACAAAGCTGTAATTGACACTGGCCAAAAACGTGCTGACGAATGCAGAGTCAACGATTCAGGCCAGAATGCTCAGTTCCTCTCCACTACCATCGGACAATGTTAACAGGCTATCTGGCAGTGGCATTATCGTCATTCTGAATAAGAAAATTAACAACAGATCTCCCAATATATCTATTTTGATGACCCCAATGAAATAGTTGAATGATTACTGCTGCTCATAACATCATCTGCAGCTTGAAATAAAGCACATTCGAATGATATTATTTCCATAATTTCAGAGCTTAGAGAAAGACGTATCATCTAATAATTATGGAAAAAGTTGTTCAGGAATTCCATTATGAGACAATATTTGTGGGAAAATAAAGGTTTCAAATACATATTAGTGATCATTGATGCATACTCGAAATTTGCCGGGGTTCTACACGTGAAAATGAAGATGGAGAACGCAGCTACTAACGTGTTTGAAAAATTGCTGCGGACAGGAGACAGACGCATCCCACACAATCTACAAACTGATCACGATGGCGAGTTCTATGGTAAATATTTCAGAACAAAAATGGAATTCATCATTTCTTGGCTTTCTCTCAGATGACAGGGTATATTACAGAGCGTTTGAACCAGCACAAATGTGGTTGCGTTTTAACCTTTGCGATACTTATAAACAAAGCTCTGACATGTATAATCGATAAAAATGAGCTTCTAAATACCGTTTGCAGTCGTATTAAAATGATATATCCATGCTAACAGAAATTTAATATAGGCTATTTTGTATGTATTTCAAAACACAAGTTGAGATATCGTACCTGCCAAACTAATCAACAAGGATATTTACAGCTTCCAAGTTTCAATGAACAAACCCTATAATTACATCTTAAAGAATGGCAGCAACAGTGAAATTACTGGTAGCTCTTTCACAGAGAGAAAACTGATTAAAGTATCTAGAGTCCTACCACTGTCAAGCTCATCAGGTTCTTAATTCCAGCCTTGGTGGGGCTTGCAGAGATTGGTTCCCTAGCCGGCTGCGTGGAAACTATCGCTGAAACAGTGAAGAATTACGAAAAAGCACAACAGCGGCTTAAAGAAGCCAAAAGGCAATATATAGAGTCATTGAATTTGTGGTTATTGGCTATTTAAAAGCACACAGGAAAGGTCTTGGAGCGTTCATTTAAAAGATTATTAACTATAATGCCTGACAGACCACTTACAAATACTGATGTGCTAAAGTTCTTCAACAAATTTTACAGTCCAAGATTTCGTGGAGAGTTCAAGCGGAGTTCCACATTATAATGAATGTGGAATTCTATATTTAGACACTGCGGAAGGACCTGGAACTCACTGCGTGGCGTACTTTAGAAGAAGAACCCGAAATAGTGTCTGTTAGTTTGACTCGTTCGGTTTTTTACAGCCTCCAGAAGAATTATGCCTCTAATTTGCCGGTAACCACATACTGTACAATTTTCAAAACTCCCAAAAATTTTGTACGTCCTCTGTGGTCACATATGTCTCATGTTCATCCTGATGAGAAGTGATGTCATACACTTTGACCATCAGTACTAACCGCGCGCTACTTCCCACTGATCGAGCTTAGCAAAGGAGATTGCAGTATTGCGCTAATAGGCTTAGAAGGTACAATACCGTTCCTAATATCATAGTATCAAATTGAAATCTGCGTCTGGGAAGTGATATAAAGTGGCGCAAGTATCTCATGATGCATAAGACATTGAAGATTTAAACCAATTTTTAAAACTGGCAGTGCCAGGTTTCGAGTTACGGGCAGATGTCAATGCACTTAAAACTGAAATAAGAATGACTAACAATATAATAAACTTTACAAAGAAAAATTCAACATGATCGCTACTAGGTTTCTCATAGGATCAAATCCTGTGAAAAGATCCAAATAAATTTGATGAGTCAGCTCATTCAGTGGATATACTACTGGTTAGCACAAGTCGACTCAAGTGCAATATTGTAACGTGTTCATTTCTCAACAACAAACTGATTTATGCTATCTAGGGGCTCTTCCTTACAAAGGGACTGTGTCTGTGACACAATATCCACAGTCAACGTCTATCTTCAGGAGTTCTGGGAACTGGGGTGACGCAAAACTTTTTTTGATGTGTGTGTAATTTAACAAATTCTAAAGTTTGTTTAAATTCCGAATCTGAAACATATAACAATGTACAGCAAGATTGGCCTAATAATGTATGCAGTCTGCTTTTTGATATGTAAACTAAATTTCGTCCTGCATACTATGAGAGTGAAGAGAATGAGGGATGTCTGCTCAACCAAGGGAAGGAGTTAGCCCCATTTGCTATTACAGACTGTTCCAAACAGGTGGAGTCAGTTAAGAGTGGTCAAATTTACGTTCATACTGAATTTTAAGCCTCTAAAAACTTGCCAGAAAACACAGTAGCATTTGCATTAATACTGCAAAGTGTGAACATCGGCTGCAGCCCAATTACCGGGATTATACTCAGAATAATATAGATTAATACGTGTAACATAACAACTAAATCATTTTACGCTGACACATGAAAACTGCTAACATTATAATCGATGTGCAAGGCTTTCTTGATGGACGTGGACATTTCGTATTGAAAGACTCTGCATTTCTCGCCTTCACGTACGATGGGTGAGTTACCACAACATCTTCAACTCTCATATCTACAACCAAGCGTTTCAGAGCCATCAACTGCTACAAAACGAGCAGAAGTGTGACATGGTTGATTTGATATTATCATAGCATCACCTGGGAAGAAGACGTAATGATTTTTGAAGATCTAACTGCTTAACTTTGAAATTTTGTTCTTACAGACTCTACTGTTTATGTGAAAGATAGGGCGAAATCTTTATGGATACGCGATATTAACAAGAATACTTCTGTTGCAGATCTACAAATATACGGATGTCCTCTACTGCACCAGCTTAGTCTGAAGATAAATAAGAATAACTCTTTTGTATGTGCATTAGATAATGTGAAAGTACTTTTTAATTGGATTGTAAATAAATGATTGTAAAACTCTCATGTCTTCTTATTTCACAAACGTGACCATAGCACACCACCCTAAGAGCTACTGTGACATGTACTCACTACTGGTGGACGCTGGAACGGTACTGGCTGAAATCTACCCCCCACTACGACAGCCACGCCTATGTACGGCAGCTCAGCAGGCCTAGTTCCACTCAGTCTGCTCACAGGTGGCGTTTGTACCTAGTATCCATCATCATCATGAAGCGATCAAATAGTGACATTGGTGGCAGCAACTCCAAGCGTCTTCGCTTTGAGGTGGATGTCGATGAGAACACTGTTCCATCGAAACTCTTCAATGATGAGATGATTGCTGATTTAGTGAGGTGTGTTGAGAAGGACAAGAAACTAAAATGTAAGTCCCATTTATTTACTATATGAACGTATGGGTCTGCCCGTATTTTCGACACTTTCTAACTTTTATGTTGTTATTTTAGGGTTGATGAATAAGTACACATAAAGGGAAACTCGTCTGGGTACAATGTCATGAATCCCTGGTGTAGCTATACCATCCCAAGATTCTGATGATGATGATGATGATGATGATGATCATGGTGTGTCTCTCTCAACACATATACGAGTGTCTATATTTTTCTTGTATTTTTATTTAGCCAGTATCGTTCATGGTGTTTCAGAATTGCGTAATGTCCTGGCTCCTACTTCGTTTCCAGTGTCATCAGCATCTGAGGGTTGGCAGGTAAACATCCCCCCATGTATTCAGATGCCCACCATACCGTCACAGGAGCCTAATAATGACGACAATGTCATAGAATTTTTATGTATCTGTCCTACTTATGTGTGTGTGTATGTGTGTGTGTGTGTGTGTGTTTATGTGTAAATTTTTCGATAGTCATGGGCTGTTGTGTTTTTTTTCTTTCTTTCAGAACTATGGACCGTATTAGAGGTTCCTCCATATCAGCCCCATTGTAATGCCACTGCTGAGGGACTCTTCTGCTCTTGAAGAAACTGGAATAGGGCCTCGATGAAGGATACACAACCATGACTCATTCAGGCATGGCACAAGCTCTGTGTAAGTGTCTCTCTACCCCTCTCCGTACTTGTGTGTGTGTGTGTGTGTGTGTGTGCAAATTTTCTGATACTGACAGACCGCTGTGGTGTTTCAGAAATGCAAAACATATTGGAGTTGCCACCCATGTCACCAACACCAGGATGAGTGTGAGCAGCGACTGCAGCCGTTACACAGCATGCGGCTGGACGTTGTGAGCAGCAGCAGTAGCAGCGCCATTAACATCAACATCATTACCGTCATGAGCAGCAGCACCACCATCTCCAACACCTAGATCTTGGCTGTAGTATTAGTGGCGATCAACTATCAGCCAGCAGCAGCCCCTCTGCCTTGTTCTGATAGCGAAGATGAGGACAGTAGGTATCACGTCAACCTTAAAAAGATAAATTTCATGGTCAAAACGAGACTTGAACAGTTTAGAAAGTGCAGTATGAGTTATCAATAAACCACTATGAGCTAACGTGTGCAAGTGAATTAGTGCATACGTATGTTCCCTAATCCTTAAGGAATATTTTGAGGATATGAGGAGCATCTAGTTAACATGAAGCAGGACCTTATATTGGTAATAGGTGGAATAGACGGTAATCCATATCACCAAGGTGCCAGTAGACAAGAGAAAAAGACGGTGCATGAGAAATTAATTTGCAAGGTGTCTTATTTCTCTGTAAGCGATGAAGAACGTTGGAAACTTAAAAAAAAACCTTGTATTTGAGATTCAGCTATTCTAAATTTCAGATCATGAAAGGTGTTTAAATATCTTCCACTTCCAAGGTGATCTAAACAGTCATGGACCGCTAAGATGCCCACTGAATTAGAAAGATATTGTTTTATTATCTTCGCATTTCAGTCCCATATGAAAGCAAACCTCGAATGTGATTTGAGTGAATATGACAACTGTAATTTAACAAATGCTAAACTTTATTTAAATTCCGAATTTGACCCATATGACAACTTACAGTAATATTGGGCTAATAATGTACACTGTCTGCTATTTTATATGTGAACTAGACTTCGTCCTACGTACTATGAGAGTGAAGAGAACGAGGGATGTCTGTTCAGCCAATCGAATTTAAAGGGTTACCTCGAATTGTCGATGTAGATTTTTCCAAACAGAATCAGTCAGTGAAGAGCGCTACTATTGACGTTTTACAGAATTTGAAACCTTTAAAAACTTTTCACAAAACACGGAAGAGCAATATTTGAATTTCTTAGTGAAATCTATGCTATACTGGATGAGAGTGAGTTTGTGACAGGCATATGTCTTCATCTATCCAAAGATTTCGACGTCATTGACCATAATGCCCTACTGCAGAAGCTTTATCAATTAGGAATTAGAAGTATATCCAATGAGTGGTTCAGGACATACTTGTATGGACACAAACAGGTGGTTAAAGTGCAATATACTGACCATAACAAAATCAGTTACTACTATTCAGGATATGAAAATGTGAAATACGGCGTCCCTCAGGGATCAGTATTATGATCCATTCTGTTTCTCCTCTATCAATGACCTTCTATACAACAAGTGTTGCCAAACTACCCTCCAATTTGCAGAAGATACAAGCTTCCTTATTAGTGGGAAAACAGAAGCAAAACTAAAAGACTCTGCTATCCGAACAATGAACAATGTAGAACAGTGGTTCAGCTATAACAAGCTCATTACAAACAAAGGAAAGTCAGTAGCAATGAACTTCTGCAATATAAAAGGAAGGCACCACCCAAACATACAAATAGAACTAAGAGACAGAGTTCTTGAAAGTGCTGACAGCACAAAATTTCTGGGCCTCTGGCTCCAGAATGACACAAAATGGGAGGTATACATTGAATATCTGCAAAGAAAACTAAGCAAACCCTGCTACATGATGAGGATCTTAAAAAGTTGTTGCAGCAAAACCAGCCTGTTAAATATATACTACTCCTATGTGCATTCTGTAATTAAATGTGGCATAATCTTCTGGGCAATTGAATTATTGAAAGGGTAAACAATAGGAAACCATGCAGACTCATATTCAAAGAAATGCCAGTTCTTCCTCTTCCTTGCATTTTTATATACGAAACATCAGTTTTCATAAAACAATATACTGACAGACGCCCAGATATGCTATTAAAAATGAAGAAATAGATGCATACAATACAAGACAAAAATTTGATCCTCATATGAAGCCAGTGAGAACATCACTGTGCGAAAAAGGCACTTTACATATTGGAATAAAATTTACAATAATCTGCCTAACCATATTAAATTAGTATGTAAACTCAGTAGTTTTAAGGTTGAACTAGAGGCATATTTAATTGACCATTGCTTTCAAAGTCCTACAGGGTATCTAGAAACCAAACAAAAAACTAAATATGCATTATGAATAATCTGCTTTGTATGTTGTCTAATGTTTATTGTATATATGATTCTTTGCTAAATTACTTTAAATCTTGTCCCTAGTAATGAAATACAAACTGTATTTTATGTTGTAAAGACTTAACCATCTCCAATATGCTTGTATATATCTACACATGTAGGATTAGAAGGACTAAATAAATAAAATAAAGAAAAAACTCTGTGTCCCAGATAGTGCAGTGGCTACCGCACCTGCCTAGTAAGCAGGAGATCCCGGCTTTGAATACCGGTCTGATATACATTTTCACTTATCGCTGCTCATTCTGCGTAATATCCCAGTGCAGCTGGCAACAGTGATCCCCTCCCTTTCCTTTCCTTTCTCCCCCTCTCCACCTTCAAATTACATATAATGTATCACATCTGCGTTTTCTGCTAGGTGTCCTTTCTTCTGGACATGTACGAAAGAAGAGACACCACACACTCATACAGTTTGTGATATGGTTGGGTAACAAGATCCAATTCTTTTCATCAATAAGTGTTAGTTCATTCTGGAAAAGTAACTTTCCGAGATTTTAAACGATTCATGGTATCCCACCATTAATTCAGCACTACGATATGTTGTGTGTTCATACTTCCACATACGGAGGATGTCTCAAGGAATGTGTTCATACATAAGCAAGGTGATAGTGGCGAGATAGTGTGGGACACCTCAGTTCATATACGGTTTGAAGATTTGATGCTGAAGCTGATAAAAACACAGCTCTCTGAATTCCAACAAAGAGATGATGGTAAAGCTCTCCATAGCATCCTATATCTGGACGTTCATGTATATGTGTATGATTCACTACATGGGGAGGGGGGTCCTCACATATAGCTGATGAAACACCGTTGATATTGTCCAAAACGAAGACCATTACAGCTTTCTGTGTAACTTGAGGCTTGTAAAAAATTTAAAAGACACATCTTGAACATCCAGAACAATACAGAGTGAAAGATATTAGTGGTGGTTATAAACATGACGGTAAAATTTCTCATGAGCCCTCAGAACATTGGTGAATTTGAGAGGCAGAACCCTCATATATATATATATATATATATATATATATATATATATATATATATATATATATATTTCAGAGGAAATTCAAATCAGATGATGCTGTTGTTATACACATAGTCGTTGGACCCCTTTCCTTTTATGAACTCTCCAGTTGGTGTGTGATATATGCAGATTTTTCGTTGATCTCTTGAGGTGAGAAACTGGATCAAAAATATGTCTCGCCTTCTCTCCTCTTAAGTGTCAAAATATCATGATAACTGACATTTTTCCCCTGGCTGTATGAACTCATTTCCTACAAGTGAGCTATTAACGAAGCATTTTTTGGATTACTCTAACCTGGTATGGGTTGTGATGCCTTCTGAGGAGTACAAAATCTTGAAGTTCAAGAATTTTCTCTGCAAGATGCGAGTACACTTTGCTGTATGCAACAACTTCGAATGTCTCCTCTTTTCTTGTTACAGGCTGTAAGAGCAATCATACTGCCTCACATACCACTCTCGCAGAACAGCATGTACTTTTCGCAGCCGCATTTTAAGTCTTACATGATTAAAGTTAATCATTTTTATTCCTACAATGGCGATAATTCTTTGGATTGGTTGCTCTTTGAGGATGAAAACCTTACAAGGAATGTTTATGATATTTTAAACATCGTTCCTATGGCCGAAATGCAGGAGTGTAAATAATTACTCTACATGAATGCAGTTGATTGTTATATTTGTGGGAGCCATTGGGTAAAGAAGCTGAAACTCCACGTAGGGATCACTGCCATCTAGCCGACAAATTTCGCGGTGCTGTGTACAATGTGTGCAGCTTGAATTACCAACTCCCAGGACAAAAACCAATTTTCATGCACAATTTAAGTGAATATTCCGTTCAGTTCCTAGTCAAGCCCTTGGCTAATTACAAAACGAGTGAAGATCAGGTTAGTGTTCTACCCAATACCACTGGCAGATACATTTCGTTTCTGAAGATAATCATCAAGAAAGTTATATCGAGGTTCCTTGACTTACTGAGATCCATGCAGGCACCACCACAGAAATCGATCAAAAAATACGTCAGGAGGACTTAAATCTCTATCAAGCTGCATTTTCTGATAATGCTAAGTTTCACCATGTTTTGCCCATATAAATATCTGGACTCAAAGGAGAAACTAAACAACACTGCATAACATAACCACATTCTCCATCAAACTTTTAGGCACTGCCATATCAGATGCAGAGGATGGGCATGCAGTGAGTTTGTAGCAGGAGTTCGGCATTTATAATTTAAAGGAATGTGTGAAACTTTATATGGACACAGATGTGTGCTTACTTGCAGATATTTCTGAACGATTCCAGAGTGTATACTATCTACACTCATGCTCATAAATTAAGGATAATGCTGATACATGGTGAAACAACGTTCTCGTGGGCAGTTTGCGGGTTTAAATCACCTCGTGGTATGACCATGCAGTGCATTTGACCTGCAGTCGTCGCACGGTGGCGGTGGCAGCAATACACATACACAGAGGTGTGTTGGTGCATGTCAGTGTACGTTGCAGCAAGTAAGTGTGCAGATGTTTTCAGACATGGTAATGGTGACTGTGTGTTGAAAATGGCTCAAAGAACATATACTGATGACGTTATGAGGGGTAGAATACTAGGGCGACTGGGGGCTGGTCTAACACAGCAGGTCATAGTACAGGCCCTCCGTGTGCCATAGAGTGTGATCTCAAGATTATGGCAACGATTCCAGCAGACAGGCGCTACAGTACGGGACATCCACAGAGTAAAACTCCACAAGAAGACTGATATCTCACCATCAGTGGTGGTTTACTTGCCCAGAGACCTGCAAGGTACATTCCACTGACCCCTGGTCACGGGAGAGCCCGTAAAGCCTGGTGTTAAGAACACAGTACATGGTCATTGGTACAGTAGTCCCAGGTTATGTTCACAGACGAGTCCAGGTATAGTCTGAACACTGATTCTCGCCGGGTTTTCATCTGGTGTGATCCAGGAACTAGATACCAACCCCTTAATGTCCTTGAATGGGACCTGTATGGAGGTCGTGGTTTGATGGTGTGGGGTGGGATAATGATTGGTGCACGCACACCCCTGCATGTCTTTGACAGAGGAACTGTAACAGGTCAGGTGTATCGGGATGTCATTTTGCACCAGTATGTCCGCCTTTAAAGGGGTGCAGTGGGTCCCACCTTCCTCTTAATGGATGATAACACACAGCCCCACCGAGGTGCCATCGTGGAGGAGTACCTTCTAACAGAAGATATCGGGCGATTGGAGTGGTCTGTCTGTTCTCCAGACCTAAAGCCCGTCGAGCACGTCTGGGATGTTCTCAGTGGAGGTATCGCTGCATGTCTTGTGTGTCCCCTATGTTCCTATGCTATTAGCGCCAGTTTTGTGTAGTGCAACGTTGTGTGGCACCACATTTTGCAGTTATCCTTAATTTATGAGCATGAGTGTACATCAGTGGTTCCCAGCCTGAGGTAATTACCCCCTGAGGCGTAAAATGAAATTTTCTGAGGAGTAAAAACAAAAGGTTTCGATTGTCTTTGGATCAAGAATCTAAATTTTTAAAAGATCTTTACTGTTATCACTATTTCGTAAGACTGAAATACTGATTACATAACTTACTAATAATTACATTTTTTTCAATGTGTGACAGAATGTGGTTGAGATTACAGCTCGTGAAACAGATGTATGAACATCTTCCTCATGTAGTCAACGCAATACACACATACTTTGCCCTTGACACCATTCACCTATGACAGTAAAAATGAGACATATACGTCACATGTCCTTAAATATCTAATGAAAATGCCCTCTCCGAACTTTAGTTGCCACAACTGTTTCGTTATTCACTTTGTACCATCAAAGGAACTAACTAACAGTACAACACATCAGTAACAACTCGATGACGACTGCAAGGCTAAAGAGCATACACTTATTTTTAGTTTTCGTATTAACCAACTAGGTTCACGTAACAACTTCAGTTTCTCTTCTTTCCTTGTTATTTTCTATTTTTCCAGTATTTCTTCATCTTCTCCCCATGTTGTCTTTTCTTTTCTTCTGTCCATGTTGTTCCTGATTTATTATTTCTTCTCCACTGAAAGCATTGTACAGTTAGTATTGTATTCTTAAAAAGATTTCTGTCTGGTATTTCCGATTCTTTGATGTTGTTTGTTTGTAGAACACCATCACCCTGGGTCCTAAAAGTTTCAAGGTTGCCTGTCACAAGCCACGATAAAGGATGAGGATAGAGGAGTAACACCTCTATAAAAACCTTGGTTCAGCTGGCCAGGCTGATAGTACCCCGTAAGGGACCCTTGCTATGGTTACCGTGAAGATCTCAACAGCAGTGAAGACGGAGAAAATGTCCTTCAGTATGGTGCAGCTGGCCAAAGAGGCAGCCTCTTGTCTAAGGCTAAAGTGGACAGAGGAAATGATGTATCCATATGTTGGTGGCGGTACCCCAATATCGCCTGTTCCAGATATCAGTGGCGTCTGAATCAGTAACATCCCAGGCTAGTAAACTGGTCTTATTTTGGAAATTCAAGGATAACACTAGACTTAATACTCTTTACAATTTACAACTTCGAATCGCCTATGAATTACTGTTATTATTGTTTTTTATTAGTAGTATAATTAATATTGTTACTCTAAATATTAATGCCAGTTGTACTTTCTTTTAGCTCAGAAGTAAGGGTCCAACAGTTAAATGATTTATACACAGTATGCCTAAGCACAGTGCATATATTCTCAGTTTGTCGATTTTAAATGAGTGTGCAGCATGTGTGTGAAGCAAGTGCCGCTAGGGAGGTGAGCAGTGCAAAAGAACTGCGCTTTATAACAACTGTCTACCCTGTGCCCACCCGGCTAGCAGTGTGGTCTAACGTGCTGCTACCCGAGCAGGAAGGCATGCTGGTCTCCAGCACGAATCTGCCCGGCGGATTAGTGTCGAAGTCTAGTGTGCCGACCAGCCTGTGGATGGTTATTAAGGCGGTTTTCCATCTACCTCGGCGAGTGTGGGCTGGTTCCCCTTATTCTGCCTCAGTTACTCTGTATCAACAATTGCTGCTCAAACACCGTTTCCACACACACGCACACCGTAATTATTCTACCACACAAACATTTGGGGTTACACAATCACCCTGGGTTCGGTGTGGGGCGATGGTGTGGTGGGTGGACTGCTGTGGCCTGTTGTGGGGTCGTGAACCACTGAGGGCCATGGTGGGAGGAAGACTCCTCGTCGTTTCTAGGTCCCCGGTTAAATACATACATACTTACGTACTATACATACATACAATTGTCTACTCTCAATGTAGATAGTCAACGTTGCTTTCTGAGAAGGAGTTGTAGGAAGCTCTTGTGATGCATTGAAAATTACTTCATCACTCTGTAAAAATGGATTTTAGAAACAAGTATTACTAATTATATCAGTAACTCATTAATTCGTGGTTTCATAAAACTCCTAGAAACTAAATTTCATTCGTCTTTTTTTATTTTAAAATTTTAAAAACGGGAATGTTCAAAGAAAATTCTTTTTCATTCTAAAGTTTAGTTAGACGCTGATGTTGATAATGGTGAGAGGAGAGGGGGTGGGAATCGCTAATATCAGGATACAGTCAGGGGTATGGTTTCATAAAGGTTGGGAGCCACTGATCTTGATCCTGCCCACTACTACACTGCGCCATTGTTTTCCTGGGATGCTATGTTGAAAAGTCACTTGCCAACATTGAAATTTTGACTAATGTTGACATATTGTTGCTTTCCAAAAGAGCGATTTGCGGTGGACTTCGTCAAAGTGTCCGTAGGCACACCAAGGCAAACAACCAGTGATTGGGAGAACAGTTAAGTGCTTCTGGTGATTTAAGTTACATCATTTAATTGGATGCAAGCAGCTTATGTGGGTATGCCATGCAACAACCTCTAACTGTTGAAGGGTTTCAGCGACTGTCTGATAAGTAAAGCACCAGATAAGCGAAAAAAATTAGAAAAAAATAAACGTTTACCAACAGATTCTGAAATGGGGTATATTTCAGAGATAGAAGTAACGTGCCCTATTAGCTTCTGTGATGTGCACTGTAATTTGCTCCTGTGTCCAGAGATCTGAGTTCCAGAAAATGGTTCCCACCCCAAGCTGATGACAACACTGAAGGGCAAAACAAGATACATACTACATTATCGTAATCTTCAACTATGTCTCCAGATAGGGTTGAAATTAGATAGAGAGATTCCTTTAAGCATCATCCCTAATTGAAGGAATATATTGGTTTAAACTCTGAAGCTATGTATCTCGTGGCATGTATATTTGAGAAAGATCTTTACAAACATATTAATAATGCGATGTCCAGAAAAACTATGCATAATGTCAGAGAACATCATGAAACCCACTTCGCTGCCCATTGGAAGCTGATCATATTGTCAGACCAAATTTTAAATAGGCCACAATCTTCAACAAAGATGTTTTTTTTGTTTTAGAGATGGCTAAGGTTTCAGTAGAGTTAACAAAACCTGTTTATGTGCATACTGAACATATACCTTGTTTTTAACAAGTTTTCATTAGGTCACTTTCTTGTCTGTTTGTTCAGTATATATTTTGCAGTTGATTGTAAACTAACTTCCTGATGAGCTAGAGAATTGAAACTTCTAAAATATCTTAGAAGTGCATAATCATGCAATAATAACTCACTTTCTTGTCTGGTGTATGGCTATCATTTCCGAATGACTTAGAGACTTGAAACTTTCAACATAGCTCAGAATTACATAACAATGCAATATATTAAGGAAAAATCGAAAATGTGAGGCAAATTATTTTTTCTGTGTTGAAACATACACATGCATTACATGAAAAATGAAATATTGTAATACATGGTACATATTTTTTTGGTAAGAAAACATCATCTGCAGTTTATTTTCAGAAACAAATAAATCCAGCTGTTAATCCCTAGTCATTCGTTTTCATTCGTTCTACCCTGTCATATATATATATATATATATATACATATATATATATATATATATATACTGTCTACAACATGTGGTTACACTTTTCATAGGAATGGGCGAATTTACACTATCAGCATACGTGTACATCTGCTTGTGGTATTCGCTTTTTTTACAACAGGTAGAGTCATCTGCACTGCATGCATCCTTTCTATGAGAAGTGATGCATTTGTACTTTATTAAATACGTGTTGAAATATGAAAAGCCCCACCTGAACATCAGATGCACTTTGTGCTACCTGCAGCTGGTGGCTGCAGTGTCCATAGCCTGGTGGCTTATGCTATGGCAGCCTTACAGCAATACCACCTACAATAAATCAGACCTTAAGGCAGATATCGATACATAACAATATGGCGGCAATCGTGGGGGAAACAAACCAGCGTGCTTGCGTTTCCATAACGTGTGTGTTTAACATTGTATACATGACGTTCAAGAGAAGCGAAAGCATTTATTACTATCTGTTATTTATGCTATATGCTGTGAATGTCGTCACAAGTGCTACGCTAGTATTTATTTTCTAGATTCTGTAGTAAGTTCGGCATAATTTAAAGTGTAAACTGTTCTTGCGATGGGTCATAGCTGTTGTGTACCACGATGTAAATCCAATTATGGCAAAACATACGATACCTCAACATTTAAGTTTCCAAAAGAAACAGCATCGAGGAACAAATGGATTAAACTAATTCATAGAGATAATTTTGAAGTGAACGATAAAACTGTGGTATGCATGAAGCATTTTGAACCTAAGTTTGTGGTTAGGGAAGACATTTTTCCTGTGGAAAATAGTGAACCAATATGTGTGCCACGAAAAATACCAAAACTAACAAATGATGGAATTCCAACTTTCTTTCGTAATCAACCTTCTTTTCACACAGTACCAGTTCCTAAGGAAAGAAAGAATTCTGAAGAATGTGTTCAACAGCTATTGGAACGTGATTAATGTAGTTTCAGTAAGTGGTGCGAAAATGGCAATATAACTGACTTTCAGCATTTTAAAAGTGAAGTGCAAAAACGGAATGTTTGTCCATTTACACTTTTAGTAGAGGATGACTACGTATCTTTCATTAAATTAAAGAATGATTCAGTCAGTGATGTGCCATTAGTTTCAGTGTGCTTCAAGGTATCAAGTTTCTTGGAAGTAAAAGTGTTTCACAAAAATGGGTGTTTGCCTACAGAAACCTTGAAATGGATATTACAGCCTGGGGAGGAAAGGAACTTGAAAT
This sequence comes from Schistocerca piceifrons, assembly GCF_021461385.2. Taxonomy (NCBI): domain Eukaryota; kingdom Metazoa; phylum Arthropoda; class Insecta; order Orthoptera; family Acrididae; genus Schistocerca; species Schistocerca piceifrons. The sequence continues at coordinate 92,632,767 of NC_060149.1, read as the reverse complement.
ACGACAAGTGGACAAAATTTGACAAACTGGTGAGTCACCTAAATGGTTTCACAGATAACTCTATTGGCACCATTGACAAGATTATAATTTTAGTCAATGTTCTCAAACAAGCACTGAAAGCTGGTAGTGATTTTGACACTGAAATAGCACCTAAAATAGAATTTGTTTTGGAGCAATTACAACTTGCAATAACAAAGCAAAGTAGATATTCTCCTGAGCTTTTGATATGGCAGCAACCATTTGCTTTTCATTTCCTGGTGCCTACCTTCACTTGAGAAAAACAAATGTGTTAACATTACCTCATCCTGTCTATTTAAGGCAGTTTCTATGCAAAATGGGTCCAAATAAACCTTGCCCATCACAGGTAGCTTTTTTGAGGGAAAAAAATTCTTCAGGAAAGTGACAAGGTAATTTCAGTGATGCTAGATGAAGTTTATGTTAACTCAAAACTCTCTTATAAGGCAGGAAAGATACTTGGTGTTGCTGAGAATACTTCAGATACTACAACAGCAGGTACAATGCAGGTTTTCATGGCATCCTCTTTATATTCTGATTATATAGAAGTAATAACTCTCTTTCCTGTAAAAATGTTAATTCTGATACACTACTGAAAATGACAATTGATGTATTAAAGTTAGTGCATGAGCTAGGATATGATGTTATGTGCCTGGTAACAGATAACCATAGCACTAATAGGAAAATGTATCAGCCTATGTGTGGTGGCACTTTATAGCCGTGTATTACAAATCCAATCCCTCTATCCAAATTCCTCTTTCTTCTGTTTATGTCCAGAGAGCCAAACAACTCGCCAATTGTCAAAATAATAACTAAAAGACTATGCAAACATGCTTGCTAATTGTCAACAGTCAAAATCATGCACCAGTCTTTATTTAAACAATTAGAGGAAGCACCACCATCCAGTTTGTTCCCCATGAGGTCCAGGGCCCAACTGACCTCGTACACAATACCACCAGCAGAGGGCACTCTCATCTGTACTGTGATGTAATCCAAGATGGCAGCCTTGATGTCAACTGATGATGCAAGTACCATTATCCAAGATGGTGGTAAACAGTGTGTTCACCATGAGGTATGGACCTAGTACACAGTACCACCACCAGAGGGCTCTGTCGTCCGTTTCGTGATGTAATCCAAGATGGCGGGGGAAATGGCGGGAAAACGACTGTACCTGTGCTGGACATAAGTCTTTATTTTGCAGACAGTGTCTCCACCATGAGATCCTAAACTCCAACTGACCTAGTACAAAATACAGTCACCAGAGGGTGCTGTCATCCCTCCTGTGACATAATCCATGACGGTGGTCTGGAGGGGGGAAATGGCGCAAAAATGACTCAGCCTGCACTGGGCTGCTGGACAGAGTAAGGAGGGAGTGTACTTTATTTATTTTGGAACAATGTATTTAAGGACTGAGTATATTTATTACCCTTATGTGCAGACAAGAAATCAACTCATAAAATGTCCAAATAACACATAGCACAGCCTACAGACCTGTTCACAAAACAATGCAACAGACACACAAACCACATATGCAGACACTGTCCGCCACTCCCTGTCCAGTAGATTGCACAGGAGGCTACCTGCAGCCCTGCAAAGTGACATGATCGTCAGCTGTCAAACTACACACAGGTGCCCCCATTCGTGAGGCAGCGACATCCCTTTCATACTTGATACCTGAGAAATTCCTCTCGAAATATGTGTTCACCTAGGTGCCTAGGCTGACACGACTGGGCAGGAGTGCAGATGCTCCAGGGGTGCACGCAACGTCACAGCCACGAGCCGCCACCAGATGCTGGTGAAAGTTGTTTTTATTTTCGAGTGTACAGTCAGTGTTATACTGACGTCACGGAACTCCAAGGCACCCTCACGCCGGTCTCATATGCGGGACACCTCTGGGCAGCACGTGTCTTTACTATTGATGTCAGAGTAGCACAAGGCGCATTATACCTAGCGCGACATGAGAGACATGTCTAACCATGGTTAACTGCCCAGCGTGACTGACGCAATGCTGCGAAGTACGCATACGTAGCTACAAACATACACAAGCCCATGTAACAAGGTTCTCAATCTTATACTGATGTCACCTGACTATGTAAAAAATAAGAACCGAGTCGACCTTGGAGAAATTGTATAGCATCCCAGAAATAGTTAATGCTTGCTTTCTTGATGTCTCGGCTTGTTTGCACTTAAATTCTTGCCCTAACGGAACCTATTTACGAAAATAGCGCAGAACAATGTCGAATGCAGTCTTCCTGGTGGACCTAACGTGGTTCCCAGTCCATCAAGTTTTACCCTTCCTGCTTTCAACACACACAAACATTGCCTCTGCTATGTAGGGGCTCCTATATCCCAGCACAAAGGATGTGAATGAATCGAGCATTATTATTGTCTCTTATCGAATTTACCTGCTGAATTACCAAGCATGCACAGGTAGAATGTTTATACTAAGAAATCGGTCACATATATATTTTGCCCCTGTACTTACAACTAAATGTTACGATTGCAGTCTCAGTTGAATGACATTCGACAATGAGCGAAGTATTGGAATTACGCTCTGTTGACGGTTGTGGCTCTGGAAATAAAAATATCAGTACCACTCTTATGACTTCTCCCCATGCTATCACAGACTCCACGTCAAATCCATACATTCCTTAGACTGAACATAGTCATTTCCTTTGCACAAACACATATTTTATAAGCATGACGCTCAATGCGAAGCTATCATGCACCCCCTGCTACTAAGTATAATACTTCGTCAATAACTGATCGCTAGCGATTCGAAATAATACTGAGAGAAAATCAACTATGGATGGACATGTCTCATAAGTTTTTCTTGCGAGTTATACCAGTGTGTTGTAGAAAGAGAGACGTAATCGGCCAAATGTTAAAAAAACTCGATCCCAACAACTACCGTATGTTACTGTCACAAGCGGTCATGGTTCTACAGGTGAACACAAGTATCCATGTTGAAAGTTATATTGGCTTTATAAATCGAGGTAAGACATTACCTCTGAATGAGGTGATTTTTCTATATGGACAAATACCGAGATAGTGATCGCTGGAGTGTACATTATCAGACCAACAGTGCGCTTACACGTAGCCCACAATGCAACATCGTGATAAAACCACTGAATTTTGAAAGTTATTGGGCTAAGGAACGTTGTATGAAACAGGTATTCGCGACGCCCTCACACTGCTAGATATTTATCCAGTATGTGCAACGTATTCTGTCTTGGTACCATGTCAGAAGTTCTGCTACATATACACTGAGTTATAAGCGATGACTGATTGAGAAGGATCACAAACAGTAGTAAACCTATGCTTATTGAGGTCGTAAGAAATGTACAACAGCTTTTCAGATCTCTAGTGTTACGCTATCCGCTAGGAATGCTATCTGCGATTTGGAATCAAGTCCTCCCATTCAACCACATATGTTTTAACCTGTTCTGACCGCGACTGGAATGGTCGCAGGGTGGCCGAGAAAGCGCGGCCGGACCAAACAGAGAGCAGCCCACGAACAAACGAACGAATGGAAAGGACGGACAAGAAACAACGATGGACAATGAAGAGAGACGTTACGACGAAAACACGAAAGCAGCAACGGAGTGACAGAGACAACCAAACTAATCCAAGACGTCCACTAGGAATGAAAACAAAGAACGATAAACACGCTGTCTGTTGTCGAGGCGATGTGTCGAGACTCACGCAACGATTAGACTCGCTGGCTGAGCGAGAGGCAGGAGCTTAAATACTCTATCGGGGGCGCCGCTATCGGCCGCTGGAACCACGTGTTCCACTGTGGCGCCCTCACACTAAATGCGGGTCAGGAGGCGCGCACCGCCACAGCTTGAGGTGCGATGGTGCAGAGATCTCTAGGGGACTTCGACGTCCATGACGTATGGCGGGGATTCAAATTCCGCAGCGTGCGGTACCAGAACATACCTGCGCTGGATCACAGCCACAAGTGAATCATATTTCGGGTGCTCTCATATCTCGCAACGAGTCACCTTCCTCGAACCTGTCTGCTACAGTAAAATTACAACCTGGTTTTAGTCAGTCCCTGCGCATCTTGCAACTGCTCCCATTTCTACAGCTTTGCGCATGTGATCGTTCCATTTTAAGTCGGAACTCAGCATAAGTCAGAGAAAACCATATCCACCACCTTCTGCAACCTGTGTCGAAAAGAGCGACCCCCCCACCCCCCCACCCCCTCCAGGGGGCTCACCACTCTTTGGTGAGTACGTGCTTGGCAACCACGGGGCCCCAGCCCTTGCAGCACCGCTTATATTTCTGTCCTGCTTGTCTCCTCTTCTCCTGTCCTTTTCCCCTCTCTTCAGGAGATGTCTCGTGCCTCCATGGACTCTTGAAGCTCATTTGCGTTGGTTTGCTTGTAGGAATATTCTCTTTTGTGTGGCTCTTTCCCTATACTGCTTTTTCCCTGTACTGCTCTTTCCCGGTACTGCTCTTTCCCCATACTGCTCTTTCCCTGTTCTGCTCTCTCCCTGTTCTGCTCTTTCCCTGCTCTGCCCTTTCCCTGTACTGTTGTTTTCCTGCACTGCTTTTACCCTGTACTGTCCTTTCCCTGTACTACTTTTTCCTCATTTTGCCCTTTCCATGTTTAGCTCTTTCCCTGTTTTGCTCTTTCCCTGTTCTGCTCTTTCCTTGTTCTGCCCTTTCTCTGTACTGCTCTTTCCCTGCACTGCTCTTACCCTGCACTGTCCTTTCCCTGCACCACTTTTTCCTCATTTTGCTCTTTCCCTGTTTAGCTCTTTCCCTGTTTAGCTCTTTCCCTGTTCCTTTCTTTCCTTGTTCCTTTCTTTCCTTGTTCTTTTCTTTCCTTGTTTCTTTCTTTCCTTGTTTTGCACTTTCCTTGTTCCTTTCTTTCCTTGTTCATTTCTTTCCTTACTTTGCTCTTTCCTTGTTCTGCTCTCTTTTTCCTCCACTGCAGCGTTTGAGGCTATTCTTTCTTTCCCTCTTTCCTTCTTATCTTTTCTTCCCCTCCCTGTGTCTGCCTGATGGCCACCCACGCATTTGACTCATAGCTGGAGACTGGGTAACTGGTAATTCCAAGCCCCAGGTAGGCATGTATGGCCCACACTTACCCCTGGTACAGGTCAGGCCCAGAGAGAGGTGATTGCCTGAGCTGTTACCTTTCTCCACTGCCGATTGGTCCCTCCGTCTGTCGTTCGGGAGGTGTGGCCTAAGGTGAGGACAATCACCTAAGGCCGGGGCTCCCCTTTGGAGGGCCCCTCGCTGGAAGGAACGTGCGATTCGAGATGCTGGCGATCATGGGAGACTTCTTCCCAATGACTGACTTTCCTTCTCTTTCTCCGAGTGTTTCCCATAAAAGAAAGTGGAATGAGGCTCCTGCCTCAATGTCTCTTTCTGTTGCGCCTCGATATCTAGTTGTCTCACGTTTAGATGAAAACCAAACTTTCGCTACTGTTAACCCCTTTGTTATACAGAAAGACGTGGATGGCATCGCCGGCCCTGTGAAGTCATGCTCTCGTCTCCATACCGTTACTCTGCTTTTGGAAATTAATAGTGCTCTTCAGGCCCAGAAACTACTCAAGGCCCAAATCCTCCCCGAATATCCTATAAAAGTGGAGGCTCACAGGACACTTAACTCGTCCTGCTGTATTTTCTACACCCGGCTGTTGGATGGTTTGACGGAGGACGAAATAAGTAATTATCTATCGGATCAGGGCGTTACTGCTGTTCATCGAGTTATGAAGAAGGAAGCTGCTGATTTGGTGCCCACTCGCACATTGTTCTGGACTTTCCATCAGTTAACGCTTCCTACCAAGATAAAGGCAGGCTATGAATTCATCTCTGTGCGCCCTTACTTTCCCAATCCGTTGCTGAGTAATAAATGCCACCAGTTCAATCATACCAGCACGTCATGTAAAAACGCAGCCAAATGTGTCACTTGTATCAGGGATGCACATGAGGGCACCTGTCCACCTCCTTCCCCCCGCTGCGTTAATTGTCATGAAGAACATGCTGCTTCTTCTCGTTCTTGTCCCATCTATAGAGATGAGTGGGCTGTTCAGGAGATAAGCGTGAAGGAGAAGGTACCTTTTCCTGTTGCCCAGAAACTGTTGGCCAGCTGTAAACCGGCTGTCCCTTCGTCTGAAAGCTACAGCACCGTGTTAGCCTCTCCTCATCCCACGAAAAACATGGTTACGCAAACTTGTGACTTATAGTTCAGTTTGACGGTGGCAAAGTCGCCTCTCCTTCAAGCTGACACTCCGTCTCCCGCTTCCCCGGCTGTAGATTCTGCTACCCGTTCTTCGCCCTCACCGGCGAAGACGGTTGCAAAGCAGCCAGCGAACTGTCCTTTCGAAAAGGATTATTCCTGGGAAGATTTCTTGCATACCTCGAGTTCGCAGCCGTCTGGCTCTTCTGCCAATCGTCAAAAGCCAAAACAGTCATCCAAAGGCAAACAGTCTTCCCTCTTTCCGACTCGTTGGTCCTCTTCGACTCGTGGGTCCTTTTCAACTGATCGACACCGGGGAAGCTCCGTTAATCCCGCTCAGTTGATGGACGAAGATCCTCCACCTCTGGATTCCAGTGAACGTCCTCCCTCGACGGCTCGCCCTAAGCGGCTGTCGAGGTGAGTGTTTCTTCTTCATTCTCCGGTGTTCCTCAACTTTATAGCCCTTTTACAATGGAATATCCATGGCCTTCGGTCTAACAGGGTGGACCTCCACCTGCTCCTGCGATCGCAATGTCCCATTGTAGTCTATCTCCAAGAAACCAAGCTATGTCCTAAAGACCATTTTGCTCTTTCCCATTTTACTTCGCTACACATGGACCTTCCCCTTATGGTGGGGATTCCTGCTCATGGTGGGGTCATGCTGCTTCTACGACATGATGTTTGTCGTTGTCCTATCCCCTTGCACACCCACCTGCAAGCAGTTGCTTCACGTGTTTTCCTTCCCGAATTTACCTTTTCCCTCTGCAGCATTTATATCCCTTCGTCTTCTGCTGTCACTAGGGCGGACCTGATGCAGCTTGTAGCTCAGCTTCCTTCACCCTTTCTGCACCAATAGCCATCATCCTCTTTGGGGCTCGTCTGTCGCTTGCCCGAGAGGTTCTCTTTTGGCGGATCTTCTTAATCATCTTAACCTTGTGTGCCTCAACACTGGCGAAGCTACGTTTCTCTCTGATTCCACGCACACTTATTCCCACTTAGTCCTCTCAGTCTGCTCTGGCTAGCTCGCTCGACGTCTCGAGTGGTGTGCTCTTTCCGATACTTACTCGAGTGACCACTTCCCTTGTGTGACTCGCCTGTACAATCATACCCCACTACAGTGGCCCGCTCATTGGAAATTCTCTCCTGCTAACTGGAAGCTATATTCCTCCTTAGCAGTATTTAACGAACGGCCGTTTCCCAGCTGTGATGATCAGGTCGAGCACATAGTGGACGTTATTCTCTCGGCTGCCGAATCCTCAATCCCTCGTACTACTACCTCTCCCCGTCGGCTCCCAGTCCCTTGGTGGACTGTGGAGTGCAGCAATGCAATTCGTGCCCGACGACTTGTGCTTTATGTCTTTCACCATCATCCTAAGTTAACGAACTGCATCCGCTACAAGCAACTACGTATGCAGTGCCATTGCACTATCAAGGAAAGCAAGAAAGCATGCTGGGTTCCCTTCACCAGCTCGTTCAACAGATTTACTCCGTCCTCTCTCGTTTGGGGTGGCCTGCTCCGCCTTTCCAGGACTACCACCCACTCCCCGATTCCTGGTCTGACTGTGGCGGGAAACGTCATATTCGACCCTGTCGATGTTTCCAAAGCTTTGGGCCGGTACTTTGCGGAGGTTTCAAGCTCCACCCACTACCAACCTGCCTTCCTTTCTCGGAAACAGGCGGAGGAGGCTCGTGCAATCTCTTTTCTCTCTTTGAATCGAGAATGCTACAATACTCATTTTACTATGAGGGAGCTCGAGTGAGCACTCTCCTCATCCAGGTCTTCTGCTCCTGGGTCCGATACAATCCACGTCCTCATGCTGCAGAATCTTCCTCATGCGGGAAAACGCTTTCTCCTCGATACCTACAACTGTATTTGGACTGAAGGTGTATTTCCCACGCTTTGGCGTGAAGTTACTATTGTTCCCCTACCTAAGCCTGGTAAAGATGGATCTCTTCCTTCCAGCTGTCGTCCAATTTCCCTTACCAGACGCGTTTGTAAGGTGATGGAACGCATGATCAGTGGTCGATTAGTGTGGTGGCTGGAGCCACACCATCTTCTCACTAATGTTCAGTGTGGGTTCCGAAAGCGTCGCTCAGCGGTTGTTCACCTCGTCACTCTGTCGATGTTCATCATGAATAATTTTCTGCAGAAGCGACAAACAGTGGCCGTTTTCTTTGATTTGGAGAAATCCTATGATACCTGTTGACGGATAGGCATTCTATGTACTATGAATACATGGGGCCTTCCCGGTCGTCTTCCCACTTTCATCCGGGAATTTTTAACAGACCGAGTTTTCCGGGTACGTGAGGGTTCCTCCTCATCCCGCACCTTTTCACAGGAGAATGGGGTGCCTCAGGGCTCCATACTGAGTGTCGTCCTCTTCACCATAGCCATCAACCCCATTATTGACTGCCTTCCAGTTGGCATTTCCGGCTCTCTTTTCGTTGACGACTTTGCTATTTATTGCAGCTCGCAAAGGACGTATTTCCTGCAACGCTGTCTTCAGCGTTGTCTGGATCGTCTCTATTCGTGGAGTGTCACAAATGGTTTCCACTTTTCTGCTACCAAATCCGTTTGCGTCAACGTCTGGTGGTACAAGGCGTTTCTTCCACCATCCTTGCGACTGGGCCAAATCACTCTCCCATTCATGGATGCAACTAAGTTCTTAGGATTACGTTCGTTAGGAAACTCAGTTGATCTCCCCATGTGTCCTACCTGGCTGCACGCTGCACCCGGTCCCTAAATGTCGTTTGTGTATGGAGTGGTACCTCTTGGGGAGCTGACTGAACTGTTCCCCTCAGCCCATATCGATCTCTTGTCCGCTCCAAGTTGGGTTATGGATGCAGTGTCTACTCCTCTGCATGGCCTTCTATCTTACGCTGTCTAAATACAATACACCATTTGGGGATCCGTCCCGCCACTGGTGCCTTCCTTACTAGCCCTTTTGAGAGTCTCTATGCAGAAGCCGGTGAACTACCACTGTCATACCGGCGCGACATCCTACTCAGTAGGTATGTGTGTTGGCTTTCTTCCATGCCAGGCCACCCAACCTTTGACCCTTTTTTCGATGACATTCTTGATTGCCAGTACGAGATGTACGTTTCTTCTCTGTGGCCTCCTGGCGTCCGTTTTCGTCACCTGCTTCAGCAGGTGCAGTTCACACTTCTTGCCACTTTCTGAATGAGGGAGAGCCCTTCAGACACAGGTTTGTGTTCGATTTGACCTCAGCTTGTTCCCGAAGGATTCGACTCCCCAGCCAACCTATCACTGCAAATTTCTCGAACCGTGCTCACAACTTGCCAATAGCATATTTTTGTACACTGATGGTTCCAAGTCGGCCCAAGGTGTTGGCTGTGTTTTTGTCATTCGGGCTGATAAGTTTTAATACTGGCTTCTCGACCAGTGCACAATTTTTACAGCAGAGCTTTTTGCCCTCTATCAGGCTGTTCACTACGTCTGGAGGCACCAGCTCACTCACTGTGTGATCTGCTCTGACTCCCTCAGTGCCCTTCAAAGTCTAGATGTTCCCGATCCAGTCCACCCCATCGTTCAATGGATCCAGGACCGCCTCCATTTGTTCCCAGATGGGAGAGCCCAAGTGATGTTCATGTGGGTTCCTGACCCTGTTGGTGTGCCAGGGAATGACGCTGCTGATGCTGCAGCCATGGCCGCAGTCCATCTTTGTCGGCCAGCCTCTTACTCTGTTCCCTCGCAAGATATTTGTACTTTTCTCTATCGGCGTATCACGTCACTTTGGCATGACCATTGGTGCTCCCTTCATGGGAACAAACTCAGAGAAGTCAAACCTCTCCCAACAGCCTGGTCGACTTCCTCCCGGCCGTTTCGCCGTGAGGAAGTAATGTTAGCTAGGTTGCGAATAGGGCACTGCTGCTTTAGTCACTGCCACTTGTTGAGTGGCGACCCTGCACCCAGCTGTCCTTTCTGTAGCCAGCCATTAACAGTCAGATATTTCATGATCCTCGGTCCCTATTTTAGCCACTTACATCTCAGTGTCGGGCTGCCGCCCGGTTTGCCAGACATCTTTGCGGATGAAGTGCGAACTGTGGCTGCGTTTTAAGTTTTTTAAAAAGCAGTAATATGACAAAAGAGATTTGATTTCTACCTGGTGACTCTGGTGTCTTGTCAACGTCTTTTAGATACTCTTCTGTAATGTCTTGATGTTTTAGATTTGGTTTTTTCTTCCTTTTTGTATTGGACCTCGCAACGGTTTTTTACTCTCACGGTCCCAGCATTCCATGGTTCTATACTGGACGCTTGTGACCTTAGATGTTTTGCGCCCTAAAACCCCACAAAAAGAAAACAGAGCGACCTGAGTTAGTGCGACAGGAGCATGGAAATGTGCGCATTGTGGTGCGTCCCCAAACTAGATACAAGTACTACAAATCCACGTCCATTGAAATCTATCAGCCCAACATGCTATCATCATTATTCTCTACCCCCAAACAGACAAAATTTAAGAACAATAGAAGCTCCACTAACTTCATCCGATATAGAACTCACCTAGGCACCATTGCTCGCACGATGACGCAAAGCTGTGGTGGGGTTCCAGAACGGAGAGGGAGATTTCACAATGCTTCACAGGATAGTGCAGCGTGCATCCCTCCAAGCATTCCTAACGGTATACCCCGACCCTCACCGAATTTACACCTCAAACTGCTGCTGCTACTGCTGCCTGTGTGGCACGATCCTATTAAATATACAGGCACTGCAGAAGCCCCTTTAAAGTTTGATCAACTATATCCAGGTGAATGATCGTATCCCACAGATACGCGAGGCATGCACATACACAGACATACAGAAAACAGAGCAAAAGCTCTCCAAATGTGGAGGTGACTGGATACAGCGGAGTACAGTGATAAATTAAACCTGCTGATCAGTTCACTTGGGCTAGGTGTTGGCAGTTGTGCTACATTTACAAGCAATTTTAGAACACTGAACGAGAGGTTATGTCATGATTGCATGGATAGATCTGACATAGAATCTATAGACTTGCGAAAAATGACGAGGGAATAGGCATAAATTGACCGAATATACACCAAAATGCGGGGAAATTGGGAAAGTACTTGCATATCTTCTGGTTCGCGCCGAATAATTTGTATATGGGAACAAGTATGTAGCAACAAGAGGAATCCGAGAAAACGTCGACATCGAAATGATAGCATGTTGGGCTGATAGATTTGAATGGACGCAGATCTGCAGTACTTGTATCTACTTCTAAGGTCATCAGTCCCCTAGAACTTAGAACTAATTAAACTTAAGTAACCTAAGGACATCACACACATCCATGCCCGAGGCAGGATTCGAACCCGCGACCGTAACGGTCGAGCGGTTCCAGACTGTAACGCCTAGAACCACTCGGTCACCCCGGCCGGCTCTAGTTTGGGAACGCACCACAATGTGCGCGTTTCCACCGAATGGTCAAAACATTCTCCTGTCGCACTAACTCAGATCGCTCTGTTTCTACGCAGGTTGCAGAAGGTGTTGCATATGGTTTTCTCCGAATTCTGCTCAGTTCCGACTTAAAATGGAACGATCACATGTGCAAAGCTGTAGAAATGGCAGCAGTTGCAAGATGCGTAGGGACTGAATAAAACCAGGTTGTGATTTCACTGTAGCAGACAGGTTCGAGGAAGGTGACTCGTTGCGAGATTGCCATAAATATGATTCACTTGTGGCTGTGATCCAGCGCAGGTATGTGGTTGAATGGGAGGACTTGATTCCAAATCGCAGACACCATTTCTAGTGGACAACGTAACACCAGAGATCTGAAAAGCTAGTGTACATTTCTTACGACCTCAATAAGCATATGATTTACTACTGTTTGTGATCCTTCTTAATCATTCATCGCCTATAACTCAGTGGATATATAGCAGAGCTTCTGACAAGGTATTATTACACTAACTGGATAGATATCTAGCAGCGTGAGAGCGTCGCAAATACCTGTTTCATACCATGTTCCTTAGCTGAATAACTTCCAAAATTCAGTCCTTTTATCACAAGGTTGCGCCGTGGGCTACATGTAAGCGTGCTGCTGGTCTGATAATGTACACTCCAGCTATCACCATCTCGGTATTTGTCCGTATAGAAAAATCACCTCATTCAGAGGTAATGTCGTACCTCGATTTATAAAGCCAGTATAGCTTTTAACATGGATACTTGTGTGCACCTGTAGAGCCATGACCGCTTGTGACAGTAACATTGGGATCGAGTTCTTTTAACATCTGGTCGATTACGTCTCTCTTTATACGACACGCTGGTATAACTCGCAAGAAAAACTTATGAGACATGTCCACCCATAGTTGATTTTCACTCAGTATTATTTCGTATCGCCAGCAATTAGTTATTTACGAGGTATTATATTTAGTAGTAGGGGGTGCATGATACGTTCGCATTGAGCATCATGCCTATAAAGTATGTGTTTGTGCAAAGGAAATGACTATGTCTTGTCGTAAGGAATGTATGGATTTGACGTGGAGTACTGTCATAGCATGGGAAGAGTATGTCAAGTCATAAGAGTTGTACTGGTATTTCTATTTCCAGAGCCACAGCCGTCAACAGAGTGTGTTTCCGATACTTCGCTCATTGTCGAATGTCGTTCAACTGTGACTGCGATCGTAACATTTAGTTGTAAGTACAGAGGTAAAATGTGTATGTGACCGATTTCATAGGATAAACGCTCTATCTGTGTATGCTCGGCCTGCAGCACCGGTGACCTGTGCAGGGATGATTCACATTTCCTGTTAACGGTAGGAGTTGTCAGACTGGAGATCCGTGTTGGAGTGTGGGAATGTAGATGAATTAACTGTGTTGTCCTCTAGACGACCGAATAGCGAACTAATACTTAGTATGTGTGGGATAGCTTTCGTGATTGCGTGGAAATCTGAGATTGAATATGTAGGCGTGCTTGCGCTGGATCGTTATTCCCTCCCATGTAATTTGTTCAGTTGACCGCTTCTGCACATTTCGTGCCTTTATTTAGTTGAGAGAAGATCGATTGTGGTGAGTGGAAGACATGTTTGCTGGTTCTCTAGACATGACAAACACTTTAGTTGACTTCGTACATTATAGAGATGATATGGAATCTACTACATCACCGACATCGGTATTCGAGAGTGGAAATATCAGTTTCCTCTATTCGTTACGAGTTGCCGAGTAAATGTCGTCATATATGTGACAAGTTTCTAGTTAGTCAGTGGTTTACAGTGTGCCCCACCTGGCTTAAGTTTCGGGTTTGTAGAGAAATAATTTCCAGTTTATATCCTGGGAATTATGTTGTGCTAGCGATCGGTAGGATGCTACCCAGTACTTGATATCGAGAATTACAGCGAAAATGGTATAATATTATGGTGAACCGTGTGAAAATAGGAGTGTTTTTGTAATCCCAAAGCTGGAGATGTGTGTAAAAAAGTGAGTAAATAAGGAAGCAGGTTGGAACCGGAAACAGTAATGTGTTTGTGCCAAGGGGAAACGAGCCCGAACTTGTAGAACAGTTCTGAGAGCGACTTCAGTCCGCTGAGTGTGTTCTGGTCGCGCGTTGGGGGTGGATGACTTGTGATCATTGGCTGCAGGAAAATGTCTAGTGCTGTGAGGAGTATATACAGTACTGTCCGTCTTCGTGGTATGTGTACAAATGATGTAAGAGGGATGATTTTGTTTGGCATAGGATACGAATTGTATGTTTACTACATCGACATGTAATGTGGTGATATATTGCTGGATTGGAGATCAGTTTTGCACACTAATATTCATGCTCCTCTCCTCGGTGGGAGAGCAGTGAAATTGAATAAAAGTCTTTCCATATTTGACAATATATATGGCAGTGTGTAAGATTTAATTGCCAGTGCAATATGCCGATTTGTGCAAAATAACTGCTGAAAGTCTCATCTGCAGAAGGAAAAAAGGTGGAAGATGCTTCGATACCAGTGGCAACAGTAATTCGGCGGGTAAATTCGATAAGAGCCAATAACAATGCTTGATTCATTCTCATCCTTTGTGTTGGGATATAGGAGCCTCTACATAGCGGAGGGAACGTTTGTGTGTGTTGAAAGCGGGAAGGGTAACACGTGATGGATTGGGTACCACATTAGGTCTGCGAGGAAGACTGCATGCGACGTTATTCTGCGCTATTTTCGTAAACAGGTTCAGTTAGGGCAAGAATTTCCGTGCATACAAGCTGAGACATCAAGAAAGTGAGCATTAATTGTTTCTGGAACGCTACACAATTTCTGTGAGGTAGACTCAGTTCTTATTTTTTACATAGTCATGTGACATCAGTATAAGATTGAGAACCTTGATAAATGGGATTGCGAAGGTTTGTAGCTATGGGGCGTTGCGTCAGTCACTCTGGGCAGTTAAGCAGGGTTAGACGCATCTCTCATGCCATGCTAGGAACAATGCACCCTGTGCTACTCTGTCATCAATGGTAATGACATGTGCTGTCCAGTGGTGTCTCGCATATGAGACTGGCATGAGGTTACCTTGGAGTTCTGTGACATCAGTATAACACTTACTGTACACTCGAAAATAGAAACAACTTTCACCTGTGTCTGGCGGCGGCTTGCGGCTGTGATGGCGCGCATGCCCCTGAAACGTATGCGCTCCAACCCAATTGCATCAGCTACAGTGCCTAGGTGAGCATGTATTTCGAGAGGAAATTTTTTTCAGGTATCAAGTATGAAAGGGATGTCACTGCCTCATGCATGGGGGCATCTGTGGGTGGTTTAACAGCTGACGGCTGAGTCACTTCATGGGGCTGCAGGTAGCCTGCTGTGCAATCTACTGGACAGGGGGTGGCTGACTGTGTCTGCGTACATTGTTTGCGTGTGTTTTGCATTATTTTGTGAGCAGGTCTGTAGGCTGCACTATCGTTATTTGGACATTTTATGAGTTGATTTCGTGTCTGCACATCAGTGTAATAAATATACTCCATCCTTAAATAAATTGTTCTAAGATAAATAAAGTACACTCCTTCCTCTCTCCAGCAGCCCAGTGCAGGCTGAGTCCTTTTCCCACCAATCCCTAGGAAGAGGTGGCAGTCGGATGACATAGGTTAGTGGAGATAGTCCAAGAGTCCTTTGTTTCCCACAATTTTCTTAGGTTAGTAGAGATAGCCCAAGTGACCTTTCTTTACCGTCAAAATTCAAACCTGGCTCCAGTTCCTAGGTAAACATGGCAGTTGGATGACTAAGGTTAGTGGGGGTAGCCTAGGGTGCCTATCTTCCAGCGATTTTCTTAGCTTAGTAGAGGTAACCGTGGTGTGATGCATTATCCTGTTGGAATTTGAACTTACCGCCACTTTTCTGGGGGAAGGGAGGGGAGGGGGTTTAGGTTAGTGGAGGTAGCCCAATTGTCCTATCTTCCTGCTAAGATTCGCCATCTTGGATGATGTCATGGCTGCTATCTTGGATGACATCATGCGCTGTTACCAAGTCTACACGCCGCCATCTTGAATGACGTTGGCGACATCATCTTGGATGTATCTGACAACAATGGAATGTGCGGCAGAAACCACTTTGTGCCACTACTCCAGGTGCACATTGACATGGTCAGCTACTGCACATGGAGGTGGCACATCTAGAGACCACAGAGCCTCCCTTACATTTATTAAAATAAAGATGCAATTTGTTCCAAAAGAACATGTTTCAACTGTGACAGGCGAAATGCAGTTGTTTAAACTTTGGAAAAATTGGGTTTACAGTACTGTATGACTTATATGCATTAGCCATACTTCAACAACTCTTTAAATGCTGATATCAGAGGGGACCTGTCAGGAATTCTGTAAGTGAACTGACTTCTATAAATTGCCATATTTGTCAGAGTGAATAATAGCTTGGGGAAAGCATGTTAAGTAAGTCAGCAGACTGGCTATTTCTCTATGTCCGAGCATCTTGGATTCTGATATCATAGAGAATGTGACAGTATCCCAAGGGATTTCTACACTTAAGACAACTGCCCTACTTTCACAATGATGTCAGGGGAAAGCCTAGAGGCCATCTTGAATTCTATATATAGCAGAAATAACTTACTTCCTCCAGTGCGGCAATCCACCATCTTGGTTGTTTGAATTTTCCGCTAATCAATACTTAAACAACAGTCTTACTTCCACAGTGGTGTCATAGGAGTGGGAAAAATGCTGGCTATTCTTGAATTTCCAACCAAAATTCGAATTTCCCACCATTTTCTACATAGGACAATTGGCCTTTATCAGAGGTGTGGAGGGGCGAGGGGTGGGGAAAATCTGATGACTTGTTGATGACATCATCAATGACATCATTGGTGACCTACTTTGTCCCAGAACACCACTGTGTATCCACTTGTCTCTTGCGAGACAAAGCAAGGCTGATGACCCGTATTAGGTAGTGTGGCAGATCACAGTATTAGCTTACATTTCAGAGGAAGCCTACGGGACAACACATCACATGATTTCTCTTGTGCACTCCACGGTGCTAGACTCTGGGCTCAACAGAGAGTGGGACTTTGCAAGATGATATGGAAGTCCTGAGACAACAGAGTGTTGAACATTTCAAAGTTAGAATGGTGACACCATTTCAAAATTTTAAGTCTTTGATGAGGTTTCTAGATCTCATTTTTAATTGGATGCAAAATTTTTATCGGCATGGAAGCGATCAGGGAATGAGTGCCAGTGGCAACACGTCTTCTTGAAGGTCTTCACACATGCCCTGCTAGTGGACTGGCGGAGTCGTTAAGACAATACACTCTCATTAGAAACAACAACGATTCAAATACTGGTCTGGCGATGAACATGCATGTTTTTCATGGTTTCCCTATATTGCTCAAGAGAAATGCCAGGATAGTTGCTTTGCAAAGGGCATGCCAGCTTCCTTCTCCAATCCGAATTCGTGCTCCACTTAGAGGCACACATGGTGGACAAGCCATCAAACCCCAATTTTCCTTTACTTTCTTGTAACGTTCTATATAGGGTTCATGCCAAGAGATCAATTAGTTACTCCATTCCCAGGATTGTACGTTGTTGAAAATAATCATCTGAGAGACCAGCCCTATGTGATTGAGCTTTGCAGCCTTGTAGGATGAAACCAGTGTCGATTGAGATAGAAGTAAGATGTATGTAGGCATAAATGGTATTTAGATATGCGAAGTCGTAGTTCAACGTGATAACACGCAGAGATCTGTAGAGCCACCTAAAATGTTCGCCCCAAATATATACACTGCCTCGTCCTGAGACATCTCTTCCACCGTTGTTTGATAGAGGCTAAGGGCTTCTCGCCAAATCAAAGCATATCTTTTGGTCTACAGTCTAGTACACATGTTGTAGAGCCCAGGGCAAATGTTGCCTGCAGTTACGAGTATTGAGGAGTACACGAAAGGTGGTCATTTCAGATACACAATATTTTCATGAAGTTTTGTACTTACTGTACACAAAGGCATCGGCATTCTTGTGATTGCAGCAAGGATAAAGCATAGAACAGGGTGCGAGTCATATTCCTCACAATGGGTAAACAGCTAGTACTGGTCACTGGCAGAGCTGCCTTCGCCAAAGTAGTTAGTTACATTCCTTGTCCATATGTTATGATCTTAAATGTTTCACTATGATGTTGAATATGTTGACCAATTTAAAAAAAGTCTCACATTCACCATTTGCAGAGTAATTTTTAATTTATATTTGTCTAATATGTAGAATATGTTTAACTTGATAAATTCTGCTTGCCACTGAACATGAACAAAAGCGAGAACATTTAATGTAGTGACAACTGTTGACATTACCTTCCTTAAATTTGCTGATTGGGTCTCCACGCCTATTCATCCGAAAACTGATGTCTCTGCACCTCTCGACCATTTGTCTATACCTGCAGAGTTCTCTCATTCTCACATCAAGTGCCATCGCTCTCTAGCGTTATAGTTTTGTGGGTTACATTACCCTTCCTGACTTCTTTCATTTTAACGTGCATATCAGCTTTATTTGATTGAAGGCGGCCGTAGTGGCCGTGCGGTTCTAGGCGCTACAGTCTGGAGCCGAGCGACCGCTACGGTCGCAGGTTCGAATCCTGCCTCGGGCATGGATGTGTTGATGTCCTTAGGTTAGTTAGGTTTAATTAGTTCCAAGTTCCAGGCAACTGATGACCTCAGAAGTTAAGTCGCATAGTGCTCAGAACCATTTGAACCTTTTTTTTTTATTGAAACAAATGGAGTGATGAACCCTATCGCCATTCTACATTTCGATACTATGAGCTGATAATAATTATTATTTTAAAACACAGATTAGTTACTCAGGGTTGTTGCTCTTTTATGGGTCCCTTATGTTCCTCAATAGTCTAAGAACCCAAGAAAACATGTCAGCACACATAGCGGTGTCCAGTCAAATATGTACATTGCGATGTGAACAGCAGGCTGCCTTCTGGTGGGGTGTATGAGCGTGGGTGTCCGTAGAAATTTATCCAGAGGGGAGGGGAATCTAAAATTGCCGTTTTTTCATAAATAATTTGGTTAGTTTTGAGACGTTTTATGTCACGAGAAGTAAATTTAAAAGTTCAAATATCTCTAAGCACTACGGGACTTAACATCTGAGGTTATCAGTCCCCTAAACTTAGAACTACTTAAACCTAACTAATCTAAAGACATCACACACATCCACACCCGAGGCAGCATTCGAACCTGCGATCGTAGCAGCAGAGCGGTTCCGGAATGAAGCGCCTAGGACCGCTCGGTCACAGTGGCCGGCTTAAATTTAAAAGGTGACACAAGAAACTTACTATATCGCAGAGAACTGATCGTTAGTCCAGGTTCCCTGGGGAGGGGGGGGGGGGAGGGGGCGTGGGGCGGGGAGGCAAGCGTATCCCATTGTGAGACGCCCATGTGTACGATAGAGAGGGAGGTGGCTAAGAGGCTACACTACAAAGTCAGCGTAATTTTAGATTCCCTTTCGGAGAAGGAATACAAACGTACAAATAACAAAGGCGTCTTGAGATTAGTGAAAGCAACGAGGAAATTAATTCATTGAAGACATAGTAATACTAAAAATTCTTACTTCTTTGTAGTTTGTTATATTGCGTTCAAGGAGTTGTGATTGCGTACAGTAGGCTGTACAGATCAACACTCAAAGACCAGTTCGAATATGTGCTGTTCTTATTTCAGAAATACATTTTGCGTGATTTATGTCTAAAAGGAAAGAACTCATGGTGGTATTTGAAGGCGCTGCCGTAAAAGGCATTATGAATAGGCGTTTGCCACATTCCGCTACCCGCAACGTCTTGTGGCGACGTTCACTGCAGCATTAGTATGCCAAGGCGGCGCATCATACATATTCTATTTCGCATCGCTTTGTGCTTCGTATTTGAGTCTCAGTGTTGAAAAGAATTTCAATGATCTTTCGGGACCACAGTCCGAACGAAGCCCAAGGTGCACAACAAGTGTGAGAACTTCTTGCTGCTACATGTGGATCGCTGGTTCCCTTTCTGGACTGGTGTAAGTGATTTTTATTACAATTTCCTTATATACGTCAGTATTTCATTTGGAATACAAACTTATCTATATTCTGAAATCTGTTTATGAAATGTCAACGAATCTGTTACAGTTATGTACAGTTATGTACCAGTATACATAACAAAGAGCTGCATTAACTGTAGTCGAAGTTCTTCATGGTACTGGTATTTTAATCATGCGAAACACAAAATATATTTTATTTTTAAAGTACTGCAATACCTTTAAAAATACTGAAATAAACTTACCGCACTAGTTCTTTTCGTGAGATTTCCTACCGATGTAAGCTGCCATAATTCTTCATGTGCTTGTAAGTTGTCCACGATATTTATCTCTGTTTAGCATAAACTCTCAGCAGCTAGATACAGTAAATCAATCGCTGTTGAACTTTTCGTCAGTCAGGAAAGTGAATGCTACCGTAGATACTACCGGTAGTTATTTAATCAGTGGTCAGATTTGGTGGCTCTGTTGGTAATTTCTTGAGTACCTTCCAGAGAATATGCACAAAACTTTACGTTAGTGCACCAATTATGTTTTACAGTGTACTGAAAAGACAGATTCATGCACACAGACATGTAGCAGCAAGTATAAACATCGTCAATACTCAAAGGTAATAAGAGAATGGCGATAATCTGGAGTGCTTCTAGTTGCTTTCAATCTTTGCAAGATTAGTGGCAAACAGTAATCGTCACACTGTAGTGTACCTTTCCTGTATAAATAAAATGTTGTCTATGCAAAAGCTGTCACATCTAGTCTCATAAGCTGCTGCTGTTCATGTCGATATGAGCAACTTATGCAATTCATTTGCATTTCGTTTCATTATTCACCTAAATACAACGCAATAATGTATTAACATCATTAAGTAAGTAAATTACAAAGATTAACCACAACACCGAAACACAAAAGCTAATTTCACATATATTAGACAGGTTAGCCATAATACATAGCACTAAAACGTAACTTTTTTTCTCAAACTGTAATTTCATGATCTGAATTTTCACCATTAGCAGGATGTTAGTTTCCTCACATATTGGGAACAGTTCAAAGGACGAAAAATATTAATGCTGTCAGGCAAAACAGCTACACATAATGTGTAGAGTAGCTTAATACTGTTTATGAATTCACAAATATATTTCGCTTCCTGGAAATTTCTAATGTCTGTCTCATAATGCTTATGCAGGACTGCACTGGAACCATGATTCATATTACATTGTACATGTTTATTTTACTTAGGTTTATTTCTGTCCAACAAAGCAGTTCAATTAATTTTCGAATTCATGTTGATTTCCCATTTGATCCATCTTCTTCATCCTAGTATATTTCCACCTTCTAAGAGTCCATATATTTGAATCTTGTGATCTTTTGTAAGTTTTTTTGATAAATGTACAAACTGGCAGAGTTGTCACTTGATAACTTGTTGAACAAACATATTTTTGTACTGCTGTACAACATGTCGGCCTAGTTAATGAAATGTATTGCTATAATATCATCATAGAAGACTTATCAAATTAGTGGCAGTGGAACTTGCGTGTGTGTGTGCGTGTGGGTGTGTGTGTGTGTGTCTAAAGTACCTATCAACAACAGCCACCAACTGCTCACAAATGTCTGTTTCATTTACAGTTATCAGCACACATGATTACATTGGTCACGAACTGTTGAAGGCATATTATTTACATACGGTGTGAGTACAAGTAACCACAGAAATGATCCTTATGGTACACCATGCTTTACTAGTTTAGAAATCAGAGTAAACATTAGCATGTTTACTACTGATATTATGCTTTTCCTACATGCACTGATCTCTGGCTTTCACACATTGTTTTAGAGCATCAGCAACTTTATTGATTATTCCTTAGCAACAAATTTTGTGGAATAGATGTATACGGCATATCATGTGAGATACCTTAGATATAGCCAAACATTAACTACTAATTTTCCTTTATCCTTCTAATTTCTCTGCCATACTGGCTTCAGATTTGTTGTTACTGTTTTTGTGGTTTCCACTCTTTTCTGTAGAATGTATTCTTCCATTTTTGTTACATTTGTTGTTGTTTTAGCTAAGATAGAAGAAATAATTGTAACAGAATAATTCCCAATATATATCCAGCTCCCATCTTTATTTATTTATAGATGTTATCCCACTCTCTTTAGGCAGTGAATAACAGGAATAGCCATTGCACTCAGCAACCGACAAGGATGATTTTTAATTACTCTAGCATATGTATCATATATTTCCTCTGTGTGTACTCTTTTTACAACATTTTTTTTCATATTTCTAAGTCATTTGTTGCCTAGAAGAATATGCAGTTGTTGCACTGGGGACAGAGTTTGAGAAGTACACTTTTAAACTGCCAGTAACATGATTAATGATTTTATTTACTTCCTCAAGATAATGATGATTTCAAACAGTTATGACTTCATTTTGACCTCTCAACAGTATTTCTTCGTTCTTTAAAATTCTGTTTCCACATTATTCTCAATTTGAGCCATTTCTGTTTGAATTTATATGGAACCACACTGTCTTATATATATATATATATATATATTAATCAAAGCAACAGTTTCATTTCATTAAAAACTATTTAGCTTCTCTCATAAGTCTGCTGCGCACTCTCCTCTATTCCCTGTAATACAATCTTTAATTATTCATTACTTTATTAGAGTACTTTCACATAATATTTTAAGTTCCTCCCTTATTTTCAAGGCACATTATATGACTGGTTTATTATTTCAACCCGTATGTATATTTTTTCATATGCATTGGCACAGCTTTTTTGTGTAGTAGCTCAAACTGAGCACGAATATTTTGAACAGTATTTTCTAGCCTGTTTAAAACTGGCCAGTTTTCTTCCCCTTAATTTTCTGAAACTTTTTCCTGTCGTAATGAACTATGTGAAGATTCTAGCATTTGAACAAATTGGTTATACAGATTTTTAATGATAATTAGATTTATGACTTGTATATTGTACGTTGATATCTCAGGTTTTTTTGACAAGATTCTTGATGCTAGCAACAAATATCATGAATGAGTAATGCACAGATATATGACCACAGATACATCCCATTCTTGAAGCAGTGGTAGTGGCCTGTACGATGTCTATCAACTGATTTTATCCACCTCTTAAGCCGAGATAGCTAATGCATGCTTATGCCCATGTTTGTCTTGGACATAGCCAGTTCATATCCTGGTGGTGGAACTTGGAATGTCTTGGATTAACTCTAAGGGGTAGTGAACCACCAGTTGGACCAAGTAAGCTGATGCAGTGGTTTGCACACTTGACCCACATTTGAGAGGATGATGCTTTATATGTGGGCCCGACCATCAAGATTTAGGTTTACCATGACTTCCCTTTATCACTAAGGCAAATGCCAGAATGCTTCATTTTAAATTACACTGCTGATTTCCTTCCCCATTCCTGAAAAAATCCTAACTTGCGCTCCATTTCTATGACCTCAATGTCGATGGGAAATTAGACTCTAAACTTCCTTCCTCACATCTGTCTGGCTGGGATGTTAAGCTCAGTGTCCATCTGGGTACTGTTCAAGAAGGCTAGGCTGTGTGTTGACACTGAGTTTCACCCTTTCTCTCCCTTCACTCATTATCACACAACACAGAACTAACACCTCATTGCATATAGATCCATTAGAAATACCCCACATTCAACAGATACACCATATTATTATTTATGAGGTGTTTATTTATGAACACAATAATGTTACGCAGATGCTCAGTAAATTACAACAGTAAAATCAATACAAAAGGTATCATGTAGCATATGGGAAGAGATATTAACATCTCCATGTGTAATATTCAAAGCTTATACTGACAAAATTACTGCTTAGAGTAAGATCAGAAGTATATGGGCTTCTGTACTTCCTGTATTGCATTCGTGGATTAAACGGAGTTCAGTTTTTATTAATATAAGGTATCCACCCTGAAGCATGGACCTTGCTGACATAGGGTGACTTGAGTGCATTAACGATACAAATAGCGATACTCAAGGGTCAGTCACAACAGAGAGGTATCTCTGATGCTGCAAGACCTGTGGTTCCTGGAGAGGTGCAGAAATCTTTTCAGTAGCTACAGGGGCAACAGTCAGGATGATTTCCTGATCTGGCCCTGTAACAGTGGAATATATGGCCTTGCTATGTGGGCACTATGAATAGCTGAAAGCAATAGGAAACTATAGCTGTCATTTTTCTTGAGAGTGTGCAGCTTTACTATATGGCTTAATGATGATGACATCCTCTTGAATAAAATATTTTGAAGTTAAAATAGTCCCATTCTGATCTCTAGGCAGAGACTACTCAAGAGGATGTCCTTGTCCCAGAAAACAAAACAGGTCTTCTATGTACAGGCAAGTGGAATATTAGAACCGTAATTAGGTAGACGGGTTAGAAAATTTAAAATGCGAAATGGATACGTTGAACTTAAGATATAATGGGAATTAGTCAAGTGTGGCACCAGGGCGAACAGTAATTCTAGTAGAGTGAATACAGAGTTACAAATGCAGAAGCAAATAGGGATAATACAGGAGTAGATCTAATAATGAATAAGAAAAACTGGTATTTGGGTAAGGTACTAAGAGCAGCATAGTGAAGTATTGTTATAGCCAAGATAAACATGAAACCAACACTGACCACAGCAGGAGACTACTAGTTGAGCAGATGATGAAGAGACTGAAACAAGATGTGATAAGATAAAAGAAATTATTGAGATAGCTAACAGAGACGAAAAATTAATTGTGATGGGAGACTTGGATTACATAGTAGGAAAGGGAAGAAAAGGGAAAATATTTGAACATGAATCAGGGAAAGGAATTAAAGGTGAAGCTGCCTCATAGAATTTTGGACAGAGCATAATTCAGTCGCTGATAATACTTGATTTAAGGATCATGAAAGATGTTTGTATATGTGGAAGAGACCTAGTTTCAGATATATTATACACTGCTGGAAAAAATGGCAACACTAAAATGTAATAAGTGTACGGTAAAGAAATTTCGGTAATATATTTGTCTAGGTAAGTAACTAACATTGCAAGACCACAGGTTGCAAGATAAGCCATTGCAAATATGAAGAGCTGGTACATTAATCACCAGTGTAGCCGCCAGAATGTTGAATGTAAGTAGGCAAACGTGCATGCATTGTGTTGTACAGGTGCTGGATGTTAGTGTGTGAGATGGTGTTCCAGGGCTGTTGCACTTGGTCACTCAACACAGGGACGGTTAATGCTGTTTGTGGATGATGCTGGAGGTGTCGTCTAATGGTGTCCCATATGCAATCGACTGGAGACGGATCTGGTGATCGAGCAGTCCAATGCAACATGTTGGCACTCTGCAGAGCATACTGGGTTACAACAGCAGTATGTGGGCGAGTGTTGTCCTGTTGGAAAAACCCCACAACAGATCGAATCACCAGACTGGCGTACAATTTTCCAGTCAGGGAGTGGGGGATAGCCATGAGAGTGCTGCTGCTGTCATATTAAATCGCACTCCAGATCGTAACTCCAGGTGTAGGTCCAGTGTGTTTAGCACCCAGAGAGTGCTCTCAACTGGCCTCCTTCTACCCAACACATGGTCATCACTGGCACCGAGGCAGAATCAGTTTTGATCAAAAAACACAACAGACCTGCACGCTGCCCTCCAATGAGCTCTCACTTGACACCACTGGATTCACAAATGGTTTGCGGTCAGTGGAATGGACGCTACAGAACGTCCGGATCGGGACTGTACTCAAAGTAACAAATTTCTAGCAGTTCATTCTGTCACTGTGGTGTCAATTGGTACTCAAACTGTTGCTGCAGATGCAGTAAGATGCGCCAGAGCCATGCGACGAAAGCGATGGTCTTCCCTTTTGGTAACTCCATGTGACCGTCTGGAGCCCAGTCTCCTTGCTACCGTACCGTCCCGTGACCACCGCTGCTAGCAGTCACGTATAGTGGATACATTCCTACCCAGTCCTTCTGCAATATCTAAGAAGGAACATCCTGCTCCTAGTAGCCCTATTACATGAACTCTTTCAAACTCAGTGAGGTGCTGACAATGGCATCTTTGACGCCTTAAAGGCATTCTTGACTAACTCCAACTCACCGCGTCCAGTCTCAAAATTAACTAATGCTCACGATTATGCAAGCCTGATCTGCCTTCTCGTAGTAACGCTAGTAGTACCACTCGTATGTGACTGGAGCAAAACTCGAATAGACACAATCTTTCAGATGTAGAAACACGTCTACCAACTTTCATTTATGTTGCACAACTCATATTTGATGTTCCTATACTTTTTCCATGAGTGTATATTGGTAAGACATATTTCGAGATCAGATTTTAAACTGCAAAACATTTCCAGGGGCAGACGTGGACTCTGACGGCCATCATTTATTGGTAACGAACTGCGGTTCAAAGAGAGAAAAACTCCATAAAGTTAGAAAATGAATAAATCGAAAGAACCAGACCTTTTTGAAAGTTTCAAAGGTAGCATTGTACAATCGCTGATTGAAACAGGTGAAAGGAATACAACGAAAGTTTAATGGGTAACTTTCAGTCTTGTTAGTAGATTTTTTTAAATAAGTAACTAATTCATGCATAGAATAATTATTCCTCAAGTAAACCCGGATTAACATATGGTGTTAATTTTGATATCTTGTGTATGGTACTTTTTATACATATTTGCAAACAAACATACTATTTATCAAAACAACTTTTTTACACTGTTCATTTGTATCACATCACTGGTCACTGCTCACTGCTCACGCTACACACAAACACACACTACACTACACTACATATGGTGTTGTACACACACACACACACACACACACACACTGTCTCCCTCCACCCCCTCCCCCCCCCTCTCCCTCTCTCTCTATCTCTCTCTCTCTCCCTCCCCTCTCTTCCTACTGTCTTTAGGATCCTGAAAATACTTTTGCCATTCTATTGAATTCTTCATATCTGTCTGAAAATGCTTGCTCAACATCTCACCACGATGAATTACAAGTTGAGCTCACAAATATGGAAAGAGGATAGAATTATCCATCACATGGGTATAGGATTATACAGTAAAATTCATTAAAGTATGACGGTTCACTGTAGAATGACAACTGTTTATTAGTAAATATAGTTAACTTTTTATCATTCTCTACTGTATGTTATCTGCACAGCATGTTGAGTTGCATGGGCAGTGTGTGGGCCAGCGTTATCCTCTTGGAACAACACATCGCTTCCCTTTTGCAAGAACGTAAAAATAACGGGTCTAACAACATTCTGCACGTACCGAGAGCTGTTTAGCGTCCCCTCCAGAAACACCATAGGTGAACGAAAGTTGTAGCTTATTGCACACCAGGCCATACGGTCTGGGCTGGGGCTAGTGTGCACTCTACGAGACAGCGGACACCAGGTCTACATTAAGTGTGCAGACGAACTTCACTTGCATGCAGGCAGAATCTGCTTCCATCGCTGAAGACCACGGCAAGCCATTTCATCTTCCAAGTGATCCTCCGACAGCTCCAGTCGAGCAGTGAACGTCGATGCTGGTGCTGCGATTTGCCACTGCTGGCCTTAAAATACAACGATCCTGGCGGGCGTCTGTGTTGCATGGATATCCAGCACCTCGTCTACAGGTGTGCGAATGTTCACGAGACCACTGATAAAAGCGTCACTGCAGAACTGACGCAACATGTCCAACGTGTGTGACTATCCTCCTAAAGGACCCCCCTGTGACCCGGAATGCCACAATTTGACACCTTTCATTCTCACTCACTTGGATGCAGCAAGCACGAGTGCATCTTCATGGCGTGGTTGCCTGCTTGCTTCACGCGTTTGCACCACACATAGCCTTCTGGCCTTGAGCATTCCCTATTAAAAGGTAGACACAGATGGCGCCCTGGTAGCTATGCTACTACGCTATCTTGGTGGACGACATTGAAAGCATAATCAGTACATCTGATATCCCCCAGGTGGCATACACCGTTACCGGATAAAAATCGACTTCGTCTTTCCAAATGTACTAATTTTTTTCTAGCAGTGTATTTAGATTTTAGTTATCTCTTTAAATTCCTTGAAAAATTTATTGTACAGTTTTATCACTTCATAGAAAATGCTGCTTTGTGTTTTTCGTTTGTTTACTCTTGGTAACTGTTATGTTGACTGTTGTTACATGATAGTGAAGGCAACTGTTTGTGAGATAGTCACTGATGTTCTTTTTGATGTGCATAACAGACAGGCAGATGTACCGCACAATTAGAATCACCAGCTGTTTTAAAAAAATGTCTTTACAGGGCTACTGTTGTTAGTGGTGATTATAAAGGCTCTTTCTACGTTTTGAAGACTGTGTCCATCTTTTGTGTATCGGGCCCCAAAAATGATTTTGTAGCTAACGATGGAATGCTTATAGGAAGAATATGTTACTTTAAGGCATTGTTTGTAACATAGTGATGATAGGGCTCTTAAGGATATAGCAAGCTAATGACATTTTCTTTGCTACTGTATTTGCGTGTTCGTTCCGCTTCAGGTATATACTCAATATTAATCCCTAAAAATTTGGAATTTGCTCCACAATTTATGACATTCTCATCCATGTTTAATTTTACAGGATTATTTTCCCTCTTTAAACAGAAATTCATGCTCTTTAGTTACGTTACGGTTCAGTGTAAGTTTATTGCAGGACGGCCAGTTATATACATCCTTTGGGATTACGTTTTGCTTTCTCTAGTAGAAGTTCTGGCTTTATATACGAACACAATGTTATTATCAGGAAAAATAATGTTCCCCGTGTCTAAAATTGTCTGTAAAGTCACTGATGCATTTAAACACAGTATTGGTCCTAAAATACTACCATGAAGGACGCTGTAACGGTTTAGGCACGGTATCGGGTAATTCACTAATTAATGCAGTTAGGTATCGAACCTTGCACCACATTTTACTGGGTACTGAAAGTTTCATTTTAAGTTTTCGCAATCTGTTTGCAGCGAATATGTTTGTAATTGAAATGTCAAACTTCGAAATACTGTTTAAAATACCTATAGTTATTCAAGGTCACAATATTCGTCGAATGTTCCGATGTTTAGTAAAGAGTACAAAGTTTGTTGACAAGTCATAATTACAACAACATTTGGAATACACAATAATCCAAAGCCAATATATTATGAAACAATCTAAATAAGGATATCACTCAGTCTAGTTTTACAACGACCGCTAAGTTTGTGAGAAACAAAAAAGCCATCTTAGGTCCTACAGGATATCAAAGAAACATAAATTAATGATATATGCAATCTGCAAATATGCTCATTTGAAAAAAGTAAATACCTTTCCAAAAGATATAGCCCACCAGGAAGCTTAGGAGATGGAGAATCCAGAATGCATTTCATTCCTTACCAAACTTGCTGAACTGAAGTTTTGTTGAAATCTGGAAAATTTAAACTGCTTCGTAATTTACATTTTAATTCACAACTTCAAAATGCATTTGATTCTTGCTAACACCAGAATTCTATTTAGATTTTTACACCGTTATTTTAGTAAACAAGACTGAAAAACTCATGTTTTTAAGATAACTAACTTTAAAATGCGTATTTGTCGAGCGTGTTTCAAAATAAGTTTCTTGCTCAAATTACCTGTACTGTTAAATGCAAACAGTATAAATCCCAATTTCATAAATAGCGCCCACTACAAAAATATGGAATTCGGTCCTGAAAATCATTATTGTCTCATCCCCCCCCCCCCCTCCCGGACAGTCAGAGAGAGAGAGAGAAAATCTCGGCATAATCACACTTACGGGCAGCATATAATTGTGAGTTTAAAAAATGCAGACGGCCTGGAATAAGAGGAAGTGTGACTTGTTATGTAATGCCTTCTTGTTTCTTTGTCATAATTTAAGATAAAAGTACAACAAAACATGACGTCGTTTATCGTTTCATGATTACGTAGCAGATAAATGTGCTATTGTGTAGGTTTTACTCGCTATGCAAGTGAAGTTATCTTTGTGAAAATTTTCTAAATTTCTAGGGCTGCCATCAGGCTCACACATTCGGATATTTTTGGTAAATAATTGATCTCTCTGGATTCGTTTCCTAGTTCGTAAGAAGTAGTACTACCACGAGTTACTACCATAAACAGCTTTATTTAAAGCTACACGTTTCGATTTTCCATCAGTATCAGGCTTTTTCTTGGCAGTACATTTGTTGTTCCGTGCGCTTTGACATTTCGTCAAAGTCCTCGTGTTGGCAAATAGTACCTTGTGTCCTGTTTGGCGTTTCTATCAGGAACCAGCGTGTTTCAGTCATGATGCAGCACCTCACTTCTTGTTGAAAGGCACAGTGAGTAATCCACAAGTTACCAATATTATAAATGCGAAAGCAGTTGCGCAGGCAACAAGCGCTACGTCAAATTGTAGAGTACGAAACAGAAGATTTCAAAAAGATCTACACAAAAGTCTCTGAGAGCACATGCTTATGGTTTTCGGTTCACCCACAATAATTTTTGACTGCAACTGGCGCAGCGAATCCGAAAGACATAAAAATGGTGACTGTGGATGAAAACTCAAAGACAATTATATGTTCTCGCGGAATTTTTTGTAGAGATATTTAAGATCTATGTTGAAGTATGACCTCAAATTATGTACAACATATTGATTAGGCAGCGTGTTGCTGCCGGCAAACGTTTTACTTTATATAGCAGATTACTTTTTAACGGCTGAACAAAATTTCATCAAACCTATATCATCACAGTTCTGGCTAGCCTTCAAATAAATAAAAAATCTGCATTAAAATCGATGCATTCGTGTCGGAAGTGTGATGCCATAGACATACAAAGACTTAATAACACCTGACTTCGTACGATATGGAAGCGGAGGGGACGGGGCACATCGCCAGCTGTGCTGGTCCGATACTTACTCATCACAACAGTACCGGTACGTCAATACTACTGATACGCGAACGAAGCCGGGGGTAAAAGTTAACTGAATATATAAATATATAGACACTACTACTGACTGATGGAGAGCTTTCGGAAATTCTTACAGGTAGCACTCTCTTTACGTAGCAGTGCACAGCTATGCTTTGAACAGACCTCATTTTCAGACACAGTCTGTAAAGGGTTATTACCGTCTGTCACAGTTCATATCTTTTCTCGATCAAGTGTTAAATCAAATGTCATTAAAACTCCCCACAACTCAGATGCAAAGTATCGGACATCTACAAAAACTGCTGTATCAAAACTTTAGTGATAGAGAAGTGTTTGCTGAACCCTACGAAGACGATATCCCTTGTTTTGCAGCTTTAAAGGAAGAGCTACAAATTTGGCAACAAATGGATGAAAATAAGGAAAAGTCTCCCGTAGGGATATATTTAAAAAAAAAGACAATGGTGGTGCCAAATATTAGAGTCTTGTGTCAATTTTACACACTTCCTGTAACAACCAGCGCTATGGAGATATGTTTCTTAACTTTGCGCCGTCTGAAGTCACATGTAATCATCAGGATGACATGAGATCGTTTAAATGGATTGACACTGAAGCATATCCATCAAAGGTATTGCATCAACAATGAAAGCAGAGGAAGTGTTGGATGTTACTGCAGGAAACACAAGAGGAAACCTTCATTGCATGACATTACTGTGATAAAATTATGCCTCAAATAAAATTAATTTTTTAATATGTGTATCATACATGATAATGACTGTAATAAAATTAATTTCTAATATACACTGTAGACCATTTTAATCCAAACTGGGGTAGCTGCGGGGGGTAGTCTTGCGGTCTCAGGCGCCTTGCCACGGTTCGCGCGGCTCCTCCGTCGAAGGTTCGAGTCCTGCCTCGGGCATGGGTGTGTGTGTTGTCCTTAGCGTAAGTTAGTTTGAGTTAGGTTAAGTAGTGTATAAGCCTAGGGATCGATGACCTCAGCAGTTTGGTCCCATAGGGACTTACCACAAATTTCCGTAATGGGGAACAAATCGGGATGGAGATGAAACACAGGAATATGTTTTCGATAAAAGTTGTAAGTGGCAAAGATGGTCACACCTTGCTACCGGTGGCCATGACCTTGAACATGACTTACAAGGTGATTTGAAGGTTAAAGTTATTTTTTAAAAATGGAGACCCTAATATTTCATTCAATATTTGAAATTAGCGGCAAATTTTGCGTATGAAATGGTGCATTATTCAAGATCATGGCAACGTTCAGTTGAGGTCAAACAATCAAATATATTTTCAGTGCCAGTAGGGATTAACTTGAAATATAGGAGGGATACAGCAAAATATAATGTTAGATGCAGATTGGAAGGGGTATAAGTGGTCACATATGCTTACCCATGATTTTAAAGATAATTATCGAAGGTTGAGATTTGTTTCGTGAAAACTTCTATTTGTGGCGTCGGATTTGGAAGGAGCAAGCAGTGATTTGAACTTTAAGTTTAAATTAACGTGTTTATTGGCAAAAATAATACATCACAGCGTATAAATGTTATTGTGGAATTTGCAAAACAGAACAAACATAAATAAAAGGTAGCTCACTGATTTACAAGTCGTTGAATTAGCTGCCTCGCCTCTCATTCCTCGGGATGCTCCTTCCAATTTGTACCCAGCATTGTATTGTGCTGTATTCCTCCTTTATTCTAAGTTAATCACTGCTAGAACTAAAAATATATTTGCTTTTTTGACCGCCATTGAGCTAGACATGATCTTGAATAATGTATCATTTTATAAGTAAAATTTGTCTCTCTTTTCAAATCTTGAATCAAATATTAGTGTTCCCATTTCAAAAACTCACTTTAACCCACTAAATAACATTGAAAAACATGTTCAGGGTCACAGCCATTAGTAGCAATGCGTCACCCTCTTTGCTACCCACAACTTTTATCAAAGCATTTTGCTGTATCTCATCTCCATCCCGAGCTAGTACCCGTTATGGATTAAAATGGTCCATCCTATATATATATATATATATATATATATATATATATATATATATATATATATATATATATATACTGACGACAAAAGATACAAACACCAAGAAGGAGCTGTGCGACATAAATGAAAGATGATGTCTGCTCCAATTTCGCCCCAGTCGCATAAGAGTGGTGCTACTAGCGTTACTATGAGAATGCAAATTAGTTTTGCTTTAAATACACATTGCAGCAGTTGTGACCGTTAGTAACCTTTGAGATTGGACGTGGTGACTTGCAGATAGTCAAGAACGCCTTTAAGGAGTCAAGGTCATACCCGATCCAGGCACCCTGTGGAGTACATTCCACTGACCGCAAACAATTTGCGACTTCAGTGGTGTCAAGAGGTAGTTCGTTGGAGGTTTGTTGCGTTTTCTAATGAAGGCTGGTTCTGTCTCGGTGCCAATGATGGCCTTGTGTTGGTTAGAAGGAGGCCAAATGAGGGCCTGCAATCAACCTGTCTGTGTGCTAGACACACTACCTCTACACATAGAGTTAGGGTTTGGGGTGCGATTTCGTGTGACAACAGGAACACTGTCTTGGTTATCCTACGCACCCTGACTGCAAATTTGTGCGTCAGTCTGGTGTTTCGACCTGTTGTGCTGCCATTTGTGAACGGCAATGAGGAGGTGTTTTCCAACACGATAACACTTCCCCACGTACCGCTGTTGTAAACCAGTATGCAGAGTGCCGACATGTTGCCTTCGTCTGCTCGATCGCCAGATCTATGTCCAGTCGATCATATATGGCACATCATCAGACGACACCTCCATCATTATTCAG
The DNA here is from genome assembly GCF_021461385.2 of Schistocerca piceifrons. Classification (NCBI taxonomy): domain Eukaryota; kingdom Metazoa; phylum Arthropoda; class Insecta; order Orthoptera; family Acrididae; genus Schistocerca; species Schistocerca piceifrons. The sequence continues at coordinate 92,599,362 of NC_060149.1, read as the reverse complement.
AAACAGCTTTAAATGTCCCTGTATTGAGCGACCAAGTGAAACAGCCTGGAGCTCCAGCACCAAAAATGACATCCAGTACCTGTACAACACAATGCATGCATGCGTGCATGCTTACATTCAGCATTCTGGCACACTTAACCCGGTTACTGATGTACACAGCATGTCACATTTGCAATGACTTATCTCGCACTTACATTAACCTCTGGTCTTGCAATGTGGATCACATACATATGTTATGTACACAAATGTATTCCCGAAATTTCATTACTCCACATTAATCATTTTTTGGTGCAGTGATTAGACTCAAAAAGCCTATAAGGGCATGTTTACACTTCTAAACCTTGTGACGCCCCCCCCCCCCCACTCCCCCAGAAAACAATTCCCTATCTGTCCCTGACGTAATTCATGATAGTAACCATGGATTCCAGCCGAGAACTGTGACATTCCAACACCTGTGTTAATTTACTTGGAACCTGATAAATTTTACACTAAAACTTTTGGTTTACCGGAAGCCTGTGCTACTCAACTCTTTGCACCCTGTCTCTGGGTATAATTGGAACCAGTGTTTGACAATTCCCTCTTACTTCTTGTGATTGTAGATCTTTAGTATAAGTTTATGGTCAGTGAGAAAGAAGGCCTTTGACACGTCTAAAAATATAACTGTGACACTACCATCCTTGTTTAGTGCATCAAATGCAACTTTTGTAAACTCTTCTGTGACTAATTCTGTATTTCTACTATTATTATTAGTCTGTGTTTTATAACAGACTGTATTATTTTTGAGAATGATGACAACAGAGAAATAGGATTGTCACTTTTCATTAGCAGAAAGACAACTATTGCCTATTTAAAATTATCTGAAAAGTTACCTCAGCTGAAAGAGTCATATATAATATCACAATTATGATACACCGTCATTCTGTTGCTTAAGTACACACAAAGATTGGCATTTCATTTACATCTGCTGACTTCTTATTTTTTTAATTTTTGCACCGGTACTATTTTCCTCGCGCCGTACTCTGTGGTCTCTAACGACAGCATTGTACTTACTACATAAGGTTTTACTAGAACAACATTGATTTTGAGGATTTTTGTTCTAATTTCTCTCCTATAGAGAACCTCAAAAATATTCATTTACAAAATTTGTTAATTTCTGCGTATCGTTTATCGACCTACCCCTGTCCATTTTCTGAAAGTTATTGTGGTTCTGTTGCTGTTTTCCTGATTCTTGTTTTACGCCTTCCCAGACTTCTTTGCTTTTACTTTCAGCGTTAGCTATTGTTTCATCATTTGCTGACTTTTTAAACCCAAGCAACACCATCCTGTAAGAAGACCACAGCAATAACCCTGATCTGTACATCTTGTGATAGTATGATAACAACACATATGGAAATATATACTATGGCAAAAAATACAAATCTCAATTTCTGTAGCAGGTTATTTATACTACGTTCATTCCATCTCAACTGAACATTCGATACCTGTCTTGAAGCTTCACATGTGAATATTTATCAAAGTTTTGTCAATTTATCTAAATTTTAGACACTTGCAGGTTATTGTTTACTGTATGGAACTTCACACTATTATTTTTAAATGAGTGCCAAGCTATTTTCTATTGTATCTTCTGCTGTTAAGTTGGAACACTAAATTATGATGCTTCTAGTATTATCATATATCTTTACATGTTCTCAATTAAAATTAGTGGTAAAGAGCACAATAAGTGAATCCAAACAACGACTGATGTGCTGTATTGATTTTATAAATACAAAACCAACAGCACACACAAAGGCTGTGGAGGATAACAGAGTTCCAACCAACAAAGCAATTAATCTTGCGCAGATGCGCAAGATAATGATACACCTTCTGGAACTATGTAGTTTCCAGGGGATCCTCTTCAGAGATTTTATCAGTCTCCCGAAATGTGGCTATCCTGACCGCTCAAATGGGCACACATACTGTGAAGTTTACAGGATTTCCATTCTGCGAGGCCGGCCGCTGTGGCCGAGCGGTTCTAGGCGCTTCAGTCCGGAACCACGGGGCTGCTACGGTCGAATTCTGCCTCAGGCACGGATGTGTGTGATGTCCTTAGGTTAGTTAGGATTCAGTAGTTCTAAGTCTAGGGGGCTGATAACCTCAGACGCTAAGTCCCATAGTGGTTAGAGCCATTTGAACCTTCTACGAGATGGAGTAGGATGTAATGCTGGAGGCACCTGTTCATCCAGCTGGACTGACACTGTAGGCAGGAACCTGTTGGCTCACGCTCTCTAGCATGAGGTTGTCATCAGAAGGGCTGCATTCAGAGGTGACCAGGTTTATCGAACCTCGAATGACCAGTGGTAGTGTGGGATGTCTGCCAGACTGAGGTTATTCTTCGATGTGCATCTGTATGTGCTCCAGAGCTATTCATCGATGTGCTTCGGTATGGGCTCCAGAATACACAGAGTTGTATCAGTGTCTGATAAAATTCCATAATAAGTTTGATTATTTGACTTTCGAACATTTGAACCAAACACTCTGGCTCCCTCTTCTTTTGAGAATGAAAGTGATGTAAGAGACTTCATTTTGTTTACAAAACGTTCAAAACCTGTGAAAACAAATTGAACTTCATTATCTGAAACAAGTCTTGTGGTAATATTTCGATAAGGAAAATTTTGCGTAACTTTTTGACAGTAACGTTGGAGTTTATATTGATAACACAAAAACTTTGGGTATTGCATAAATGATGCCTAAATACATCAACGTTACAATGGACCATCATAGATGCGCAGCCAACAGAAGAGCTAGTATGATACTGAAGAATGTCCAAGGCTGTGGAGAGTGAAATTAGTCGTATAGAGTTCCTAGCAAGAGAGCAACGAATATAGCACAGATAAACAAGCTAACGTTGCACCCTCTGGAGCTATGTACTTTCCATGGACTCGTCTTTATAGATCTTATCTGTTTCCAGAAATATAGCCGCCCTAACACCTCAAATAGGCACGCATACCCTGCAGTTTAGAGGATTTCTCTTCTGAGAAATAGAGGAAGGAAGCGATACTGGAGGCACATGTTCACCTAGATGGTCTGACACAGTAGGAGGGAACCCGTTGGCTCAATCACTCTAGTTTCAGGTTTCCATCAGCAGGGTTACATTCAGAGATGAGATGGTTTATCGGACCTCCGATGGCCAGTGAAATCTAACACCCTCATCAACCCATAAACAGTTTGACGGGACATTTGTTAACTCTAGTTGCAGTGGGCATATGTAGTAGGAGCTGCAAATGTAATTCAAAATAGCAGAGTCAAATAAGGTATGGTATGGCTGTCAACAATGGTAAAGATAATGAAGTTGATGATGCACTTCGAGGGCACAAGAGTACTGGCAAGGTCGGCGATGTTAATGATGGAGTTGGCAGCATTTACGAGGGTAATGGCAGTGATTATGGTGGTAGTGGTGGAAAATGTTGGATCTGTCCACGGAGAGTGCAGCCAGTTCTGGTGGTGAGATAAAGTGCCTTATCTGATGGCCAACAAATAGAATAGTCTAGCTGTCCAACAGTGAGATCCATCAAAAGTTTCAGCCCAGAAGCATCCACAGTTGATGATAGTGCAGGATGTCTGCCACACTGCTGTTATTCATCAATGTGCTTCTGAATGTGCTCCGGAACAAAGTCAGAGTTTTACCGGTTTCTGATGAAATTCTGTAATAAGGTTGGTCATTTGAGCTTTGGGCATTTGAACAAAACCTCTGGCACCCTCTTCTTTTGAGAATGAAAGTGATGTAAGAGACACTACTTTGTTTACAAACCTTTCAAAACTGGTGAAAGAAAATTGAAATCCATTATCCAAAATAAGTCATGTGACAATACTTCCGTAGCGAAAATTTTGTTTAACTTTTTGACAGTAATGTTAGACTTTATATTGATGCCATAAAACTTAAGGTATTGGATAGATGATAAGTAAATACATGAACGCCATTATGGGCCATCATAGTGTGCATATAGTCATTCTCACTGGTGTGCTGGTGTAGGTAGTAAGGACAAAAACTAAGTGCAGAACTGAATGATTTTCAGTGCAAAGCTGACACGAGTGTGTTATCTTTTAAATGCCCTCGATTACCCTGGAAAGTGTAAATGACAGTGAGTTAGAATTTTGTCTGGTTTTTTTCCAGAACGCCTAGTGCAAAAGTGGGAGAACCTGAGATCTTACAAGGGAACCTCCCCATCGCACCCCCCTCAGATTTAGTTATAAGTTGGCACAGGGATAGGCCTTGAAAAACTGAACACAGATCAATCGAGAAAACAGGAAGAAGTTGTGTGGAACTATGAAAAAAATAAGCAAAATATACAAACTGAGTAGTTCATGCGCAACGTATGCAACATCAAGGAGTGTGCGAGCTTACGAGCGCCGTGGTCCCGTGGTTAGCGTGAGCAGCTGTGGAACAACCGGTCCTTGTTCAAATCTTCTCTCGGATGAAAATTTTAATTTTTATTTTCGGATAATTATCAAAGTTCAGGCACTCACACATAATCAACTTCGCTTTCCAAAATTCCAGGACATGTTCAGATTTGCTTGGACATATACAGAATTTGACGGTCTACGCACGGAAACATTTGAAAACGTAAAAAATATATGTTTTGACAGAGCACAGGGAAAACTGTGCGACTCTGAAACTGTTGCATTCATTTGATGCAGTTTATGTGACAAACTCTTATGTTTTCATCACTTTTTTTGGAGTGATTATCACATCCACAAGAAAACCTAAATCGGACAAGGTAGAATAATCTTTTTACCCATTCGCCAAGTGTGCAAGTTAGGTGGGTCGACAACATATTCCTGTCATGTGACGCACATGCCGTCACCAGTGTCGTAAAGAATATATCAGACGTGTTTTCCTGTGGAGGAATCGGTTGACCTATGACCTTGCGATCAAATGTTTTCGGTTCCTATTGGAGAGCACGTCCTTTCGTCTACTAATCGCACGGTTTTGCGGTGCGGTCGCAAAACACAGACACTACACTTATTACAGTGAACAGAGACGTCAATGAATGAACGGACAGATCGTAACTTTGCGAAAATAAAGAAAGCAAACTTTTCACTCGAGGGAGTGACTCGAACCTAGGACCTTCCGGTCCGTAGTTGCTCACTCTAGCCACGAGACCACGGCACTCATCAACTTACAGTGTCCTTTATGTTGCCTATCATACACATGGACCACTCAGTTTGTATATTTTGCTTATTTTTTCATAGTTCCACACAACTTCTTCCTGTTTTCTCCATTGATCTGTGTTCAGTTTTTCAAGGCCTATCCACTGTGTCAATTTATTACTAAATCTGAGGGGGTGCGATGGGGAGGTTTCCTTGTTGGTAGCATGGAGTCCGTCCCCGGTAGCTGAGTGACCAGCGCGGCGCAACGTCATGTCAATCCAAAAGGCCCGGGTTCGAATCCCGGTTGGGTCGGAGACTTTTTCCTCTCGGGGATAGGGTGTTGTGTTGTCCTGATCATCATTATTTCATCCCCATCGACGCGCAAGTCGCCGAAGTGGCGTCAAATTGAAAAACTTGCACCAGGCGAACGGTCTACCCAGCGGGAGGCCCTCGTCACACGACATTATTATTATTATTAGTAACTGGGAGAATTACCTGGCGTGCCCATGTACTTATAATAACAACCCCTTTTATTATTAATAGTACATATAGTTCAGAAAAGAGGGCGTCTATGGTGATTTCATTTTGAATGTACTTCTATCCCTTTTGTATGATGCGAATGTTATTACTAATGGGCTGCATGACGTGACCTCGACAATGGCTTGCACTATGAGTGGAAATCATATACACTGAGGTGACAAAAGACTTGGGTTAGCGATATGCAACTGACAACTAGAAAACCGTGGTCAGATGAGTCCAGTCGGTAAGAGCTGATAGTATGGTTCGAGTGTGGCGCAGACCCCACAAAGCAATTGACCCAAGTTGTCCTCAAGGCACTATGAGAGCTGGTGGTGGCTCCACAATGTGTGGGCTGTGTTTAGATGGAATGAACTGGGTCCTCTGGTCCGACTGAACCGGTCCCTGACTGGAAACGGTTATGCTCAGCTACTTGGAGGGCATATGCAGCTACTCATGGACTTCATGTTCCCAGACAACGATGAAATTTTAAATGGATGACAATGCCCCATTTCACTGGGCCACAATTATTCACGATTGGTTTGATGTACATTCTGGATAATTCGAGCGAAAGACTTGGCCAGCCAGATCGCCCAACATGAATCCTATCGAACATTTATTGGACTAAATCGAGAGGTCAGATCTTCCACAAAATCCTTCACTGGCAACAATTTTGCAATAATAGACGGCTATAACTGGCCCAGTATTTCTGCAGGGACTTCCAGTGACTAGTTGAGTCCATGCCACGCCGAGTTGCTGCATTACCCTGGGCAAAAGGAGGTCCAACACCTCAGTATATGAATTGGTCTATGTAAAATTTATATATGGTGTATCTGGTAGTAATAGGAGGTGAGAAAGGATTCCCAACGTTGTAGTTGCTGAACTGTTCATTTTGAGACACCTGTGTTGGTCAAAAATTAAACGCCTATACGCATACCGTATACGTATAGACAAGATAGCGACGAGTGAGTGACGCGCGTTAGTTTGGCTCGCAAGTTTACCACAATTTTGGAGCTGTTATTAAACAGTCACGCTGTTTTGTACACTACTGACCATTAAAATTGCTACACCAAGAAGAAGTGCAGATGATAAACGAGTATTCATTGGACAAATATATTACACTAGAACTGACATGTGATTACATTTTCACGCAATTTGGGTGCATAGATCTCGAGATGCATAGATCTTGAGACCCCCCCCATGAACCATGGACCTTGCCGTTGGTGGGGAGGCTTGCGTGCCTCAGCGATACAGATTGCCGTACCGTAGGTGCAACCACAACGGAGGGGTATCTGTTGAGAGGCCAGACAAACGTGTGGTTCCTGAAGAGGAGCAGCAGCCTTTTCAGCAGTTGCAAGGGCAACAGTCTGGATGATTGACTGATCTGGCCTTGTAACAATAACCAAAACGGCCTTGCTGTGCTGGTACTGCGAACGGCTGAAAGCAAGGGGAAACTACAGCCGTAATTTTTCCCGAGGGCATGCAGCTTTACTGTATGATTACATGATGATGGCGTCCTCTTGGGTAAAATATTCCGGAGGTAAAATAGTCCCCCATTCGGATCTCCGGGCGGGGACTACTCAAGAGGATGTCGTTATCAGGAGAAAGAAAGCTGGCGTTCTACGGATCGGAGCGTGGAATGTCAGATCCCTTAATCGGGCAGGTAGGTTAGAAAATTTAAAAAGGGAAATGGATAGGTTGAAGTTAGATATAGTGGGAATTAGTGAAGTTCGGTGGCAGGAGGAACAAGACTTCTGGTCAGGTGACTACAGGGTTATAAACACAAAATCAAATAGGGGTAATGCAGGAGTAGATTTAATAATGAATAGGAAAATAGGAATGCGGGTAAGCTACTACAAACAGCATAGTGAACGCATTATTGTGGCCAAGATAGATACGAAGCCCACACCTACTACAGTAGTACAAGTTTATATGCCAACTAGCTCTGCAGATGACGAAGAAATTGAAGAAATGTATGATGAAATAAAAGAAATTATTCAGATTGTGAAGGGAGACGAAAATTTAATAGTCATGGGTGACTGGAATTCGAGTGTAGGAAAAGGGAGAGAAGGAAACATAGTAGGTGAATATGGATTGGGGGACAGAAATGAAAGAGGAAGCCGCCTGGTAGAATTTTGCACAGAGCACAACATAATCATAGCTAACACTTGGTTTAAGAATCATGAAAGAAGGTTGTATACATGGAAGAACCCTGGAGATACTAAAAGGTATCAGATAGATTATATAATGGTAAGACAGAGATTTAGGAACCAGGTTTTAAATTGTAAGACATTTCCAGGGGCAGATGTGGACTCTGACCACAATCTATTGGTTATGACCTGTAGATTAAAACTGAAGAAACTGCAAAAAGGTGGGAATTTAAGGAGATGGGACCTGGATAAACTAAAAGAACCAGAGGTTGTACAGAGATTCAGGGAGAGCATAAGGGAGCAATTGACAGGAATGGGGGAAATAAATACAGTAGAAGAAGAATGGGTAGCTTTGAGGGATGAAGTAGTGAAGGCAGCAGAGGATCAAGTAGGTAAAAAGACGAGGGCTAGTAGAAATCCTTGGGTAACAGAAGAAATATTGAATTTGATTGATGCAAGGAGAAAATATAAAAATGCAGTAAGTGAAACAGGCAAAATGGAATACAAACGTCTCAAAAATGAGATCGACAGGAAGTGCAAAATGGCTAAGCAGCGATGGCTAGAGGACAAATGTAAGGATGTAGAGGCCTATCTCACTAGGGGTAAGATAGATACCGCCTACAGGAAAATTAAAGAGACCTTTGGAGAAAGGAGAAACACTTGTATGAATATCAAGAGCTCAGATGGAAACCCAGTTCTAAGCAAAGAAGAGAAAGCAGAAAGGTGGAAGGAGTATATAGAGGGTCTATACAAGGGCGATGTACTTGAGGACAATATTATGGAAATGGAAGAGGATGTAGATGAAGATGAAATGGGAGATACGATACTGCGTGAAGAGTTTGACAGAGCACTGAAAGACCTGAGTCGAAACAAGGCCTCCGGAGTAGACAATATTCCATTGGAACTACTGACGGCCGTGGGAGAGCCAGTCCTGACAAAACTCTACCATCTGGTGAGCAAGATGTATGAAACAGGCGAAATACCCTCAGACTTCAAGAAGAATATAATAATTCCAATCCCAAAGAAAGCAGGTGTTGACAGATGTGAAAATTACCGAACTATCAGCTTGATAAGTCACAGCTGCAAAATACTAACACGAATTCTTTACAGACGAATGGAAAAACTAGTAGAAGCCAACCTCGGGGAAGATCAGTTTGGATTCCGTAGAAACACTGGAACACGTGAGGCAATACTGACCTTACGACTTATCTTAGAAGAAAGATTAAGGAAAGGCAAACCTACGTTTCTAGCATTTGTAGACTTAGAGAAAGCTTTTGACAATGTTGACTGGAATACTCTCTTTCAAATTCTAAAGGTGGCAGGGGTAAAATACAGGGAGCGAAAGGCTATTTACAATTTGTACAGAAACCAGATGGCAGTTATAAGAGTCGAGGGACATGAAAGGGAAGCAGTTGTTGGGAAGGGAGTAAGACAGGGTTGTAGCCTCTCCCCGATGTTGTTCAATCTGTATATTGAGCAAGCAGTAAAGGAAACAAAAGAAAAATTCGGAGTAGGTATTAAAATTCATGGAGAAGAAATAAAAACTTTGAGGTTCGCCGATGACATTGTAATTCTGTCAGAGACAGCAAAGGACTTGGAAGAGCAGTTGAATGGAATGGACAGTGTCTTGAAAGGAGGATATAAGATGAACATCAACAAAAGCAAAACAAGGATAATGGAATGTAGTCTAATTAAGTCGGGTGATGCTGAGGGAATTAGATTAGGAAATGAGGCACTTAAAGTAGTAAAGGAGTTTTGCTATTTGGGGAGCAAAATAACTGATGATGGTCGAAGTAGAGAGGATATAAAATGTAGGCTGGCAATGGCAAGGAAAGCGTTTCTGAAGAAGAGAAATTTGTTAACATCCAGTATTGATTTAAGTGTCAGGAAGTCATTTCTGAAAGTATTCGTATGGAGTGTAGCCATGTATGGAAGTGAAACATGGACGATAAATAGTTTGGACAAGAAGAGAATAGAAGCTTTCGAAATGTGGTGCTACAGAAGAATGCTGAAGATTAGATGGGTAGATCACATAACTAATGAGGAAGTATTGAATAGGATTGGGGAGAAGAGAAGTTTGTGGCACAACTTGACCAGAAGAAGGGATCGGTTGGTAGGACATGTTCTGAGGCATCAAGGGATCACCAATTTAGTATTGGAGGGCAGAGTGGAGGGTAAAAATCGTAGAGGGAGACCAAGAGATGAATACACTAAGCAGATTCAGAAGGATGTAGGTTGCAGTAGGTACTGGGAGATGAAAAAGCTTGCACAGGATAGAGTAGCATGGAGAGCTGCATCAAACCAGTCTCAGGACTGAAGACCACAACAACAACAGATCTTGAGAAATCAGTACCCAGAATAACCACCTCTGGCCGTAATAACGGCATTGATACGCCTGGGCATTGACTCAAACAGAGCTTGGATGGCGTGTACAGGTACAGCTGTCCATGCAGCTTCAGCACGATACCACAGTTCATCAGGAGTAGTGACTGGCGTATTGTGACGAGCCAGTTGCTCGTCCACCATTGACCAGACGTTATCAATTGGTGAGAGATCTGGAGAATATGCTGGCCAGGGCAGCAGTCGAACATTTTCTGTATCCAGAAAGGCTCGTACAGGACCTGCAACATGCCGTCGTGCATTATCCTGCTGAAATGTAGGGTTTTGCAGGGATCGGATGTAGGGTAGAGCCACGGGTCGTAACACATTTGAAATGTAACGTCCACTGTTCAAAGTGCTGTCAATGCGAATAAAAGGTGACCGAGACGTGTAACCAATGGCACCCCATACCATCACGCCGGGTGATACGCCAGTATGGCGATGACGAATACACGCTTCCAATGTGCGTTCACCGCGATGTCGCCAAACACGGATGCGACCATCATGATGCTGTAAACAGAACCTGGATTCATCCGAAAAAATGACGTTTTGCCATTCGGGCACCCAGGTTTGTCTTTGAGTACACCTTCGCAGGCGCTCCTGTCTGTGATGCAGCGTCAAGGGTAACCGCAGCCATAGTCTCCGAGTTGATAGTCCATGCTGCTGCAAACGTCGTCGAACTGTTCGTGCAGATGGTTGTTGTCTTGCAAACGTCCCCATCTGTTGACTCAGGGATCGAGACGTGGCTGCACGATCCGTTACAGCCATGCTGATAAGATGCCTGTCATCTCGACTGCCAGTGATACGAGGCCGTTGGGATCCAACACGGCGTTCCGTATTACCCTCCTGAACCCACCGATTCCATATTCTGCTAACAGTCACTGGCTCTCGACCAACGCGAGCAGCAATTTCGCGACACGATAAACCGTAATCGCGATAGGCTACAATCCGACCTTTATCTCAGTCGAAAACGTGATGGTATGCATTTCTTCTCTTTACACGAGGCATCACAACAACGTTTCACCAGGCAACGCCGGTCAACTGCTGTTTGTGTATGAGGAATCAGTTGGAAACTTTCCTCATGTCAGCACGTTGTAGGTGTCGCCACCGGTGCCAACCTTGTGTGAATGCTCTGAAAAGCTAATGATTTGCATATTACAGCATGTTCTTCCTGTCGGTTAAATTTCGCGTCTGTAGCACGTCATCTTCGTGGTGTTGCAATTTTAATGGCCAGTAGTGTAGATTTATTTCCGTAAGGATAAAAATGGTACTTGGATCTTGACACAGAATATTAGAGTGGCAGGCTGTACAAAAATCACGAACATGAATAAGATTTGCTGCTGGTTTGCTAACAATACACACCTGTGTTCCTAATTTGACTACAGAAAGCGTGCTGTGGACGCTACTGTGAGTGGAGGACCGTTAATACTAACGTGGAATTTACCTAACTCAGAAGGTGATTGACCACACTTAGAAAAGACGTGGGTTTGCATGCAAACAGAGAAGCGCTGACTGCGGCTACTGCACATGGCAACAAGGCAGCAAGTGGTGGTAATGTAGCTTCGAATTCTCTATTTGACACGGTATCAAAACCACAGACCGACAGGTGTATACTGACGATTCGAAACTGCAAGAGTTGTTAGCTACACAGCGCCCCGTCTGCCGTACTCCGGGGAGGAACACGATTAATTTGCGGTCACGTGAAAAGTTAATTTTCGTCCGGGTGTCCGGAAGAGCACAACTCTGCAAGAGTCTCTCCGTGGATACGAAAGAGATAAAGCGACTTTACTCTTCGACCATTCAGAAGCAAGTCCCTTGACCTCTCTCTTTTGCACCACAACTCGAAAACTGCCAATCCTCGTATAGCAATGAAACCGACACCAATCATGACCTCGAAACAGGCGCTCTCTGCTCCCACCACAACAGAAAAACCCCTTGCACCAATCTCAAAGCGTCCCGCGAAACCCAAAAGGCTACTTTGAACGCGGCAGACGTACACAGTACGCCCACCAATCACAGGCCCTGCCAAGTCCGCGCGCTGGACAACTCAAGCATGGGGTGCAATGACCGGACATGTAAATTTGCTGGTGTACATGCGGTGCCTCTGCGGTGGGCGTTTGTGAACGCCGGAGCCCAGCATTCTGCCATATGGCCACAAAAAAAGGCTTATAGCAACGCAGAGAGCGAGCAGAAGAGCGATTTGACCGGCGCAGAGCCGAGGCAACCTGGATGCAGCTTCAAAGATTGACTGTGAGGCCCTACACCGCTTTCACGTGTTGCCCTCGCTTCCTTCCGGGAAGATCGCCAGTTTGCCACACTGACGCAACTCATGGCCACCTTGCCTCGACCGAATGCAACCCCCGATTACAGCGGGCGAAAGGTAGTATTAAAAAAAAAAAAGAAATCCATAGCCCCACGGATGAAATTCCCCAGACATGCAGATACTGTCAGCTCAATCACCGATTCGTGCCTCGTATTCCATAACAGAAATAAAATGACACATGTAAATTGTGTCATATTCGCATTTTACATTATTAAGAGAAAAAAAGCAAATGAATGGGAAAGGACATGATGGGCCTTATAACGAGAGTGTAGGGGCCAGAAGTGCCTGTCACCTTTCAATTTTCCTTAGAACAGTTTCCTGTTATTATCATTTGTTCATTTATGTATACTTTTAGTACCAATTGTAGACTTTCTATTCAATGTTCATACTTTCAATACCTATATAGTTCCTTATTTCACTCTTACTTCGTTATTCTGACAGGGGCTTTGATTCAGACGATTAATTTACTGTCTAATTATCATTTTATTCTTTCGTAGCACAATCTTAGATATACTGCTTCCCTGCTGCTCTTACTGTTTTCTTTTTTACACTATTATTTGATTCCTGTTTCAGTATAATCTTGTTTTCTGTTGTTCTTACTGTTTCCTTCCACATTATTATTTTCAGTATGATTACGCTTTTATTAAATTATCTCATAGTTTTATACACAGCTCACTTTGTCGCTGTGTTTTATCAATCACTGGAAAACTCAAGCAGCTTCGGTTTTCACGTACTGTGTCGGGAAAGTGTACCTACATCTACATCTACATTTATACTCCGCAAGCTACCCATCGGTGTGTGGCGGAGGGCACTTTACGTGCCACTGTCGTTACCTCCCTTTTCTGTTCCACTTGCGTATGGTTCGCGGGAAGAACGACTCCCGGAAAGCCTCCGTGCGCGCTCGAATCTCTCTAATTTTCATTCGTGATCTCCTCGGGAGGTATAAGTAGGGGGAAGCAAAATGTTCGATACCTCATCCAGAAACGCACCCTCTCGAAACCTGGACAGCAAGCTACACCGCGATGCAGAGCGCCTGTCTTGCAGAGTCTGCCACTTGAGTTTGTTAAACATCTCCGTAACGCTATCACGCTTACCAAATAACCCTGTGACGAAACGCGCCGCTCTTCTTTGGATCTTCTCTATCTCCTCCGTCAACCCGATCTGGTAAGGATCCACTCTGATGAGCAATACTCAAGTATAGGTCGAACGAGTGTTTTGTAAGCCACCTCCTTTGTTGATGGACTACATTTTCTAAGGACTCTTCCAATGCATCTCAACCTGGTACCCTCCTTACCAACAATTAATTTTATATGATCATTCCACTTCAAATCGTTCCGCACGCATACTCCCAGATATTTTACAGAAGTAACTGCTACCACTGTTTGTTCCGCTATCATATAATCATACAATAAGGGATCCTTCTTTCTATGTATTCGCAATACATTACATTTGTCTATGTTAAGGGTCAGTTGCCACTCCCTGCACCAAGTGCCTATCCGCTGCAGATCTTCCTGCATTTCGCTACAATTTTCTAATGCTGCAACTTCTCTGTATACTACAGCATCATCCGCGAAAAGCCGCATGGAACTTCCGACACTATCTACTAGGTCATTTATATATATTGTGAAAAGCAATGGTCCCATAACACTCCCATGTGGCTCGCCAGAGGTTACTTTAACGTTTGTAGACGTCTCTCCATTGAGAACAACATGCTGTGTTCTGTTTGCTAAAAACTCTTCTATCCAGCCACAGAGCTGGTCTGATATTCCGTAGGCTCTTACTTTGTTTATCAGGCGACAGTGCGGAACTGTATCGAACGCCTTCCGGAAGTCAAGGAAAATAGCATATACCTGGGAGCCTGTATCTAATATTTTCTGGGTCTCATGAACAAATAAAGCGAGTTGGGTCTCACACGATCGCTGTTTCCGGAATCCATGTTGATTCCTACAGAGTAGATTCTGGGTTTCCAGAAACGACATGATACGCGAGCGAAAAATATGTTCTAAAATTCCACAACAGATCGACGTCAGAGTTTTAGGTCTATAGTTTTGCGCATCTGCTCAACGACCCTTCTTGAAGACTGGAAGTACCTGTGCTCTTTTCCAATCATTTGGAACCTTCCGTTTCTCTAGAGACTTGCGGTACACAGCTGTTAGAAGGGGGGGGGGGGGCAAGTTCTTTCTCGTACTCTGTGTAGAATCGAATTGGTATCCCGTCAGGTCCAGTGGACTTTCCTCTGTTGAGTGATTCCAGTTGCTTTTCTATTCCTTGGACACTTGATTCGATGTCAGTCATTTTTTTCGTTTGTGCGAGGATTTAGAGAAGAAACTGCAGTGAGGTCTTCCTCTGTGAAACAACTTTGGAAAAAGGTGTTTCGTATTTCAGCTTTACGCGTGTCATCCTCTGTTTCAATGCCATCATCATCCCGGAGTGTCTGGATATGCTGTTTCGAGCCACTTACTGATTTAACGTAAGACCAGAACCTGGGTTCTGGGTCATGCCAGATTATAGCGGAAATGACTCGTGACAGCTCCACCCTGCAGCTCACGCAAATGTTCAGTCCTTGCCTCCCCACCTTACTCAGATCTGCTGCATATTTCAGTAGCTCAGTCTTCGTGTCATACTCCTGTCTGAGACATAGCTGAAGCTGAATATCCCTTCTACTTCTGTATGTCTTGATGGTTACATTTTTCTGAGACGTGAGAGATGTAATTGAAGAGGGGACGGTGTGGCAACATACACTCCTGGAAATGGAAAAAAGAACACATTGACACCGGTGTGTCAGACCCACCATACTTGCTCCGGACACTGCGAGAGGGCTGTACAAGCAATGATCACACGCACGGCACAGCGGACACACCAGGAACCGTGGTGTTGGCCGTCGAATGGCGCTAGCTGCGCAGCATTTGTGCACCGCCGCCGTCAGTGTCAGCCAGTTTGCCGTGGCATACGGAGCTCCATCGCAGTCTTTAACACTGGTAGCATGCCGCGACAGCGTGGACGTGAACCGTATGTGCAGTTGACGGACTTTGAGCGAGGGCGTATAGTGGGCATGCGGGAGGCCGGGTGGACGTACCGCCGAATTGCTCAACACGTGGGGCGTGAGGTCTCCAAAGTACATCGATGTTGTCGCCAGTGGTCGGCGGAAGGTGCACGTGCCCGTCGACCTGGGACCGGACCGCAGCGACGCACGGATGCACGCCAAGACCGTAGGATCCTACGCAGTGCCGTAGGGGACCGCACCGCCACTTCCCAGCAAATTAGGGACACTGTTGCTCCTGGGGTATCGGCGAGGACCATTCGCAACCGTCTCCATGAAGCTGGGCTACGGTCCCGCACACCGTTAGGCCGTCTTCCGCTCACACCCCAACATCGTGCAGCCCGCCTCCAGTGGTGTCGCGACAGGCGTGAATGGAGGGACGAATGGAGACGTGTCGTCTTCAGCGATGAGAGTCGCTTCTGCCTTGGTGCCAATGATGGTCGTATGCGTGTTTGGCGCCGTGCAGGTGAGCGCCACAATCAGGACTGCATACGACCGAGGCACACAGGGCCAACACCCGGCATCATGATGTGGGGAGCGATCTCCTACACTGGCCGTACACCACTGGTGATCGTCGAGGGGACACTGAATAGTGCACGGTACATCCAAACCGTCATCGAACCCATCGTTCTACCATTCCTAGACCGGCAAGGGAACTTGCTGTTCCAACAGGACAATGCACGTCCGCATGTATCCCGTGCCACCCAATGTGCCCTAGAAGGTGTAAGTCAACTACCCTGGCCAGCAAGATCTCCGGATCTGTCCCCCATTGAACATGTTTGGGACTGGATGAAGCGTCGTCTCACGCGGTCTGCACGTCCAGCACGAACGCTGGTCCAACTGAGGCGCCAGGTGGAAATGGCATGGCAAGCCGTTCCACAGGACTACATCCAGCATCTCTACGATCGTCTCCATGGGAGAATAGCAGCCTGCATTGCTGCGAAAGGTGGATATACACTGTACTAGTGCCGACATTGTGCATGCTCTGTTGCCTGTGTCTATGTGCCTGTGGTTCTGTCAGTGTGATCATGTGATGTATCTGACCCCAGGAATGCGTCAATAAAGTTTCCCCTTCCTGGGACAATGAATTCACGGTGTTCTTATTTCAATTTCCAGGAGTGTATATACGCGCAAATTTGTTCCACAAAGTCGTGCTCATGTCCAAGACCGAAGACAAACAGACCGAATACATGTCCATTGAAATTGAACCTCTCAACAGAAAGTGTCTCACCTGTGTAATATAGTCCAGCTCTCTAGCTTTAAATCTGCACTCTCGAATAGTGAATCTTCATATGAACACATAATTGTAGGCTGAGAAATGAATAAAAATTTTCTAAACAATATATCTTCTGTAGCAAAATTCACACTCGTGCATTCCTGCTCAAACCTTACACTGAGTCCACTTGGGCCTACTCACCATACAGCTGACTCTCATATGTTTGTCGGTATTTTCATAAGCATATGTCAAAATAGAGTAATTCGCGCAGATAAGATCTCTCCACCAGGCTGGTCCACCCATGACGTAACATTCGTAACATACTCGTTGCGATTCCCGAAGAACAAACAACAAGTGGCGAGTTTTAGAGATTTTCAACGCATAAACATGTCTGAACTTAATAGGTGACGCCTACGATATTTTTTGCGGACAATGGTAAGAAATAACTTCGGCATAAATAATGAAGTATTTAATTTTACCGAGAGCCTTAATAATTTATACGATAAACACGCTCATCTAAAAACATTAAGAGTAAGAAGAAAAACCTGCACCATGGCTTACAGACATCTGAATCACCTTATGTGTGTCAGAGACGCAATACACAGGACATTCAAACGGCACCCGACCTTTGGTAAGCATCTCAGCTACAAGCAACTATGCAACCGAATTAATCAATCTGTGAGCAATGCAAAACTTAGGTATTTCCACTCACTGTCCCATGGTAAAATCTACGAGGCCTAGGAATAGACAAACCTAAATCTACAGCTGAACCAAGAGTTCCTATTGAGGATGAAATGACTATTTCGCAACGCCGATATCTATAATTGAAGAACTCATATGGCCACAAATCATCGACTCCCACAAAGTATCAGTGGTTGGAAGAAACGAAATTTATTTTCTGCAACCCATAAGCCCTAACACGGTCAGGAAGCCCGTTGTGCTTACACGTTCGGCAGCCGCAGTACATAATAAAACAACAGTGCAAATGATCGATATTCTCGTCGAGCCTCTACGGTCCAAAATAACTCACAATCAGCATCAAATTCATAAAACAGTTACCCAAGAAGAAATCTTCCAAACGACCTTCCCACTACAGGCCCGTTTTCATTCTACCAGCATTATCCTTGGCTTTTGAATACATAGTCTACGAACGTCTTACCAATTATTTAACATCAGATAATCTTTTACATGCATGTAAGTCGGGTTCCTGGCAAAATCGCAGAACGACGACAGCTCTTATAAAAGTGACTGACCAACTGAAACAAGCTGTGGACAAATAACATGTGACTATTATGTGCTTTTTGGATTGCAAAGCTTTTGGCGCTTTTGACATTATATTCTACTTGCTAAACTCATGAGTCAAAATTTGTCTTCAAGTGCTGTACAATGTTTCCTCTTATACCTTACATCCCACCAACAGTGAGTAATGATTAGAACTAAAAGGTCACAACGGAGTGATGTAGTATCAGGGAGTAGCATAGCTGGGCCAGTTCATGGACAAATACACTGATGACGTCATGGATAATGTAATCGATGAGCGTGGGATTCACCCACTGCCCCCCTTCCCTCCCCAGTCTGACAAATGCCTATCGCCCTATGTATAAAACGGTAAAACGGCGGGGAATTCAAATTTTGGTGTGAAATTAAAAAATACCCCAATTGCGTTAGTGTGTTTCCTATGGAAGTAAGGTTGTGGTCCTAAGAATGTAATGCTGGGAAATTCAGTATTATGCATCATCATGTTGGGTGACTTGGATTAGTGAGATAGGCTCTGCAACATCACAATCCAGTTGAGACCTGTTGGGCTATTTGCAGCAGTGTAGAATTCTGGTATACTGCCCCACAACTGGAGTACTGACACTGGCTCTGTGACATCACAGTCCTGCTCTCACCTGTTGGGCTATTTTTATCATTGTGGTTTCTGACCTATTGGCCCAGACTTGAGATACTAGAATGGGTTCTATGATGTCACAATCCAAGTTCCAGAATACTGGCACTACGACGTCTGTTTCCTTGCCAACTGTTCACACAGAGGTGTATTGTCACTGCTTCTCATAACTCTAGGTTTGAGTCTCTCTACAAGTGCCTTTATCTAAACGACCACCAGGAGCGACAGACCTTCTGGGTACACCACCTCTTGACTTATTCCCATAAGTTAAAGTTCAAACTGTACACCATATGGAGGAAGCACTTTCATCTTTATTTAAACAAATGCCTTTATAGGGGGAGCTCCCTTTCCACAGTCAAGAAGTCCTCCACTCCGCAGCACTAACACTTCCAGAAGGTAGGCAGAACTGTCAACCACTGGGCTCACTAAGACATAAGAGTCTGGTTGCTGACAGTTAGCACACCGTCTGTCAGTGACAGCTCCACTCAGAGAGGTACACCTTACACATACTACCAATTCGATAACCTAACGGCAAATGGAATATAGAAAGTCCGATTTCAAACGCTATGGTAGACATTTGCGTGGTGGCTCTGAAGCCAAAAAGATGGATTCTAAGAAGCTAAGCTTGTAAAATTTGCCAAAAAAGAATTTTTGTGTTGAATGGATGGTGGCTATTTACCATCAGTAACATACTCAACATGATAGAGCCATTCTTTTTCTCCATTACTGATATTTCATACCCCCTCACCCCATATGAATGGGTGAGGGAGGTGGGGGGAGGATGTCATCGGTTCAGTCAACCTGTTATTCAGCCAACTGACAAGAAAATTTAAATCAGATGAAATAATAATAAACAGAAAGGAGAGATATTAACAATGAATTTAAAACTTTTTAAAAGTGGAAATAAAACAGAAGTTTTTATATGTGAGATATGACTTCTTTCATTTTTAGTTAAAAAAAGTTGTAATAAAAGGTAAAAAAAGGACATTTAAAAAAATCTTTATGCAGAACACTGATGTTAAAAAGAAGCATTTTACTGAAACTAAGGCTGTTGAAGGGGGTAGGTTGATCGTTGAGGAGGGTAGAAGGTAAATGTTGTATGGATGTAGGACTGGTGTGTATGTATAAGTCGGGTAGGAGTGGCTTTTGGGATGCAAGAGGGGTTCTACATCTACATCTACATCTACATCCATACTCCGCAAGCCACCTGACGGTGTGTGGCGGAGGGTGAGGCTAAAATTTTTAGGAGGAAAAGCAGTTAGGGATAGAAGCGTGCAAGGGGAAAAGGGGGTGAAGAAAATATGGAGAGGGGAGGGATAGGGAGCCTTGATGAGATGGAATAGGTGAAGATGGTGTTAAGTTGATAGGAGGGGTGAATATCAGGATGCAGTTCATGGTCTGAGAGGGGAGAAGGTTGAAGTTCCTTTGGAAGAGTGTGTGGAGGGTGCATAGGTGTAGGTCTAGTGGGATGTGTTGGTAGAGGCACAGCAACTCACAGGGGTCGTAAAGTAGAGAGGGAGCTACAGAATTATTGGAGTCGAGTTTGTGGATGATGTAGGTTGTTCAGAGGTGTTCAGTGTGAGGGAGGAGAGGTGGTAAAGTGATGAGTTGGTAAAGGATCCATGTGGTGGAAGGTTGTCGGATGCAGAAGGCAAAGTGGACTGCATGCATTAAAGGATTTGGGTGGACTTATAGAACTTACGCATTTGCAAAGTAAGGGATGGGTTGGATCAAGGTTTTGTAAATGTGGAAGATAGTGGAGGTATGTAATACCCAAGTTCGGCCAGTTAGTAGTTTGAGTCTACTGTGGACCTTTTGTTGGATGGTTAATAGATGAGGGTTACACATTAGCTGCCAGTCATTGGTTAGTCCAAGATTTTAGTGTGTTAATTAACTGCGTATTGCAGTTGTAAATGGTGAGGTAGAAGTCATGGAGATGTAAGGTGTGGGTGGGGTGTCCTAAACTTATTACCTGAGTTTTGGATGGGTTGGTCTTCAAGAGCCATTGGAGTTACACCAGGAGGTAAACTGATTGAGGTAGTTTCGGAGGGTTCATTGAGATTTCTGGAGTGTAGAATAAAGGGCGAGGAAAGCAGAATCATCAGCATACTGAAGGACTGGTGGAGGTGGTTTGAGAATATCAACGGTGTAAAGGAGAGGAGAGAGGACAGCTCATTGAGGCACGCCTGCAGTGGACTGGAGCATATGGGAACTGGCTTTGTTAATTGTGACAAAGAATGAGTGATTAGAGAGGAAAGATGCAGTAAGGGGACATAATTAATTGAAAATGCGTAGGTCTCGAGTTTGAAGAGAAGACCACAATGCCGTACACAGTTATAGGCTGTTTCCAGGTCGAGGAAGACAGGTGTTGAGATGATGGTATAAGAGGTGGATGTGGTGCAGGAGCTGGTCATTAGAGGAGAAGTTGGTGCAGAAGCCACACTGGTTAAAGCGAAGGAGGCAGTGTTGGTTCAGGTGTCGATGGATATCTTGGGAGAGAATAGATTTTAAGACCTTGCTGAATACTGAGATGAGGGAGATAGGGTGGTAGGAGGAGGGATCAGTAGGGGGCTTATACAGTTTGAGGAAAAGTAGGATTTTGGAGGTTTTCCACAGTTCAGGATAGTGGAGAGGATAGAGGTATAAAGAAAGGGTTGCGAAGCTGGCTAAAAAGAGAGAGGGGTTAAGGTGTCGATAGGTTATGTGGTCATGACCAGAGGATGTGTGGCATTTTCTGTGAAGTGCTTGTTTTATGTCATATGCTGTAATTGGGTTGTTTAATTCCATTAGAGGTATGTTGTCCAAGTACTGGTAGCAGGGACTTAGGGCTGGGACAGTGGTATTTGTGCATACATGGATGGTAGGGAAGAGGGAGTAATCAAAATGAGAGTCGTCCGAGATTGAGAAGATTTCAGAGAGATAGGATGTAAAGCGGCCAGTTTTGCCCTGGTTGTCAGGTAATGGATGGTTGTAGTGAAGGAGCAGGTAATGAGGGATGGAATGGTTGCAGTGAGTCAGTGGAATGCTCTCCAGTACTTGGAAGAATTAATGGTGATTGTAGTGTTGAGTCTGGTGCATGCCTGACGCCAGTCTCAGAGTTTTTTAGCGTTGAGTAAATTTCTGATGTGTCTCTGTATTTGCCAGTGGCATGTAAGTGTATCCTGGACTGCAGTCCTTAGGAAGCCTGATATAAGCGACAAGACGCTCAGGGGCTTGTGGGAGGAGAGTAGGATTATGTGGATATCTACATCTACATACATAATGCGCAATCCAACATACGGTGCGTGGTGGAAGGTACCTCGTACCACAACTAGCATCTTCTCTCCCTGTTCCGCTCCCATACAAAACGAGGCAAAAATGACTGCCTATATGCCTCTGTACGAGCCCTAATCTCTCTTATCTTATCTTTGTGATCTTTCTGCGAAATGTAAGTTGGCGGCAGTAAAATTGTACTGCAGTCAGCCTCAAATGCTGGTTCTCTAAATTTCCTCAGTAGCGATTCACCAAAAGAACGCCTCCTTTCCTCTAGCTAGAGACTCCCACCCGAGTTCCTGAACCATTTCCGTAACACTCGCGTGATGATCAAACCTACCAGTAACAAATCTAGCAGCCCGCCTCTCAATTGCTTCTATGTCCTCCCTCAATCCGACCAGATAGGGATCCCAAACACTCGAGCAGTACTCAAGAATAGGTCATATTAGTGTTTTATAAGCGGTCTCCTTTGCAGATGAACCACATCTTCCCAAAATTCTACCAATGAACCGAAGACGACTATCCGCCTTCCCCACAACTTCCATTACATGTTTGTCCCACTTCATATCGCTCTGCAACGCCAAAATATTTAATCGACATGACTGTATCAAGCGCTACACTACTAATGGAGTATTCAAACATTACAGGATTCTTTTACCTATTCATCTGCATTAATTTTCATTTATCTATATTTAGAGTTAGCTGCCATTCTGTACATCGATCATAAATCCTGCCCAAGTTATCTTGTATCCTCCTACAGTCGCTCAACGACGACACCTTCCCGTACGCCACGGCATCATCAGCAAACAGCCGCACATTGCTATCCATCCTATCCAAAAGATCATTTATGTAGATAGAAAACAACAGCGGACCTACCACACTTCCCTGGGGCATTCCAGATGATACCCTCACCTCCGATGAACACTCACCATCGAGGACAACGTACTGGGTTCTATTACTTAAGAAGTCTTCGAGCCACTCACATACTTGGGAACCAATCCCATATGCTCGTACCTTAGTTAGGAGTCTGCAGTGGGGCACCGAGTCAAACACTTTCCGGAAGTCAAGGAATATGGAATCCGCCTGATACCCTTCATCCATGGTTCGCAAGATATCATGTGAAAAAAGGGCGAGTTGCGTTTCGCAGGAGCGATGCTTTCTAAAGCCATGCTGATGCGTGGACAGCAGCTTCTCTGTCTCAAGGAAATTCATTATATTCTAACTGAGAATATGTTCGAGAATCCTGCAACAAACCGATGTTAAGGATATTAGTCTGTAATTTTGAGGATCCGTCCTTCTACCCTTCTTATATACAGGCGTCACCTGCGCTTTATTCCAGTCCCTCGGGACTTTACGTTGGGCAAGAGATTTGCGATAAATGCAAGCTAAGTAAGGAGCCAATGCAGTAGAGTACTCTCTGTAAAACCGAATTGGAATCCCATCAGGACCCGGCGATTTATTTATTTTCAACTCATTCAGCTGCTTCACAACCCCAAGGATGTCTATCACTATGTCCTCCATACGGGAATCTGTACGAGACTCAAACGGCGGCATGTTTGTACGATCCTCCTGCGTGAAAGATTTCTCAAATGCTAAATTTAAAATTTCAGCTTTCGTTTTGCTGTCTTCCGTTGCCAGGCCAGACTGATCAGTGAGTGACTGGATGGAAGCCTTTGACCCGCTTACCGATTTTACGAGCGGTTCTAGGCGCTACAGTCTGGAACCGCGCGACCTCTACGGTCGCAGGTTCTAATCCTGCCTCGGGCATGGATGTTTGTGATGTCCTTAGGTTAGTTAGGTTTAAGTAGTTCTAAGTTCTAGGGGACTGATGACCTCAGAAGTAAAGTCCCATAGTGCTCAGAGCCATTTGACCCATTCTGAACCGCTTTTACGTAAGACGAGAATTTCCTTGGGTTTTCAGCAAGATCTTTTGATAAGGTATGACGGTGGTAGTGGTTGAATGCTTCGCGCATCGCTCTTTTTACAGCAGCACGAATCTCTACTAACTTTTGCCTGTCCTCATTATCCCGATCTTTCTTGTACCGCGAGTGCAACTGCCTTTGCTTCCTGAGCATTCTCCGATTTGCGCTGTTAAACCACGGTGGGTCTTTTCCGTCCGTAACCCACTTTTTCGGCACATACTTCTCCAATGCGTGATTTACAATGTGTTTAAAATGTGCCCATAATTCTTCCACGTCCATCGTACCGGAAGTAAATGAAGTCGATTCATTTACTAAGTGGGATGCTAACAACTGCTTATATGCTCTTTCTAGTAAGAATACTCTTCTAACCTTTTTGATCGACTTTTGAACTTTTGTAACCATAGTCGTAATGACAACATTATGATCACTAATCCCTGTCTCAACACTGACACCGTCGATGAGGTCTGGTCTGTTCGTGGCTACCAGATGTAAAATATTTCCATTATGCATTGGCTGTCGATTTAGCTGCTCAAGACAGTTTTCGGATAATGTGTTCAAAAGTAATTCACACAACGGCTTGTCTTTACCACCTGTAATGAATCCATAGACATCCCAGTCTATACTAGGTAGGTTGAGGTCTTGGTAGGGATGTGGGTGTTATAGCATCCAACAATGTCTGCTGATATCTGCTGCAGGAAGATAATGGCATAGGGGACTTTGTCAGATTTCTGGAAGGTGATGGTGTGGCTTTTAGTGTGGGTACCTAATGGATTCCCAGTAGGCATTCCAGTTGACATGGAAGTAATCATGGACAGCATTTGGAGGAGGCTGGGATGGGGTACATGGGGATGAGGTAGTGTGTAGGAGATGGTGAGGAGAACAGGTAGGTGCTTGCTTCTAATTGGATCGAGGATATCTGCAATGAGGCATCCAAGGAGGATGGAGGATGCTAGGATGACATCTGGGGTGGTAGTGCTTCCAGGATGGGTATGGTGTGGGGTGGGGACATTGTGACCTTGGAGGGAGTCTGTAAACTGACACCACCAATTGAGTTCTGCAGATGATCTACTGTGGATGCTGAGGTCAGTGACAATAATATTGGTGGAAAAGGTATGGTGTATGTGCCTGAAAAAATCTCTGTTGAGGGGATGATTAGGTCATATGCAGATAGTAGCAGAGGTGACAATCAGGGTTTTGTAGAAGAATATAAGGATAAGGGGCTCAGTGGGATTATCAAATAAGAGTTGTGGTGACCAATTGCAATTCCACCTCAGGCCAGGGGAAGGGGATTATCTGTCTGGTAGAGAATATAGGGAGAGATTCGGATGGTGTGATAGGTTTGAAGGAACAATAAGGTACAGACGTCGTATTGGGACAGAGCGTGCATTAAGAGGGGCTTGTTTTTTGGTAGGAAGAGGATGCTTTGGTATAGGACGCTATATTGCTGTCAAGCCCTGATGAGAGCCTGGGGGGTGGGTGACTGAGTGAAGAAGCTTAAATGAGAGTGCCGAGATGGGTAAAGAAGAAGTGGATTTGGTTTCAGGTGTAGGTTGCTTGGGAATTGAGGTGGAAGACTGAGTGGGCAGTGAGGCATATTTGTTGTAGTACATGGAGTTGTTGGAAGGGGTGAATATTTTTGAGGATGATGGTGAAGAATTTGATTATGTCTTCGTTAGTAGGAGTTTGGTGGAGGGAGTTATTGGCATGGATAAGATAATCAGTAGGATGGAAGGGTTCTGTTAATTCCAGTTTGACGGTTGGGAGTTTAGCTTTGCACTTGGTGAAGTAGGTATGGTGGGAATCATTGCAGGTGTTGCAGGTGGGAGGGGAGGTGAGGTTGGGACATTGTTGGAGGAAGTGGTAGTCATCACAGTGAGAACAGGTGAGAGGATGTTAAAAGTCAGGAGTGAGGAGGTCATTGCAAATGAGGCTTTTTGGTAATGGTAGGACTGTTGAAAGATTTGGAAGGTTCAATTTGATGCCAGCTATTGTGTATCAGGGCTTCCTCACTAAGGAGGTGATTAGAGGTGGGGGCAGACTCTCTGAAGACTTGCACGAGGAAGGTAGGATCTGCGTTTTTGTAGATACAACTGACTGTGTCGATCTCTAAAGCAAGATAGGAATTGAGTTCAGAGACCACCTCCTCTGCCCGGATATCAGGGCCAATCTTTGTCATCACAGCAGTGAATCTGCGAGGGGAGGGGGGGGGGGGGTGAGGAGGCTGGTGCTGCTTGGATGTGCTGGTAATGCTGAAAGAAGTGAGGGAGACATGAGGGCCAAAGGTAATACGAAGGATTTTGAGGAGGAAATCGAAGTGGAAGTTGGGATTCGTGGATTTGATGAGGACAGAATCTTTGTGGGGATGATTTGAGCGATGAGAAATTGATGAATTTGGGGTCAGTATGGGGGAGAATGAAAGTGAAAACAGCCATAGGAGAAGGTGCAGGGGAGGGAGCAGTGTCCCTGTGTTTGCTAGGATCGAGAGTTGTTTGTGGTTTTTTGATTATAGTACTAGTAGTGGGGTCTGCATTAGGGCACTTCTGTGGTTTTTTGTCGTTGTGGGATGGGATTGGGATTGACGATATGGGGACATGTCGCTGAGCAGATCTTTCCATTGGGCTGGAGTTGGTACAGCGGCTTGTTGACTGTAGATGAAGTGATAGTAGGCTACGGTGGCGACAGCAACAGTGACGATGATGGCAGTGTGCAGTAAGACAAAGGCGGCCACAATAGAATGATGATACACAAGGAGATGATAATGAACACACACATGCACACACAGAAGAAAGTCTCAATGACACAAGCAAACAACACAGACACACAGATATGGATGTGGAGCATAGGAGAGTGGCGCCTAGCAGTCTACACAACAACAACAGTAGCAATAACTGAACTAGTGCTAGACATTTCCTGTCAGTTAGTGCTGATGGTCACAGAGCCATCTTTTCTTTCTTTACTGTCATTTCATTCCCCTGCTACACATGGGCAGGGAAGCCTGGCAGCGGCACAACCTGCCGCTCTTCAGCTGAGTGGCATTACAAAAAAGAAAAAGAGGATATTTACACATAAAAAATGGCGGAAACAGGGGGATATAAAACATAGTGAATGGAGACAACGGAACTTAAGATATACACTGACATGGGGACGTTCATTGGGGGACAGTTAAAAAAGTCGATATAAAGTTAAAAGAACACAGTTGGCGATTTGTGGAGCACTTAAAATACACTGGAGTCACACACACATGCTAAAAAACGTCCACAGTATAAAAACACAGAGAACGAGAGACACAAGAAAACACTGTAACCCATGGAGCACATGTGAAGAATAAAAACTGCCAGGAGGGGCATGATGAGGGACAGGAGGCCTGAGAGGAGGGAAAAAGAGGGGAGAGGAAGGTGCAGTGGGGGTGGGGGCTGGAGGGGGTGGGAGGAAAAGAAAAAAGATGTTTCAGGGGTGCACCACGAGGCAGGAGACTGCTGGGGCAGGAGATGGAAGGCAAGTCAGGAGGGAGCACAGAGACACAGTAGGTGGAACAGGAAAGGGAGGGGAGTGTAAGAGGGTGGAAAACAGCTCAGAGGAAGGGAAGAGGAGAGGGAAGGAGTTCTGAGGAGTAGGAGGGGGAAGGTGGAGTTAGACTTGGTAGGAGGGGTAGAGATCAGGGCGAAGCCCATCATGCGGGAGGGGTAGGTGCTGGAAGTTGCATTGGGAAAGGAGGTGCAGTGTGTGGTGATGGAGGGGGGGGGGCACAACGGTAAAGGTGTGGTAACAGACTGGGGGTAGAGAGGATAGAAGACACCAGGGGGGTGGGGGAGCTCAAGTCGACAGGCGATGTACAGGGTACGGATGTGTTCGAGGAAAAGGAGAAGATGTGGGAAGGAGATGGGTCATAGAGGATCTGCGTGGTGGACCGAAGGCAGATATGGAGGGCAAGGCAAAAGGCATGGCGTTGAAGGATTTGGAGGGCCTTATAAAATTTGGGAGGAGCAGAAATTCAAGTGGCACTGCCATAACAAAGGATGGCGCAGATCAAGGATCTGTAGGTGTGAAGGATGGTGGAAGGATGCAGTCCCCATGTCTGGATGGACAGGAGTTTCAGGAGGAGGAGTCGATTTTGGGCTTTGTGTTGGATCATAAGGAGATGGGGAGTCCAGGTGAGGTGATGGTCAGAGGTGAGACCCAGGTATTTAAAGGTAGGAGTGAGGTGGATAGGATGACCATAAATGGTGAGATAATACCGTGGAGCCAGAAGGAGAAGGGGGTATGACCTATGAAGATTGCCTGGGCGTTGGAAGGGTTGACGCGAAGGAGCCACTGGTTGCACCAGGCGGTGGACTGGTTGAGGTGGGTTTGAAGGGTACATTGGGAATGTTAAAGGGTAGGATAAAGGGCTGGGAAGACGGTGTCATCAGAAAATTGGAGGAGGTGAACAGGCAGGGGAGGTTTGGGCCTATCAGCTGTATACAGGAGATAGAGGTGAGGGGAAAGACAGAGCCTTTGGGCATGCCGGCATTGGGATAGAAAGTACAGGAGCTGGTATTGTGTATAATGATATAGGAGGTATGATGGGATAGGAAGGCAGCAACGAGATGAACGAAATTGAAGAGGAGAGCATAGGTCTGGATTTTAAAGAGGATCCCACAATGCCAGACACAGTTGTACGCATTCTGGAGGTCTAGAGAGAAACAAAGATAGCAGAGCAACAGAAGTTAAGTTGGAGGGAAAGGAAATTGGCAAGGTTGAGGAGCTGATCGTCAGTTGAGAAGGAGGGTCAGAAGCCACACAGGGTAAGGGGAAGGAGATGGTGCTGGTTAATGTGATGATGAATATGGCGGGAGAGGATGGACTTGAAGACCTTACTAAACACGGAGGTGAGGCAGATGGGATGATAGGGAGAGGTGTCAGAGGGGGTTTGTTGGGTTTAGGGAACAGCAGGGCATGGGAAATCTTCCTCAGGTCATGGTAAAAGCTGGTGGAGAGAAGGATGTTGTACAAGGTACCAAGGGCACCCAGGAAGGAGGGGGGGGGGTTCCTTGAGAGGGCGGTAGGTGACACCGTCGTGACTATGGGTGCTGTTGCGACTGGATCGGAGGACGAGTTTGATGTCATGCACGGTGATGAGAGTGTTTATGTCTGAGGGGGGTAACTGATCTAAGTATGGGAAACTAGGAGAGACTGGCGTGACAGAGGTATTAGTGTGTTCAGTGATGCCAGCCAGAGTGGCCGTGCGGTTCTAGGCACTATAGTCTGGAACCGAGCGGCCGCTATGGTCGCAGGTTCGAATCCTGCCTCGGGCATGGATGTGTGCGATGTCCTTAGGTTAGTTAGGTTTAATTAGTTCTAAGTTCTAGGCGACTGATGACCTCAGAAGTTAAGTCGCATAGTGCTCAGAGCCATTTTGTTCAGTGACAGTGGGGAAGAGATAGTAATCAAAATGAGTATCCTCAGGAATGTAGAAGACCTTGAAGAGGTGGGAATCAAATGGTTAGCTTTACTGAGGTTGTCAGGGAAGAGGCAGTTGTCGTCGAGAGGAGGGTAATGCAGGATGGGATACCAGTACCTGGGGGAGCTGACAGGGAGGACAGAGTTGAAGTGTGTACACGTCTGGCTTTGTCCTGTTCTTGCTAGTGTTTGCTATGTTAAGGATTCGCCTTGTGAGGCTGTTCTTTTTCATCCTGCTGATGTGTCCATAAAATTTCATACTTCTCGTTGTAAAGGTGCCCATTATTATTTCTATCTCTACGTAGATCTCTTTTGTTAGCCTCTTTATCCTATTTCCTTCACGAAATACTGGCCCATATATTTTCCTCGGAATTTTTCCTTCTTGCTTTTCAGTCTGTCTAATTTTGGTATGACCAAGAATCACTGTAGTTTCAGCAGCGTAGAGTGCTTCTGGTAGAACCATTGTGTTGTAATGCTTTAGTTTTGCATTGACAGAAATAGATGTTTTATTGTAGTGATTCCAAGTGAGCTTATATGCTTTCTGTAAGTCGGAAATTCTTTCTTGATTGGCTTTGTAGTTCAGTCCTGATGGTTGGATTAGCTCTCCTAGATATCTGAAGTGCACGTCTCATGCCACTTTGCTGTTCTGATTTGTAATGGGGAGATTATATGCATGCTTGCTTTCGATGTATTGAATCTTGTTAGAGATTTGTAGGCCAGTATTCTGTGAGATTTCGTGAAGATTCTCCCTTGCAGGTTTGGCTTCTTCTCTACTGTTGGTCAGAATGGCAAGATCGTCCGCGAAAGCCAGATACTTCACATTGATTCTCTGCTATTCTTTAAACCTGAGTTGAATTCCCTTTATTTCCTTTTCCCATGTCCTCACAATTTTCCCCTGGACCACGTTAAATAGAAGGGGGAGAGACCATCTCTTTGTTGTAAAGCACAAGACTACATCTGGAAGACGGCTTTCTCTTCTTGTGTAACACAGAATCGACGCTGTAATATATACCGATGTGCTATTCAACAGTCGTTCCCATTTTTCAAGGACTGTTAGTAAATATCACATATTTTCTGATTACTGTAGAATCGATACCGCATTGCTCGCGGTATTTCGACGTCTGACTAAGAAATCCAGAGAAAAAATCTGATGTCATTCATTATACATCGCATAAAACACATCAGTCCATGTAGTAACGGTACTTCAGGGGCGTCCTTACATGAAATCTGTATCATTCTCCTACCTGCCTCAACTGTGGATTCTGTAAAATTTAGCATAAATGTTCCGCGAAATAAACGTCCACATGCCTCTGAATTGCCTTGTAATCGGCGGAATCGATGTGCTACATTCTCGCATTGTAATGTCCGATCTGAGATAAATTTAGGATCGTGCATATTTGTCAAACAACCCTGAAAATTTTACATGCGCATCTGTCATATAAACCCCTGAAAAATAATACATGTCATCAAACAGATGTGCCACCTCCCGTCAAACGATTATGATCACGGAAACCTGGCAAAGTTCTCTGATTTCGTGAAGTACAGCTCTTATTGTAAAATAATATGCATTACAGGATGGATTCTAAATTTTTCGTGACAAATCCAAAATGTGTTAAAGCCATCAGCAACATTCTGTTCTTTTGTAGCACCAAATCGCCGCTGCAGTACACACTGAGATGACAAATGTCATGGGATATCTTCTAATATTGTGTCGGACTTCCTTTTGCCCGGCTTGGTGCATTGAACGGAGATTACACTGAAAAATAGGGATAAAACAACCTGCTGTCAGAAAAAAAGCGTTGTGTCTTTTATTGAAAGCCTCTCATACATAGATTTTGATTCAGTTTTACTTTATTTTATATATGGAGCTGGTCTTGCCAGTAACTATTAATCACATAAAAGTTTTGCAACTAACTGGTGGAAAAGAAAGGCTAAATTAATACTATTTTTGAAAATATTTTAGGAGTGAGACCATCCACAGAATAGCTGTAGCACTGAGTTGTCAACCAGCACACACAAAAGACAAAGAAAATTTGCTAGTTATCAAGCTAGACTACACACACACACACACACACACATGCGCGCACGCGTGCACACACACATGCAAGCATACACGCACACATCCGCGCACGCATGTGCATTTTTGCACACATACACGAGCGTGCAGGTACACACACTCCAGACAACTCACAAATGCTCTGCTATGTTGTACTGGCTGAACACACGTCTGGGATTGCATTGCGATAGGTGGACTAGAGTAGAGTGTGGATTGTGTTTGATGTCGTGGGCAGGGGAGAGAGATATGGGAGGCAGGATGAGAGGTTCAGGACGGGTAGCTGGCATCTTGGAAGGTGGCAGTAGGTTTGCTGGTTAGGAATGTGGGAGTTTGCTGTGGCAAGTGCATGGGCCAGGTAAGTGATACACAGGGACTAGAGCCGATCAGAGTGTCATTCAGGATGAACAGTGAAGCTGGTGCAGAGACGTGGATTGGGAGGGTATGACAGGAAAGAGGAAGGAGAAACGGTTGGGTAGAGGATGTAGGTTAGTGAACTTTGAGGCCAGGAGGTTTCAGGAGTGCCAGATATGTTGCAAGGATACCTCCCATCTGCACACTTCAGAAAAGATAGTGGCAGAGGGAAGTATCCAAATGGTCTGAGTTGTGAGACAGCCATTTAACTCAAGTATGTTGTGCTCAGCTGCATGTTGTGCAACTGGATGGACAATTTTCTTCCTGGCCACAGTTTCATGGACTGGATTAGGAAGTACTGGGTGGTTGGACTGGACAGGTCTTCCACAGGGATGTGAACCCTGTGGCAAGGGGAGGGAGTAGGAGTGGCATAGGTGTAGGTTGCATTGATGAGAGAATACCACTATAGGAGGGGTTGGGTTGTTTGGGGGAAGAGACCAAACTGCGAGGTCATCGGTCTCATCGGATTAGGGAAGGACAGGGAAGGAAATTGGTCGTGCCCTTTCAAAGGAACCATCCCAGCATTTGCCTGGAGCGATTTAGGGAAATCACAGGAAACCTAAATCAGGATGGCTGGACGCGGGATTGAACCGTTGTCCTCTCGAATGCGAGTCCAGTGTGCTAACCACTGCGCCATATCGCTCGGTCACTATAGGAGGGATGGGAAAGAACTTTGGCCAGGTATGTGATACACAGGGACCAGAGCTGGTCAGAGTGTCATTCAGGATGAACAGTGAAGCTGATGCAGAGATGTGGTTTGGGAGGGGATGACAGGAAAGCGGAAGGGAAAACGGTTAGGTCCAGTATACTGTGCCTCATTTCCAGGCAGGTTGTATGGGTGACAGTATAGCACTTTAGGAAGGGTGGGAAGGAACTTGGGTAGGACATCCCCGATTTCCAGCCATGATGATGGATTATCAAAGCCCTAATGAAGGATATGGTTCAACTGTTCCAGTTCTTGTTGGTACTGGGTAATGAGATACCGAAGGTGCTCCTGTGTAGCTGGTTCTTGGGTGTAGTGAGAGGATTAGAGGTGTGTGAGGATATGGCAAGAGAAATCTGCTTCTGGACTAGGTTTGGAGTAGTACCTGTCTCTGAAGGCCCTTGTGAAACCTTCAGCTTACAGGGCAATGGAGTCTGCAGGTAATCCATCCACTGGTGGCTGGGTTGTATGGGAGTGATTTTTTGGTGTGCAACAGGTGACAGCTGTTGAAATGTACGTACTGTTGGCAGTTATTGGATTTAATATGGACAGAGATACGGATGGAGTCATCAGAGAGGTGATGCCACAGTAGGACTAGGTGAGAGACAAGATGGGAGAGAAGATGTTGAGGTTTCGGAGGAATGAGGATATGGTGTCTTGGCCCCAAGTTCGGATGATGAAGGCGTCATCAGTGAACCTGAAACAGACAAGAGGTTTAGGGTTTTTGGAAGTTAGGAAGGTTTCCTCTAGAAGGCCCATAAAATGGTTGGCATGGGAAGATGCTGTTCGTGACTGTGCCGCAGGAATCTGAAGGATGTTGAAGGAGGTAGTGTTCAATAGCAGCTAGGCCATGGGTATGAGGGATGTTCATGTATGGGGAGATGGCATCAACAGTGATGAGTAGGAATCCAGGAGGTAAAGGGGTGGGCATGATGTAGAGTCTATGAAGGAAGTGGTTAGTAACTTTGATGTGAGATGCTGGGTTTCAGATAACTGGTTGGAGATATTGGTCAACCAGAGTAGAAATTCTTTTTGTAGGAGCACAATAACCACCTACAATGCAGCATCCAGAGCTGTGGGTTTTGTGTAGCATGTAGAAAGCGGAGGTGCAGGGTATCATTGGAGTGAGGACGGAGATGGTATCACAGGAGAGTTTCTGAGATGGGTGTAAGGATTTCAGTAGGGATTGAACACTATATTGTACTTCTGGGATAGGATCACTATGACAGTTATGTAGGTGGAGAAGTCAGAGAGTTGGCAGAATCCTTCTGTCAGTAGTCACTGTGATTCATGACAGTGGTGTCTGCAGGAAGGATGATTAGGTCAGGATATTATTTGAGGTTGCTGATGACTGTCCATTCTTCATTTTGCTCATTTTTGATGAATATCTCTTTTAAGTTACTACATTGCCACATGAGATTAATCCATGAGGTAACAAGCATAAACAAAATGACACTAGTGTTCAAGTCAGTCCAATAGGAGCTAATTCTAAGTGCACATTATGCTAAGTCGGACTTCTTGATTACTGCCTATGGGGTGACTCTATCAAGCAACTGTGAACCACATGAACAATGGTGTATATTTTGGTATCATCAGGTCATTTGTAATTGATACTGCACAGCATCATTGTGAGATTAGTAATTTAGTGGCTTGCTGTGAACTTGTTGGAGGTATGTGAGTTGTTGCCGATGTAGGTGTGACTGAGACCTTGCTTAGCATGTTTATATCATTAGTAAGTATTAAAAATTTTGAACTATCCATTAAAGTGTTAATTGAGGGAGTAATTTCATATATGTTTTCCAATTTTGGAATTAAAAACAATCTGTGCTGTCTCATTTTCATAATAACAAAAATGCATTCTGTTTTTCAGATACAAAAAAACTGGACTGCTATTTGTTTTTCATCATATATTTTTATGGGTTGGCGATGTGCACTAGAAATTCGTGAACTGACCATAACAAGTGATATGCAGATGTAATGGATAGTAACGAAAAACATTTAAGAGTTGACTTCTGAATCTCGCAAGTTTTGTAACACTCCAGGGTAAGTTATTTGCATATTTCATAGAACACTGCACATACTGACCACTTATATCAGTGACTTTGGTTGTAAGAGAGACTGGAACACAGTGGGTCATGGGGCATAGTGAGAAATTGTTAATATAAAATATAGGACTGCTAGGATGTCATCATAGTTTTGCAAATTTATCCTATACTCTCTCATCATTTAGAGGCCTGAGAAAACTAGATGAATTGTGACTTGTATGTTTTACCATGCTCCTCTGTAAATTTTGCCATCTCTTCTCAATTTTGTAGAAACCAAATGTCGAGAACGTAAGTACTTATCATAGGTATTGTCTCTTCATACAATATAAAGTACAGAATTATAACATCTGTGTATGACTGAATAAATATATTTAATTGTATTGATGCGGTATGGGGCAGAGTGTAAAATGTTTTCTGGACAGAGTCAGCATACGTGCAGAAAACAAAAGATGGTTTGCTATAGAGAAATAAAAACTAGTCTTGGTCTAACATCTGCTGAAGAAATGAAGAAAACTGTGAACAGTGTAATTCAAGATGGTGTGAAAGTTCTGGCAGCTGTAAAATGACATAAAATCCCTAGACAGACTCTAAAAAGAATAGTTATCTTGGTAATATACTGGTAAAAAAGGTGCAGTAGTTGGAAGTGTACCAGAAAATACTGATAATGATACAAACACGGCAGATATAACAGACAACAACACCATAAGCACTATCCAGCTGTAATCCTCCCTGTGACTAGTACCATTTTAAACAGTTCAAGACACTTGGTATCACCAAAGGAAACTCGACCTTTTTGAAAAGCATCCATTTGTAAGACAACAGCTTAGCATGGAAGAAAAAGAGAAAGGACAAGAATTCTTACTGACATCCTGGAAAAGCAGCAGCTTCTAGAATGTGGAAATGGGAAGAAAAAAAATTGGCCAAACTATCAAAATTCAAACAACCAATAACTCCATTTGTAAAAATGTCAGAAGGCAACTTCAGCCAGAGAGCAGCTAATGCAGCTCTGCTAGTCTTCAGATGAGTGACAGTCATGATAATTTGAGTCTTCATGACATGGAAGAATTTAGCATAGAAGTTGAGCTCAAAGAGAATGACTGTGTTATTGAGAAAGTGTCAACCAAAAGAAAAGAAATTCCATTTCACCATTTCATAGCACATGTCAATTCAATTAATAAAAATTAAAGGACTTCAACTGTGACTAATCTCCAGAAGTTGTGTAAATTTGACTGACATATTTTGCTTGCTGCAGATGCAGAAGCACATAAAATTAGCTTCACACATGTCATTTGTAGACTACCAAAGATTTCCACAGTCGACTGCACAAAACAAATTGTAGCAATGTCTCTTCTTATTGACACGGGTACTTTACAATATTTAGTGATTTTATTATTTAGCAGTTCAACATATCACACAATGTTTACTAAGGAAAATAAATGTGTACAGTCTGTCTTCTATTGCTGTTTTTTAACTCACTGTGCCCCATGCCTGTGGTCACTGTGCACCATGATAGGGCTAAAGTGGGCAATTTCACATCATTTTGCTGTATCTAAAATTTTTATTAGAACAAACATATAACATGAGATAGAAACTAGATGGCTTAGGCTTCCTACATTACATGAAATAATCCATAAGTATCATCTAATTTTACCACAGAGTATTCTAAAACAGAAAATGTGACATCCATGCTCCAGTCTGTCCTAATTATATTAAGTAACCTTGGATTTGAATTATTAACTGCAGTTGACACATATATACATATCTGTACAGATCTACAAAACAAAAATGACACCTTTTTAAAAAAAATTGTTTCTGTTGTCTATCAGCAACTTTTATTCACTGATGAAACAGTTAAGTATTTAAATTGTGAATAGTGGAAATTATTATTATTGCTAGCGCTATAGTTGTCAGTGCTTCTCTCAGTAAGCTGCAAACAACAAGCTTTTTATGAAACAAAATTTATTGTGACTTTGTTACTTGGATAAATTAGTGTTTAGAAGTTCGCTATACATTGCACAAATGCTCTATGAGATATCACGCTCATCTATCTGCACTTTGATAATTCTGTTTGTCTTGACCATTGTATTAATTCACTTTACTATCCCTTATGCATTTTGGCATTACACCATTTTCAAAGGTTCTACAAAAAATTTATATCAATGAGAGACATTTGATAACAACCAAAATAATATGTAGACCAAGAAAAATGCATAAAATTTAACAATCACCTAAAACATAACAATGTTATGAATAACAAAAAGCAGAATGAATCCATCCAATATAGGCACAGTATGTTGTCAACTTATTGTAAGTGTAACCTTATGAAACTGCGATACAAGCAAAACAGACCACCAGGTGGCACTTCGTGCATGGCGGTGATGACTTATCACATTTTACCTGGGTGAATTTTTGATGTTCACAAAATGCAAATTACAGTTATACAGCCAAAATTTTGTATGTCATAACCAACATGCATGAAGTGCCATCTCACAGCATGTTTTACTTAAGGTATTACCTACATTAGAAGATACAGTGTTATTCACAAACACATGAAGACATGAAATACAAAATTTTCAAATATTTTGTGTACTTAGATTACAGCAGTGCAATAAGTCTTTTATGACATACTGATACCTGTATTTTTAATGTTTCACTGATGAAAACCTTAATTAACAAATGATAAGATTTTGGAATTGATCACAGTCCTCAGTTTGAGGCCTGGTGGTGATCAAACTAAAGACACAGATGATTTTGCAATGACTTGAATATGGATTTTCATCCTCCATTACTGGGTGGAGAATTCTAGGACTCTTCCTCATAAGACATAGGAAGTCGCCACTAACAATATCTGTATGGTACTACTACTATGACCAACTTGGGTAGGGAAATCTAGCTTGATACAAATAAATGGCAAAAGGATCTCTAGACCACTTTTCCTGTCAGATTCTTTCCAGAAATTTATAGTAAAATCACAACAAATTAATAATCCCTCCCTTCTGACTGACAGAGAGCACAATAATTCATCAAAATTTTTCATGAAAATTTCTGTCAGCCAGTGGAGACCTATATACTGTAGCAATCAAAAATGTTACTTTTCCCACTAGCAACTCGTATGTGGACACTTCCACATCCTGATCTATGCAGAATTTACTTAGTTCTACATTTCTGTTTTTATATCCCCTTTTTATGAATGTGATAACTCCTACTTTATTCAGACTGGATACTTCAATATGCACCTTACTTGTAATCTTTATACCTATGGTTATATGGTGTTAGGACAGAAAAATTACAATTTCTTTCCTACTACTAAGGCCAGTAAATAAATTAATGACTCTGCCCCCTGATATTCTGATGAAACAAGTTGATTTCACTTTCCCCTCTATTATAATTTTTTTTAATGCTGTCTCTCTGAATTCTGAATTTGACCTAATGCAGGTGTCTCACTTGACCTCAGTAACTGCAGGAATTTTCCTTTGTGTGCTGGTGGCCTCCCTTATGTTTTCTGCTAGTAGATCTCCTACCTTCTCCTTACATTTCCTATTCAAGTGTAGGCCATCTTCCAATAGCAACTACTGGAACAGAACCAGTATGATATTTGGCATCCATCAGAAGAAACCCTGTCAGATTTACTTCCTTTACAGCAGAGTTAATCCATGGCCGTTCATGACGCCACAGAGCCTTCACAGAACCCAAATTTGTGAACTTGGTAGCTGCTCCTATTTTGTACATGTCACCCATAATGCCATAATTTTTTATTTTTAGCCAGTCTGTTTCCAGTTCACCCTATTATCAAAACCTGACCTTCTTTGTTAAAATCCTTGCATATTTGTTCCAGGTTTTCAGATACATGGCTAAAGGCATGAACTCGGTTTCACAAAACTTGTGACCTGGTACTCCACACCTAATTTTTCCTGTAGCTGCTGGCCTACACCATTCCATGACTGCTACCTAACAGGAGAGCTCTTCTTTCCCTGCTCTGATTTTCACCCAACTTATTAGTATGTTTCTGTTTTGCTGCTCCTTACATTTCTTTACATCTGTATGAGGCTCTGCCTGCTCTGATTCTGATAGCAGATTAAATCTACTGCTGAAATCAATTTCAAATTTGCTAATTAACTTTACCTCTGTTCACCCATTACTTGCCACCTTTTCCCAGCACCCCGTGTCTCTTTCCCCTTTTAGGTGTCAAAATTCAAATTTTGCATTTACAAATGAAAAATAAATTTATGTTATTCTGTCTGTATAATTCTCATGCATAATATTAGACATAGATTTATGATTGTAAGTGCAATAAGAAAAATTACACGTATTAACAGTTTTTACCTTATTTCACATGACGCTAACTCTTACACTAACATAATTACATTTACGTTATATTTATAAGAATAAGAAATATGTAAATCAGCTTCAAATTTGTCATTTATGTATTTATTTATGTTAGCAGAATTTAAATTTGGGTACATCCATGTGTCTAGTACTGTATTTCCTATCAGTCAGGTGTAGGGGAAATTATTTAATTCTGTTTTAAATGCTGTAAAATTTCAGTTTCACAAAATGAATGCTTGATGATATTTTGCATGTTTAATTTATAGCAAGTATTTTCAGTGAAAAAGCCCTGATGGGTTCCAGATTTTGGCAGAACTAGACTTTCTTTTTTCATAGATACATTCACATGTTTTACACTACAATTTTTTCTGCAACTTTCAATAAAGGTTTTAGTTTTCACATTCAACAATTTTCATTTAATACTTCATTTTATAGAGGGGTTAACAACAGTACAGGCATGGAAAAATTTCTTGTTAATGTGATTATTATAAAAATTATATAAGTGTCATATTTTTCACATTGTGGCTAAAATACTGTTAACAATATGTAAATTTTATATTAAAATATTTGTTGTTTTTTTTGTACTAGGAAATATGGCAAGTGCACCAATTACACAAAATTAATTGTGTGTTTGTGAGGTGAATTAAAAACAGTTTTCTGCATTATGTTAAGAAATTCATTAATCAAAGTGGGTACTATCAGTTCCTGTTGTAACTGAATCATGCTGTTGTATGCTTTCCTGAAATCATTTTTATCTTATCCCATAACAATTTACTCTCATTCTTAAAATTATTCATCTTGAATACAGTACAAAATTATTTGATAATCCAGAATCAGGTTTCACTTTGCAGTGGAGTGTGCACTGGTTTGAAATTTCCTTGTACGTTAAACAGTTTTTATCTGGCAGGAAGTTTCAGATCAGTGCACACTCTACTGCAGAGTGAAAATTCACTCTGGAAATAGTCCATCAGGCTGTGGCTAAGCCAAGTCTCCACTATATCCTTTCCTCCAGGAGTGCTAGTCCTGCAAGGTATGCAGGAG
The DNA here is from genome assembly GCF_021461385.2 of Schistocerca piceifrons. NCBI lineage: Eukaryota > Metazoa > Arthropoda > Insecta > Orthoptera > Acrididae > Schistocerca > Schistocerca piceifrons. Next base: position 92,559,528 of record NC_060149.1, on the reverse strand, counting down.
TACCCCTGAGAAGGTTGGAAGGTAGGAGAGGAGCTTAAGGTGAAAGTCAAGATGTAAGTGTGGGTCTTGGGTCATGATGGATAGTGCAGTTCGTAGATCACTTTCCTGTGAAAAGCTAAGGTCCCACTTTCAAGTTCCCATCTGGCATACACTTTTACCCTGGCATTCCTTAAATGTTCTCAGCATATACATATTGTTTGACTTTTATAGGTACAGACTAAAAGGATGAGTAGAGGACAATGATACAAGCAAATAATTCCAATAAACAATGGACTGGAAGCCAATGGTTTCCTTGGTGTATTGCATTATGGTTCAGATGCCCGAGGCAGGATTTGAACCTGCGACCGTAGCAGTGCCTAGAACCGGTCGGCCACCGCGGCCAGTGTGATGCACTATGACTGAGTAAATGAACACCTTATAACAGAGTCAGTGATGGTCCAAACTGCAGATATACACTTGAGGAAAATAAAGTACAAATGTTCCACATGGTCACTGCTCATTGGAAGACACCCTTCAGCATGTCTCCTCATCGATGCCCGTACACATTCAAAAACCACAAGCATGTTCTGAATCCCCGATGTTATTCAATCCGTATATTGAGCCAGCAGTAAAGGAAACAAAAGAAAAATTTGGAGTAGGAATTAAAATCCATGGAGAAGAAAAAACTTTGGGGTTCACCGATGACATTGTAATTATGTCAGAGACAGCAAAGGACCTGGAAGAGCAGCTGAACGGAATGGACAGTGTGTTGAAAGGGGGATATAAGATGAACATCAACAAAAGCAAAAACGAGGATAATGGAATGTAGTTGAATTAAATCCGGTGATGCTGAGGAAATTAGATTAGGAAATGAGACACTTAAAGTAGTAAATGAGTTTTGCTATTTGGGGAGCAAAATAACTGATGGTCGAAGTAGAGAGGCTATAAAATGTAGACTGGCAATGGCAAGGAAAGCGTTTCTGAAGAAGAGAAATTTGTTAACATCGAGTATAGATTTAAGTGTCAGGAAGTCGTTTCTGAAAGTATTTGTATGGAGTGTAGCCATGTATGGAAGTGAAACATGGACAATAAATAGTTTAGACAAGAAGAGAATAGAAGCTTTTGAAATGTGGTGCTACAGAAGAATGCTGAAGGTTAGATGGGTAGATCAAATAACTAATGAGGAGGTATTGAATAGAGTTGGGGCGAAGAGAAATTTGTGGCACAAGTTGACTAGAAGAAGGGATCGCTTGGTAGGACATATTCTGAGACATCAAGGGGTCACCAATTTAGTATTGGAGGGCAGTGTGAGGGGGGTAAAAATTGTAGAGGGAGACCAAGAGACGAATACACTAAACAGATTCAGAAGGATGTAGATTGCAGTAGGTACTGGGAGATGAAGAAACTTGCACAGGATAGAGTAGCATGGAGAGCTGCATCAAACCAGTCTCTGGACTGAAGACCACAACAACAACAAGGTACCACTTTGTAATTCATGACTTACTTGCAGCATTTTGAAACAGATGTAGCAGTAGGTATTAACAGGGCTGTAACATCAAGTGCTGTGTCACTTCCGTTAGTTTGCATTAATTAGCTGATCAGTTAAAATATTTAAGAATAGCCTGTTTGCAGGGAAGGACAGCAATCATTTTGGAACTATTTAAAATTTGCCAAGTTAATGGTTGCATTGGTCCTTATTCTGACATGATCCTTCTCTGAAAATAGAATGAACTCAAAAGTGTTTAATTTGTCCTGAATACATAAATGAGTCTGTTTCTCTTCATAACATGGCATGTTGTAGTACTGGCCTCATTATCAAAGAAACTGTGCAATTAATTGAGAAATCATCATTTTTAAATTCATTTAAAAAACTAATCGTACAGTTAGTAGATTTTGCTTCACAAAAAAGACAGAAATTTTGCTATTGAGTTAGGAAACAAGAAATAATGGGGAAGAACTAAGCAAAACAAAGGAAGTAAATAAATCTAGTTTCATATTATCTTTACCATTTTTGCCTCCAACTGACATGATTTCTGTTTTCTCTCCTTTTCTTTTTGGTTTACCTTCTGATATTTGCACATTTTAAGATACAAGTATTACTTGTTTAGACTGTAGCTCAGATGGCCATCCGATGTCCAAAGATCCTCATAATAGTCTATTTTTCTCTTAAAATTGGCTATGAGTACAAATTTTTACAATGAAACATATCTAATTTAAGAATAGACATAACTTCCTCTCCCAACATCTAAATTAATGTTATGTCTTTTCTTTTGCTGTCTATTACATTCTGATTACCTGTTTTCGTAATGGTACATAGCCACATGTAATATCGGACATTGCTGTAGAATTATGCCACTGTTCCTCCTTGCTTTCATGATAACTATTCTTTATTAAATAGTTAACTTCTACTCTGAGGCCAATGACATTACATGTTTTACACTTTAGGCATAATGACCATTATAGATATCATGATGGATTATATATAAATATTCTCAGGCAATGTAATATAATCTGATGATGAGTTTGAGATCTCAACTAATAGCACACTAAAGACATCAACTTCACAACTGTTGGTGTATTTTCCAACATGCCTTTCACTAAATATAATAATTACAAAATTATTAGCTCAAGAAGAGAATTCATGTATTTTATAGGCTAATTAGACTAACTGACCTGAGCAGTAATGGTAAGTGGGTTGTAATAAATGTTAAATGAATGGATTTATTAATGCCATATGTTTGTTTAAAGCTTTGCCAAGTCTTTTTGCTTTTGTTCCAGGCAATGAGTTATGCAGTCACTGTTATATTTACAGTGTTGGTTCTAAATTGCTTGGGCTATATCTCAACAGAAGAGACTTCACTTATGAGATCAAAACCTGCAGGTACTCATTACAAGCTGCATACATTGCATTCCCTGGTCAGCCAGTACCTGAAACATGCTTCCAAATTCAGCACAACAGTAGACTTTACTGTCCCACTTTTCTCATTTAAGTTTCCTCTTGGTGAACAAAACAGTAGTACAGCTATCATTCAGCAAAATTTGATTGGGCAATTGATTTATTTTTTTATTACTGCAATTTCATTTATTGCATCAATTTCTGTACCCTATTTTATTAACAAAGTGAAACAAAATGAAGATACACCAAAATTACAACTAGAAATAGATTACTGTAATAAAAAGTATCATAACCACTATATGTGGCAATTATTATGTGAAATCAATGAAAATGTGGTAAAGCACAACAGAATTCCAACAGCAGAATCTTATACATAAACAGAGTATACTTTCAGAATCTAACTGTGCTGATTTTGAATTTGTGGTACTTTAATGAAAAAGGAGGTTACTGATGATTTCTAGCTGCATTTCTGAAATAATGAAATGAACCAGTTCTTGAACGGTATATCTGTGGCGTTGACATTGGAATTGGTGACCCCTTTTAAAAATTGTATATCTTGTATTGTATCAGTAAAATAATTGCCTTAAAACATGCTGTAAATTTGTTTGCAACCTGTTTTCAAGTGCATGTATACTAAAGCCACAGAAAACAAACCTGTATGTATAAATTAAGAAATTACCCTATGTATTCTCGAATTATTTGCTACAGATATGACTGACACATTAAAGTGCTCTGAATGATGTTCTATCATGGGCAAAAGAATAGGTTTTAATTGAGAAATGGCTGACTCTATTGTTTTCAACTGTTTAGAAAGGGGACACTTAAATTTTAATTATGTTAATATAAATAAACATTGTGGGCATTTCTAAGAAAACTTTGACTATTTACAGCCAGTACGTTTTCTTTTATGAAGTGAAAACATTCCAGGAATGCAGGAAGAAAATTTCTCAAGCCGGCACAGACATGGCTCTGAAATCAATTAAAATTTGTTTATGTTATTTTCTTGCATGTTGCTCAATATTTTAAATCTGTGGTAAAGATTTTTACTAAAGTGCTTTAAGTAATCAAGTTATGTGTGAATAAACATGGATACTGTTATGTCTTTAAAAAAAATTCATTTTTGGAAAGTGTATCACAAAAGGAAATTCATCCAGAATTGGTGAAAATTTAGAAGGAGGCTGGTTCTTAATTTTCAACAGTTGAGAAATGAGCAGCTGAATTTGAATCTAGTCTACTTCTCCTGAGGATGGTCCACAACCACAGAAAGAAAAATGCCCAATATGGTACTGAACAATTGTCAATTACAGATACATGAAATAGTTCATGTCATAGACATTACAGAATAGACATTACAGAAGGAAGAATGTGGCGGATTTTACTTGACAAATTATCTACATTACATAAGATATGGGCTGAATTTGTAGAATGCTGACAAAGAGAAATTGGGAAAGTGAATTTTTTAGTGACTGGGTTTGTCCACTAATTTGTTATAATGGATGGATATAGATCATCCTCTACTTCATGTGAAAAGTGAAGTAGTATCAATTGCAACATGCTGGCCCTGGACTAAAAACATGAAAATGAAAATTATGCAGCAAACATTTACAGACATAGTTTTCTAGATTTCAAAAGAGATTCCTCTCATTGAATGCCCTAAAAATTATAAAACAAACACTGGCAAACAATATAAAAGTATTCTGAGCCAACAGAAAGTAAATATGTAAGAAGAGTCCTATACTGAAATAGAAGGAAAAAATGTTTAATGAAAGTCGTTTTTGTATATCACCATGAGATTCTAGCAAGCAAATTTTTATTAGCTTTCAGTTTCTATCTATTTCATCATCATCTGGTAAAATAAAAGTATAAAATATGAAACAAATCTGAAAATCTCACAAATGGTCTCAGAAAATAAACAAAACAAGATTTACAAACAAAATACCTACTCTGGTTTGCAAAGTAATCACCATTAGCTACAACACACTTCTGACATTGGTTGTAAAGCTGTTTGAAACTGTCAACAAGTGGCATCTTGCAGAATTGCTCGAAGCATCATGGTCACGTGTTGTTAGACTGTTCACCAACACTTTCTTTATCCTCTATATTTGATGCCAGTAGACTTCTGTTTGCTTCTCTACCTTAAACTAGCCCTGAAACGCTTATGCTCTTGTGCAATGTCTCTAAAGCATAAACCTTTCACGGCTAATTTTAGGCAGGGAAACTAAAAGAAGTCTGTTGGTACCAGATCTGGAGAATAAGGAGAGTGCTGAAAAATAGTTACCTTCCAGGGTGACATAGGTCAGCACGCAGATAGCTAACAATTGGTAACAAAAAATGAAATGAGCGTGTGAGATTGATGGCTGGGAGGTCCCATTTGGGAAAGTTCGGCAGTCGGGTGCAATTTGAGGTGACACCACACTGAGTGACTTGCACATCAGTGATGATGAAGACACCACAATACCCAGTCCACAAGCAGAGAAAATCTCCAGTCTGGCCAGGAATCAAACCTGAGCCCACTGCATGATAGGCAAGCCATTACCACTCAGCTAAGTGGGCAGACACATTTGGTAACAGTTTCCAACAATATTAAAACTGATGTCAGAAGTGTGTTGTAGCTAATGGTGATTACTTTGAAGGTCAGTAAAGGTATTTTGTTTGAAACTCTTGTTTCCTTTATTTTCTGAGATCATTAATTGTACACTTTGGACATTCCTTGTATATTTAAAAAAAATTATGTTTCAGTAGAGCATTATTCCTGCCCAAAAAGGTGTTTTGGCAATGGGAAACTTGAGGAAATTGTAGTATAGGTTGTTGTAAGAGCCAGATCAGATAGTATCTGACTTTCACTTATATCTGCATCCATAGAAATATAGGGCTAGAGCTTGTTTTCATTCTAATGAAAAGGCTCTGGTAGTTTGAAATTTACATGTTGCAAACCTTTCAGAATTTTACATATCCTTTGTATGTAACACCAACAATAGTGTGAAGAGAACTTGAACAGATTTTGATGATAATGTTAATCACTAAAAGAAAAACATTAAACTATAATTTGACTTTCACTCAGCTTATAGCTTTAGTTTTCCTACAAAAGTGAAAATCATAGCAGCAGAATCTGTCATTTACACATATCATTAAATTCATTGGCAAACATTTTTCTGTAGTTGATTTTATGTTAAGAGAGAAATGCTGGTTTTATTTAAATTTATGAAACATATTGTTTTGATGAAACAAAAATAATTTTCAGTAATAATGTATAAATCATTTCCCATAATATGATTTTATGTAATTGCTTGTGGTGATGTGACATACAAAATTATGGTATGATGACTATTAACAAAATAGATTTTGGTGAAGCCAATGATAACTTCTTGAGTATTCTGCCCACCTATTGTACTTCATTACTGTTTATGTAAGTTAAAAGTATAACCTTACATAGAGTACTGATATATACAGCATAATAACAGTTATAGACAGGATTAATTGTATCATAACTATAAAATGAGCAAGTTGGTGCCGTGGTGGAAAGATGGTGATTCAAATACTTGTGCCACCATCCTCATTTAGCTTTTTTGGTCATTTCATGATCTACAAAGTACACATGATACAAAAATATATTATGTGAAAGAAGATGTATCATCCCACACAACTTACTTATCAGATGTTGCAGAAGCTAAGCAGTGCAGCAAAACACTTCCAATTTCTCAGCAACACTCACTGCTGCATGGAACAGAAGAATGTCAGAGTTATGGGTGTCTTTGCTAGGAACTGTTAACTTTAAAATGTTTAAAATGTTATATCTTGAAACATATGGATCTGATTTTAATGAGTTTTTTTGTTTAAGTTACAGGCACATATATTGCTAGTGTAAGTCACACGTTACAGAGTTTTCCAATCGCAAGTAGAAAAGTCCTTACCATTTTTCTAAACAGACTTTTTCTCTGCCCAGGATAAACTTATAGCAGAAATCTTGGATTAGATTTGAAGTTATCTTTTGTGGTTATCAAAAGCTGCAAACCATTGTGACTGTACAGTGTGATACTGATTTTATAAAGAATATTATCAAAGAGTAGTTCTATGCATACTGAAACATGCGGTTAACCAACAGTGGCCAAAGCCTGCAGTGGTCGTATGGTTGAGACAGCCATCTGCCAGTCACATGCACAATACCTTCACCCCTTTAGCCAGTCGGGGAGGCTCGAAGCTTGGCTCTATCAGTCACATAAGGGTAAATATATTAATACAAGCCCTGAATAGTATTTCTAAACCTTCAAGCAAAATACTCATTTTTGGCAATTTAAAAATCAACACAGTGAATACACGCAGATTCTGAGATAAATTCTTGATATTCTATACAGTTATAGAATATCACTAAAAACTTACTGTCACAAAAATAATCAATTTTTCAGCATAAATTATTGATCATGTAACTGGTATCAGGTAGGGCATCTGGACACCAACTGTCACTAACATCTGTGAAAACCCATTAAAAAATGCGAAATCCATAGAGAAATGGGAACAGCCAGAAGAACAAGCATCATTGGCCATATGAAGAGAAATTTGCACCTATGTGTAAGATGCATGACACATTCTATACAGACAGAGCAAGTGAATACTTGTACTGTGTCACCAGAGGTATCTCTGCCTCTGCCCCACACCACAACACCCAGCTATTTTCTCTTCTGACAGCTTTAAATGTTGGGGTATGTGCTATAGGTGGGACTGGAGGAAATGGAATACACTGCTCCCACTTTTGACACTCTTTTTAAAAAACTGTATAAAGGGTACATTGGAACAGAACTGTTACATTCTGTTAACATAATATTTGTTTAATTCCCTTTATGTCAGCCTTAATGAACACACTAATGGGAAAAGAGTCAGCACCATATGTAAACAAAAAAAATCATCATTAACTTATCAACACACACTGGACAGTGCAGGCTACAGATAGATATAGGAAATTGTCTCTATTGGCTGGTACATCACCCCACAAGCCACCTTTTTACATGCACAGCACTCGCAACTGAAACAGAAGAAGACAACTATGATGTTGTTGTAGATAACCTTGATCATTCAGATTAGTCCAGTCAGATTCTAAAATTAAACAAACCTGCAGAAAATACAACTAAAATACTCAACCACAGCTAGATTTTCTACAACTTACAAAATTTTGAATTTACCAAACTGTTAATGAAAATTGAGATGCTGTGTGCTTAAGTAACTAGTTTCAATCATGAGTTCTCCAACTCTTTCCCACTGCTTGTATTTGAATGTGAAGAACTACTCCTAAATGTGTTAATTTACATTAAATCACAAAACGAAAGCAACTGGCTGGTGGAAGGGTTATGAAATCCTCACAATTTAAGTGTTCCTGCATGTCTAAACTTCTACCACATGTCCAGCATAATAGCAAAATAGCAGGATTACAGGAGTTGCAGAAAACAAAAGCAGAGGCAAAAAAAGTAAACACAAAAATTAGGTACAATGAAGTCACAATACACACTAAAACAAAGCTATCAAATTTTGTAAAACAATACTTCAGCAACACAGCAACTAAGCTTTAACAGATGTTTAAGGTAACACAACTCCTTGAAACATTAGACTACATACTGATGTCAATATTACTGTATCCACTACTGTGGAGGCAGTCAAAAATGTCATGCACAACCCAAAAAATAAAACCTCTGTAGTATTAGATGAAGAGTCAATGTGCTTGCTGAAGGACTGTATAGAGCATATAAAATATCGCTGAAACCACATCATAAAAGAATATTTAACCACAAGTTGCTTCCGATAAGTTAATACAACATTCAAAAGTCCTGCCTGCCCCTAAGAGAAGTGACCTAGAAAATATGGATACTACACACTAGAATGTAAAGTTTACAATGGAAGAAGAACAAGAAAATACACTCAACAGTCTAGACAAAACTATACGCAGAAACCCAACAACAGCAGACACAGTGATTGTAGATTGTAGATTGTATTTTATTGGTACTGTTGTCTACATAGCAGCTTATGCATAAGACATTGGACAAGTCAAGTTATAAATATACAGGCTGAAAGTAATTTCAAGGCATACATATTTAAGCTTACAATAATACACTTTACACACAAGTATTTATATAACACATTTCATAAATTTAAATATTCTTCACTGGAATAAAAGCAGTGATGCTGTAAATATGACTTTAGAGATTTTCCAAATGTATTGACCTCAGTGATAGCTTTTATGTTTTCAGGAAGTTTGTTATAAAGCTTAACTCCCATGTGAAAAGTACCTTTTTGGCACAGTGCTGTGCTGATTTGAGTCATATGTAAGTTCCTGTTTTGTCTGGTAAAGTGCTCATGTATATCACAGTTTTTTTGTAGCCTCTGGTCCTTGCCTATTACCTTTAATTTAAAGAACAAAAGGGTTTCCATAATGTATACACACGGTAATGGGGGAATACCAGATTTCTTAAACAGGGGTTTACAAGAGTCTCTAGGCTCGCACCCAAACAAGATTCTAATGGCCCTTTTTTGTAGTTTAAAAGTGCTATTAGCTATTTTAGAGTTTCCCCAGAAGGTGACCCCATATCTAAGACGAGAATGAAAGTACGCATGATATGCATTCAATACTATTTTCTCACTACAGCATGATTTTAATGAACAAAGAAGATAACATGTTTTGCTCAGTTCTGCATTGAGATATTCAATATGCTTATTCCATCTGATGTTACTCTGCAGCCAAAGTCCTAAGAATTTGGTTTCAGTACTGTTACCAACTGGTTCATCATTGATAGAGACTGATGGGATAAACATGTCCTTGTTAGGAACATTGTGGAATTTTAGAGCAACGGTTTTCTTACTGTTTATTACAAGCTGATTACTCTGTGCCCAGCTGCTAAGTTGTTTCATGACCGTGTTTACTGTCTGCTGTAACTGTTCATCGTCGTCTCCTTTTAGTAGAATCGTGGTGTCATCTGCAAATATGATTGATTTGTGTGCATCAATATTTAAACTTAGATCATTTATGTACAGAAGAAACAGAAGGGGTCCCAATACGGATCCTTGGGGTACACCACATTTTATTTGTTTATAGTCAGATAAGTGATTAGATACAGTTTTTAGTTCAATATTTGTGTGCTTGACGCACACTGCCTGCATATGATTTGTCAGGAAGGAACTGATCCACTTGTTGGACAGACCTCGAATACCATATCTTTCTAGCTTTGATAGCAGAATTTTATGGTCCACCATGTCAAAAGCTTTTGCCAAGTCAATAAAGACTCCTATTGTTTCCTGTTTTTTGTCCATCAGGTTTAGGATGGAATTGATGCACTCATAGACAGCAGTTGTCATTGACCTCTTATTTCTGAATCCATGTTGTTCATTACATAGGATGCTGTTTTTATTTATAAATTTCATAAGTTTCTCATACATAACTTTTTCCAGTACTTTAGAGATGCAGGAGGAAATTGTGATGGGTCTGTAGTTATTTACATTGTCTTTATCCCCTTTTTTATATACAGGAATAACTTTTGATGTTTTTAACACATCAGGGAAAGTGCCTGCCTGAAGTGAGCAGTCGCATAAATGTGTGAGTACTTCAATTAGGTTTGATGCGCTCTTCTTTACTATTGTTGCAGGTATACCATCAATACCTGCCGATTTGGAATTTTTTAGTCCTTTTATTGCTTTAGCTACTTCATCTTGTGAAACAGAACTGATGTACATTGATCCTCTACATGTACTTATTTTATATTCATTTGCCTGGATGCTCTTAAAGTTTGATTGTAACATATTTTCAGCAACACCTGTGAAAAAGTTGTTAAATGTGTTAGCTACTTCTAATGCAACCTCTAACCACACGCAGGGTCACAAACAAGCTGCAGTCAGATACACACTCAATAAGATTCCATAACACTTCTGATTACCACAAAGAGCAATGACCTACCACAAGAAATTCACATACAAAATAGGTAATATATTTAAAAAAAGGCCATAAACATTGCATACAGAGCAAATAACTAAATGCATAAACACATCCCTAAAATAAAATAAAATTGGACCAGATACCAACAATCTGGCATCTGCTAGCTCAAATACAATATGAATGATTCAATATTAACAGTTCACCTTAAACAGGAATACTACTGAACAAGCACTAGAGAAAAACATATGAATATAAAAAAAATCAGTAAAGACAGATATCTCCTCCAGTTCTACGAAAACTTCCATATACACAAAGCATTATCACAGAATAAACAGTTACCCAATAACCAAACAAAAAATGTAAACCAGACAATGTATAAAATAACTGAAAAAATCACATAATGGAAAAAACTTTTCCTTTCCCATCCTTCACTCCTCCTACTGCTCCCTCCCACCCCCCCCCCCCCCCCCCCTCAATCTCGTTACATCTCTTACTCCTCACCCTTTTTCTCCAGGTCACTCTCCATTCCACTACTTTGCACTTTGCACTCACTGTTCATTCATTTTTGTCCCCTCCCTCTCCTCTACATACTCACCATTTAGATTTTAATCCCATCACTCTTCTTTCATTACTCTTACACATTAAATAAATACATAGGAGGATAATTAAATGGAATAACATTTCAAGACTTCCTTCCAGATAGAAATCAACAAATACATTACTCTTAATGGAACAAAGTCAACAGATATATAGGTAATTTTGGGAAGTTACTGAGGAAGTGCTCTGCTTACTGTTTACATTGTATATAAATGCATTAGAAGCTCTTTCAGATCATTCACTGATGATGTGGCTGTCTATAAGAAAGTAGCAACGCCAGAAGATGACAACAATTTGCCAAAGGGACTACAGAGGATTGAGGAATGGTGCAGGGACAGGCAGTGAATACATAAATAAATGTAACATATTGCAAATAAATAGCAAAAGAAATCCACTACTCTACAACTACACTATTGATGATAAATTGCTAGTAACAGTAACTACTGCAGAATATCTAGAAGTATCTATCCAGAGCGACAGTAAATTGAAGAGCTGTTTGTTTCATCAAGGGATCATTTAGTCCAGCGGGAGACGCTATAAGAGAGATGGTGTGCATCACAGAAAGAGTTACTATTGAAATTTCGAGAGAATACTTTTTAAGAAGTCAGGCAACTTATTACTTCCTCCCACATACTTCTTGCAAAATGATCACAACGAGAAATTAGAGGTAATATAGAGGCTTAGAGACAATCATTGTTCCCATGCGCCATTTGCGAATGGAACAGGAAATGGGGGATCAGTTAGTGGTACCAGAAGTACCCTCTGCCACACACTGTTAGGTGGCTTGAGGAGTACTGATGGAGACACATGTAGAACACATATATGGTAACCGCAAAAAAAAAAGAGTTGTAGATCAAAGAAAAACTTGGTAACATTATACAAAACACACGATAAGCATTTAGCCCAGTCTAGGAAATGACTCTGGACGTGTCAGAAGCGCCAAAGAAACATTATTAATTCATAACACCTTTATTCCTGCCGAGTACAATGTGGCTCGCGTAACACAGGCTGGCTGAGCTTGGTGATATCAACGACCTTCCCCGAGTCCTCACTGACTCGTAGCGATGTCACCAGCTCCGGGCCGCACCAGTCTTGCTAGCGCAGCGCCGGGTGCTGTGACGTACCATGGAATGCCCTTACTTCGTACTTTGGCCCCACGTAGCTGGTGGCGCCCGGCTGGCCAGCTGGCTCAGCGGCGGACAGGAGGCTCCGGGTTGGACTCCCGGCGCTGTCGGCATGAGAGGCATTCTCGTAGTGTAGAGTGTACTCTATCCCACCCCGTCTTCTTCCCTACTCCTCCTGGTGACTCGTCCGCGGTGGATGGACGGAACGGGCTGCAGTCCCCCAGCGTCGTCGGCTCACCCGGTTGTGACGGCGGATGCACAGGGCCTAGGCCCCACACGATCTCGACGACGGCTCACTGATGTGGTCAGCATTGGTGGCGAGCAAGTCTGCCACGATGTCTGCTAATCCTGGGTTGATGATTGACAGTGGCAGCAGCGAGGACCAGAGCTGGTACTGTCCCCTCACATCTGCTGCTGGATGGGCCACCCTTACTGCAATATCTCCTTAATAAAGATTAACATGTCGATCACCGATCTGAGTGCTATGCAGCGTCCCAGTACACCTCTAACTGCAAGTCTAACTGCAAGTGCCTTGTTGCTATCAAAGCTGGTGTATTTAAAGGAAGCACGAGCGACGTCCTGACGTCATGCTCGTTTGTAATGAACGCATTTGTTCCACTTATACTGCTGATTCATCTGTCGTACTCACCCCTTAGGTGTTCTTGCAACAGAGTTACGTGTTGTTATGACAGACTTAGACAAAGTTGTGAAATGCAGTACAGCAGACGCTATACCTCTGTCTTATACTCTACGAAAGTCTCCGTCTAACACAAACCCGCGTGCTAAGCAATTCTGTCTCGTCTGTTGTGTGTAACCAGGCCATTGCCCCTGCGTGACGACACATTCTGATACATGTGCAACACTCTTACCTCTTGGCCAACCTACTGCCTCTGGCTCTCGGCATAGGCAACGAAACTTTGACAACATTCCACGTTTCCAACTCTTTACTATTCCGCAACACTACACTACAGTTACAGTCAGCACAAAGCATGCAACACATGGCAACTACTGATGACAAGATTTACGTATAGGCCAAAATTCAGATAATGGTGTGGCACACTTGAGAGCAAAGGGAACAAAGCAGTGCAAGCTGGGCAACCGTATTGTGCAGATGTATATTCCAAAGGTTGAGTCTGAAAGCAGCAGCCCACATGGATTGAGCTTACCGTGAGCTCCCCACCAATGTATATGGAAATTTTTTTGGCGCTGTATATTTGTTATGCTCTCATTTCATCATATCCATAAAGTACACAGCATCCCGCAGGTTGCGAAGAAAGTTCACTTCGTTCTGAACACACATCCATTGTTCGTCTGCGATCACATGATTGGATGACTCTTTCTTATCACTGAGGGTTGTATATGATCCAGTGTTCCAGCGGATCTACTGTGCAGACACCTTTTAGCACAACTGCCAGTTAACAGACATTACAAACAGACATCATTTGTCCTCTTCTTTGAACATAATATGTAAGTGCAGCTGTAAAGCTGGCTCACTGGATGAGTGACATGTAAGTGGTGGTATCCACATGTTCCTGCTTCAACAGGAACTAGAATACAAGCAGCATATCATTTCTAAGAACCTTCTATTCAGCAGACAGCTTGATTCCAAACAGAAGTAAGTCAGCTGTACTTCAGACATCCATCAGTGTTTTCTGGAGACAGGTGGGATGACATGACACATTTAGCAAATGAGATAGTTTGAGAACAATAGCTGGGACAAATTCCAGGCTGGTGGTAATCAACAAGCAGAAGAACAACTGAAGAACAGGTACCAACATCATGGTAAAACAACAGTCATATAACAGAATGAATTGGCGCTGTGCAATATTCTGAATCTTAATATAACAGAAGCAGACAAAATGTCACAATGAAAGAAGTCATAGAAGACATGAACCAAGTTTTTTGGTTAAAGGCTGTCACAATAACAAAAGAATTCATCAAGTGGTGTGAGCAAATTGCATAAAAACAAGTAAAAGAAGAAAAAAAGAGAGAGAGAGTTGGAGTTTTGGAGTTGGATGAAAGAGGTATGATCAACTATGGCAGTTGTGGAAGATCACCATGACCTCACTTCTTTCATATACCATGTTGTATGAGAGGGGATGCAGAAATGTATGGCAGCCAGAACTGTCACACCAATTAAACAAGTGACAGCAGCCATGAACATTAATCTAACACATCACGAGGTAACAGAGAATGTTGAAGAGTTGTATTGATCTTTAGCACTGATCTCCATCACCAGTTGAACTCACCATGAAGAGTAGACTCATACTTACACTGTTGTCATCAAACAGCCCAGCATCTGACCAATGTGGGTACAATCTACTCCTCCACCCAGTAAAACAGCCTGCAAACGAACAGACCTTTGAACTACAGAGGACAACATGCCAGTCTGTTTGCATTGTGGATATCCTGGGCACATTGTGTGCTGCTGCAGAGAAAGAAGGTGAGTGTTTGATAACTATTATGCTGCTAGGTGTTAACCATCACAACAGTACTACTCACACCAAACAGCTGCAGATAGATGATTATAGTCAATCTACAGGTTGACGCTCATCACGGTACCCTTGATGAGGTACCAACATGCAATGGCCATTCCCCATTGCTGCAGAGAGGTACTAGCCACTCACCTAACTGATAAATTCGTGAAAAATAAGTGGTTAGCACAAATGAAAATCATCCATGAACAACAGATATCAAGATGTTGCACATATGCGGACTGAAGGGAAAAATGAAAATTTGTACCAAGACCAGGGTTGGAACCATGGTCTCCCCCTTATGAGGCAGATGCACTAACCACTACACCATCCTGGCACAGTGGCTTTGCACAACTGCACGGACCACCCTAGCAAGCCTCCCTCCTCAATCCAAATTCGCGTTCGTGCCCCCGCCCACTGGCATTCCCTCTAAACTTGAACAGCATTGCAGAGGCTCTGCAAGTCTATTGGAACAGCAGCTCATCTTTGAACAAAATGGGGAATCCTGCCTGAAATACATACATAGGTGCTTTCATCAGATGAAACTTACATGGTTCCAGAGACATTTTCAGTTCTCAAATATTTATGACATACATATGTAGACTGTAGCGAAGAATGAAAGTTTGTAGCAAGGTTGGGATTTGAACTCTGATCTCCAGCTCATTATGAAAATGTGCTAACCACTGAGCCAACCTGGCACAGTGGCTTTGCGCAACTGTACAGACTACCGTAACCCATCTCTGTCCTCAAGATGACAGGAAGCCTAATTGCCTTTATCATTGTTGCCAATTAATCAGGACATGGATCAACTCAGGGCCTTCTTTTTCTGTAATGACAAATTCTTACTGCCACAAACTAAAGAAGACTGCATTCCGTAACACAAAAGTGATTACGCTAAAAGTCATAAGTGGGAAATGTGTTCACCAGACAGGAACATATTTTGCAAGAATAACTGTCAATGATAGAACACAGATATTTGAATTTGTCATTTTATTCTAGGATGGGACTTCTTGCAGGCCTCACAAATGGTTCAAATGGCTCTGAGCACTATGCGACTTAACTTCTGAGGTCATCAGTCGCCTAGAACTTAGAACTAATTAAACCTAAATAACCTAAAGACATCACACACATCCATGCCTGAGGCAGAATTCGAACCTGCGACCGTAGTGGTCGCTCGGTTCCAGACTGTAGCACCTAGAACCGCACGGCCACTCCAGCCGGCCAGGCCTCACAAGCAATCACAGACTCTGAAAGATCAGAGCTCCTGACTCACAAAACTATTCCAACAAGCGCACATAACCAAGATTGCTCTGGGCAGTTATATGCTGCTGAACAGGTTTATTATCCAGCCATCATCAATGAGAGAAGTTTCAGACATCAGTCAAAATGCACAGTTAAACTGTGAAGTTTATTTGATCACAAACAGCTATGTATGGTTATAGAATAAATCTATGTGCCAACAACAACGATAAGCATGGTGGTAGGTCATGGAGAACTTTGGATCACTGATTGTCAGGAGCAGCCCCAAATTTTTTGTAAAGGTATGCGACAGTTGAACCAATCCAGGAAGGGCAGCTTAATGTCCTCGACAAATAATACTAGTTTGCTACCACTACAGACAATGCAGGGGAGCAAACTACTATCTATCTTAATCCAAATTATTCACTGCATGCAAATTTCATCATAACTCCTGCAATGGGTATATATGTATTACCCAACTGCGATTTATGAAAATTTGTGCCAGACTGGGACTCGAATCTGGACTTTCTGCTTCCTGTGAGCAGTTACCTTAACCATTTCTGTCATTTGTGCATGCTCCCCATCCTGATCCAAACCTCCACATGTCACTGTCCACTTCCTTATATTGTAGTCCTATGTACATCTCCCTTTAAGCTTGCAACATTACCTGAATTCCGCTCATGGACAATGACGCTGCCACAAGGAACTGAGACCATTTTTACCATTGTATGACCCATCTCAGTTTGTGATACTTATGTATGCACTGATGAACAGCAGTTGTACATAAGACTATGATATAAGAAAGTGCACAGTGACACATGAGGTTTGGATTGGGCCAGAGACTGTGCATGGATAGTTGAAATAATGAAGGCAACCATTCACCATGAGTAGGAAATCAAGGTTTGAGTCCTGGTCTTGTACAAATTTTCATATGTCACAATTGGCTAATACATCTATACCCACTGTAGCTGATGTCATGAAATTCACATTCGGTGAATAATTTGGAATAATATTTTGTACAGCTGCTGATTGTCAAATCATATGTAGGTGCTATCCGACCACCAATAGGATCTGGCCTGACTATGGAACAACACTGGTAAGTAATATCCATTGTTCATCAGTTTTTTATGCTTTCAAAGGACAGACCAAGCGGCCCATAATAAAACACCAGGTCAATACTGGCAATCATCCAAAAATAGTCAGTGCACATGGAGATTAATTTTTAAGAACATTTCACAGAGAAACAGCTGTGTGACTAGTAGCACCTTAAAAAATGTATACAAACAGTCTCGGCTGAAAAAACATTTATTACAAAAGTAATCAGTTTTGGTCAGTTCTTGAACATCCTCAGACCCTCATGCATGATGGCAGGCAGTGGCAGTGAGTGGAGTGTGTGTTGTAACTCCAGTTGACATTTGTGGAGTTACAACACCCAGTCCATCCACTGCCAAGGTCTACCATTTTGGCATAAGGGTCTGAGGATGGTCAAAATTGACTGAAACCAGTTACCATGGTAATAAATATTTTTGTGGTCAAGACTGTTTGTCTTCATTTTTAACAGACATGTAGAGTGACAGCAGCCGAATGGCTGATAATTCAGGCCACGCAAAGATGACACCCTGGACTGCTTGAAAGGAGGAATGGTTCAAAATGGTTCAAATGGCTCTGAGCACTATGGGACTCAACTGCTGAGGTCATTAGTCCCCTAGAACTTAGAACTAGTTAAACCTAACTAACCTAAGGACATCACAAACATCCATGCCCGAGGCAGGATTCAAACCTGCGACCATAGCGGCTTGCGGTTCCAGACTGCAGCGCCTTTAACCGCACGGCCACTTCGGCCGGCGAAAGGAGGAATGTATTTCCCAGCTACGGACATGCAACAGGCTACTGACATATAGAAGTAAAGTAGTCGTAATGAGATGTACGATTTCTATGTTATAACGTTTGAACTATGTGGTGCTTCAGCCACTTTTGAACTGTTTCGACACCTTAAATGGACAATGTGTCTTTGCTACTTGGATGATATTGGCTTTATATGAAGACATTTGAAGAACACCTAGGCCAACTGAAAGACCTGCTAAAATGTGTTGAAATGGCAGGTCACTGCCTGAATCAGAAGAAGCACCCCTTCGTCGCACAAGTAATAAAAATCTTGGGGAACGTAAGTGGTGATGATGGAGTTCATCCTGATCAAAAGAAAATAAGAGCACTCACAGATTTTCTGACTCCTTGGCACATCAATGTGTTGGTCTTCTCAGAATAGCTTGTACTACTGGTGATTGAGGACACTTTTGAGTACCAATGCAAAGAGATGCAAAATTGTCCCGGAGTGAGTTGCAAGAAAGATCTTTCCTTGTCCTTAAGAAAGTGCTAACATCTTCTCCAGTACTAGCATTGTATGATGAGAATGCCAAGACAAAAGGCACACTAATGGTAGCAGTTTTGACATAGGGAATTTCTAGTATAAATTATGAAATATGCAGAAAATTTGATAGCTTATACTTCCAGAGTACTCTCCAAGCCTAAGATGGACCACTGTACAACTGAGAAAGAGAGACTTGCAGTTTTTTGGGCCAACAAAAAGTTCCAGCTATATTTATTTGCCAAACAATTCACCATTGAGGTGGATCACCATTCTCTGTGCTCACTGACAAGCCTGAAGTATCCATCAGGTCATCTGCTGAGAAGGGCACTGAGGCATCAGGAGTATGATGACACAGGGCTATACAAAAGCAGACACAAAAAGAAAGACCCTGTCTGCCACACCAATATCTGGTCACCTGGGATTTGTGAAGACTCTAGACTGAATCAGACATAGGTATCCCCGGCCAAGTCTCTGCCAAACTGTTAGACACTATGTCAGGCACTGTAAGGAACGCCAATGATGGAAGCACATGCCACAATTACCTCTGGGACATCTGGCTCCAGTCCTACCTGCAGCAGCACCGTTCCACCAAACTGGAATCAAACCCTTAGGGACGATCTGAAATGGGAATCGTTGGATAATAGTCTGCACTACCTAACCCACTATGATATCACCAGAACTGTGCAATTCCAGAAGCTCTGGAAATTGCAAAGTTCCCTGTTCCAGACATCATTCTCAAGCACAGAACATCCCTTGTGATCAGAACTAATCATGGAAAAGTTTCTCAGTCAAGACTAGTATCAAAGGTAGTTTCATGTTGTGACATCACCCACAGAATTACGCCTGCCTGCTGTCCACAGGCAAACAGCCTCACAGATGGCTTTAATAAGATGTTGGTAGATATGCTCTCAATGTACTTTGATGTCAAACAGAGAGAATGGGATGCAATACTGAATATTGGGACATTCATATATAACACAGTGAAGCAAGATGCTACAGGCTTCACAAAGTTCTATGAAGTAATGAAGTCAAAACAGAAATGGATACACTATTCTCATTGCAAACTGGATGATACTCAAGATGACTATGTGAAACACCTCATCACTGGGACTAACAAAGCAAGGCAAATGACTTACATAGGGACCCTGGATGCCCAGGAGAATGACCAAGAGTACTACAAAGCAAAATTTTGGCTAGTGAGATACCGTCTGGGAGGATTGGTACAGATTTTATACCTATGTGGAATGTGGTACTACTGGGAAATATTAATAAACTGCTGCTTTGAGTCACGTTGTATCCCTCATCACATATGAAGTCAAGGATTATGAACGTTCATCAAGAGGACTAAAGCGACCTGCCAGGTTAGCCGAGAGCGCTAATTTGCTGCTTCCTGGACTCGGGTAGGTGCGCCGGCCCCAGATCGAATCTGCCCGCCGGATTAAAGATGAGGGCCGGTGTGCCGGCCAGCCTGAATGTGGTTTTTAGGCGATTTTCCACATCCCTCTAGGTGAATACCGGGCTGGTCCCCACATCCCACCTCAGTTACACGACTCACAGACATTTGAAACACATCCGCACTTTCCCTTGATTTACACTGAATGCAGACAGATGGGATACTCTGATTCCATCCCGGTGGGTACGTAGTGGCAGCAGGAAGGGCTTCTGGCCACCCCTTCACATTAACATGCCAAATCCGATTTAACCACGCCAACTCCGCACAGCATGGAGGACAAAGGCACAAGCGAGAGCGATAGCGATCAAGAGGACTAAAGCGAAGAGACGTCGTTCATATCCTCCATACGAAGTCCAACTACAGCCCAGATATGCAGATTGATGATTGGAGATTCAAAGAAACTGAAAACCAATTTTATGACCACAAAACTTCAACAGGAGTGTCTACCTTAGATGCCCATCATAATGAAGATGATGTAACAACATGACCAGAATGAGAGGATTCACAAGTGCCGCCATACAGAGAACAATTGAAAAGATCTAGAGCCAAGGTACTGTAGTCGGTTCCAGTCAAGACTTCTGAAATAACAGCTTCCTGTCTCTCCAGGAGAGGGATCAATACCACTAGCTCTGTTCGGGCTGTACATAGGTGTCAGTAATAAATGTGCTTCCAGTTCTAAGTGTTGTACTTCACTGATGACTGTGCCTTCAGATTTGGACTCGGCTGTGGTCTCTGTGGGACAACAGATTATTTTTTTAGAAGCATTCTTAATGGAGATTGTGTAACAAACATCTTCCTTGTCTTGACGAAAGGCACTGACACAGCAGATCACAATATACTGCTAATATAATAACAATAATACTTTATTGAACATCGAATGATTAGTTGGAGCCTCTATAAATTGCAAAGAAATAAGATGTGTAGATGTCGTGTGACTAGGGCCTCCCATTGAGTAAACCATTTGCTCCAATTCTGCAGGGCATGTACTAAAACTGCAGACAACATGTCTCCATAATTCTGTCTATAGCAGTAAATAATATAATAGACTCAGGCACCTTTCCAGACAGACAAAAAATAGTCTAAGTAACACTGTTCTTTAAAAAGGGCGACCAATACAAAATTGATAACTACAGAATAATCTCAGTACTTCTTGTCTTATCCAAAATAGATGAAAATGTAATATACAATATATGACGGATTGATGAAAAGTAATGCCTCCGAATTTGTTAAGTGAAAATTCTTAAAATTCTTTAAATAAAACGATTTTCATACTTTATGTCTGCATATTCATTTCCCAAAATGGTCACCCTGTCGACAAATGCATTTCTCTCAAGGAAAGACCAGTTTGCTGATACCAATAGTGTAGAATGTTTTACTTTGTTGATAGAGCCACAACCTCACCTCTGCTTGCTCTGCTTCAGTAGTATCAATGTTGTTAAAGTTGGAAATAAAAATTGCGAAGTTCGTCATATCAGTCATATCTTTGGAATGTAAGACAAGTTGAATGTCTGCTATGTAAAAGCTGTGTTTTTCATCTCAGTCTTTTAGATGTTGGAGTTCGAGTATGAAATGAAACTGTTAGCTAGTCGTAAATAAGTAATCTTTTCAGGTTATTGGTCCACACCATGCATGAAAAGCCGTGAAGTGTTTGTTTTCGCCGCTGCTGGTCCCAGCGGAGGTTCGAGTCCTCCCTCGGGCATGGGTGTGTGTGTTTGTCCTTAGGATAATTTAGGTTAAGTAGTGTGTAACCTTAGGGACTGACGACCTTAGCAGTTAAGTCATTTGAACATTTGAAGTGTTTGTTTTCTCTCGCCCATGACTTTATAACAAATAACATGAATTTGCCCGTTATTTTTGTGTGTGTTCAACAGAAATGGCAGCCAGTGTTGGCAACTGTAAAATACATGTGGACAAGCCCGAAGCACCTGAAGACTGGGCGAAATGGAAGTGACATTTATTGATGCTGTTGGGAGCATATGCACTGGAAGGCATCGTCACAGGTATATACAAGTGTCCTGAAGTGGGAGGAGATGCGACCGCAGAAAAAAGGGCAGCACATCATCAGTGGATGAAAGACGATGCAAAAGCGGATAGTTTATTAGCAAGTGCACTAGGGAAGTCGGTAGCCGAACTCGTTTTAACATGCACTCATGCATGTGAAATTTGGGACAAATTACGTGGGCGGTTCTAGCGTAGCAGTACGCAATGACTGAACATGTTGATAGAGACATTTTATCGTATTCAGCGTGACGACAAAGAGGGTATTAGCACTCACGTTGTGAAATTGCAGAAACTCTTTGTAGACTTGAACGACGAACTGCAGAAGCACGAAGAAAATGTTTTGTCCCAAAGAATCTTAAATGGCTGAATTTTATCCACGCTAGGCAAAGAATATGACAACTTTAAAGGCTTATGGGACACAATTCCGTCTGAAAATCTGAGTGTGAATCTTCTGCTTAAAAAATTGTGCACTATTGACTTCTGCCGGCCGCGGTGGTCTCGCGGTTCTAGGCGCTCAGTCCTGAGCCGCGTGACTGCTATGGTCGCAGGTTCGAATCCTGCCTCGGGCATGGATGTGTGTGATGTCCTTAGGTTAGTTAGGTTTAAGTAGCTCTAAGTTCTAGGGGACTGATGACCACAGATGTTAAGTCCCATAGTGCTCAGAGCCATTTGAACCAACTATTGACTTCTGTGATCAAAGTACAGTTGATGAAGCCGCGTTTGTTGAACGAGGTGCATTCAAGTTCTAAGGCCTCCGATTTTTTTTCTAATTAACTACTCACCCAAAATCGATGAAACTGGCGTTACTTCTCGACGTAATCGCCCTGCAGACGTACACATTTTTCACAACGCTGATGCCATGATTCCATGGCAGCGGTGAAGGCTTCTTTAGGAGTCTGTTTTGACCACTGGAAAATCGCTGAGGCAATAGCAGCACGGCTGGTGAATGTGCGGCCACGGAGAGTATCTTTCATTGTTGGAAAAAGCCAAAAGTCACTAGAAGCCAGGTCAGGTGAGTAGGGAGCATGAGGAATCACTTCAAAGTTGTTATCACGAAGAAACTGTTGCGTAACGTTAGCTCGATGTGCGGGTGCGTTGTCTTGGTGAAGCAGCACACGCGTAGCCCGTCCCAGACGTTTTTGTTGCAGTGCAGGAAGGAATTTGTTCTTCAAAACATTTTCGTAGGATGCTCCTGTTACCGTAGTGCCCTTTGGAACGCAATGGGTAAGGATTACGCCCTCGCTGTCCCAGAACATGGACACCATCATTTTTTCAGCACTGGCGGTTACCCGAAATTTTTTTGGTGGCGGTGAATCTGTGTGCTTCCATTGAGCTGACTGGCGCTTTGTTTCTGGATTGAAAAGTGGCATTCATGTCTCATCCATTGTCATAATCGACGAAAAGGAAGTCCCATTCATGCTGTCATTGTGCGTCAACATTGCTTGGCAACATGCCACACGGGCAGCCATGTGGTCGTCCGTCAGCATTCGTGGCACCCACCTGGATGACACTTTTCGCATTTTCAGGTCGTCATGCAGGATTATGTGCACAGAACCCACAGAAATGCCAACTCTGGAGGCGATCTGTTCAACAGGCATTAGGCGATCCCCCAAAACAATTCTCTCCACTTTCTCGATCATGTTGTCAGACCAGCTTGTGTGAGCCTGAGGTTGTTTCGGTTTGTTGTCACACGATGTTCTGCCTTCATTAAACTGTCGCACCCACGAACTCACTTTCGACACATCGATATTTCCATCACCACGTCTCCTTCAACTGTCGATGAATTTCAATTGGTTTCACACCACGCAAATTCAGAAAACGAATGAGTGCATGCTGTTCAAGTAAGGAAAACGTCGCCATTTTTAAGTATTTAAAACAGTTCTCATTCTCGCCTGGCGGTAAAATTCCATCTGCCGTATGGTGCTGCCATCTCTGGGACGTATTGACAATGAACGCGGCCTCATTTTAAAACAATGCGCATGTTTCTATCTCTTTCCAGTCCGGAGAAAAAAAATTGGAGGCCTTAGAACTTGAATGCACCTCGTACGCAGTAGTTGTAAGAAGAAAATTCAGCAAATTAAATGCAACAATAGTGAAAAATCGAAAAAGAATTTGGAACATGCAAAACGAAAATTTCCATGTCATAAATGTGGGTAGGTAGGGCATTGGGCAGCAGAGTGTTTAGTGAAAAAGTCAGATAATAACATTTGCATCAATCAGTCTGAAAAGAATGTTGCATTTTTGGCAAAAGTTTTTGGTGCCTCAGTCAAAAGCAGTTTTGAAGTCGACAGTTGGCATTTCGATAGTGGTGCCACAAACCACACCACTGCAAATAAACCATATTTTGTGTCTTATACAAAATTTGCTGTTCCTGAATAGATTTCAATTGGGAAAAGAGTTGTAAGCACATTGGCTCATGGACAGGGAACTGAAAATTCAGATTCAGTTGCATAATTCCACAAAGAATACTGAACTGAGGGAAGTGCTTTATGTTCCTGAAGCAAGTACTCACTTGTTCTCTGTAAAAGCAGCTGCACGAAAAGGTTTCTGCACAAGACTTGATGACAAAAGTGTCCACATTGAAGACAAAGTGACTGGTGAAACAATGATGACTGGTTATGTCAATCGTGATCTGTACGTTCTTCACCTACGTATATTTAAACAATTCCAATCAGTTCAAGTGAACTTAGTGACATCGTCAGACACACTGACATTTTTTTAATCACGAGAGATTTGGCCACCAATACAAACAACATGAGAAAAGTGTTTTGAAGAGATCAACATCAATGTGGAAGGGTGCAAAAAAAGAATTTTGTGATGGATGTGCAATCTGTAAAACGCGTAGATTGCCATTCAAGACTCGAATGAATTGACCAGTGGTTACTGGTGAACAAATCAATGCTCATGTAAATGGACCTATGACTATAGAATCTCTTGAAAAAGCTCGTTCCTGTGTATGTTTTAAAGATGACTTTAGCAAATTTCGAAAAATTTTCTTCCTAAAGCAGAAGGGTGAAGTCAGCACTGTCTTGGAACAGTTCTTGAATGAAGCGAAGAAGAATGGTCATATTGTTAAACAGTTAAAGTGTGATGGAGGAAGAGAATTTGACAACAAGAAGGTCTCAGAATTGCTGGCAAACAGAGGCATCGAGCACTGCATCGCCCCACCTTACACACCACAGCAAAATGGTGTTGCCGAAATAGAAAACCGAACTACTGTGGAATATGCACATTCTATGTTGAACCCCAGTAAACTTCCAAAAGAACTATGGACAGAAGCATGCAATACTACTTCATACCTTCTGAATAACACTGGGAAATTCTCTATTGAAAACAAACCTCCATATTAACTGTGGTATGGACGACCAGTAGGCAACCTGAGTCATCTGAGAATCTTTGGAACAGAGTGTTACGTCCATGTAAACAAGAAAATTTGCACATAGTTTGACGACAAGGCCGTGCATGGACATCTGGTTGGATATGTGAATGACAGAGATGGCTTCAGGGTCTGGATTCCAGCTCAGGGGAAGGTTGTGCTAAGTCGTGATGTGAAATTCAAGGCTGAAGTTGTATGCAATGTGCAGACAAATGTTACTGAATTTGGAGTTGCTCAGGATGAGACCAATAGACAAAGTGAACCTAATGAGACTTCTGATGAGGAAAAGGAATCAGAAAATGTCAGTCATAACAAAAGGACACATGGATTAAGTGAGGAGGAAGAAGATTTAGACACAACATCAAGTTCCAGAGGAAGTAAAGGTTTAAGAGAGAAATGAAGAAGCAAACGTGAGAAGAAAAAACCAGAATGGATGACCAGTGGAGATTACGTGTACATGGCAGAAAGCTCTATAATCAGGGATAAGGATCCAAGTTCTTATTCTGAAGCTTTGCAGTCTAGCAATAAAATGCAGTGCCTGGAGGCTATTCATGAAGAATTGAAGTCCCTCAAAGAGAATAATCCTTGGGTATTAGCTGAGTGCTCAAGTGGTGCACAGGGTTTGCAGAATCGTTGAGCCTTGCATAAGAAAACTGCAGAAAATGGGAATGTACGTTTGAAGAGTCGGCTTTTGGCCAAAGGACATGTACAAAGGCAGGAAACTGACTATGAAGAAACATTCAGTCCTGTTGCTTGCTACCTTGTTGGCAGTAGCTGCTGCACAGAAAATGAAACTCGACCAGCTTGACATCAAAACAGCTTTTCTCGATGGTGTACTAGAAGAAAATGTATATGTGGAACAACCTGAAGTTTTTGAATATGATACTGGATGTGTATGTTTACCGAAAAAAAGTCTGTATGGTCTCAAGCAGGCACCACATTGGTGGAACAACCGTTCCGTAGACTTCATGAGCAAAGCTGGATTTGAAAACAGTAGGGCTGATCCGAGTCTCTTCTAGTGTCAGAGCAACAAATATTGTTTATATGTTGCAATCTATGTTGATGACGGTTTAGTTGTGGACGGCAATAAATCAGATATTGAAGAGTTCATGGAAATATTGAAACTGGAGTTTCATACAATTAGAGGATCTCTCAACAACTTTTTAGGTATGAAGATACATCAAAATAAAGAGGGGTCAATAGCAATTAATCAAGAGGACTATACAATGGAAATTCTGAAGAGATTTGGAATGGATGAAGCTAATGGAGTTTCTACTCCAGTTGGACGTGTATAAAGTGACGTCAAGAAGAAGATCACAGCCAAAGTTCCTTATCGTGTCTGATATATTTGACTACACTCTCCCATCCGGATGTTGCTTTTGCAGTGAACAAAGCGGCTAGAGCCTTAAAAGATCCTACACTTGAAGACTGGAATCGAGTGAAAAGAATTTTTAGATACCTGAAGAATACGATGACTTATGGAATTATTTACAAGAACAATGCAGTTTGTATAAAAGTCTACAGTGATGCTGACTATGCTGTTGACAAGTACACAAGGCGTTCAACACCAGGTGTTGTCGCAACACTCTCTCATGGGGCTGTATCATGGGCCAGTCAATTACAACAGACAGTCGCAACATTCATTATGGAAGTAGAAATAATATCAGCCAGTGAAGAAGCAAAGAAATTGTTCTGGCTGAAAAGATTGCTGCTGTATGAACTGACTGGAACATTCAAAAAAGTGACACCTCTCACACTCTGTGTTGACAATGCAAGTACAATGAAGTTGTCTAAAAGTCCAATGTATCATCGAAAGTCAAAGCACATTGAAGTCCGCAACTTTTACATTACAGAGAGATTTTTGAATGGGGATTTTGTATTAGAACACATTGACGGGACATGTCAACTAACTGACCTACTAACCAAGCCAATGGAAAGGGTCCGATTCAAGATGCTGCATGAAGGAATTGGAGTGCAGAAGATTAAATCTGTGTGACATTTAGTGTTTTTTCATACTTTTTATTTGGAGGAAGTGTTAAAATTGGAAATAAAAATTACGAAGTTCGTCATATCTGTGATGTTTTCAGAGCTATGTTGAAAGCTTCAAGTCTCCACCTCATTAGGAAGATGGTTTCATTTCTATTGATAAATTAGTTCCTAATAGACAGACAGAAAACTAAAGTATCCTCCACCACACATCAGACAAAAATGCTAGTTAACATGGCATTGTGATCTAGGTCTGAGTTATGCTGACAGTAGTGAGTCCCCATCTCATCAGGATGTTAGCTTGAAACCAACTGCAAAATTTGTACTGAGGACATGAATATAAAAAAGTAGAATCTGCTTCATACTAGACATGAAAGAGAATTAGTATTGAACAGTAATTTAGTTCTGAACAATGGTGAAAGTTTCAAGGCTCAGCGAGAAGTTGGTGTCTATTGTCAATTCACACATTCGTACCGAATGGACAGACAGAGAAATAATACTCTGAGCCATACATCAGACAGTAATGTGACTTACTATTGCATCCTCATCCACTTCTGACCTACGTTGAAATTTTCAAGTCTCTATATCAGAAGGAAGTTAGCTTGAAATCTATTGCAAAACATGTTCTGAACAGACATACATGCAAAGTACGCTACACCACACACTAGGCAAAAAATTGAGTTCATATTGTATTGACTTGCAATTCTGAGCTCTGCTGAAAGTTTCAAGTCTGTAGCCTTCATGAAATTGGTTTCAAACCAATTGCAAATTTCTACCGAACAGACAGATGTACACGGAAATTAGATAGCCTCTGCCTCACAGCAGACAAAAAAGCTAGTTAATATTGGATTCTCATCCAGCGATGAGGTATGTTCTAAGTCTCATGTCTCTATCTCATCGGGAAATTTCTTTGAAAACAAATGTAAAATTTTTACGCAACAAACAAGCACACAGTATCACACCTGACAAGAAAGTGAGTTAAAATTGCAATGTTATCTAGTTCTGACCTATTTTGAAATTTTAAAGTCTATAGCTTATTGGGAAATTAGTTTGAAATTAATTTCAAAATTGGTACCCAACAGGTAAAGAAACAGAAAAACAAAGCACCTAGCAGCACACATGAGAGATTAATGTGATTTAATACTGCACTGTCATCCTATTATGAGTTATGTTGAAAGTTTTAAGTCTCTAGCTCATCAGGAAATTAGTTTGAAATGAATTTTAATTTTTTCCCCGAACAGACAAGCGGGCAGAAAAACAAAGTATACTCTGATACACACCAGAAGATAACACATGTTAATAATGCATTGCCATCCAGTTCTGAGCAATAGGCCTAATGAATATTTCAAGTCTGTAGCTCACTGGGAAGAATACCCAGGCCAACTCACAAACCTGCTGAAATGTGTTCAAGCTGTAGGTCTCTGTCGGAATCAGAAAAGCACACCTTCGTCGCACAAGCTATAATAATCTTGGAGCACCTAAGGGGTGATGATGGATTTCATCCCGATCTAAAGAAAATAAGAGGATTCACAGATTTTTTGACTCCTTGGTACACATATGTGGAAGGCTTCTCAGAATAGCTTGTACTACTGACGATTGAGGACGCTTGTGAGTACCAACGCAGAGAGATGCAAAATTTTCCTGGACTGAGCTGCAAGAAAGTATTTCCTTGTCCTTAAGAAAGTGCTAACATCTTCGCCAGTACTGTCATTCTTTTATTTTATTTACACGTCAAGTTCCGTAGGACCAAATTGAGGAGCAAATCTCCAAGGTCTTGGAATGTGTCAGTACATGAAATTACAACATAAAAGTAATAACAGATAGAAATAAATCTTCATCAACCCATAAAACATCAATCCAAAGTTTAAGTAAACCCAATCAACAATACAATAGTAGTAGTAGTAGTAGTAGTAGTAGTTTATTCATCCAGAGACAATGTACATTGCATGGATTTCGTCCAAAAATATATAGTATATATATATACACACATATAGGGTTAACAATACTATACAAAATACAGATGTGCATAGTAGACTGCATAACATCAGACCACATTGAAATAGCATGTACAACTTTGATTATTTACATTGATGTATGAGAAAGACTTTTTACATGGAATACACAGTTGATATTTAGATATAACACATACAATTCTAGCACTTTTGTACATATTATTTATTTAGATGATAGTAACAGTCAGATAGAAATTACTATTGGCACAGAGTACATAAATATAATTGTTTGGTATGAAGCTATTCCAGGTATTCTTTTACACTATAATAGCAGTTGGTCATTAAAAATTTGAATACTGCTTCTTTAAATGAAGACAATTTTTTTATTTCTTTTATCTTTACCGGTAGTTTGTTATACAATCTGCTTCCTTGTATGTTTGTTTGTTTCTGCCCCAAAGCCTTGATAACTCTTTTTATATGAATGTCATTGCACTTTCTTGTGTTGTAAGTATGTAGATCCGAGTTGGATTGGAAATTGTTAATATTTCTTTTTACATTAATTACGCTTTTCTCTATATAGAGGCATGGTAGGGGTAGAATATTCAGCTGTTTAAATAATTGCTTTGAAGGAGTTAGCCTTGAACTGTTGGTAATTATTCTAACAGCTCGTTTTTGTAGACTGAAGATGGTTTTGAGATTTTTCTTACTATGACCCCAGAAGGTGAGGCCATAGGTAATAGCAGAATGTATATAAGCAAAGTAAACAGCTCTGCTACATTACCTACTACATACAAAGCTAATAACACGTAAAGCAAAGCAAGCAGAGCTTAACTTATGCGAGAGATACAGGATATGGGATTTCCAGTCTAAATTTTCGTCTATATGTACACCTAAGAATTTTGTGGTAGCAACTCTCACAATTTCTTTATTTTGTATTCTGAGATCTAGATCAGAGTGTGACTTTGCTTTCCTGTTATGGATATAATTAGTTTTAGAGATATTTATGGTTAATTTGTTCACTTCAAACCAATTTTGCAAATATTCTATAACTCTGGTTGCAGATGTTGGCAATACCCGGTTTATGTCAGTTACTATAATGTTTGTGTCATCCGCAAACAGGGTTATATGAGTACCATTTACTGGAATCTTGATATCATTTATGTAAAGAAGAAATAGGAGAGGTCCTAGAACACTCCCCTGCGGTACCCCAATTGGCACAGTCTGAATATCCGATCTGTAAACAATACTTTGGTTTTTACTGTTTGTTGTTGCAATTTCTACTACCTGTTTCCTATTATGGAGATATGACTGAAACCACTTTTTAGCTACTCCTCATATACCGACATATTCTAATTTGTCTAGCAGAATATCATGTTGGACAGTATCAAATGCCTTTGAGAGGTCCAAATTTATTCCTATTGTACTGTTGTTCTTATCTAGCCCCGTTACAATATTTTCAATGAATTGGGTGATGGCTGACTCTGTAGTCATTCCTTTGCGAAAGCCGTGTTGGTTTGCAGACAATAGATTGAATTTCTCGAGGTAATTTGTAATTCTGTTTTTCATGACTGTCTCTATTACTTTTGAAAATACCGATAATAAACCTATTGGTCTATAGTTTCCCACTTCATGTATATTGCCCTTTTTATACAATGGTTTTACTTTTGCAATTTTTAATCGTTGTGGAAAGACATCATCTGAAAATGATATGTTTATGATGTGTGGGAGTGGGTCTGATATGACACTAGCACACCTCATCATGACCGAGCAAGGTATCTCGTCAATCCCTGAGGACATTTTATTCTTCATTGTTTTTATTATTCGATTAACTTCCAATTTGTTCGTGGGAGGTAGCAATAATGAATTAATACTTTGTTCTTCTGGGAATGATGTTCTACTAATCTTAGAACAATTTTTACTCAGATTGATTGGGCTATTTATGAAGTAGTCATTAATGTAATTTGCTAAAGTAAGATTTCTGACTAGCGCACCTTGATCATCTTTTAAAACAGAGTCATCCGGATTTCTAACATTTTTGCTTGGGCATATTTCTTTTTTTACTACATTCCATATAGCTTTCGATTTGTTTGCTGACCCAGCAATTACACTGTCATTGTTCATTGTCTTGGTTTTTTTGATCACCTTCCTGTAAATTTTCTTGTATGTCTTAACATAATCTGTGAAGTGTACGTCTTTGTTATCTTTTTTGAGCTGACTGATATGTTTTAGTGTTTGACTAGATACTCTAATAGCAGGTGTTATCCACTGGCTTGTGTTCCTAAGCATGACATTGATCTTTGTGAGCTTTTTTGGGAAACTCATCTCAAATAGGGACATGAATGTACTAGAAAAAGCATTGAAAGATTCCTCGGTTGTTGTTTGTGCAAAGACATCTTCCCAGGTTTCATTAGCTAACAACTGGATGAAAGTATTCACTTTTTCTGTATAGAAGTGCCTTTTGTATCCCCACTTATATTTTACTGCCTTGGGGATAGAGTAATTTATGTATGTTAATAAGAATCAGCTTAGTTTTTCAAGGAACTCCAAGACAGAATACAAGGAGTGACACATGAGTTTCGATTTAAAAGCTGTGGATTACTGCTAAGATTTTTGAATTCGAGTGGTAGCTTATTGAAAATGGAGGCAGCAGTATACTGCATACCTTTTTGAACAAGAGTTAAGGAAGTCCGTTCCAAATGCAGGTTTGATTTCTGCCGAGTATTAACCGAGTGAAAGCCGCTTATTCTTGTGAATAAGTTAATATTGTTAACAAGAAATGTGTGAGGCCGGTGTCAAAATACCCAGACTCATGAATAGGGGTCGACAAGAGGTTCATGAACTTACACCACTTATTACCTGGACCACCCATTTCTGAGCCAAAAATATCCTTTTACAATGGGAAGTGTTACCCCTAAATATAATAACATATGACATAAAAGAATAAAAATCAGCAAATTAGACTAATTTTCGTGTCGAACGGTCACTCACTTCTGATACCGTTCGAATAGTAAAAATGGCAGTATTAAGTGTTTGCACAAGATCCTGAACGTGGGCTTTCCATGACAGCTTACTATCTATCTGAACACCTAGAAATTTTAACTGTTCAGTTTCGCTAATCATATGCCAGTTCTGTGAAATTAAAACGTCAGGTTTTGTTGAATTTTGTGTTAGAAACTGTAAAAACTGAGTCTCACTGTGATTTAACGTTAGTTTATTTTCTACAGGACATGAACTTACGTCATGTACTAGACTATTTGTAACCGAGCCAATGTTGCACACAACATCCTTTACTACCAAGCTAGAGTCAACAGCAAACAGAAATCTTTTAGAGTTACCCGTAATACTAGAGGACATATCATTTATATAAGTAAGGAACAGGAGTATTTCCATCACTGATCCCTGGGGCACCCCCCACTTGACAGTACCCCACTCATACCCCATATCACATCCGTTATCAACACTGTGAATAATGACCTTTTGCTGCCTATTGCTAAACTAAGGGGTGAACTAATTGTGAGCTACTCCCAGTATTCCGTAATGGTCCAACTTCTGGAGCAATATTTTGTGATAAACACAATCAAATGCCTTAGTTAAATCAAAAAATGTGCCAAGCGTTAGAAACCTTTTGTTTAGGCCATCCAGAACCTCACAGATAAAAGAGGAAATAGCATTTTCAGTTGTTAAACGACTTCTAAAGCTGAACTGTACATTTGATAAATCGTGTGATATAAAATGACCAATTACCCTTACATACACAGCCATTTCAATAACTTTTGCAAACACTGATGGCATAGAAATTGGTCTAAAATTACCCACATTATTCCTGTCTTCCTTTTTATAAAGTGGCGTTACTAATGAGTATTTTAATCGCTCAGGAAACTGACCATTCCTAAAGGAAAAATTACAAATATGGCTAAATACAGGGTTGACAAGTGCAGCACAGTACTTTAATATTCTGCTAGACACTCCATCATAACCATGAGAGTCCTTAGTCTTTAGCGATTTAATTATTGACTCAATCTTCCTCTTGTCTGTATCACAGAGGAGTATTTCGGACATCAATCTCGGAAAAGAATTTGCCAAGAAAGTTATACGATTTCCTGCAACAATTAAATTTTTATTTAGTTCACCAGCAATCCTCAGAAAATTATTGTTAACTACTGTACATATATCTGATTTATCAGTAACAGAAATATTTTTACTACGAATTGACTTTATATCGTTGACCTTGTGCTGCTGACCAGACACTTCTTTCACAACTGACCATATCGTTTTAATTTTATCCTGTGAGTTAGCTATTCTATTTGCATACCAAATACTCTATGCCTTGCAATACTGTTTATAATGAGCTACTGTAGCTTGATTGTGACTACTTCTAACATTTTGATATAATTACCGCTTTGTTCTACAAGATATCCTCATCCCACTAGTCAGCCACCCGGGCTGCCTATTACTGCTAGTAACCCGATTAGAACGTTCTAATGGAAAGCAGCTCTCAAAGAGCATGAGAAATGTGTCATGGAAGGCATTTTATTTATCATCGATGTTATCGGCACTATGAACATTCTGCCACTCTTGTTCCTTGACAAGGCTTAAAAACCTCTCTATTGCTGTTGGATTAACTTTCGTACATAGTTTGTAATTAAGTATGACATTGGCTTGAGTACAAAAGATTTTTAGTGTTAAAATTTGTGCATCGTGGTCTAAAAGGCCATTCACGTTTTTACTAACAGAATGCCCATCTAGTAATGAAGAATGAATAAAAACATTGTCTATGGCTGTGCTACTGTTCCCTTGTACCCTAGTTGGAAAAAACACAGACTAGGTCAGATCATATGAATTTAGGAAATCTACCAACATCTCTTTTCTTGAACCATCCTATAAAAAATTTATATTTGTGTCTCCACATATTACTAATTTCTGGTATTTCCTACAAAGTGAATCAAGAACTCTCTCTAGCTTGAGTACAAATGCGCTGAATTCGGAGTTAGGGCATCTATAAACAACAACAATTAGAAGTTTAGTTTCACTAAATTCAACTGCCTCTGCACAACATTCAAATATCTCTTTAGTGCAGTGTCGTGATACGTCTATGGACTCAAATGGAATACTGTTTGTTATATACATAGCCATTACCCCATCCCGCAAGGAACTCCTTCATAAACAGCCAGCCAATCTGTATCCTGGTAAAGGAAGCCTTTGAATTGTCAAATTATTTAAGTGGTGCTCTGATATACCAATAACTTCAGAGTCAACATCTATAAGCAGTTCACTAACTTTATCTCTAATACCTCTTATAATTTGATGAAATATGCTAATCCCTTCTCTACTTGGAAACATTACAGGTATACTTATCAGCAGACTTCAATCTAAAAAAAGGTGCAGCTCTAACACCAACTACTACAGGAATTTTTCCATGAGTGGCCCCACCACCACCACCACCACCCACTACACTGTCACCTGTAAGCTTAGCCGCCGGCCGGGGTGGCTGAGCAGTTCTAGGCGCTACAGTCTGGAACCGCGCGACCGATACAGTCACAGGTTCGAACCGTGCCTCGGGCATGGATGTGTGTGATGTCCTTAGGTTAGTTAGGTTTAATTAGTTCCACGTTCTAGGGGACTGATGACCTTAGAAGTTAAGTCCCACAGTGCTCAGAGCCATTTGAACCATTTTTGTAAGCTTAGCCAGCCTCCCCTTCCCATACCTATTGAGGTGCAGGCCATGTGTAGTGAAACCCGATCTACTGATAGACTGAACTGGAACCACTGAGACGTGACCCATGACTTCTGCAAACAGCGCCCTCCCCAGCCCCATATAACCGAGCCTAACAGCCGCATTTAGGTGAGGCCGATCATGGCGCTGAAAGAGTTGCATGAAATGCACATTAGTGCCACCAGTTTGAGTAGCTATATTTACCAGGTTACCCCCTGCATCATATTCCTCATTCCTATCAAGACTGTTCCTTGCTCCACCCACCATCACCACCTGATCCTCCATAAAATTCCTACTTAACTCCCCTATTCTGACAGTCAATTGAGTCAACCCTGCACTAGGCTTCACAATGCTGGTGACCTGGTACTCACTCCCCAACAATTCCTGCAATTGCTGGCCCACACCTCTACCGTGGGAACTACCTAGCAGCAAAACCTTCTTCTTTCTACTAGATTTTGTATGCTGAGAATACCAAGAGAGAACCTCACACTAATGGTATCAGTTTTGAGATAGGGCAGTTCTAGTATAAATTAGTAAAGATGCAGAAAATTTGAAACCTTATGCTACCAGAGTACTCTCCAAGTCTGAGACATACCACTGTAAAACTGAGAAAGAATGCCTTGCAGTTTTTTGGGTCGACAAACAGTTCCAGCGATATTTATTTGGCAAACCATTCACCATTGAGGTGGATCACCATTCTCTGTGCTCACTGACAAGCCTGAAGTATCCATCAGGTCATCTGCTGGGAAGGGCACTGAGGCCTCAGGAGTATGATGACACAGTGTTATACAAAAGCAGCCACAAAAACATGAACCCTGTCTGCCTTCCAAGAAATCCTCTGGAGGAATACACATGGATGAAATCTCAGTCATCATTGCATTAAGTGATATTTCTGCTGAAAAGAGAGACGGTCCAGCATTGCTGAAAACTATAGAAGCCTTGAATAATGAGGAACTGACAAAAGGAAGATTCCAGTTAACAGAAAAAAACATTGTACAAGAGGAACTATTATCGGATGGTGCAAAAATGATTGCTCATCATCTCAGCCAGTCATCCTTTGTTATTTACATGACACTCCAATATCTGGTCACCTGGGATTTGTGAAGACTCTAGACTGAATCAGACACAGGTATCACTGGGCTAGTCTCTCTAGCAAACTGTTAGACACTATGTAAGGCACTGTAAGGAACGCCAACGATGGAAGCACATGCCACAGTTACCTCTGGGGCAACTGGCCCCAGTCCTACCTGCAACAGCACAATTCCACCGAACTGGAATCAAATCGTTAGGGACGATCTGAAATGGGAATCGGTGGATAATAGTCTGCACTAACTAACCCACACTGTGTAACTCCAGAAGCTCTGGAAATTGCAAAGTTCCCTGTACCACACATCATTCTGAAACGCAGAGCATCCGTTGTGATCAGGTCTGATCGTGGGAAAGTTTTCCAGCCAAGACTAGTATCAAAGATAATTTCATGTTGTGACATCACCCACAGTATTACGCCTACCTGCTGTCCACAGGCAAACAGCCTCACAGATGGCTTTAATAAAATGTTGGTAGATATGCTCTCATTGTACTTCAATGTCAAACAGAGAGAACGGGATACAATATTGCTTGTCGGGGCATTTGTATAAATCACAGTGAAACAAGACTCTACAGGCTTCATAAAGTTCCATGAAGTCAAAACAGAAATGGATATGGCACTTAGCACTATGAGACTTAAACATCTGAGGTCATCAGTCCCCTATAACTTAAAACTCCTTAAACCTAACTAACCTAAAGACGTCACACACATTTATGCCCGAGGCAGGATTCGAACCTGCGACCATAACGGTCGCGCGTTTCCAGACTGAAGCGCCTAGAACCGCTCGGCTACAACGGCTGGCCAGAAATTGATACACTGTTCTCACTGCAACTAGAGGATACTCAGGATAACTATGTGAATCACCTCATCACTAGGACTAACGAAGTAAGGCAAGTGACTTACATAGGGACCCTGGATGCCCAGGAGAATGACCAAGAGTACTACAAAGCAAAGCTTTGGCTAGTGAAATACCGTCTGGGAGGATTGGTACAGATTTTTATACCTATGTGGAATGTGATACTACTGGGAAAAATTACTAAACTGCTGCTTTGAGATATGTTGTATCCCCTGTCACATATGAGGTCAAGGATTATGACCGTTCATCAAGAGGTACGAAAGTGAAGAGACCTCGTTCATATCCTACATATGAAGCCCTACTACAGCCCAGATATGTAGATTGATGATGGAAGGTTCAAAGAAACTGAAAACCAATTTGATGAACATGAAAACGGAGGATCTACGTTAGATGCTCACCAAAATGAAGATGATGTGATAACTTGAACAGAATGAGAAGATTCACCAGTGCCGCCATACAGAGAACAACTGAAAAGATCTAGAGCCAAGGTACTGTAGTCGGTTTCAATCAAGACTTCTGAAATAGCAGCTTCGTGTTTCTCCAGGAGAGGGATCAATACCACTAGTTCTGTTCTGGCTGTATATATGTGTCAGTAATAAATGTGCTTCCAGTTCTAAGTGTTGTACTTCACTAATGACTGTGCCTTCAGATCTGGACTCGGCTGTGATCTCTGTGGGACAACAAACAATTTTTTTAGAAGCATTCTCAACTCAGATTGTCTAACAAACATCTTATTTGTCTTGACGAAAGACACTGAAACAGCAGATTACGATATACTGCTAATATTATCATAATAATACTTTACTGAATATTGAATGATTAGTTGGAGCCACTGCAAATTGCAAAGAAATTATGAAAATCATTAACTGTTTAATATCCTCCAATTCTGCAATGCATGTACTAAAACTGCAGACAAAGTGTCTCCATAATTCTGTCTATACTAGTAAATAATATAATAGACTCAGGCACCTTTCCAGACAGACAAAAAATAGTCTAAGTAACACTGATCTTTAAAAAATGTGACCAATACAAAACTGATAACTACAGATCAATCTCAGTATTTTCTGTCTTATCCAAAATATATGAAAATGTAATATACAATATACGAGGGGATGATGAAAAGTAATGCCTCCTAATTTTTTAAGTGAAAATTCATAAAATTCTTTAAATAAAACAAACTTCATACTTCATGTCAACGTATTTATTTCCCAAAATAGTCACCCTGTCGACAAAAGCATTTCTCTCAACGAAAGACCAGTTTGCTGATACCAATATTGTACAATGTTCTACTTTGTTGATGTAGCCACAACCTTACCTCTGCTTGCTCTGCTTCAGCACTATCGAGGTGTAGTCCTCAAAGGAGTCTGTAAGTCATGGAAACAGATGAAACTCGATGGAGCCAGGTCAAGATTATATGGAAAGTGATCGATAACAGTGAACGGAAAGAGCGTGATTGTTGCAGGTGTTGCAGCCATCATGTGTAGTTTGGCATTGCCATTCCGAATGAGAGGGTACTGCATGTGTGGATCAACTCTTCAAATTCATACTTTCAGTTTTCTGAGGATCTCACAGTATCTTGCAGTTTGTATGGTGGTGCCTTTAGGCATGAAGTTACTTTGAAATCTGTTGCAAAGTTTGTGCGCAACATGCAAGTAGACAGATAATTAAAGTACATCCGCCACATACCAGACAAGAAAGAGAGTTAATGCTGCACTGTCATACCATCCTGAGCTATGTTGAAAGTTTCAGCTCTCGAGCTCATCGGGATGTCAATCCGAAACCAATTGGAAAATTTGTATTGAGAAGACAAACAGAGCGAAAAACAAAGTAGCCTCCACCTGACACCAGAAAAAAAGGAAGCTAGTATTGCATTGTCATTCAGCTCTATGCTATTTTGAAATTTTCTAGTCATCAGCCCATCTGTATGATCGACTGAAATCAATTCCAAAATTTTTACAGAACAGACAAACAGACAGAGAAATAAAGCATCCTCCATCACACACCTGGCAAAAAAGTCAGTTAATATTGTGCTGTAATCCATTTCGGAGCAATGTTGAAAGTTTCAAGTCTCCAGCTCACTGGGAGGTTGGTTTCAATTCAACTGATAAATTAGTGCCTAATAGACAGACAGTAATACGAGTTAATATTGCATTGTCATCCAGGTCTGAGTTATGTTGACAGTGTCGAGTCCCTAGCTCATCGGGATGTTAGCTTGAGCCGGTTGTTGTGGCAGAGCGGTTCTAGGCGCTTCAGTCTGGAACCGCGCGACCGCTACAGTCACAGGTTCGAATCCTGCCTCGGGCTTGGATGTGTGCGCTGTCCTTACGTTAGTTAGGTTTAAGTAGTTCTAAGTTCTATGGCACTGATGACCTCAGATGTTAAGCCCCATAGTGCTCAGAGCCATTTGAACCATTTGTTAGATTCAAACCAAATGCAAAATTTGTACTACGGAGATAAAAGTAAAAAAAAGGTAGCCTCCGCCTCACACTAGACACGAAAGAGAGTTACTATCGAACAGTCATTTAGTTCTGAACAATCATGAAAGTTTCAAGACTCTATCTCAGCGAGAAGTTGGTGTTTAATGTCAGTTCAGACATTCGTACCGAATGGACAGAGGGAAAAATAATACTCTGAACCATACATCAGACAGTAATGTGACTTACTATTGTATCCTCATCCACTTCTGACCAACGTTGGAATTTTCAAGTCTATATCAGAAGGAAGTTAGCTTGAAATCTATTGCAAAACATGTATTGAACAGACATACATGCAAAGTGCACTACGCCACACATCTGACAAAAATTGAGTTAATATTGTATTGAATTCCAATTCTGAGCTGTGCTAAAAGCTTCAAGTCTGTAGCCTTCATGAAATTAGTTTCGAACCGATTGGAAATTTCTAGCGAACAGACACAGAAATAAGGTAGCCTGTGCCTCACAGCAGACAATAAAGCTATTTAATATTGGATTGTCATCCAGCGCTGAGATATGTTCAAAGTCTCATGTCTCTATTTCATCGGGAAATTTCTTTGAAACAAACGGTAAAATATTTATGCAGCAAACACGCACACATTAAAAAAAGGTCCCCACCACAACACACCTGACAAGAAAGTGAGTCAAAACTGCAGTGTCATCTAGTTCTGACCTATTTCGAAATTTTAAAGTCTATAGCTTATTGGGAAATTAGTTTGAAATTAATTTCAAAATTGGCACCGAAAAAAAAAAACAG
Organism: Schistocerca piceifrons; assembly: GCF_021461385.2. Lineage (NCBI taxonomy): Eukaryota > Metazoa > Arthropoda > Insecta > Orthoptera > Acrididae > Schistocerca > Schistocerca piceifrons. Next base: position 92,519,290 of record NC_060149.1, on the reverse strand, counting down.
AAAAACAGAGCACCTTGCGGCACACATGAGAGAGTAATGCGATTTAATACTGTGCTGTCATTCTGTTATGAGTTATGTTGAAGGTTTCACGTCTCTAGCTCATAAGGAATTTAATTTAAATGAATTTTAATTTTTCCCTGAACAGACAAGCAGACAGAAAAAAAGTACACTACGATACACACTAGACGATAACGCGCGTTAATAATGCATTGTCATTCAGTTCTGAGCTATGTTGAAATTTTCAAGTCTCTACCTCATCGGGTAGTTGGTTCAAAGTCAATTGTTTAATTTTTAACGAATTGACAAGCAGAAAAAAAAGAAAGAACCATGTGCAAGACATCTCTTAACACTACATTTTCATCCAGTTCTGAGCAAAAGGCCTAATGAATATTTTAAGTCTGTAGCTCACCAGGATGTTTGTTTGAAATAAATTGCAACATTTGTACTGAAGAGGAAAGCAAACAGATAAGCAAAGTACCAGCAGACACACAGCTGTCAAGAGAGCCCGTTAATATTGCACTGTAATCTAACAAAGTAATGATCCAATCCGACATGTCATAACACGACCTGAAGTTTTTATACAAGAAGACTACACCGAAAGAAATATTCTGTCAAAATTTTAGCTGCTGACACAGCTGCTAGTTCCTAAACACACTGCAAATATTTCCTTAAGAAATGTTGAAAATTTTCAAATTCGTAGCTGGCCAGGCGGCTGGCGAATTGTATACCCCTACCCAAGCTGTAGCGGAGTCCCCATGCGCAACACGGCAAATGCATATCCCGGGTTGGCGGCGCGCTGGTTGACACAGAACGACTTGATGATAATACTACGTTGTTTTCAACCTCGGAAAAAAAACACTTAAACTGACACGTTCCACATCATTACGAAATGTCGTATTTATGATCTATGGAGCAAGTATTAACATAATGTAGTGTAATGACATGCCCATAATATTCTGGGGAGCCCACATCTTACTGAGGACTTCCAAACTCATAATATTAAGGGCGTAGTATTGGTCACAAAAATGCTATGGCCGAAATATTACGGGTGTGGCATTCTTTCCAACACTCAAAGCATCGTAATATTATGGACGTGGCACATGTTAGTGTTAACAATGGAGATAAAACTGAATTAATATTCGTTGTGTTTAAGGCTTAGTGTCAAACAGTGTGCAAAAATGGTTTTGCTTCGTAAAATGTGACCTTGAACTGTATAAGTGGAAAAAAGACATTTCCAAAATAATAAATAGACGCCCAAATTAAATTTGCAAGGGGGTGAAAGAAAAACTATCCGAAACGATCAGTGTACAGGTTGGCCACAAGTTCCGATTATTAACCAAACAAACCTCTAAATTTAAATATATAACATGAACTACAGGTGTTTAGATTAGTTTTCGTCAGATAAGAACCGCATAGACTTGCTCATGAGATGCAGTACATCATTACCGATGAAGACCTAATAGGCTGGGCACTCTAAATCTCAGTTGAATGAGTGTTGACGATTTCCAGGCTTCTGCTACATGGTTAACCAAATTTAGCAGCAAAATAACGGCGTTTACTTCAAATACAGGTGTAGAGGAGATGCCATTAATTCGTAGCTGATGTGAAGACGAAGCTTGCTGTTATCTCAACCAAATCTGCTGTGCCTAACGCCGATCAGTTAGGTTTCGTAAAGGAACTGTGAGCAAACCGCATGTCACATCTCGACGCGAAAAAAGACGCAGTCTGGTATGTAGTCGAGTAAATCAGTTAATACTATAACCCATTCGTATACAACAATGTCAGTGATAAATACGAGTGTATAATTGGTCCCACAACTTTGTATCTGTCCTCAGCGATCTCAAGACACATTAGGACCAAAAATAAAAAAGAAAACTGTTTAATGGCAAAAATCTTATAACTGACCTACCAAAATTTTCAAAATGGTTTCTAACCAGTTGCAAAAATTAATTCACTGCTTTTGTTGAAATCTTGGCCTGGAAATGACGAGAAGGACCACGAGAAGACTGTTGATATGACTCATTTTCCACGCAGAACAACCAATGTGACTCTTGATAAAGATTTTTTCCTACTGTGGAAAGTATTTTTTAGGAAACTGTCAGACACTACAATTTCTGATAGTTTCGTTTCACTTGAGGTATATCAAGAGAACAACATTCTTAAATTTCAGTCATTTTGCGCATTATCACTTTGCATCAGCACATTTTACAAACAGGGAATTTGAATGTTTTCTGGAAATCGTCTTACATTGTTAATTATGTCATCTGATGCTCATAACATACTTTTTTCCTCTTGAATTTCAGTATTCTTTTATAAAAACGGAAATGAAACAAGAATAATTTGAAAGGTTGCTAAAACGCTCCATTCGATCATGTGATGCCTGTAACACCACTAGTTAGCTCTTTTCGAATTTCCGTTTCGGAAAATGGGTTCAAAATGGTGTGTGTAATACCACACTGTAGAAACACATCTGTAAAAAAAAGTACTGAAAAATTGTTTTTGAGTGTTCCAAAGAATGTGAATATGCGTAAAAAGTGGTTGCACTGTACCAAAAATTGCAAATATACTGTAGTAGTAGTAGTAGTAGTAGCTTTATTCATCTGTAGATCTCTTTTTACAAGGATATAGGACGTGCCAAAGTATTTACAAGTTTAGACCGATTCAAAATAAGCTGATTCGTATACACATACTTTTACAGGCTTCTAGTTAGAGACAATCATTAGATTTCCTCCTGCCATACAGTGCTTTTTTAAAAATAACTTATTAAATAATGTAATGCCACACTGTTCACTCATATCTCACTATCAGTCACTGCACACACTATGTATCGCAACTTCTCATTTGCTATTCTGAAAAACTGACTCAGCATCCCTCCATAACGAGTAAGATGTTGAGCTCAGAAAGAGGAATAGGTTTTAGTGTTGTGCTATGCATAGCTTGGGGGTAAGTATTTCTAGAAAGAAATAAGAAGAATAAAACACAAAGTAAAGGTGTTATGTGGAATGATAGATGTTTTATAATCCTCATTATTATTATTATTTATTTGCATAACATTTTTTTATCAAATCCCTACTCTGTTTCATCTAAGTAAAATTTCAATATATAAAATGTATTGCATAACATGTACTTTTTAGCTGTCTTTCTAAATAAGTGGATTTTTGCATTTTCTTTAATCTCTTCTGGTAATTTATTGTACATTTTTATTCCTTGGTAGAAAATGCTGTTTTGTGTTTTATGTTTATTTTTTCTTGGTAAATGTAAGTTGAGTCAGGCTCTTGTTGTATGGTCATGGACAGAGCTGTTTGTGCAGTAATTACCAATGTTATTTTTGATGTGTATAACTGACTGCTAAATGTATACACATGGAGCATTTAAATTCCCCAGTGCTTTGAACAGGTCTTTACAATGAGCTCGATTAGTATTTTTGGACTAGCATTCGGGAGGTCGATGGTTCAATCCCACGTCCAGCCACCCTGTTTCAGGTTTTCTGTGATTTCCCTAAATCGCTCCAGGTAAACGCCAGGATGGTTCCTTTGAAAGGGAATGGCCGACTTCCTTCCCCGTCCTTCCCTAATCCGACGAGACCGATGACCACGCTGTTTGGTCTCTTCCCCCAAACAACCCAACCAACCCAAGTATTTTTGGTTAATATTCTTATGGCTCTTTTCTGGAGTTTGAAAACTGTGTTCATATTTTGTGTGTTTGTTCCCCAAAAAAGAATGCCATAGCTAAGAATTGAGTGTAACTAAAAGACACTGAATATTACACACTGATGATAGGATTCTAAGGGCATAACATGTTGATGACATTCTGTTAGCAAGTACCTTTGTGTGTTCACACCACTTCAACTGAGAATCAATATTCATTCTTAGAAATTTTGCATTTGTTACACAGTCTATAGAGGTGACATCTACATTTAATTTAACATTGTCATTTTTCCTCTTCAAACTGAAATTCAGGGCATTAGTTTTCTTTATGTTCAATGTCACTTCATTGCTTATTGACCAATCATAAACTTCCTTGAGAGTTTCCTTTCTCTGCAAGGAGTTGTCTTGTTTTCTCAGTGACTATAATATTGTTGTCATCAGCGAAGAGAATTTTATCACGACGTGTAACTCTACTGGGTAACTCATTGATGTATATCAGGAGTAGTATTGGTCCTAATATGCTACCTTGCGCAATCCCTATATTAATGTATTTTCGTTCTGATAAGTGTTTTACTAAATGTTTAGATCCATTTTAAGTATGTGTTATCTCTACTCTTTTTACCCTATCTGCTAGGTATGATCAAAACCAGTCATTAGCTGCCCCCCTTATTCCTGATTCTTCTAATTTATTTAATAGAATCTTGTGGTCGACTGTGTCAAAGGCCTTAGAAAGATCCAAAAATATGCCTGTAACACGCTCATCTTTATCAAGAGGGTCAAGTACAACTTTTGAGAATTCTACTATGGCTGACTCTGTATTTTTCCCACTTTGGAAACGAAACTGTGATTCGCTTAAAAGCCTGTATTTATTCAGGTAATTCATAAATCTGTCTTTCATAACTGCTTCTATTGTTTTTGAGAATGGTGTCAGCAGGGAAATGGGCCAGTAATTTTCTATGTCTAATACATTACCTTTCTTAAGCAAAGGTACCACTCCTGCCTGCTTTAACTGTTCTGGAAATGTTCCTGACGTGAAGGATTCATTTATTATATTTGTTAAGGAGCCTTGTATAATCCCTATGCATTGTTTCAGTACACACATTGGTACTTGACCTAAGCCTACTGACTTTTTATTTTTTAGTTTTTGAACAGTTTTATTGACTTCATTCTCTGTGGTTGGAAGTAACATCATTATATTTAGTGCAACATTGTTTACAAGTTTTATATTTGTTTTGGGGAATTTTTGATGTAACTTCTCTGCAATACTTGAAAAATGCTCGTTTACATAGTTTGCTATTGTTGTGGATCATTTAATACTTTGTCCGCCCCCAGTAGCTGAGTTGTCAGCGTGACAGACTGTCAATCCTAAGGGCTCGGGTTCGATTCCCGGCTGCGTCGCAGTTTTCTCCACTCAGGGACTGGGTGTTGTGTTGTCCTAATCATCATTGCTCCATCCCCATCGGCGCGCAAGTCGCCAAAGTGGCGTCAGATCGAAAGACTTGCACCAGGCATGTGGTCTACCCGACGGGAGACCCCCGTCACATGACATTATTATTACTTAATACCTTATCCCCCTCCCTTGGCAGTATGTTATTCTGCGTTTGTTTACCTCTCCTCGTTTCCTTTTTTATATCATCTCAGACTGCTTTGCTTTTATTCTCTGCATCATATATCATATTAAATGACTTTTTTCAGCAATCAGCACCTTCCTATGGATCTTTTTGTATCTGTGATAGAAATTTAACAACTTTATAGATGTTGTACAAAAGTTAAAAGGGGAAACAAATCATCAGTGGACGAAGCATGCTAAAGCACTTGGCCAACCATCCCACACAATGTTCCTGGAACCAGTGACAAAAACAGAACTCATGATGAAGTACCAAATTATTTAATAAAACATGTGAATGAAGAAATAATCAAACCTCTTTTGGATATTGCTAACTGCTCATTTAGAGAAGGAGTATTCCCAGAAAAATTGAAAGTAAGCAAAATAGTACAAATATTTAAGATATGACATAAAAATGATCCAAAAAACTACAGACCAGTGTCGTTAATCTCTGGTTTCTCAAAAATAGTAGAGATGCTCATGCATAGTAGATTGACCATATTCCTGGAGAAACACAGTATTCTGTTTCCAGCACAACAAAAGGGAAATCTACAGAAACCGCCATATCAGGTCTCTGTCTCTGCTATATTTATGAATTTACCTAAAGCGTTTGACAATTATGCATACTACACTTACTGAAAAATTTGAAAGCTCTGATATTCGTGGACATGCAGTCAAGTGGATAAAATCATAAATCAGCAACAGAAAAGCAGTATGTGGAAACAGAAACTGGATGCAGATCTCAAACCAGAAATATTACGTATGGAGTGCCTCAAGGAGCTGTACTTGGCCCACTTGTGTTGAACCTATTTGTTGATAAAGATAAAAAATACTGTATGCAGACGACATAACTATAATGAATGAACAAAAAGATCTGGAAACACCGGAAAGAAGTGCGTTTATGTCAATAAATAACAAAATGACAATAAATAACAAAATGACTTAAATTTAAACCTAAAAAAGGCAATGTTCATGGTGTTCACAAACAGAGAAAAGGAAAAACACATAGATATATTCATAGATGAAACAAGACTGGAAGAAATTACCACTATTAAATTTTTGCGGATTACAGTTGATAGTAAGCTCAAGTGGAGTCAACACATAGGTATGGTCTGCTGTAAAGTAAGCACTGTAATATTTGTTATGAAACAGCCCAACAAGTGCTTCTATGTACAATGTACCATGCTCTATTTGAACCGTACCTACAATATGGAATTACTGCTTGGGGAAATTCCAGCAGCAAAATACAAAAAAAATATTTACATTGCAAAAGAAAGCTGTTAGGACCATCTTGAACAAGCAACAAAGAGACTTGTGCAGAACTGTTTTACATAGTCTAAAAATACTAACATTTCAGTCTCTATACATTTACAAAACAATAATATCATTAGTTTAAGAAATTGCAGTACTAGAAAGAAATGCAGACGTTCACACATATGTAACAAGAAATAAAGGCCAACACCAACTTTGAGTTGCTGCAGAACGTCTTAGATACTCAGGTGTCAAACTCATAAAGTGCCTTCCAAAAAGTTTACAGAACAGTGTGAGCAAAAAAACATTCCAAAAACTTTTAGAGGATTATTTAATGGAAAAAGAATTTTATAGTGTAGAAGAGTATATGTATCAATGAATGAAAACTGCTACTATTACTGTTATAGAGGTACCATAACTAATTGAACATATGTAAATAACTGGAGAACACGAATACTGAGTGACAAAAGTAAATATGAGTATAATGCAGTAGGTAAATAGTTTTCAGGACCTATAAACTGGGTGAAAAATAGATGCAACATTAGTGTAAGTATTGCCACTTTCATGTATTAAATTGTAATAAATAGGTTAAATATTGCAAGAAAATAGAAAATAGGTTTAAGTTGACTTGTCCTATATTACAAGTACACGCTTTGTACAAAAAGTAATGAAATGGGACCGGTAAAAACCAAATCAAACAAAAGCAAACCAGCAAAATGCCACCACATTGATGCACAAGTTCCATAACTAAATTAAAAATGTCTTGAACTCTGAAGTTAACATTAATTTAACTGTGAGATGTGCTTTCCCACTGTTACAAGTAAGGATAGCGTCATTCAACGAAATTAAACTCTAAGTAAAAATTGTCGTTTTAAGGAGTTTCACGTAGGTTATTCAGTAGTTCAGCTGTTATAAGCAGATGCTCATAGTTTACTGGTTCGAATCCAGAGCAAAAGAATTTTTAACTTTTTTGTAAAAGACTCGACACTCCTTTCAAACGAAAACCAAATCACAGTTACAAAACTTCACCACACCGATCAGAAACAGAGTATTATTGATTTCCTTGCCATTAACTTGCGCTTACACTTGCAATCGCTGTTCACACATGTCACGTTCAAAAGATGTTTTCTAATTAGTGTGATCACATACATTTTCCTTTATTAGAAACAACTTTTTCACACACTTTTACAACTTGTTTCATCTTCGGACTGTCCAACTAGGATCCTTATTCTTTAAACTTTTGAAGTTACATAAAGGTGGAGGAAGTCTGCTTCAGACACTGACGTTCGTTTACATTCGCAAACATCATACCCCTTACGTTTGTGTTACCTGTATGTTGTACATGCTTCATATCTCTCCATTTAGAAAACCCCATCGTCCTAAACCTCATTGTTCTGTGGGTGTCTGATGAAATCTTCACTACTAGCAATGCATTCCGAACAGGTGAATTGTTTGTACACAAAGTATATGCATTTATCCTCAGTATCCATTTCTCAGACTAAGATTAATGTTAAGCTATATATAACACGCCCTACCATCGAAACAACTGTTACAATTAGTCCTTGGTAACGCTTTCATTATTCAAAAATCATCATAATAACTTCCAATAAGTTACAGGTATGGAGCTGGATGATGTTGTCACCTAGCTGCATTCCTGTAAATTATTTGAACATTGTATAGGCTGTGAGAATCTCCGGTCTCACATTAGAGGATCTTTGTTACAGAAATTGTTATAAAGTGATGTATGTGTGAGAATTATAACATTTCATCAAATTAAAGTCACAGGTGATGGAAGTCAACTGTAATCTCATTTCATTTCATTTCATTTTATTATCTTCCTGTATATCATTTACATGATGTAGGAATTGTCAAAACAAAGTTATCATACTAGTAGAAGTACTACAGACATAATAATGGAATATCACTTTCAAGGCATTTGTTAAAAGTACAAATTTAGACACATAAATTAAAATTTTTGGCAATAAATTTACACACAATCAAAGTACTCATCTACGTCATAGAAAGTTTTGCTTAAAAGGTAATTTTTAAGCTCAGTCTTAAATTTTACTTCATCTATTATTTCCTTCATGTACACTGGCAGAGCATTGTAGAGTTTTATTCCAAAATAACTTACATGCTTTTGGGTTTGTGTTGTCCTTACCCTTTCTACATACAAATTCTTACAAGTTCTAGTATTATAATTATGGCAGTCTTCATTTGTACGTAGATTTTTCATATGTGCTCTTGTACACAGAATGCTTTTAAAAATATACAGTGATGGTATTGTGAGTATTTGCAGTTCTTTGAAAAGGGGCCTACAATGAGTTCTTGGAGAGTTATGTGTTATGATTCGTATAGCTCTTTTCTGAAATTTGAAGATACCTGTTAAGCTTGATTTAGTTTTACCCCAGAACATTATGCCGTAAGACACGATGGACTGAAAGTAAGCAAAATACACTAGTCTAGTACAGTCTGTGCTGCATACTCTAGATAATATCCTCAATGCAAAACATGCCGAATTGAGCCTTTGGGATAAGTACTTGAGATGGTCTTTCCAGCTTAAGTTTTGATCAATGTGCATTCCCAAAAACTTTGTGGATTGTACACTCTCTATCTTCTTATCCATTAGTTTTAACTGGAGGTCCATATCTTGAGTTGCTTTGCCATACTGTATATAATTTGTTTTACTTAGATTAAGTGTTAACTCATTACCATTAAATCAATGTTGAATATATTTCAGGACTATATCAGTTGTGGTAGTTAATGATTTTTTATCATCACTTATAATTATGCTTGTGTCATCTGCGAACAACATTATTTTGGTAGAAATATTAGGATTTTTTATGTCATTTATATAAAGCAAGAATAATACGGGACCAAGAACACTGCCCTGTGGGACACCTATTTCCAATTTCTTTGCATCTGAGACCCACTTGATTTTCTGATTTTTATGTTCTGCAATGATTTCTACTACCTGAGTTCTATCTTGAAGGTAAGATTCAAACCACTGCTTCACAACTCCCCTTACACCTATTGCCTCCATCTTGTTTAACAGAATTTTGTGATTTACTGTATCAAAAGCTTTAGATAAATCTAAGTTAATTCCTACTACACATTTTTTAGTGTCGAGACTCCTGACAATCTCTTTGGTATAGGCATGGATAGCTGTTTCTGTGCTGTGGCCCGAGCGAAAGCCATGTTGATTGCAGTTTAGAAGTTTGTGAGCATCTAAGTAATTTATGAGTCTGGTTTTCACTAATTTCTCTAGAATTTTTGAAAATGATTGGAGAAGGGATATTGGTCTATAATTTTCTACCTTGTATGGATCTCCTTTTTTAAACAGAGGTCTAACCTTAGAGATTTTCAACCTCTCAGGAAAAACACCTTCACTGAAAGACAAATTGACAATATGTACCAGGGGCTTTGTAATTTATTTGGCAACTTTTTTTATTATTGACACAGGCACTTCATCCACACCTGCAGACATTTTTGATTTTAGACTCTTTATCACCTTTAATATTTCATTATCATTTGTGGGAGTTAACAACATACTACTGTCTACTTTTGGGGCTGTTAATTTCTCATGTTTGGTAAAGTTTTTACTTAATGACACTGGTACACTTAAAAAGTAATTATTAATGTAATTTGCCAGAGTTTCATCTTTTAATTCAATATTTTCACTATTTTTAGTACTATTTCCTGATCCTTGAGGCCCTTACCTGTTTCCCTTTTCACAATTTCCCAAATAGTTTTTGATTTATTGCCTGATTTTCTTATTAATTTATCATTGATAAGTAATTTTGCTTTTGTAATTACTTTTCTATATATTTTTTTGTAATTTGTTACATATTCTTTAAACTTGGGGTCAGTCCAACTTTTCAGTCTATAGTTAAGCATTTTCATGGTCCTGGAGGAATTTCTAATACCTGTTGTGATCCAGGAGTTAGCATGTGTATGCCCAAATGTGTTTGTTTTGACAAGTTTCTTAGGAAAACACATTTCAAAATTCAACATAAACAGGGAAGAAAAAACATTATATGCAGTGTTTGTGCTAGTTTGTAGCAGTACTTCTGCCCCATGATTGGTTAGTCAGTGTATTTATGAAGTGATTGCAACTATTTGTGGAGAAGGTTCTTTTGTACATTTGGTATGAACTATTTTTGGTCACAGGGGCTATGGAAAATTTAAGGATAAGTGCATTGTGATCAGATATTCCTAGGTCAACATTTATTACATCTATATCTGTGGCATCTATATTTGTGAAGATATTATCTATGAGACTTTTTGAAGAGTTTGTTATTCTTGTAGGGTTAGTTATATGTGGATACAAATTGAAGCTATGTAAAACATTCAGGAACTGATCTTTGGATGCACCTTCAGTCAATAAGTTGAGATTAAAATCTCCACTTATAATTATTGTTGATTTTTTATGATGTAATATTTTGAGCAATGCCTCTAACTTATTTCTAAAAATTTCAGGATCACCACATGGTGGTCTGTACACTGACATTATTATTAATTTACTCTTTTGCATATTCAACTGTATTGCTGCAGCCTCAAAATGTTTTTCTTCATTCAAGGATTCAGTTACAGTCATATTTTTAACCTTTACTCCAGGTTTTACGTAAATGCAAACACCACCATGTCTTGTTTCCTTCCTGAAAAAATGGCTTACTAATTTGTATTGAGAAATGCAAATATTTTCTAGTTCATAACTCATGCACCAATGTTCTTGTATGCAAATACAATCTATACTAGCTTCACTGGCTGCAATCTCAAGTTCTAATATTTTATTTTTAATGCATTGTATGTTAAGGCTCATTATTTTTAAATTATTGACATTAGATTGAGAGGAGTTTGTACTCATGTTTCCCAATGTTACCGGCTGTTCCTTGCTGAGGCTGGGTACCAAAAATCCTTAAGAATTACACGTTTCCTGCTCCTTGTATTTCTTACCCCCGGATGTGTCGCCATACTTGTTGTATCTGTAGTTGTAGCTGCTGTTTCAGTGGATGCTGGAGGTGTTTCTGAAGCTGATGATTCAGTGGATGTTGGAGATGCTGCCAGTTTTGATGCTGAGTCTGGTTTTGTAAGTGATGTTCCAATTGATACTGGAACTTTTGCTGAAACTGTATTTTCGTTTAAATCTTGAACTACAGTTGGCACTGACGTCACTGTGGACGTTGAAGCTGCGTATGAAGCTGATAAATGATGCTCCGATGGTGTTGATTTTTCTTCTGTTGATGATATCTGAGTGGCATTTTGTACCACTGTTCTTGCCTCTGTTCTTCTGATTGATGGACTAGTCACAGAATCTGGACTTGATTTTGAACCTGCTGGGGAGGGTGGTACATCTGCTGTTGATGATAATGGTTCAGCTGTTTTTGATGATTTCGACACTACTGACAATTTGGCTGATGTGGCTGCTGTACTGGACGACACTTCAGATTTTTTTACTTCTTCTAACGTCAAAGAATCTTCTGTTGCTACCAATGATTGTGGGACATCAGCTCTTCCTATTTCCACTAATGTTGATACTTTAATAAGGCCGTTTTCAGACAGTGTAATAGTGTTTCGTTCTACTTTAGAGTCTTTAATAGCATTCGATATTTCAGCACTCATGGCTTCTTTCCCTTTCATGTTTCTGTGAAGTCCATGCTCTGTAAAATGCTCTCTACAATCACTATTTATCGCAACGTATGTAGCATTAGGATAACCTCGACATATCTTAGCGAAAATTCTGTTGGCGGTAATAATCTCAGTATTCACGCAAGAGTTTACCATGAGATCATACCTATGAGGGATACTGACAACAAAAAATTTCACTTCAGGCATTTTACAAATTACTTGCTTTAAAACTGTTGTAGCACGTCTAGTTTCATTGTGGTATACATCGTTGGCGCCTCCAATTATCACACATGTGCTGCCATTCGTCATAGATTGATTACAGCTATTTAAAACTTCACATAGTGGCGCTCCTGGTTTGATTACGCCAGTTACCTTGAATCCTGTTTTCTTAGAACTCATAATTTCGGCTACACCTCTTCCGTGGCTGTCTGCTAGAATAAGGATTTCATGTCTATTTTCCAACGTGTGTTTTTTGTTTTGTTTACAAATAGCAGGTCGATTTGTTTTGCTTTGTGAGCGCAATTTAGCGTTGATCACAGAACTGTCCGTGTGGATGATGGTACAATTTGATTGTTCTTTCTCCTCTGTGCTATTTTCAAGCACACTAAACCTATTACTTAGTTTTAAAGTAAGTCCCGCTGTTTTTGTTTTTGGTCGTGTGCTGGTTATTTGACTGGTATTTGAGAACTCTTGTAGGCTAGATTTTGAGGAATTTCTCACACTTATTACCAAGTTTTCAAGCGTTTTTGCGTATTTTATAATGTAATCGAGTTCTTTCCTAAGTTCGCTCTCTACATTCACTTGCAAACCTGCCCTGTGCATTTCACTGGCATTGTCCCGCCCGTTGCACTCTATACCGCAGTCGCACTTATTTAGAACTTCCGATCGTGAGAAACAATGGGTATGGCACCACTTATGATTGAACGCACAGATTCTTAATCCATTTAACACAATTTTATGGCATATGGTACACTTCACTGACGAAATACGATCACAAATTACCGAGCGATTTGAAACTACGTGTAAACTCGCCGCCATCTTTATTGGCTCCTCGAACAGCACTTAGATTTATTTTCCTCTGGTATTCACCTTTGTAAGAATTATCTGCAACAGTTAAGCTGTCTATAAGAATTGCTTCTTATTCAAAAAATTAATGATACATGGCTTTTTTGTATGGTTTAATGCTTCAAATTTGTTTGTGTCGCTCTTGATATTGGCACTATGCTGCGCTACGCACAGCAGATCGTGCACCAGACAGGAAGGGCTGTACAAACCGCTGTCATAAGCGCTTCTTCATGCGGCAAAAACGAGTAACTGAAACAATTTTTTGAAAATGTTTTCAGTGCATCGTAGCAGCTAAAATTTTGACAGTTCATTCCTTTCATTGTTTTCTTACTCCCTCAAAAAATTTCAGGTTCGGTTTCGACATGTAGGACAGGACCATTCCCTTGTAAGATGTGCTTGCTGAAAGGTTCAACTCCCTACCTCATCGAGAAGTTAGTTTGAAACCAGCTGAAGACTACATGGAAAGGAATGGTTAAGTCCATCTTATAGATTTTTATAACAATTTTAATATTTGAAATATTACAGTTTCAGTGTCTATTGAAATATGTTTTTGTAATTCATACAAGGCATAGAATGGCCATTATTTAGTATTCCATAAATTATTAAAAATGATTTTAAAAATTGGGCCTAAGTGTCTATTTATCTGAATGTCTACTTTTCAGTTTCGTAGTATATCGATAATGTATAGTGACATATGGTCTCAATATCACGTTAGGTTCTGACTTTCACAATCTGATTGAGCATTAAGCGCCATATTTATTATTTCCTCACCATGTGTTACACTTAGCATTGGTGTAGTACCTCTAGACGTGCAGAATTGATTATGTGGGACTTTTTAAAATTGTGGGTGAGATCATTCGCAGAAAACCAGTCAATGATACTTTTAAGAAGCTTGTTTACCATTTCTTCTGTTTCTGTGTGTGCGCGCTTGGATTGATTACAGTGCTAGTGTCATCTGAAAAAGAAGTAATTCTGCTTTTGTGTACTGGGTGGAAGATTGTTCACATGTATGAGGAAAAGTAGTGGACCTAAGATTGCACCTTGCGGAACCCCACACATGATTTCTCCCTAGTGAGAATTATGTCCGTGGACTATAATGCTTGAATTACTAAGTACAACTTTCTCATTCTCTTCGTTAGATATAACATTATACACCGTCAATGCTGTAAAATGTTAATTTATCTAGGAGAATACTGTGGTTCACACAGTCATATGCCTTAGAGGGTTATTAGAAAATACCAACCAGTGCTGTTTTATTATTTAATACGTGTAAAAGCTTGGTTGGTTGATTTGGGGGAGGGGACCAAACAGCGAGTTCATCGGTCCCATTGGAAAAGAGAAGGATGGGGAAGAAATTGGCCGTGCCCTTTCAAACGAACCGTCTCGGCTTTTGCTTGAAGTGATTTAGGGAAATCACAGAAAACTTATACCAGATGGCTGGATGCAGGTTTGAACTGTTGTCCTCCCGAATTCGAATCCAGTGTGTTAACCACTGCATCACCTCACTCGGTGCTGGTGCTGCGCGGGGTAGCCGAGCAGTCAGACGCCTTGTCACAGTCCGCACGGGCTCCACCCATCGGAGATTCGAGTCCTCTGTCAGGCATGGGTGTTTGTATTGCACTTTGCATAAGTTAGTTTAAGTTAGATTAAGTAGTGTGTAAACTTAGGGACTGATGACCTCAGCAGTTTGGTCCCATAAGACCTTACCACAAATTTCCAAAATTTTCGGTGCTAGTAAAATCTGGTGAGTGAACATGTGAATGGAATACTCAGTAGAGCAACCCTTCTAAAACCCAAACTATGATTTGCTAAGGATACTATTATTGCTAAGGTGAGATACTGTAATTATTGAAATCTCTTATCACCTTTGTTGATGAGCGGTTTAACAGTCGCAAATTTCAGTCTCTCTGCAAAAATGCCTTGAGTTGGTGATGCATTACATATTTCAGATAAGACTGGGCTTATTACATGGGCACAAATTTTTAGTACTCTGTTGCAAACAACGTCAAAACCTGATGAACTTTTAGTTTTGAGAAAATGCGTAATTTTCTTAATTTCAAAACGAGAAGTTGGTTATACACTCATATGACTGGACATAATGAAAGTTACATTTCCAACATGCTGCTGTGATTTTGCTCTTGAACTGTTTGTCCCTATGCTTTCTATTTCTTTTTTAATTCATGCATATATTGATGACCATATTTTGGTATAATGCTTATTAAACTTCATATTTTACTATTAGACATGGTACGATCGACACTATCCCCCATTCACACAAATACTACTGTATCTTTCCTAGCTGAAATCTGCGTATTCTGACAATAGATGTAATTTCAAAAATATTGTTACAGTTGCAAGATTTTGGTAATGCAAACCTCACGTGCAGTTTTGAATTTCAACTTGAAATTATTTTTCCAACTTTTTTATTTACTGTTAGTAATTAAAACATATTAAACACTACCATTGTATTTTGTCATTATCACTTGTGCAATTTATGGATTTCTTTTTGTAATTTGCACATATATTCATT
The DNA here is from genome assembly GCF_021461385.2 of Schistocerca piceifrons. Classification (NCBI taxonomy): domain Eukaryota; kingdom Metazoa; phylum Arthropoda; class Insecta; order Orthoptera; family Acrididae; genus Schistocerca; species Schistocerca piceifrons. The sequence goes on along the minus strand of NC_060149.1, from coordinate 92,503,563 downwards.
GACTATGTTTTGATATATAGTCAGCTAATTTAGGTAACATAAGCAATAAGTAGCGACGATAGTGCTAAATCAAGGCTGAAGAAAATGGGCTGCCATTGGGCTCTGTTGCAATAGGCTGTCTAAATTATTAGGGCAAAAGCATTTGATTTAGTTCTATCACTGAACTGTAGGCATCAAAAAGAACTACAAGAAAGTCTGCGAGGAATATGGTTATCTCTGGCAGCTGAGTCACAATCATCCTTTTTCTGCTTTGTAGGTGCTGGAATGAGTGACATCAAATGACATAAATCATCATTGTTGTTCAACCATAAAAAATAAACAGATATTATCGTGGACTTTTAGCTCTACAATTAGGTACTATGTAATTTGATGAAGCTGTTAATGTATTACATAGCCTAAGGTATATCAAGAGAGTGCATTAGTGGAAAACTTTGTTTACTTAAATTAACTGATGAAATTTGAATGGCTGAAGAGACTTTCATGGAACACAGCTAAGAACCGTCCCAATTAAACCATCTTTCAAATGAAAGAAACTGTGTTAAAATCGGATGACACAGACAGATACACACAATAAACCTACAACACATCTCTGTTTGCCACGAGGGTTACAAATTACCCTTTACCTCACATCAGACACGAAATTGAGTTGATATTAATTGTCATCCAATTCTGAGCTATGTAGGATGGCTGAAGTCCCTAGCTCATCGGGAAATTTCCTTGAAATCAGTCACGAAATTTATACCCTACACATAAGCAGACAGAAAATTATAATAACTACTACTACACACCAGACTAGAAAGCGATTTAACACAGCATTTTTATCCAGTTCTGAGCTATGTTGGAAGTTTTAGGTCACTAGAGCATAAGTAAATTAATTAGAAACCAACCGCAAAATCTGTGCCAAGGAGATAAGCTGATAGAAAAACAAAGCATTCTACTCTACACACAAGACGCGAAAGTGAGTTAATATCAAATTGTTGTCCCTTTTGAGCTATGTACAAATTTTCAGGTCTCTGGCTCATCCGGATTTTGGTGTAAAATTAATTGCAAATTTGGAACCGAAGAGATAGAGACAAAATCGAAGTACCATTCATCACAAGTCAGACAACAATGTGAGTTAACATTGCATTGTTATAAAGTTCTGAGCTATTGAATGGCTCAGGTCTTTAACTCACCACGAAGTTAGTTTGTAATCAATTCAAAATTTGTACTGAATAGACGAGAGAACAAAAATAAAAGAAACGTGTTAATAATTCATCATCATCCAGCTCCTTAACTATGCTGAACGTTTGAAGTCATTAGCTCCATTGGAAAATTTGTACCAAACAGGCAAAAAAACAGAAATATTAAGTACACTCTATTACACAGTGACTACAATGAGAACTAATATTGCCTTGTTGTCCAGTTCTGAATATGCTGAAATTCTCAACTTTATACCTCATTGGGAGATATGTTTGAAATATGTTGCAAAATTCGTAACAAGATGGTAAACGAACAGAAAAACAAAGTACAATACGTCAAACACCAAACATGAATATGAGTTAATGCTGCATAATCTTCCAGTTCCAAGCTATGGTGACAGTTTCAAGCTTGATGATCGTTGAGAAGTTATCCTGAGATCGACCGCAAAATTTGTACTGAAGAGAAAACAGACAGTAATGCAAAGTACCTCCACCACACACCAGACCTGAAACTGTGTTAATGTTGCATTATCATCCAGGTCTGAGCTATGTTGAAAGTTTCAAGTTTTTCTATCTCATCAAGATGTTAGCGTGATATCTATTTCACATATTGTACCAAATAGACAAGCATATGGAAAAAGAAAGTATCTTTTGCCTCCCACCAGACATGGAAGTGGGATAATATTCCAGCGTCATCTAGTTTCACTCTATGAGGAAAGTTTAAAGACTCTAGCTTGTCAGGAAGTTAGTTTCAAATTAATTGCAAATGGCTGGCCGCTTAGGTGGCGCGGCTGCTGCATGGCTGGCAGACAGCGCCGCATGCAGAGGACGCGCGTAACTGCGCGGCGGCACTTTGAAAGATCAGCGAGTCACAACACTTTTCCCCCCTTTGACTTTTTTGCACAGGTCTTGATGGAGGTAGCTTGTAGATTGCAAACGTCCATAAGTGTTGTTTGACTGGCCGTAAAGTCTAGAGGAGGAGGCTTCCTGTACGGACGGAAGTGTCCCTGATGGTAACGGGTCGAGATGACAGGAGACGTGGGAGTCGAATATGCTGGGGCCCCTTGCACCAATCTGCCCGTTGCGGCAAGTCCGGTTGATATAACAGGAGACATGGGCGATGTGTCGGCGTTCGTAGGAGAAGGAGGCGAGTAGAGTTGCTCTGACAGATGATGGTCATCTGGTTCCTGCATGGGCACATCTCCTGGTGGCGTCAGTTCTTGTGCTGGCACCGATATGATGATGAGAGGACTGCGTTGTGAGTAATGAGGGATTCCAGTATCCCAAGCGTCAGGTAGAGCCGAAGGTGGTGTAGCGGCATCCGGAACAGACGTTGCCAGCACACGAGGCCGAAGCTGGTCTGAATGACGCACTGCAACACCCGCGTGTCTGAATTTCATACAGGCATTGGCCACAGTGTCGTAAGATGCGGCCAGTACTCCATTTTGGCCGCCTGCCATATCCCCATACCCATACAAGGTCGCCAGGGGTGAACCGACCAAGCGAAGGCACCTGCAGCCGTCAGGTGGAAGACTGCAGAAGATGAAGTAGCATGCAGGGCTGTCGGTCATGTAAGAGCTCAGCCGGGCTGTGGTCGCCCATGTGGGTGAAATGGTAAGAAGCCAAAAATTGGAGAAGTGCATCATCACCCACGGAAGAAGTCAGGAGTTTCCTCATCTGAGCCTTAAAGGTGCGGACCAGTCGTTCAGCCTCACCGTTTAACTGTGGATGGAATGGAGGGGCCATGACATGCATGACGCCGTGACGGGCACAAAAATCCGCAAAATCGGAAGAGGCAAATTGCGAACCATTATCAGTAACAAGAGTAGAGGGGAGGCCTTCCAAAGAGAAAACGCGAGCTAGAGCATTGGTGGTTGCCGTGGTGGTAGGCGACGTGCAACGGACAATGAAAGGAAAGTTATAGTAGGCGTCAATAATGAGAAGCCAATAAGTACCTAAAAATGTCCCGCGAAGTCAGCATGAATACGCTCCCAGGGCTTCTCAGGCAAAGGCCACGGTGACAAAGATGACTTCGGGGCGGCAGCCTGTGACGCACAAGGGCCGCAAGCAGCGACCATGTGTGCGATTTCAGAGTCGATGCCGGGCCAGTACACATGACAGCGCGCCATAGATTTTGTGCGAGAGACACCCCAGTGCCCTTCGTGAAGGAGGCGCAAGGCCGAAGCACGCAAAGTACCACAACATGCGGTGAAGCATTGTCGGTGGAAAGGAGGATAACACCATCCCGAGCCATGAGGCGGTAACGCAAGGCGTAGTAGTTCCGCAACGGATCAGAAGTCTTAGTGGATGGCCGATCTGGCCAACCCTTCTGAATACAGCGTAAAACCTGGGAGAGGGTAGGATCAGAACCTGTAGCAGCCGCCAGCCGGTCCCCAGTGATGGGGAACCAAGCCACAACCTGCTGCTTGGCAACATCCAGGTGGAACACAAATGTTCGTCCCTATCGAATGCCAGGTCAGGACCCATGGGAAGGCGAGACAATGCATCAGCATTCGCATGTTGAGCCGTCGGCCGGAAATGAATCTCATAATTGATACGAGAAAAGTAAAGAGTCCAACACTGGAGGTGGTGCACAGCCTTGTCGGGAAGTGACGATGGGTGAAATGAGGAAACAAGTGGTTTGTGGTCCGTAACAAGATGAAATTTGGATCCATAGGGAAAAACACCAAACTTATGAAGAGCATAAATAATGGGCAAAGCTTCTTTTTCAATTTGAGAATACTTTCGTTGGGCATCCGTGAGCGTTTTGGATGTATAAGCAATGGGTTGTTCAGAACCGTCCGAAAAACGATGCGAAAGGACTGCACCAACCCCGTATTGAGAGGTGTCCGTGGCAAGAACAAGATGTTGGACAGGTCGATAAGTAGCCAGGAACGGGGCCTTTTTTAGCATAGTCTTCAATTTCTGGAAAGCCGCATCGCATGACGCAGACCAGAGAAAAGTCACGTTTTTATGCAACAGGCGATGCAACGTCTGAGCCACCGAAGCAGCAGTCGGTAAAAACCTGTGATAGTATGCTATTTTCCCCTAGAAGGCCTGCAGTTCCTTAACAGATGTAGGTCGAGGAAGGGCATCGATCGCAGCAACAGTTTGCTGAAGCTGACGAATACCATCCCAAGAGAGTTGAAACCCCAAGTACGTGATAGATGCCTGAAAAAATTTTGATTTCTGAAGGTTACACTTAAGACCGGCAGTCTGTAAGACATGAAAAAGTATGCGGAGATTCTGAAGATGTTCTTCAGTGGTGGAGCCAGTGACAACAATGTCGTCCATGTAATTGATACACCGAGGGACAGGGAGCAATAATTGTTCCAAGAATCGCTGAAAGAGAGCAGGGGCGCTGGCAACCCCGAAAGGCAATCGTTGGTATTGATATAGGGCCAGGAACTGCCGGGAAGCAGCGTCGAGAGGAAGTTGATGATAAGCTTCTGACAGGTAAATTTTAGAAAAATACTGGCCTCCAGCAGGTTTAATGAACAATTCTTCAGGTCGGGGCATAGGGTAAGTGTCGATGTGGCATTGAGCATTTACAGTGGCTTTGAAATCGCCACAGAGACGAATATCACCATTTGGATTAGCAACGACAACGACAGGAGAGGACCACTCACTGGAAGTGACAGGAAGCAAGACCCCTGAAGCAGTGAGACGATCCAGCTCCCGTTTGACCCGATCACGAAGGGCCACAGGAATGGGCCGAGCCCGAAAAAAACTTAGGCCGAGCAGTAGGTTTGAGCGTGATATGAGCTTCAAAGTCGTTTGCACGGCCTAACCAAGGAGAAAAAAAAGGACGAAAATGTCGTCGAGAAGGAATCCAAGTGAGCATATGAGTAGCATCAGAGACGACATTGACAGTCATCTATGGAGAACCCAAAAACGCGAGAGGTATCGAAACCAAAAAGATTCTCCGCGTTACTATGGTCGACCACAAATATGGGAACAGTGTGAACGACGGATTTGTAAGATACCTCAGCATCAAATTGTCCCAAGAGAGAAATCTTCTGTTCATTGTACGCCCGTAATTGCCTAGTGACAGGTGATAGGCTTGGAGAACCCAACTGAAGATATGTCTGAGAATTGATGATTGTGGCAGCAGAACCAGTATCCACCTGCATGCGAACATTTCGACCAAGTATTTGGACAGTGAGGAATAACTTCCCTGAAAGGGAAGAAGTACAATTGACAGACAACACGGAAGCAGAATCAGCGTCACGGTCATGAACATCATGTATGCGGTCGAATTTGCAAACGGAAGACACATGACCCTCCTTTATGCAATTGTGACGCACAGCCCAACGTTGGGGACAATCCTCCCGTGAATGTTTCGTAAAACAGCGCGGACATGAAGTAAGTTGCCGTGTGTTTTGCTGCAGTTTCTTAGAGGGTTGTTTATGTTTAGGCCGAGGCTGTGCGTGGGAGCGTAATGCGGCCACGTCGGCCGGCGATGACACGCCGCACGCGTCGTCAACAGCGCACAGAGGTTGTATTTCGCCGACGTCACCCCACGCCTCTATTTGCGCTCCAGAGGCGCGAGAAATTTCAAAAGACTGCGCGATGGAGAGGACCTCACTTAGAGTCGGATTTGCCAACTGAAGGGCACGTTGCCTAACTTCTTTGTCAGGCGCCGACCGGATAATAGCATCCCGTACCATGGAATCGGCGTAGGATTCTTTGTGAATGTCAGTAACAAATTGACAGTTTCGACAGAGGCCGTGAAGTTCAGCAGCCCAAGCGCGATAGGATTGATTCGGTTGTTTGTGACAACGATAAAAGGCAACACGAGAGGCTACCACATGCATTTGCTTTTGGAAATAGACGAACAGAAGTGAGCAGATTTCAGCAAAGGACAAAGACGCAGGATCTTTCGAGGAGCCAATTGCGACAACAACCGATACATTTGAGGTGAAATCCATAAAGGGAACAGAGACTTACATGTTTGTTCGTCCGCGACATGAAATGGCAAGAAGTGCTGTCGAAGACATTTTTCGTAATCAGACCAGTCTTCCGCCGTCTCGTCGTAAGGAGGAAAAGGAGGTATAGACAACGACGAGAGACGCCCCGCATTGGATGCCGCGACGAAATCACGAATCGCATTTGTGAGAAGCGTTTGCTGTTCTATGAGACCTTGCAATAGCTGCTCTAAAGTAGCCATGGAAATCTGTGGGTCAACGATGGAAAAGAAAAATCACTACCTCGTCGCCAATTGTTATAACGTCAAGTTGAACACATATACACTCCTGGAAATTGAAATAAGAACACCGTGAATTCATTGTCCCAGGAAGGGGAAACTTTATTGACACATTCCTGGGGTCAGATACATCACATGATCACACTGACAGAACCACAGGCACATACACACATGCAACAGAGCATGCACAATGTCGGCACTAGTACAGTGTATATCCACCTTTCGCAGCAATGCAGGCTGCTATTCTCCCATGGAGACGATCGTAGAGATGCTGGATGTAGTCCTGTGGAACGGCTTGCCATGCCATTTCCACTTGGCGCCTCAGTTGGACCAGCGTTCGTGCTGGACGTGCAGACCGCGTGAGACGACGCTTCATCCAGTCCCAAACATGCTCAATGGGGGACAGATCCGGAGATCTTGCTGGTCAGGGTAGTTGACTTACACCTTCTAGAGCACGTTGGGTGGCACGGGATACATGCGGACGTGCATTGTCCTGTTGGAACAGCAAGTTCCCTTGCCGGTCTAGGAATGGTAGAACGATGGGTTCGATGACGGTTTGGATGTACCGTGCACTATTCAGTGTCCCCTCGACGATCACCAGTGGTGTACGGCCAGTGTAGGAGATCGCTCCCCACACCATGATGCCGGGTGTTGGACCTGTGTGCCTCGGTCGTATGCAGTCCTGATTGTTGCGCTCACCTGCACGGCGCCAAACACGCATACGACCATCATTGGCACCAAGGCAGAAGCGACTCTCATCGCTGAAGACGACACGTCTCCATTCGTCCCTCCACTCACGCCTGTCGCGACACTACTGGAGGCGGGCTGCACGATGTTGGGGCGTGAGCGGAAGACGGCCTAACGGTGTGCGGGACCGTAGCCCAGCTTCATGGAGACGATTGCGAATGGTCCTCGCCGATACCCCAGGAGCAACAGTGTCCCTAATTTGCTGGGAAGTGGCGGTGCGGTCCCCTACGGCACTGCGTAGGATCCTACGGTCTTGGCGTGCATCCGTGCGTCGCTGCGGTCCGGTCCCAGGTCGACGGGCACGTGCACCTTCCGCCGACCACTGGCGACAACATCGATGTACTGTGGAGACCTCACGCCCCACGTGTTGAGCAATTCGGCGGTACGTCCACCCGGCCTCCTGCATGCCCACTATACGCCCTCACTCAAAGTCCGTCAACTGCACATACGGTTCACGTCCACGTTGTCGCGGCATGCTACCAGTGTTAAAGACTGCGATGGAGCTCCGTATGCCACGGCAAACTGGCTGACACTGACGGCGGCGGTGCACAAATGCTGCGCAGCTAGCGCCATTCCACGGCCAACACCGCGGTTCCTGGTGTGTCCGCTGTGCCGTGCGTGTGATCATTGCTTGTAAAGCCCTCTCGCAGTGTCCGGAGCAAGTATGGTGGGTCTGACACACCGGTGTCAATGTGTTCTTTTTTCCATTTCCAGGAGTGTATTTCAGAGACGACACAATACATGTAAGTCACAGATCAAGTAGACAAAGTAAGGCATGTGTACACGGTAACAGTCAAATCAGCACTGAGTCCAAGTCTAGTGGCCGCTGGCTGGCTGGACGCTTAGGTGGCGCGGCTGCTGCATGGCTGGCAAGTAGAGGACGCGCGTAACTGCGAGGCGGCACATTGAAAGATCGGCGAGTCACAACAATTGCATTGTTATCAAGTTCCGATCTGTATCAATTGGTTGAAGCCTTTAATTCACCATAAGCTAGTTTGAAATGAATTAGAAAATATGTACCAAACAGACAAGAAGTTAGAAAAAAAAGAACCTTCTGCCACACAACAGACAAGAAAGTATGTTAATACTGCATTGTCTTCCACTTCCAAATTGTGCTTAAAGTTTCAAGTCTCCAGCTCAGTGGGGACTTGGTTAAAAATCAATTGGAAATTTTGTACCAATTAGGCAAAGGGACAGAGAAACCAAGTACACTCTGCCACATATCAGACTATAATGAGAGTTAATATTACAATGTCATCCTGTTCTGAATATTGTGAAATTCGTAAGTTTATAGTTCCCCTCATCGGGAAGTACATTTGAAATAAATAGCAAAATTTGTATCAAGCAGTCACACAAACAGAAAAACGAAGTACACTGCACCATACACCAAACATGAATATGAGACAATGCAGCATAATCATTCAGTTACTAGCTATGGTGACAGTTTCAAGTCTGCAGATCGTCAGGAAGTTAGTTTGAGATCATTTGCAAAATTTGTACCAAAGAGAAAACATGCAGTAATGCAAAGGACCTTCTGGCACACAATATACTTGAAGTCAGGTTAATACTGCATTATCATCCAGTTCTGAGCTATGTTGAATGTTTCAGGTTTCTAGAGCATCAAGATGTTAGTTTGATATCCATTGCACATATTGTATCAAATAAGCAAGCATACAGAATAAGAAAGTACGCTTTGTCTCCTACCAGACATGAACGTGAGATAATATTGCATTCTCATCTAGTTTCAATATATGTAGAAAGTTTCAAGGCTCTATAGTATCAGGAAGTTAGTTTGAAATTAAGTACAAATTTTTTATCTGAATAGGCAAGTAGACAGAAAACAAAGCCTCTCTGCCACACACCAGAGAAGACAGTGAGTGAATGTAGCACTGTCATTCATTTCTGAGCCATGTTGAATGTTTCAAGTCTCTATCTCATCAGCAAGTTAGTTTTCAATCAGTTTCATAAATTGTACCAAACAGTCAAACAGACAGAAAAACGAAATACACTCTGGCATACAACAGCCAAGAAAATGTGTTAATATTGCATTGTCATGCTGTTCTAACCGACGTTGAAATTTTCAAATCTATAGCCCATCAGGAAGTAAGTTTCAAATATACTGCAATTTTTTGCTGAACATACAAGCAGAGAGTGAAACAAAACACCCACTGCCACAAATCAGGAAAGAAAGAGAGTTAATAGTGGATTGTCATCCAGTTGGAGGCTATCCTGAAATTTTCAAGCCTATAGCTCATCAGGAATTTAGTTTGAATCCAGTTGCAAAATTTGAACCAAGCAGACACAGACAGGAAAACAAAGTAGCCTCCAGCTCACAATGTAAAAAAAAGTGAGCAAATATTGCATTGTTATCCAGTTCGAACTATGCTGACATTTTTGAGTCTCTAGCACATCAGAAAGTTTGTTTGAACCCAACTGCAAAACTTTTATTGAACAAACAAGCAGAAAGAGAAATAAAGCACACTCCTCCAGACACCAGGCAAGAAAGCAAGTTAATAATAATGCACTACCATCCAGATCTGATCTATGTTTAAAGTTTTAAGTCTCTAGCTCATGTGGATGTTGGTTTAAGACCAATTGACAAATTTTTGCTGAATAGACAGACAGAAAAACAAAGCTATGCTAAAAGTTTCAAGTCTCTAGCTCATTGGGAAGTTTCCTTAAAATCAACTGCAAAAATTATTCGCAGTAGACAGGCAGACAGTAAAACAAAGTACATCCATAATACACCATCAGAGAAAGTGAGTTAATTTCATTTAATTTATTATCATCCTTTGCATCATTTACATGATAAAGGAATTGTCATAATACTGTCCAGAATATGCACAGCAGAATATTACAGGTTTCTATCACACATAAAATTAACATTATATAATACGCTGAAAATTGAAACATTGAATTAATGGCTTGTTCTTGTACATGCTCCTTTAACATGTACCATATGTGATCAATTTATATATATTTAGTACATTTTGGAAAACACATATTACAGATAATTTAGAGTTGAAAGAGTGTAAATGAGACATAGAACTGACAATGAGAACAATGTGATATTGACAAAACAACTATCAGTTAGTGATTTAAGGATTCAAAATATTCTTCTGTGCTATAAAAACATTTATTTATCAGATACTTTTTTAATTCTGACTTAAATTTTCCTTCGTCTTCTGTTCCCCTGATGCAGAGTGGCAGAGTATTAAAAAGCTTTATTCCATACTGGCTCACATGTTTTTGAGTTTTTGTTTTTCTAATTCTTTATACATCCAGATTCTTACAGATATGTGTATTGTAGTCACGAAGATCTGAATTTACATGTAAACTACTCAAGTGTGTTCTTGTATTTAGGCTTGCAAAGACACATAACAGCTACAAATATCTTGGTCCTGTCTACTATAACAAATTACCTGAAAATGCCTACACAGTGCCAGTAAATAAATTTAAAACTAGTTTTTCAAGAAGGATCAAAAGTAAAGTAATTTACTCTGCTCAAGAGTTCCTTAAGCATGTGACAAATGACCCACTTTCCTTATAACAATGAACTATAAATTAACTGCAAATTACACATATGCCATACTGCACAACTATTTTATTACTATTTCATGCACTTATTGTTAATTATTTGTTTGATTATTTATTTGTCATTTACTGAACTATGTAGTTCATTTATCTTGTAATTGATCTATTAGGAAACGTCTTGTTGTTATTTACATTTGCACAAATATGTATTGCATCCATCCTGGATTGCTATATTGTACTTAATAACATTTGTCATGTCGAAATTTATATTATAATTATTATTGTTATTATTCTTATGTAAACACTGACGACACCAATTGCATGTAAATATGCTCTACAGTGGAATAAAACATTTGTATTTGTATTTGTATGCACTATGCTTTTTAATATCTACAAAGGTGGTACTGTAAGTATGTTTAGCTGCATGAACAAGAGCTTGCATTGTGTTTGTGGAGAGCTGTGTCTAATAATTCTAATGAGCCTTTTCTGTAATTTAAGAACCTCTCTCAGGCGACATTTAGTTGCACCACCGAATGTTATTCCATAGGATATAATAGAATCGAAATAAGCCATATGCACTAATCTTGTACACTCTGCACTGAAAACTCTAGAAATTCTTCTCAGTGTAAAACATGCTGAATTGGATATGTATGTGTCATGGTCTTTCCAGCTCAAGGGCTGATAAATGTAGATACCCAAAAATTTTGTAGACCAGACTTTCTCTATATCATGCTCACTCAAGGATAAATGGTGATCATTCTTCTCACTTACTTTACCGTACTGTATATAATTTGCTTTATTTAAATTGAGTGTTAACTTATTAGCGTAAAACCACTGTTGCACACTCTTCAGAACTTTTTCAGCTGTAGTGAATAAGTATTTGCTGTTATCACTTATAATTATGCTTGTATCATCTGCAAATAAGATAATTTTTGATGATCTGTTGGGCCTTTCAATGTCATTTATATAGATTAGGAATAATAGGGGATCAATAACACTACCCTGAGGGACACCTACTGCCACTTTCTTGGCATCAGATACCCACTTTATTTTTTGCTTATTCTGAGATGAGGCAAGTTCCACAACCTGAGTTCTATCTTGGAGATTGGATTCAAACCATTTCCTCCCAATTCCTCTGATGCCTATTGCCTCCAGTTTGTCAGGGAGAATTTGACAGTCTACTGTATTGAAGGCCTTGGAAAGATCTAGGTTGAATCCTACCACACATTTGTTGTTGTCCAAATTTCTAATAATTTCTTCCATACAGGCCTGTATAGCTGTTTGTGTGCTGTGACCTGTACAAAAACCATGTTGATTACAATTTATAAGATTGAAGGTGTCAAGGTAGCTTATGAGTCTAATTTTCATCAGTTTTTCAAAAAATTTTGGTAAAGATGGAAGGAGGGATATAGGTCTATAGTTTTCTATTTCATGTGTATCCTCATTTTTGAATAATGGTTTAACGTTAGAAATTTACAACCTTTGGGGGAACACACCTTCATTGAATGATAAAGTGGCAATATGTACCAGTGGTTCCAAGATTTGTGAGGCGACTTTTTTTTATTATTGTCACTGGCATTTCATCCAGTCCTACAGAGACATTCTGGGTTTTGTACTGTTAATTACTTTCAATATTTCATATTTATTAGTGGGACTTATTGTCATGCTACTGACTACTTTTGGTGCTGTTGGTTTCTCTTCTTTGGTAAAGCTCTTGCTTGGTTTATCAGGTACACTTAGAAAGTAGTTTGTATTGGATTGGATTGTTGTCCAGTTCAGAGCTGTGTTTCGACTCTAGCTCACTGGGATGTAAATTTGAAACAAACTGAAAAAATTTCTGCCAAACAGACGAATACACAGGAATATGGAGTATCCTTCACCTCATACCAGTCACAGAGATGAGCTAATAGTGAATTGTCATCTATTTCGGACTCAAGACTCTAGTTCATTGAGAAATTAGTTTGAGACCAATTGTAAAATTTGCATTGAACAACTAGAGGAAAAGCCAAAGCATCCTCCTCCACAACCCAGACAAAAAAGTCAATTAACATTCGATTGTCATCCATTTCTGAGTGAAATTGAACCACTGAAGTCTGTAACTCACCAAGAATTTAGCTTAGAATGAATTTCAAAATTTGTAGTGAACAAACAGTTTGAAATCAAGTGCAAATTTTTTATTGTGTATACAAGCAAACAGAGGAACAATGCATCCTCTGCCACACACCAGGCAAGAAAGAGAGTTAATATTGCATTATCGTCCAGTTGTGAGCCATGCTGAATGATTAAGGTGTGTAGCTCATTGGGGAAGTAGTTTGAAAATAATTGAAAGTTTTGTACCTAGCAGAAACAGAAAAACAAAGTACACACTAACATACTCCAAACAGGGACACAAGGTAATGTAACTGTACCACCCAGTTCAGAGTTATGTTGTAATTTTCAACTCTATTGCGCAATATGAAGTAAACTTGAAATAAATTGTTAAATTTGTACGAAATGGAAAAAGAAACATGAAAACAAAGTACCATACACCTTATACGAGACATGAAAGTGAGCTAATATTCATTGATATCCAGTTCTGAACTATGCCGAAATTTTCAAGTTAACTATAAAACATTTACTTGAGAAGCAAGCAGAAAGAGAAGCAAAGCACCTTCTGCCGCACACCAGGCAAGAAGGTGAGTCAATAATGCATTCTCATCCAGTTCTGAGCTATGTTGAAAGTTTCATGTCTAAAGTTTCTTTGAAGTCAACTGCAAATCTTGTTCCCAGCAGACAGGCAGACAATAGAACAAAGCACACCGATAACACAATATCCAAGAAAGTGAGTTAGTATTCGACTGTTGTCCAGCTTTAAGCCTTGTTGTAAGTGTCAAGTCTCTAGCTCATTGGAATATAAGTTTGAAATCAATTACAAAATTTTACTGAATAGACAAACAGACAAAAACTCATGCATCATCCTTCACATGCCATACAACAAAGTGAGTTAACAGTACATTGGTGAACTATGCCGGCCACGGTGGTCTAGCGGTTCAGGCGCTCAGTCCGGAATCGCACGACTGCTACAGTCGCAGGTTCGAATCCTGCCTCGGGCATGGATGTGTGTGATGTCCTTAGGTTAGTTAGGTTTAAGTAGTTCTAAGTTCTAGGGGACTGATGACCACAGGTGTTAAGTCCCATAGTGCTCAGAGCCATTTGAACCATTTTTTTTGGTGAACTATGCTGATAGTTTCAGGGCTCTAGCTCATCAGTAAGTTGGTTTAAAATTAATTCCAAACATGTACCAAATAGACAGACAGAAAAAAGTAGCCTGTGCCACACAACATACATAATTGTGAGTTAATATGACATTATCATGTAGTACTAAACTATGATGAAATTTTCAAGTCTCTAGCTCATCAGGCATTTAGTTTTAAATTTGTTGCAGTATTTGTACTAATCAGTCAAGCAGAAAGATATCCAAAGTACCATCTGTCATACACCAGACAAAAAACCAAGTTAATATAGCATTGCCAACCAGTTCTGAGTTATGTTTAATGTTTCAAGTCTCCGGCCCATTGGGAAGTTACTTTAAACTCAGTTACAAAAATTGTACCAAACAGTCAGACAGACAGAAAAACATAGTACCCTCTGCCACACAGTGGAGAAGAAAGTGCATTAATATAGCCATTGTCATCTATTTCTGAGCTATGTTGAACTTTTCAAGTAAATTTCAAATGAGCCTGCAAAATTTGTATTGAACAAAAAACAAAAATACCATTCACCTCACACTGGACACGAAAGCAAGTTAATGTATTATTTTCATCCAGTTCTGAACTATGCTGAAATTTTCAAGTCTCTAGATCATATGGAAGTTTCTTTTTAAATCAACTGCAATATTTTACTGTACAGACAAGCAGACCAAGAAAAATCATGGCCAATGACTCTCTCAATTGTACTATAATGTTGCTCTGCATTGTTTGGTGTTCTGCATGCGAGGTCTTTAGCTCCCTTCCCTTGGCTAAGAACAGTGCCATTCACATCCTGGCTAGTGTCAGTCATAATTATAAACATTTTAGAAAAATCTGGATGCTGTAATACATGGGGATTGAGTAGCTTCTCTTTTAGCACTTGGAATATCTTCTCCTGCTTGTCACCATATTCATACTTAACACCCTTTTTCAGTAACTCATGTAGTTGTTTTGCCACTTTACTAAAGTCACCAAGAAAGTGTCTATAGTACCAGATTAATCTGAGAAAACTCTTTAATGCTCTTTTTAATTGGGCTGAGGATATTCTGCTACTGATTTTAGCTTGTTTGCTTCTGGCTTGAACCCATCTGCAGTTAATACATGTCCCAGATATGTGACTGCTTTCCTTAATAATTCACATTTATCCATGTGCAACTTCAAATTGTTCTGCCTTAGCCTCTTGAAACCCTTGCCCAGTGTAGCATTGTGTTTTACCGGAGATAGACCAAAAATTACTATGTCCCCTAAATAAATAAACATTTTTTTCACCTGGTAAACCCATAACGACTGAATTCATTAATTTTTAGAGTGTGGAGGATGCAGAATGGAATCGCTTTTGCATTCTTTTATACATGTAATTGGGATATGGTGTACTAAAATCTGTAAGTTCCCAATCTTTTTCATCTAACAATATCTCATAATACCCTCTAGACAAGTCAAGTGTCAAAAAAATGTTTTGCCTTGCCTAAACCATCCAAAATTTCATTGATATGCAAGAGGGGAAAGGTTGTCGATAGTGATGTCATTTAGTTTCTGGTAATCAGCTACCACTTATTGTTTGTTTTTGCCAGATGCATTAGTCTTTTTGAAAAGCATTATTAACAGAAAATTCCAGGGGCTAATTGAAGGCACTATTATGTTATCTTTAAAAATCTGGTTTATCTCCTGTTGTAATGCTTCCTTCTACACTTATGGTATTCTGTGAGGATGAGAGCAAATTACTTGTCCCTCAGTTTTGGGAATCAGTTTTATTTTATATTGAATTGTATCTGTATATGTAACATATCTCCTGGCGCATGAAATATATCATTATACATGGAACACACCCCTGCTTCTCTATGGCATTTAAATGATCAACTAAATGTCCATTTTTTCTCGATCAAGAGCTTTTCTATCTTACGTACAGCCTGCTTCAGACTTGAGCTAAATTGTGGGACTTCTTCCAGTTTAATTTGAAGTATCTCAATAGAAACCACTTCCTCTCATGTAACTCACTAATTAAACAAGAGCTTTTTTGTACTCTCAGCAGTGCTGCTAGGTACACACCTTCCTGCAACTCTTGTTTGTTCAACAAACTGCACCTTCTATAATCAAACTCGTCTCCTCTGGAGGATCTAACTTTCTTTTAGCCAACTGGCCTGCCTTAGGCTGGGTTTTTAAAGGATTGTGGTGATTGTGGTGGTGCACTATTTCCCCCTGTCTATAGTCTGCCTGCCAATACACAGGCATTTTACAGGTATCAGACAATCTGACACACAGCTCTGCACGTCCCTGACGTCTCTGGCCAGACACATTCAGATGTCATCCCTTCTCCTACTTTGTAGATGGGAATCTTCCCAGCTTTTATATGAACAAACTCCAAGTTTGGTAGCAACTACATTCAGCTGAAAACTAAGCATTACTCTACTCCCTATTATGGCTAGCAATAACAGTGTTTTATGTCACTTGGTCCCACCGTGAGAGCTCTAGTTTATCTCTGGCAACCTAAACTGACATGTCACAAAAGCCGTCAAGTGCTGATGCCACGTGGCAACACACCACCCTTGGGTTGATTGTCAGCTCAGCCCCTGCGACTACACGATGTTCTGACTCCATCATTCGCAGCACAACATGCAGAGGGCTTTTGTATACACTGGACCACAGTAAAGATTGTGTGTAAATCAGCAAGAGAAGTCATTCATACCATGAACCTTTTCCTGCATCTGCCAATGTCCCAAGCAGCCAATCATGAAGAAGTGTAACTCTGCCATGTGGGTATTTATGACTGTGTCCATGATGATCATGGCAGTTACAATGCAGCCAGCCAAGAGAGGGAGTTTGCTCCAGATCCAACACTGCTGATTGCATGCCACTGTCACCGCCAAGGGGCCTTGCAACTGGCTGATGGCCTATTGGTGTTCTGTCACTCTCTTGGCAAGACTATAGAAACTGTGAAGTTGTACAGACTGTAACTTAACTATTAATCTGTTCTAATGTGCTCTGCTCAAGGAGGGTGAGGACTTACATATTTTATAGTCAACTAGTAGAAAATGAACTCTGACTGCGAAAGCCTTCCTTTTGTTGTTCCAAGAACTTGAATTTAGTTGTGAACTTAATTCCCTGTTAGAAAAGAGTTGCAAAGTTCATTATGTTTTGTAATAGGATGACCGGGCCGGGTGACGTGGTCAGGGTTGTAGGGCGTGGCTGGGTAGATGAAGGTGGCTGTTTTTAGAAATCTTCCTCTTTATTCTTTGTTCTTCCAATACATTTTCCGGAAGTTCAGCCCCACCATTTGTGTCATGTTGGAGACGTGCTGATGCACGCAGCCCGGGGAATGCGACGCTGTGCTCGGTCAGAGGCTGCACAGGCGGTAGGAGGTTAGCAGCACGAGGCCCGGCCTAGCCCGCCTCCTGCAGACGGTGCGGCTCGTGACGACGCCAGGAGTCGCCGGTGCAGCAGCGGGTAACGCCCTCCGCTGGCCGGTCTTAAGGGACAGCGTCTCTGATGACGACGATGTAACAGCGACCGAACGCCCAATCGGTCGAACCGAATGCCGATTCCCAGCTCTGATGCTCTTTAAATAGTGCAGACCGCTGCTGAATCCGCCAGTTACGCGGCGCCATGTTATTAGAACGTTGTTGATCAGTTGGCTAACGCAACCACGCTACACGTAGCCCACGCCTGCATAATTCTGCTAATGCTGCGTTCTGGCTGTTGATGGCTGCCATGCACGAACACACGTACCGACGCTCGTTGCAAAACTGTGTCACCTGCATAACGCACTGGCCAGTGTTCGTCCGCCGTCTGCCGTGAGGCTGGCGCATCGCTCACTGAAACACACTAAATCACAATTTCGCACCATATTTCCTAAAAATAACCCCTTGTCCTCTACAATTCCTCCCTCGTACGAAAAGAATTCGTCCCCGAATTCAACCAAAAAGTCAAAACAACTACAGTTCACTTCACAAACACCACAAAATGCGATTGATTCACTATTTACTCTGTGTTTATTCACTTCTATCCTTAGTCTAATCTATGTTCACAAACATTACTCAGTGTTCTGCTGCAGTGCCTTACAACTGTTCAGTGATTTTGTCTGGACCCTTAGGTTAAAGGTTGGAAGGGGCGGGATTTGGGCTACCATCCCCTTGAGCCGATAGTACACTAATCCTATGACAAAGGTAAAAATACAGGTGGCGGTAGTTGATGATCCAATAACTAGTAAGCGTTGCTTATGCTCATTACAGTACTCATGCACTCGTTGAAAAATATGTTCCATAGTTATACGTCCATCCTGAGGTGCTAGCATCTGGTCCAAAGAGGCGAGCAAAGTTGGATCTAACGTGCTATTCAAAAGAGTGAAATTTTCTTTCCTGACGAATTACATCGGTTGGTCGGGTACATAGATCAATGTGCATGTCATGTTCATGATTGTAGCTCCAGTAATCACGGCTGGTAAACGGAAAGTTGGCCCTGAAATGTCACACTGTGTGCCGTTAATTAACAGTCCCTGCCCCTTCAATTCTACTCTTTACGTACTCCCTTGCTTACCCTGCTCGTAACAAACTCAAATAACGATTGTGTTTTCCATTACTGAAAATACCCAATGTGGACCCACTTGCTGAAAGAACTGCACCGTGCCTGCTATAATTTCCTTAGATCACACCGCGACTGGTTCTTGAGAGCGGAACAGAGAATACTCACAAGATTTGGGAACAGTGTGTAACAATTTCGCGGGGCAGATGGTAACTGGACCTGTTCGACAATGCAGCAAGTCTTGTGCATTGAGGAACGCATGAGCTTGTCTGTTATGTGCCACTAACAGTATTTCCCGTACGGTTAATTGTACGAATTTCTGCAAAATTTCCCACTTCACTGCATACGTATGCAAGGCGTAACATCCAAATTTACAATCCTTACATGTTAATGGTATTTTGATATGAATTCTCAGCAGGGTGCCCGTCCGCGTACTGGTAACAGTGGCCATTTTGTAGTACAGAGATAAGTGTTCGTCTGTTAATGTCATCAGTAGCTCCAGGGATTCGGGCAATTCCGATTGAACTTTCCGTAATTCTTCCCGAAGTTAATCGGAAGGTAACAGTACTGGGATTAGGTGCCCGCACATTGCATGCAACAAAGCCTCCTGTAGTTCCGTGGCTTCTATGCGTGCTTCCGTAATACTATCAGCAAGAAAAAAGAGCAGCTTAGCGATTATCAGCTGTGAATCGATGTTATCCAACCGGTATTTGATTATACCCAAGTCGTGATTGGTTGTGTCGGCTGTGGCCTTAATGTAGGACATCAAGGTCGCGGCCAAAGCTCGCAATTGGCGCGTATTATTAACTACATCTTTCTCCAAACTCTCTAATTGGGTTGTGTGAAGATCTAGCATCCCGTGGTTGCTTTTCACATTATCCTGTACCTGCTGTAGCGCTTCATTAACACTTTTAATATCTTCCGTGTCAGCGGTCCCAAAAACAGTTTTTAGGATACGGCCCCTGCGTCTAACCATCCTCTTTTCCTACGGACGTGCGGTATTAACCCTGCACTTTGCCGCAACTGAGCTTGTAAGCGTGCAAAAGCTGATCGTAGTAGCTGATATTCCCCTTGTGTGTCATCAAACCTTGACTGATTAGCCACCGTGGAATGAAGTTCATTAAATGTATCCTCTAATTTACAGATTTCGTCTTCAACCGCCCAAATATTACAGTCCACCCTTAAGGTCCATTGATGTCCAGACATAATTACGTCCGCTTGTCGCGAGAACAACACACCACTTGATATAGGACGTGCTTTCCAGGCTTCAGCTAAGTTGCAACAGCAAAACAGAATAACTATGCTGAGAGATAGTGCACCCCTTCCCTCTTCACTCTTCAGCGCAACCCATGACGCTGGAACTGCTGGTCTTACCAGAACGTCACGCCTTCTGAGAAACAAAAGAGAAACAAATGGTTCAAATGGTTCAAATGGCTCTGAGCACTATGGGACTCAACTGCTGTGGTCATCAGTCCCCTAGAACTTAGAACTACTTAAACCCAACTAACCTAAGGACATCACACACACCCATGCCCGAAGCAGGATTCGAACCTGCGACCGTAGCAGCAGCGCAGCTCCAGACTGGAGCGCCTAGAACCGCACAGCCACCGCGGCCGGCAAAAGAAAAACAACTCACATTAGCTCTTCTTTTTTACGCGTGGCCTAAGAGCGTAATAGCATCTCTGATCGCTTCCACAATTAACTTGGTTCTCTTGTATATCTGCTCATTTCTTATTCTTTTTCTTAGCTGCATCTTTCTCTCCACTAGAAGTTACTGCAGACAATGAAGGAAGTTCCTCAAAATTGCCCTTGAAAGGCCTAATTCGCCTCACATGCACAATAGTAGGGCGAGTTGGAATCTGTAATTTTACATTCACTGGCGATGTCATCTCGATCACCTGGAAAGGACCTTGATAACGGGATACAAATTTTTTCGTTTTGCCTTTTTGCACATACGGATTAGTCATCATCACCCATTGTCCTACATGATATTTGGGTAAAGCCGCCTTTCTATTGTGAACTGTCTATCTAACACTTTAGTGTTCAATTTTTTTCACCTGCCGCCATATTGTTTTCAACTTTGTGGATAAATCCTTAACAGCCGAAATATCTTTTCCTGGTGGGGTCTTGATCAATTCAGACGGAGATGGCATCTTCCGACCGAACAGTACTTCATACGGAGACAATCCTGTACTTTCATGCACTTTTTAGTTATACGCCGCGGTTACAAAAGCGAATAGGGTATCCTAACTGTTGTGTTGCAAATTTACATAATTACTTAACATCTTAGCTATTGTATGATGAACTCTCTCAGTCCGACTATTAGTCTGCGGGTGTAACGCACTCGTTCTCAATTTCTTTACATGTAACAATTTGCATAACTGTTTCATCAAATCGAACATAAAGTTTGTCCCTTGACCTGTAACTATAGTTTCAGGTGTTCCGAATTTCAATATCCATTGACGTACCATGGCGTGAGCCACTGTTTCGGCTTGCTGGTCCGGAATAGCTGTCATAGACACATAGCGCGAAAAATGATCAATTATTGTTAAAACATACTGATTACCCGCTGGTGTTTGCACAGAGGTCCCAAGACGTCTGCGCCAAGTAATTGGAGAGGTCTATCCGCTTCCGGTAGTCATTGTAACACAATTTTCTGATGACTCAATACCGCCCGTTGAGCAGATGGAATGCAGTTCTTTACATACTGATCGACATCTTGCCTATGCGTTGA
The DNA here is from genome assembly GCF_021461385.2 of Schistocerca piceifrons. Classification (NCBI taxonomy): domain Eukaryota; kingdom Metazoa; phylum Arthropoda; class Insecta; order Orthoptera; family Acrididae; genus Schistocerca; species Schistocerca piceifrons. The sequence continues at coordinate 92,482,419 of NC_060149.1, read as the reverse complement.
CCACCAATAACTCTGTGCTACCCCCCTTTCCGTTGCTCTTCGACCCGAATGACCAGAAAACATTGAATCATGTGCTTGCCTTAAAATTTCGTTTCGCAATTTTTCTGGTACGACTATGCGTGGACCGTTCCTAGTTTTACGGTACAATATCCCGTATTCCACGACGAACTGTCGCTGCGAGGTAAATCGTTGACAATCTGTGTCGGCGGTTAGCACCTCCATCCATTTGTTCTTATTTATTCCTGTGCATTCCATGGCGCATACTTTACGAGTCAGACCATCCGAGTTTACGTGTGATTTACCTGGTCGATGAATCACTTCAAAATCGTACTCACTAAGAAGCAAGCCCTCCCCATGAACCATGGAGCTTGCCGTTGGTGGGGAGGCTTGCGTGCCTCAACGATACAGATAGCTGTACCGTAAGTGCAACCACAAAAAATGGCTCTGAGCACTATGGGACTTAACATCTATTGTCATCAGTCCCCTAGAACTTAGAACTACTTAAACCTAACTAACCTAAGGACATCACACACATCCATGCCCGAGGCAGGATTCGAACCTGCGAACGTAGCAGTCGCGCGGCTCCGGACTGAGCGCCTAGAACCGCTACACCACCGCGGCTGGCTAAGTGCAACCACAACGGAGGGGTATCTGTTGAGAGGTCAGACAAACGTGTGGTTCCTGAAGAGGGGCAGCAGCCTTTTCAGTAGTTGCAGGGGCAACAGTCTGGATGATTGACTGATCTGGCCTTGTAACACTAACCAAAATGGCCTTGCTGTTCTGGTACTGCGAACGGCTGAAAGCAAGGGGAAACTACAGCTGTAATTTTTCCCGAGGGCATGCAGCTTTACTGTGTGGATAAATGATGATGGCGTCCTCTTCGGTAAAATATTCCGGAGGTAAAATAGTCCCCGATTCTGATCTCCTGGAGGACGTCGTTATCAGGAGAAAGAAAACTGGCGTTCTACGGATCGGAGTGTGGAATGTCAGATCCCTTAATCGGGCAGGTAGGTTAGGAAATTTAAAAAGGGAAACGGATAGCTTAAAGTTAGATATAGTGGGAATTAGTGAAGTTCGGTGGCAGGAGGAACAAGACTTTTGGTCAGGTGAATACAGGGTTATAAATAGAAAATCAAATAGGGGTAATGCAGGTGTAGGTTTAATAATGAATTAAAAAAATTGGATTACGGGTAAACTACTATAAACAGCATAGTGAACGCATTATTGTGGCCAGGATAGACACGAAGCTCACGCCTGCTACAGTAGTACAAGTTTATATGGCAACTAGCTCTGCAGATGATGAAGAAATTGATGAAATGTATGATGAGATAAAAGACATTATTCAGGTAGTGAAGGGAGACGAAAATTTAATAGTCATGGGTGACTGGAATTCGAGAGTAGGAAAAGGAAGAGACAGAAATATAGTAGGTGAACATGGATTGGGGCTAAGAAATGAAAGAGGAAGCCAGCTGATAGAATTCTGTGCAGAGCGTAACTTAATCATAGCTAACACTTGGTTTAAGAATCATCAAAGAAGGTTGTATACATGGAAGAAGCCTGGAGATACTGACAGTTTTAAATTGTAAGACATTTCCAGGTGCAGATGTGGACTCTGACCACAATCTATTGGTTATGAACTGTAGATTAAAACTGAAGAAACTGCAAAAAGGTGGGAATTTAAGGAGAGGGGACCTGGATAAACTGAAAGAACCAGAGGTTGTACAGAGTTTCAGGGATACCATAAGAGAACAATTCACAGGAATGGGGGAAAGAAATACAGTGGAAGAAGAATGGGTAGCTTTGAGGGATGAAATAGTGAAGGCAGCACAAGATCAAATAGGTAAAAAGACGAGGGCTAGTAGAAACCCTTCGGTAACAGAAGAAATATCGAATTTAATTGATGAAAGGAGAAAATATAAAAATGCAGTAAATGAAGCAGGCAAAAAGGAATACAAACGTCTCAAAAATGATATGGACAGGAAGTGCAAAATGGCTAAGCAGGGATGGCTAGAGGACAAATGTAAGGATGTAGAGGCGTATCTCACTAGGGGTAAGATAGATACTGCCTACAGGAAAATTAAAGAGACCTTTGGAGATAAGAGAACCACATGTATGAACATCAAGAGCTCAGATGGAAACCCAGTTCTAAGCAAAGAAGGGAAAGCAGAAAGGTGGAAGGAGTATATAGATGGTCTATACAGGGGCGATGTTCTTGAGGACAATATTATGGAAATGGAAGAGATTGTAGAGGAAGATGAAATGGGAGATATGATACTGCGTGAAGAGTTTGACAGAGCACTGAAAGACCTGAGTCAAAACAAGGCCCCCGAAGTAGACAACATTCCATTAGAACTACTGACAGCCTTGGGAGAGCCAGTCCTGACAAATCTCTACCGTCTGGTAAGCAAGATGTATGAGACAGGCGAAATACCCTCAGACTTCAAGAAGAATATAATAATTCCAATCCCAAAGATAGCAGATGTTGACAGATGTGAAAATTACCGAACTATCAGTTTAATAACTCACAGCTGCAAAATACTAACGCGAATTCTTTACAGACGAATGGAAAAACTGGTAGAAGCCGACCTTGGGGAAGATCAGTTTGGATTCCATAGAAATATTGGAACACGTGAGGCAATACTGACCCTACGACTTATCTTAGAAGAAAGATTAAGAAAAGGCAAACCTACGTTTCTAGCATTTGTAGGCTTAGAGAAAGCTTTTGACAATGTTGATTGGAATACTCTCTTTCAAATTCTGAAGGTGGCAGGGGTAAAATACGGGGAGCGAAAGGCTATTTACAATTTGTGCAGAAAGCAGATAGAAGTTATAAGAGTCGAGGGTATGAAAGGGAAGCAGTGGTTGGGAAGGGAGTGAGACAGGGTTGTAGCCTATCCCCGATGTTATTCAATCTGTATATTGAGCAAGCAATAAAGGAAACAAAAGAAAATTCAGAGGAAGTATTAAAATCCATGGAGAAGAAATAAAAACTTTGAGGTTCGCTGATGGCATTGTAAGTCTGTCAGAGACAGCAAGTGACTTGGAAGAGCAACTGAACGGAATGGACAGTGTCTTGAAAGGAGGGTATAAGATGAACATCAACAAAAGCAAAACGAGGATAATGGAATCTAGTCGAATTAAGTCGGATGATGTTGAGGGAATTAGATTAGGAAATGAGACACTTAAAGTAGTAAAGGAGTTTTGCTACTTGGGGAGCAAAATAACTGATGATGGTCGAAGTCGAGAGGATATAAAATGTAGGCTGGCACTGGCAAGGATAGCGTTTCTGAAGAAGAAAAATTTGTTAACATCGAGTATAGATTTAAATGTCAGGAAGTCATTTCTTAAAGTATTTGTATGGAGTGTAGCCATGTACGGAAGTGAAACGTGGATGATAAATAGTTTAGACAAGAAGAGAATAGAAGCTTTCGAAATGTGGTGCTACAGAAGAATGCTGAACATTAGATGGGTAGATCACATAACTAATGAGGAGGTACTGAATAGAATTGGGGAGAAGAGGAGCTTGTGGCACAACTTGACCAGAAGAAGGGATCGGTTGGTAGGGCATGTTCTGAGGAATCAAGGGATCACAAATTAGTATTGGAGGGCAGCGCGGAGGGTAAAAATTGTAGAGGGAGACCAAGAGATGAATACACTAAGCAGATTCAAAAGGATGTAGGCTGCAGTAGGTGCTGGGAGATGAAGAAGCTTGCACAGGATAGAGTAGCATGGAGAGCTGCATCAAACCAGTCTCAGGACTGAAGACCACAACAACAACAACAAAGACGCAAAGCCCACTTAGTTAATCTACTTGTTGGGTCTTTAAGCCCTAATAACCACTTGTGGGGTGGCGGGTGGAATTATTGTTATTTAAAATAATCTTTTGTTTGTTTATCCCGGCCGATTAGCAACATATGTGGGGCGGGGGGTGGGTATTAATTGAGAATAATAATGTAGAGTGTAATGTAGAAAGGATGCATTTCCCGGCCGATTCACCATATGTGGGGCGGCGGGTGGAATTATATATGTTGTTATTTAAATGTTCCTATCATTTATGCAATCTTTTGCCATTCTCAACACTGGCTCACTAACTACAATATTGGCAACCAGAAAGTGATTAGCAAAACGTGGAGCCTGTAATTAGAATTCCTAGTGCCCACTTCATCTGAGAAATACACTTATAGCTATAGCTTATAGCTCTGAGGAATTAGGAGATTGTCTGGGATTCATAATCAAAAACGATTCTCTAAAATTGTTCACTATATTCTGAAAGTCACAGACCAAAAAGAATCTACACAATCCAACTAACAGAGCAGTTCAGAGTCTAATGCGCTGATGCAACTATAACTGTTCAAATTAAATTTTTAGGTGAATGCTCGCCATAATTTGATGATAATGTTCATCAAAGCCGGGCGCGGTGGCCGAGCGGTTCTAGGCGCTACAGTCTGGAACCGCGCAACCGCTACGGTCGCAGGTTCGAATCCTGCCTTGGGCTTGGGTGTGTGTTAGTTAGGTTTAAGTAGTTCTAAGTTCTAGGGGACTGATGACCTCAGAAGTTAAGTCCCATAGTGCTCAGAGCCATTTTTGTTCATCAAACGCAATGCTAAATAATGGTAGAATGTCTGTCCCGCGACGGCATGTGAAAATACGACATACGCAAACTGAAGATAGATCATTAAAGTCATCCCAGAATTAACACTTCACTCGAAAACGATTTCATGGTTACGCATATCCCGAGTAACTTATTACGCCATCCGAGGCTGTTTATAGCAATGATACCGACGCGACAAGACGCGACGCGACGCGACTCGACTCCCGACACAGGTGGTGTGCTATTCAGTGTCTGGAGAGAACTGGGGCCTTTTTTCCTCGCGCAGCGTTCTTATATATAAAGCCGCGGTGCGGACGGCTAAGGGAACGCCTGATCAATTCCGCTCTACCGACTAGCCGCTGGGCTAGTAATGCACCACTTTAAGTTATCGAATAAATCATTGCTTCCTTTGCTGATGGCCGATGAAGCTCTCAATTTAAATGTGCAATCAGCACACAGGTAAGTAATCATAATAAAAGTCTGACGAGGCTAAGTCAAATATTTTGGGCGAGAGAATTAATTTAATTACACTACACGCAGTAGACGAGCTCTGAACTTGCCCTTTGGAGATACGCTATCGCTATAGTTTTATAGTTATTCAACTGAAACTTCTGACATCTTTATGATTGTAGCGGATCTCCTTTCTACTTAAATTTAAACATCCTAGCCTTATTTATTCGCCTACTTAATCTATCTTGCTTCCTTAATTTCTAAGACATAAACCAGAAAATCATGAATTTCAACTAAAATTTTAGTTTGTGAGATCCAGAATAATGTTTCTACTAAATTATTATGCAAAAGGACTCTAAACATAAATTTTTAAGTTTCTAGCTCTTTTCTGTTGCGCCAATGATTTTTACAGAAAAACGTCCAAATTTCGAAAATGGTTAAAGTTATTGAACTGATATTCAACACATATTGATTTAGTATTATTCCTGACATGCTAGAAACGTTTCAGGTTATTTACTTGATTGTTAAAGTATTGTGCAACATTTGTGACGTCAGAGTTAGTTACAGCAGACTATGCTGGCGCACAATGGAAAGACTGATGTGAATTTCATACGGCATGAGTAGGCTGCTTCCCTACACACTTAAGTACTGCATGGTCAGTAATCACCTTGAAACGTCATACATACAAATAACACCGGAAATAGGTTATTACGAAAATTAATGCCAGTAACTCCTTCTTGGTTGTTGAGTAATTTTTTTCTGCATTGTTTAGCCGTCTGGAAGCATATGCCATCGGGTGTTCCTGCTCATCTATTTCCTGAGATAACACAATACCCAAAGCAAAATTGCTAGAGTCACAAGATAATATAAACTGTTTACTAAAATCTGGAAAAGCCAAAACTGGACTGGATGTTAACAAATATTTTTAACTTTTGAAAAGTCTCTTCGCATTCTGCTGACCAGTGAAATTTTGCTCCCTTCTTCAACAACTGCATGAGGGGCCTTGCAGTTTCCACAAATTTTGGAATATACCTCCTGTAAAAATTGGCGGGACCTAAATAAGACTGCAATTCTTTTACTTTTGTAGGTGTCGGAAAATTCATTGCCGCCTCTACAAGTTTTGGATACGTGTGGACACCCTCCTGTCCTATAATATGACCTAAATAACGGACTTCTCGCAACAAAAAATGACATTTTTCCATATGAAGAGTTAACCGCGCTGCTTTCAGACGATCGAAAACTTCGCACAAACGGCACACATGTTCTTGCAATGACTCTGAGCACTATGCGACTTAACTTCTGAGGTCATCAGTTGCCTAGAACTTAGAACTAATTAAACCTAACTAACCTAAGGACATCACACACATCAATGCCCGAGGCAGGATTCGAACCTGCGACCGTAACGGTCACGCGGTTCCAGACTGAAGCGCCTTTAATCGCACAGCCACACCGGCCGACTGTTCTTGCACGTCCTTTGAGAAAACAATTATGTCGTCCAAATATACCATACACTGATTAGGTTTCAGCCCTCGTAACACGCTATCTAGTAACCATTGGAAGGTTGCCGGAGCATTTTTGAGTCCGAAAGGCATTTGTCGATACTGAAAATGACCTGTAGGTGCTGAAAAAGCTGTCTTCGGTGAGTCTTCTGGGGCGACCTCCAACTGTTGGCACCAGCTTCGAAGATCCAAGGTCGTGAAGTACTGACACTGACCCAAATTATCCAGAGTTTCAGTGATATTAGACATTGGGTATGCATCCGATAGAGTTTTTTGATTCAGAAAACGATAATCACAACAAAAACGATATGCCTTGCCCCCATCGGGTGATTTTTTATCCACTATTACGACAGGAGCGGACCAGCGACTACTACTGGTTTCTATTATCCCATCCCTAAGCTGTTGATTAATAAAGTCTTCCATGACAGGCTGTAAACTTTTTGGAACATGATATGGACGTTCATACACTGGTGCTTCATTCCTAGTGGGATGTAGTGCTGAACTAATGGTGTGGAGAGTAGTGGACCATGAGAATTAAATAACTCTTTGTATTCCGTCGAAAGGTTCTCCATGACTTCTCTCTCTTGCCCTTCTAAATGTGCTACTTTACCCCTCAGTCCAGACCAGCTGACAGACTCTCTCCGCATTGTGTAATATGCTGCAAAATCCTTATCCAGTTCATCTTCCCCTATTGTCTCCAGATTCGCTATTACGGTACCCCGTGCTAACTGCACCTCTTCAAGGCTAAAATTATCAATACTGACAGGCACAACCTTTTTTCCTTCTATCTCCCGCACGTAGGACACACCACGGTGCGTAAAACACTTCATTTTATCCAGCGGCTCATTCTCAGACAAAGGTTCAACGACACACAACGAATTTACCGGCAGGCTAGCTCCAACATCTGACCAGATTATTTTCCCTGTATCCTTCAGTATAGTATCCCACGAGTTAACCTTAAGGGACCTTGTACGCAGTTTAGGTGGCCCACCCGACGCCTGGGCGGTTCCTTGCGACAGTAATGGTTTTTCGGCCACAGAACCTAGGCGAAATTGTATTCCGTCCAGTTCTACTTGCGGGGGGTTGCCCACAAAAATGCGTCTAGTGACCTCTGCTCAGCTTCCTGCAGAGTAGCTTCATTAACCCTATCGGAATCCGTTAGCTCATAGCTATTAACATTAATTTTTTGAATTCGACATACAAAATCTTCTATTGATTCCCCATTCCTTTGATACATTCTATTCAATTGTTCCCGATAATATCTAGACGTATTTTTCCTCCAATAACTTTCCAGCAACCCTTTTTTGAATACTTCAAATGTCCGAGCATCCCTTAATTCTTCATGGCATGTAACGTACGCTCTGGCATCCCCAGTTACTTTCAACTTAGCTACATGAAAAAGTGTTTCTGCACCACAATTTCCCAATTTAGCGGCCGTGCTAAGGTTCTAAAAAAAAATCGTAGTATCCTCCCCAGCTTTTCCTGAGAAAGGGGTGACCAAAGACGCAGCGTTAGTGTCAAGAATTACTGCATTAACAGGAGACCGTTCCTTGCTCACTTATTTAGACCGAGCAAGCTCTGTCTCTAATTCTGACACTCGCTCAATTAGCTGCTGAATAGCCACCTCGGGTGACACAGACTGCTCCATCACTACCAGCTACGAATCAAGACTACTGGAAGCCCAGAAATAAGAACAGGAAGGGAAGACGGACTATTCTATAGCTTCAGACAAACCACCAAACGAAAAATTGGCACTTACTTGTCATGTTGCAGGAGTTGCTGATCCATTGTTGCCCTTCTCAGGTGCCACATATCCCCATCGACTACCAGCCACAATTTCCTCCAAATCCAGGGAGAAGACCACTACTGTCACCAATTGTAACAGGAGTGTGTGATGCCCAGGTTGCCCGACTGACACCACTTGTAATAGGATGACCGGAGCAGGTGACGTGGTCGGGGTTGTAGGGTGTGGCTGGGTAGAAGAAGGTGGCTGTTTTCAGCAATCTTCCTCTTTATTGTTGGTTCTTCCACTACATTTTTCGGTAGCTCAGCCCCACTGTTTGTGTCGTGGTGGAGACGTGCTGATGCACACAGCCCGGAGAACGTGACGCCATGCTCGGTCAGTGGCTGCCCAGGCAGTAGGAGGTTAGCAGCACGAGGCCCAGCACAGCCCGCCTCCTGCAGACAGTGCAGCTCGTGACGACGCCGGTAGTCGCCGGTGCAGCAGCAGGCAATGCTCTCCGCCGGCCAGTCCTCAGGGACAGCGTCACTGATGACGACGATGTAACAGCAACCGAATGCCCAATCGGTCAAACCGAATGCCAACGCTCACCTCTGTTGCCCTTAAATAGTGCAGATCGCTGCTGAATCTGCCGGTTACGCGACGCCGTGTTTATTAGAATATTCTCGATGAGTTGGCTAATGCAACCGCGCCACACGCGGCCGTGCCTGCGTAGTTCTGCTGATGCTGCATTCTGGCTGTTGATGGCTGCCGCACACATACACACATACCGACGCTCATTGCAAAACTGTGTCACCTGCATAACGCGCCGGCCACCTTCATCCGCTGCCTGCCATGAGGCTGGCGCCTCGTGCACTGAAACACACTAAATCACAATTTCGCACCATATTTCCTAAAAATAACCCCTTGTCCTCTACAGTTTATTCTGATGGTCAAAGAAGACCATTTGTGTTGAATTCATTGTGTTCTTAAATATAGAGGCTGAACTACATGCTCGGGTATTTGTTGTAGAAGTGTTCAGAGTTCAGGGCACTTCATTAACACTAACACCTTTGCCTGCTCTCTGCATTGTGTCTCTATGTCCTATCGTGGCCTTAAACATAACAATGTGTAAGTCAGTAATTGGTCAATACATGACAAAAGGCAATAAGTGGGCATGTGACATCAATTTTGGTGTACCCATACTGCAGTACACTAATATCAAAAGCCTCAATGATCCCGTTTTCCTGATTTTTGCCTTGAGATATTCCATTTGTCCATGTTTTAATCACTTCACTGATACTCAGCACTTGCACTTTCATGGCACATAAAACAGAACAACTTCTATTTTGGGAAATATGACTCTGTAAGTGCTGCATGTATTAAATTATATTGTTTCAAGTAACTGTTTATGTTTTGGCCTAGTACCTCATATGACTATTGTGAATTTGTCATAATTGTTTGTTACAAGTTACTGTTTTTCTGGTGACTTGTGCTTCTGCAGTCCTTAGGTATGTTAACCTTCAAACTGCAATTGTACACAAATATAGAAGTTAACAGATAAGTGGCACTGATGGGCCACAGCAAAAAAAAAAGATATCTGCATTTTTAATGAGTTTTATTTGGTTTTAGTCATTTGAGTTACGGTATTTCTCTTGTCATTACGATCAAAAGCAGTGAATTCATCTGTAATGTAACTCAGCAAAATTTTTTCCGTAGAAAGTCATTGGTAAGATAGGTGTTGGCCATTCAAAACATATGGTAGGAAGCATTGTTGGAGTGCAATCATTATTGCAATTCAGTCAATAGAAGGTCTTCAAAGAACACTAAAGTTAGATTTTCCATGAACAGCTGCATCAAAATACAGTTATTACCTCCCATTGGCAACCCATCAACATAGACAGCTGAATGCAATAAGCCTTGCAAACAACAGGACATGGAATATAACTCACACTGTTGGCAACATTTTTTATGCAACTGGGGCTACAGATATGAATCAGTGGTGTGCCTCTCATGAAAACACACCAGCAATGCACAAACACAATGATTGTACCAACATAACAGATGATGTACATTAGATTGAGCTATTACCTTCTCCAATGAACTATGGTTTTGTATGCTAACTCTCACTTGACATATCTAAATTGAAAGTGAATATGGACAAACCCAACATTTGTGCAAGAAAATTAAAAATTATGGTGACAGACTGAAGATGTTGCTGGAACTAGCTAGCAGTCATGTTTTAGTCTTTCTGCAATTGAGCTACTCGGGGGAACACAATGGTAAGCGCCATCGCCGTGTATTTTGCGGTAGATGGCTAATGACCCCACCTGTGGGATGCACAACGCAGTAAACTTACTAGTAGTTCCAAATTCACTCAACAGATGTCAGGGTGGAGCTTAATGGTAAGCGCCACTGTCCGTCTGTTGCGTCTGTTGCGGAAACATAATGGTAAGTAACAGAGAGAATGGAGGCAAGTAAAAACATCTCCGAGATTATAGCAACAGTGAACATAGCAGAAGACGAGGAATATACTTCCAATGATACTAATATCTTCGAGAGGGATCCAGAATACATTCCTAACGATTCAGATGAATCAGAGGTATGTCATTTTGTAAATATACTGTCCTTAGTACGCTTCACGAACATAATGGTAAGTGCATGTACATACCATTATGTTCCTGAAGTACGTTAATTTTGAGGTTATTTTAGAATGACTACATTTTTTGGCTAAGTGGTGTGTGAATGCGCATTTCTCATTTATATTGTTACATTTAATAATAATAATGGTAATAGTAGTTTTGTTGTTATAGAGGTTAATAGCGAATCAGATCATATTGCCCAAAACAACTAATGGTGTATCGCTCCTGCAGAAACCATTCAGGAAGGGGCCCTCGAACAGACAAAGAGGTCGTCTCGGAAAAGGCTGAGAGTCGATTCTCAACGCATAATTAAACAGAAGAGGCGTAATTTGGGCGAAGAGTATGTTTCTCGTACAGGAGCAACAGTAAGAAAAACAACTGTGGGACCTAATTGCCAGTGCCCTCGTAAATGTTTCGAAAAAGTAGATTAGACTGTCATGAAGCTATTCAAAACATTTTGGGAAGTAGGTGATTTTAACATTCAAAATGCATACTTATTTGGTGCAATGAAACCTAATACTCTTGCACGTCGCCGAAAAGCAGCTGGAGAAAATTCCCGGAGAAATTGTACTATTTCCTACAGCGTAAAAGTTAGTGGCAGTGATGTAAAAGTTGCAAGAAAGTTTTTCGTGCCATTCATGGTCCACATAACAATCGCGGTCGAGTCGAAAATATACACAAGAACATCGTATTCGGATCGACCACGCCCCCAGGACAAACGGGGCAAGCATACCGTACGTCCGCATGCTTGCTCTGAAACTAGTGTTAATCATGTCAGGGAATACATCGACAAAATACCGAAATACGAGAGTCTTTGCAGACGCTCAAACAGTCGTACCAGATTGTACCTGGGCACAGATGCAACAATCGCCTCCTGTTACGAGCACTATAAGAATGTTTTCTGCAAGGAGATGTCCTATGAGCCTGTATCTGCAGACAAGTACAGGCGAATTTTCACTGAAGAGTATAACATAGGAGTAAAGTCACCAAAGAATGATACGTGTAAGGCTTGTGACATGCTCAAAGTGCAAATTGAGAGCACAGATGCCCCCCAACTGAAAGTAAGTCTGGAGCATCAGTTGGAATTACACCAACGTCGGGCAGAAGCAGGGCAAGCTAACATTGCCATCCAGACAAAACGAGCAGAAGCAGACAGTAATCTACATGTTGTGAATTTTGACTTGCAGCAGACTCCCCCAGTTCCTAAGTTAAGTTGTGGTCCAGCTTTTTACAAAAGAAAGATTTGGTTGTATAATCTCAATGTTCATGATTGTGTCAAGAAGAAAGGGCACTGCTTTTTGTGGAATGAGACTACTGCTGCCCGTGGATCAGAGGAAATTTTGAGCTGCCTTTTACGTTACTTTCATGAAAACTACATAAAAGGAGAGACTCTCATTGCGATATCTGATAACTGCTGTGGCCAAAATAAGAACTGGAACTTGGTACTGTTTTGGAAATATCTAATTTCAACTGGTAGATTTCGTGTGATTGAACACCACTTCCCTGTGAGCGGGCACACAATGTTGCCGTCCGATAGAGATTTCGCGACAATTGAAAATTACGTTCGCCGACAAGTACAAGATGTATACAGTTCAGATCAGTGGTGCGAAATCATAAAGAAGTCGGCTAAGAAGAATCCATTGCTTGTATATAATATGAAAAGAGAGGATTTCTATCAAATACGACACTCTAAAGAAGCGTTTGTCTTCAGAAAGAAGACAGTTGATGGTCGACATGTCAACCTAAGGAAAGTATGTAGGTGGAAGGTGACCTCCGAATATCCATCATCTTTATTCATCAGCAAGACATTTTGTCATGACATTTGGCACGAAATAAGCTTCATGAAACGTGGAAGGCAAGAACCAGTTCCTACGCTTCTACCTATTTACAATGGGCCAAGGCTTATTGAAAAGAAGAAAGTTGCTGACGTCCTGTAGCTCGTAAATTACATACGTCCTGTCCACCATGGATTTTTCCTCTCACTAAAGCCAACAGTTCTGGATGAAAAAGACATTAATAATGAGAGTGATGAATGATTTTGCAGTTTCAGTAAAGTGATGAAGACTTACTGTAAAATTTAATATGTAATGTTCTATCACTATGTGTTGTTAATGGTGAATGGTAATGTAATAATTTTGGTATATTTCATTTGTTTTAGTCAGTTCTGAGTTTCATTTATGTCTGTATAATAGAAGATAGATGTTAGAATCACTACAGAACAAAAGGACTGTTCAAAAAAAATTATTCAGATTTGCAGATCAATTGAAACTTTAGATGCGCTCCATCTCGAAACTGTGATTTTGGCGCTTACCATGTTGTTCCCCCGAGCAGCTCAATTCCTTATTACGATATCATCCAATGGCAATATTTTTCTGTGCACAGCAGCATCATCAGCAAACAATTTTTGGTTCTACTGATCTTATTTGATAAGTTGTTTATGTGTATTAAGAACATTAGAAGGTACATAATGTTTCCTTGGGCTACACCAAATGTTACTTTAGTATTTGTGGAACACTCATAATGCAGAATGACATACTGAGTTCTGTTTAGATTAGGATAAGCTCTGGGATACTTCAACATGTGAATGTCAATGATACATACTTGTAATTTTGTGCATCCGATGTAGTACACTTTTTGTAAACTGGAATGACCTTTTTCATTCACTCAGGACTATTTCTTACACAAGAGAATCTTGATAAGTATGAACTAAGAAAGGTGTTAATTCTGTGGGGTATTCAATATAAAATCTAACTGGATTTCTGTCACGGCCTGGTGCCTTCTAAGTTTTAAGTAGTCTTAATTTTTTTTCAGTAGCAAGTGTGCTAATATCAAAATCACTCATTTGTGAATCTGTGCAGTAGTCAAACAGTGGTATGGCAGTATCCTCATGTGTGAAAACATTTTTAAATGTGGAATTTAATGTAGGCCAGCGTAAAAGGTTGAAGGCTCCAAGTAACTGTTTCACATAACGTGGAGGCCAATTGTAGCCACATCCTTAGTCCATCATCATAATATTTTTAATATTCTTGCACAAGTGTTTCATTGGTCCATATTAACTTTCAATTTAGATATGTCTAATGAGAATTAGTGTACCAAATCGGAATTCATTGAGGAACAAAATAGCTCAATTTAATGTACTCTGTTCATTATGTTGCTATAACCCTTGTGTCTGTGCACTATTGGTGTGTTTTCGTGAGAGAAACACCACTGATCCATGTTGTAGAACCACTTTCAAAAAACATCTTGCCAACAGTGTGAGTTTATATTCCATGTCCTTTTGTTTGCAAGGCTTACTGCATTCAGCTTCCTACGCTGATAGGTTGTCAGCAAGAGGGAATGACTGTATTTTGATGCAGCTGTTCATGGAAAACCTAACTTTAGTCTTTAGTGTTCTTTGAAGACCTTCTGCTAACTGAATTCCAATAACGATTGAACTCCAATGTTTCCCACCATACATTTTGACTGACCAATGTCTGTCATACCAGTGGCTTTTCACACAACATTCCAGAGAAATTCATTGCTTTTACTCCTAATGACAAGAAAAATACCCTAGCTCAAATTACAAGGGTCACTCCAAAAGAAATGCACACTACTTATTTTTAAAATCCTTCTTTTATTCTACATGTCTGAAAGTTTTACAGTGTGTAGATACATCCTTTAGGAACAATATTTTCATTTCTCCACATAATTTCCATCCCTCTCTACTGCCTTACACCATCTTGGAACCAGCGCCTATATACCCGCATGGTAAAATTCTGGACCAACCTGTTGGTGCCACTGTTTGGTAGCGTGCACAAGAGTCATCATCTTCAAACCTGGTTCCATGAAGAGAGTCTTTCAGTTTCCCAAAGAGATGATAGTCACATGGAGCCAGGTCAGGACTGTAAGGCGGGTGTTTCAGTGTTAGCCATCCGAGTTTTTCTTGTTTCTTGGTGAGCCACTGTCAACATGCTAGGAACCCACCTGGCACAAACGTTTTTTAGTGCCAACACTTTCAGTATTCTGCAAACAGTTCCTTCTCCTATCCCAACGTAGCATGACAATTCGTTCACTGTGGTGCGTCTATCAGCAGTCACCAATTCGTTAACTCTCTGCACATTGCCTGAAATGTGTGCAGTACGAGGCCTGCCGCTGTGAGGACAATCCTCAATATTGCCGTGCCCGCTTTCATCACGTAACCTGGTTGCCCACCAACTAACTGTACAGCGATCGACAGCAGCATCTCCATACACTTTTTTCAACTTGTTGTGAATGTTTCCCACTGTCTTGTTTTCACAGCACAGGAATTCTATGACAGCATGTTGCTTCTGACGAACGTCAAGGGTAGCAGCCATCCTGAAGACATGCTGTGATGGCACCACTCATGGGAACAGGTTGAACTAAGTTTGAAAACAAGCAGGAAGGATGTATCTACACACTGTAAAACTTTCACACATGCTGAATGAAAACTGTATTTTTACAAAAATAGTGTGCATTTATTTTGGAGTGACCCTTGTACTAAAACCAAATAAAAATCATTTAAAAATACAGATATCTTTTTTCTATGACCTGTCAATGTCATTTATGTTTTAAACTCCATATTTGTATACAACTGCTGTTTGAAGATTAATATACATGACTGCAGACACACAAGTAACTAAAAAGCACTACCTAGTAACAAACAATTATGATCAGAGAATTCACAATAGTCACAAATGACGTACTAGGCCAAAACCTAAAAAGTTACTTGAAACAATTTAAGTTAACACATGCAACACTTACAGAGTCATATTTCCCAAAATAGAAGTAGCTCTGTTTTCACACATTCCGTTTTTACTGTAATGCAGATACACTGAAAATGATGTTGCATCTCCACATGTTGCCTTTGTATAGTCTCATTGTCTTTCCATCAAGTAAAAAACACTGTAATTCGTGTGAGTCAAACACACGTACATGAAAGGTGACTGTGATCTTAAAGCAAGTCTTGGACCATTTGTAAACTGCTCCAGTTAAAAAGGACTTTTCTTCTTAAGTATATTTGGGATGGATCAGCCAAGGAATGCATGACAACACACCTTGAAAAAATTCAGAGCTGCACTGACGGGATCATACCAGGTTGATTGAGAACACACAAAAGTGCAACTGAAATGCTCAGAATGCTTGGAGAACTTAAATGGGAACCCTGGGAGGAAAATCATCATAGTTCTGGCAAAACGCTGTTGGATATTTTAGAAGATCTATATTCAAAGAAGACTGTGGGACTATTGTATATCTTATGTATGGATCATTAGGATAAGATAATAGAGACTAGAGCATGAACACAAGTATGTAGATACCTATTTTTCGCTTACCAGTGTGCAAATGCAATGGAAAAGAAAGTTGATAATGTTGGTATGATGTACCCTGCATCACATGCTGTACAGTGGCTTGTGATGTATATATGTAGACATATATTGGGCAGGTAGGTTAGAAAATTTAAAAATGGAAATGGATAGGTTAAAGTTAGATATAGTGGGAATTAGTGAAGTTCGGTGGCAGGAGGAACAAGACTTCTGGTCAGGTGACTACAGGGTTATAAACACAAAGTCCAGTAGGGGTAATGCAGGAGTAGGTTTAATAATGAATAGGAAAATAGGAATGCGGGTAAGCTACTACAAACAGCATAGTGAACACATTATTGTGGCCAAGATAGATATGAAGCCCACACCTACTACAGTAGTACAAGTTTATATGCCAACTAGCTCTGCAGATGACGGAGAAATTGAAGAAATGTACGATGAAATAAAAGAAATTATTCAGATAGTAAAGGGAGACGAAAATTTAATAGTCATGGGTGACTGGAATTCGAGTGTAGGAAACGGGAGAGAAGGAAACGTAGTAGGTGAATATGGATTGGGGCTAAGAAATGAAAGAGGAAGTCGCCTGATAGAATTTTGCACAGAGCACAACTTAATCATAGCTAACACTTGGTTTAAGAATCATGATAGAAGGTTGTATACATGGAAGAACCCTGGAGATACTAAAAGGTATCAGATAGATTATATAATGGTAAGACAGAGATTTAGGAACCAGGTTTTAAATTGTAAGACGTATCCAGGGGCAGATGTGGACTCTGACCACAATCTATTGGTTATGACCTGTAGATTAAAACTGAAGGAACTGCAAAAAGGTGGGAATTTAAGGAGGTGGGACCTGGATAAACTGAAAGAACCAGAGGTTGTACAGAGTTTCAGGGAGAGCATAAGGGAACAATTGATTGGAATGGGGGAAAGAAATACAGTAGAAGAAGAATGGGTAGCTCTGAGGGATGAAGTAGTGAAGGCAGCAGAGGATCAAGTAGGTAAAAAGAAGAGGGTTAGTAGAAATCCTTGGGTAACAGAAGAAATATTGAATTTAATTGATGAAAGGAGAAAATATAAAAATGCAGTAAATGAAGCAAGCAAAAAGGAATACAAACATCTCAAAAATGAGATCGACAGGAAGTGCAAAATGGCTAAGCAGGGATGGCTAGAGGACAAATGTAACGATGTAGAGGCTTATCTCACTAGGGGTAAGATAGATACTGCCTACAGGAAAATTAAAGAGACCTTTGGAGAAAAGAGAGCCACTTGTATGAATATCAAGAGCTCAGATGGAAACCCAGTTCTAAGCAAAGAAGGGAAAGCAGAAAGGTGGAAGGAGTATATAGAGGGTCTATACAAGGGCGATGCACTTGAGGACAATATTATGGAAATGGAAGAGGATGTAGATGAAGATGAAATGGGAGATACGATACTGCGTGAAGAGTTTGACAGAGCACTGAAGGACCTGAGTCGAAACAAGGCCCCCGGAGTAGACAACATTCCATTGGAACTACTGACGGCCTTGGGAGAGCCAGTCCTGACAAAACTCTACCATCTGGTGAGCAAGATGTATGAAACAGGCGAAATACCCTCAGACTTCAAGAAGAATATAATAATTCCAATACCAAAGAAAGCAGGTGTTGACAGATGTGAAAATTACCGAACAATCAGTTTAATAAGCCACAGCTGCAAAGTACTAACACGAATTCTTTACAGACGAATGGAAAAACTAGTAGAAGCCAACCTC
Organism: Schistocerca piceifrons; assembly: GCF_021461385.2. NCBI lineage: Eukaryota > Metazoa > Arthropoda > Insecta > Orthoptera > Acrididae > Schistocerca > Schistocerca piceifrons. Next base: position 92,464,449 of record NC_060149.1, on the reverse strand, counting down.
GGGGAAGATCAGTTTGGATTCCGTAGAAATACTGGAACACGTGAGGCAATACTGACCTTACGACTTATCTTAGAAGAAAGATTAAGGAAAGGCAAACCTACGTTTCTAGCATTTGTAGACTTAGAGAAAGCTTTTGACAATGTTGACTGGAATACTCTCTTTCAAATTCTAAAGGTGGCAGGGGTAAAATACAGGGAGCGAAAGGCTAGTTACAACTTGTACAGAAACCAGATGGCAGTTATAAGAGTCGAGGGACATGAAAGGGAAGCAGTGGTTGGGAAGGGAGTAAGACAGGGTTGTAGCCTCTCCCTGATGTTATTCAATCCCTATATTGAGCAAGCAGTAAAGGAAACAAAAGAAAAATTTGGAGTAGGTATTAAAATCCACGGAGAAAAAATAAAAACTTTGAGGTTCGCCGATGACATTGTAATTCTGGCAGAGACAGCAAAGGACTTGGAAGAGCAGTTGAACGGAATGGATGGTGTCTTGAAGGGATGATATAAGATGAACATCAACAAAAGCAAAACGAGGATAATGGAATGCAGTCGAGTTAAGTCGGGTGATGCTGAGGGTATTAGATTAGGAAATGAGACACTTAAAGTAGTAAAGGAGTTTTGCTATTTGGGGAGCAAAATAACTGATGATGGTCGAAGTAGAGAGGATATAAAATGTAGACTGGCAATGGCAAGGAAAGCGTTTCTGAAGAAGAGAAATTTGTTAACATCGAGTATAGATTTAAGTGTCAGGAAGTTATTTCTGAAAGTATTTGTATGGAGTGTAGCCATGTATGGAAGTGAAACATGGACGGTAAATAGTTTGGACAAGAAGAGATTAGAAGCTTTTGAAATGTGGTGCTACAGAAGAATGCTGAAGATTAGATGGGTAGATCACATAACTAATGAGGAAGTATTGAATAGGATTGGGGAGAAGAGAAGTTTGTGGCACAACTTGACCAGAAGAAGGGATCGGTTGGTAGGACATGTTCTGAGGCATCAAGGGATCATCAATTTAGTATTGGAGGGCAGCGTGGAGGGTAAAAATCATAGGGGGAGGCCAAGAGATGAATACACTAAGCAGATTCAGAAGGATGTAGGTTGCAGTAGGTACTGGGAGGTGAAGAAGCTTGCACAGGATAGAGTAGCATGGAGAGCTGCATCAAACCAGTCTCAGGACTGAAGACCACAACAACAACAACAACATATTATGGTGCTATTGGCAATAATTATTTTTTTGTGGACAGTAGTTGAGGTCCGATTATGGACAATGTGTTACATGATGAAGGAAGCTCTCAGAAAATCCTGGGTCAATTCCTTTGAACAGGATACACCTGACTTCCTCCCCATACCATGTATTTACGCTCCATCTCTAATGGCTTTGTGATTCTTGAAGTTTTCTCAACATACTGAATATTCTATGAGGGTTTTAGGATGGCGGCCAGATCATGTTGACTTCTTGCCACAATATTTTGGCTGGCAGTGGTTGAGCCATCTTCATGTGAGTGTCCACCACTGGAGACTGATAGTTCACAGGGTCAGCTTTATAGCAAAAATTGGTGTGGAGACACATGCACATTGGCGGCCATCACAGGAGTGTCCTCTGTTGAAATCTGCACCCTCTGCACATACTGTTCCATCTGTGGAACGCAGGCGCATGCATAAAGGTGAAACTACATGTCCTCCTGCTGTTAGAATGCTCGCTCATGGTGCTAAAAACAAATGTCAGATGTCACCAGACATGTCATTATGAATAAAATGTTTTCTCTCAGAAGAAATTAAAGAGATCACCAGGTCCCAAGCCTTGTCCAGTTGCAAGCCACCATCATGATTTATAAGATCTTGTGCCAGACATGTTTCCACAGATTCTTTAACTACTGAATCTCAAAAGAATCTTGTGGGGCCAAGACTTTTGTGCAGAATAATCCATAAAGTGTCCTGTGGTAATATAATGCTCAACTATGACCAACTTACTATGTTGTGAAAGATGACTGTCTACTCATGTTCAATGCATCTTTCATGTACTGTACATACTGTCTGACCTATGTAAGCTTTGCCACACTGGCAAGGAATTTTGTAAAATCTGGCCTTCCACAGTCCCAGAACATCTTTTACCAGACTGAGATGAACACTAATCTTTGCTGGTGGCTGGGAGATTACTTTAACTTGATTTTTCCTTTGGATCCTGTCTACTTTAGATGAAAGGTTGCCAAAGTATGGAAGGAAAGCCATGGACTTGAACAGCTCCTTATCTTCTTGATGTTGTGTGTGGCCATGTTTCCTCCTCCTTAGTGCTGTGCTAATCTGATGTGTAAAGTAACCATTATCTTTGAACTCTGACTTTAGATGACCTAGTTCATTTGTAAGGCTGTCTCCATTAAAAATAACATGTGCCCAGTGCACCAATGTTCTAAGAATGCCATTAGTTTCTGGAGGGTGATAGCAGTTCGATGCTTGCAGATAGAAGTCCATATCTGTGAGCTTACAGTAGACAGAATGCCCTATTAACCCATCCACTTTCCTACTAACCAAGACATCCAAAAATGTTAAGCAACCACCCTTCCCTATTTCCATTGTAAACTGGATGTTATTGTGGATTGAATTCAGATGTTGTAAGAAAAGTGACTGACCTTCTTCACCATGGGGCCACACTACAAAAGTGTCATCTACATTTCACCATAAGACTCTTGGTTTTAAGTTCTAACAAATCAAGTGCCCTTTCCTCAAAGTCCTCCATGAAAATGTTTGCTACCAAAGGGGAGACAGGACTGCCCATGGCAACACTGACAGTTTGCTCAAATTATTCATTGTTAAATAAAAAGTAGGTTGAGGAAAGGACATAATGGAAAAGTGCTGTTATATTGCCCATGAACTTATTGCTGATGAGTGACAAAGAGTCTGTAAGAGGAACCTTAGTGAAAAGTCAGATGGCATTGAAGCCAGTTTCATTAAGTTAAAGTGACTTCAGTCCACTGATAAAGAGTTGTGAAACTGATGCACGCAATTCCCCACACAAGGCTTCAGTAGGGAGGCAAGTTGTATAGCCAAATCACACATGGGGTGTTGATATTACTGACAATTGGCCATAACAGACTCTCTTTTTTTATGAATCTTCAGAAAACCATATAAACTGGGCGGCATAGAATTATGAGGTCTTAATCTTTTGACCACTTCTTGCAGAACTGAAGAAGAATTCAGCAGCACTGACACATTCCTTTCCACTTTCCCTGTGGAGTCTTTGTCAGTCTTCTGATACATTGGTTCACTCTACAAGTTATAAATCTTCTGTTCATAAACCTCACACAGTAACAGCACAGTGCCATTTCCCATATCAGCTGGTAAGACCACTTTGTGAGGATCTTTATGTAGCTTTTGTAGTACAGTCCTTTCCATGGCAGAAATGTTGCTCTTCAGAGGCAGAGTTCCCATGAGAGCATGACTTGTTTCATGTCTTATTTCTTCTGAAGCATCACTGGGAAGACATCTAACAGCCTCCTCAAGAACACTAATAAAATCAGTTAGAGGCAGGGTTCTCGGCGTAGGGGAGAGGTTAAAGTGTATCCCAAGCACGGACAGCGTTACACTGTCCGAAACCTTATCTGTTAAGTTGACCATGGAGTATAGAAAAGTATCTTCTTGCAGTAACGTTGCTGACAGGTGGGTGAATTTTGAAACCTGTCCTGAAGTAGACACCTTATGGACGCAGTCCGACTTTGGCCAGGTCACACCATTGATTCATCCCCAGGAAAGTGATGGTAGACTGGATGTAATATCCATATACAGATGAAGCATCTGTTCTGATATGGCATCCAATTCATGATGAGTAAAATCCTCTCCTTCATTAGTGCTAGGTTCACCTTTTGTGTAATGAACTTGGCAGTGGTGGTCTGGGTAAAATGCCTCACCCTGGCAAACTTTGAGATAAGGCCATTTTTCTGACACTTGAGTAAAAAACATAGAGAACTTAACAGTCTTGCTTGCTTGTTGTCCAAGCTCTGGATTTGTAATGCCATCATCTCTCTCAAGAGGTATATGATGTGATTCTTGAAGTTTTCCCTGTGTACTGAATATTCTATGAGGTTTTGGGATTGCAGCCTGATCATGTTGACTTCTTGCCACAATATTTTGGCTGGCAATCATTTAGTCATCCTCAGGTGCCTGCCACTGGCCCTGGTGAGATTCTTTTGGGATTCAGTAATTAAAAAACCTGAGAAAATACATTTAGCACAAGAACCTATAAATCGTGATGGTGGCTTTCAACTGAGCAATGCCTGGGGCGCAGTGATCTCTTTAATTTCTTCTGAGAGAAAACATTTTATTCATAGTGGCATCTCTGGTGACATCTTACTTTGTTTTTAGCAACATGAGTGTGCATTCTGACAGAGGGTGGACATGTAGTTTCACATTTACGCATGCATCTATGTGCCACAGATGGAACAGTATTTCCAGAGGGTGCAGGTTCCGCTAGACGATGCTTCTGTGATGACCGCCAATGTGATTCCATTTCCTTACCAATTTTTGCTATAAAGCTGACACCAACAGTCTCCAGTGGCAGACATTCACATGAAGTTGGGTAAACAGTTGCCAGCTGAAATATTGTGGCAATATGTCAACATGATCTGGCTGGAATCCTGAAATCTCATAGAATATCTAATGGCTTTGTCATCAAGATCTGGGTTTTTAATCTTTTTGTGAAATGTAACCAACTTCCTAGATTTTTGGGATGAATTGGCAAGTAGGATGTCACATCCAGTCTTTTGCAAATAAACAGATGTCTGAAATTATTTGAAAAATAGGAGAGGTTAATAGATAATTATTTATTGTCTTCTTGTATGAAACAACACTTATTACATGAGGACTTCACATATTACTACACATTCAATAAAATCTTAAGATATGGTATAACCTTGCACTGTAATGGAAGATGTACATATACTAGAAGACGATCAGCTATTCTCATGTGGCTTATTACCTTAGCTCCAAAGGGCACTCCTTCTGCAGTTTTTCAGAAAAAAATCAATCTCTCCAAGTAGATTTTACAATTAATTTCTTCATATACTACTTGACTCTTTTTGTCTGCTTATTAATTTAATGTAATGCCAATTTTAATATATATTTTTTTACTTCTATCTTTATATTACTAATGTAAAAGAATTTTTCAAAATTAGTGTTCACAGTTCAGTGATGGTCATTTGAAATTGCAATGTGAACCAGGAAAGAGAAACTAATGGATTGTATAAGGTAATGACACATCATCAGCTCAGGGACTGTGATGTAGGGAGCCATAGCTTACAATGAGCACACACATTTGGTGTTTGTTGAGAGATCACCAAGGAGTGGAGAATGACGAGGTCACTTTTTCTTTAATATCAAGAGATGTGCTCAGCTAACATGACATTGTTCCTATTCACAATGCTTGCTTTAATTATTTATGTATACTTGTTTATTCGTTAGGTATTATTTCACAGTGATACATGCTTTGTCATGATAATATAATGAAAATAAATTGCTCAAAAATCCATGGAGACAAAATATATTAACTTTGGTTTTATGAGGATAGCACAGGTGATCAGCCATGATCTTGATGAAGAAACCATCCTGATATTTGCCTGGAATGATTCAGGAGAACAGCAAAAAACTTAAATCAGGATGGCCAGACAGAGCAAACTCCATATTCCCAAAAATGAGGTCAGTGTCTTAACAATACCACTGCTTCATTTGGCTGGTCCCTATTGCATAATTTTCTTTGATTTATGCAGAGTTTGCTCTATTACAATATGAAACAGTGCTCCAGGATAATATAAAACATTATTTTGCATTTCATATGTGTACACATTAAGGGCACCCACTGGTGACTACTGGACCACAAACATGCTGATACACCCCTTGCACTAACTCCAGTCTGTTCTGAAAACTGACTGCAGGCTTGTAAACATGCAAGTATTCCCCATGCATGTCTTCATGTCCTCCCCTCAGTTCCACTGCAAAACTATGTCATCCTCCATCCATGATGAGTGAGATGTTGAGGTCAGGAGGATGACATGGCATTATTGTTACACATTATAGATCTTGACACATAATTTCCTTGTAAAAGAATTGCATTGTAATCATGTATTGTAATGTAACACAGTGTTGCAGTTACCCCCTTTCATTATTAATCACTGTTTTGTTTTGCACATACCAAGGCAGTCATCATAAATAAATTAACTATAATATTTTTACTGCTCTGTACTGAATTACAGTATTCCTAAAATTATTCTTATAATATTGTACAACATTAAAAATATTCTTAAGCCACTCAGTGGCTGAGTGAGAGAATCTGTGTATGTCCTTTAGTTCACCCTCATATCCATGCACTTCGCATGCAAGTAATATAAATTGATTGGATTTCCCTGCACTCACATTCACATCTGTCCAATAGGGCCCATTTGTTCATCAGTTGTTTACCTCTACCAACACTTTTTCTGACATGGTTCAAAATGGTCCACAATTTCCTAAGGATGGTGAGTCCTTCAATCTTAATGTTGGGGCTGTCCAGCATATTTTATTTCTTATGTCCACTTGCAGCTCATCGTTTTTTCTGAAGTGTCTTCGAGTTGAGGCGTTGCAGTTCTTCACTGATTTTCCGTAAGGTGTTCTGGATGTAAGTCTGTTTGTAGTTACTAGGCCTTGGTCTATAGGGATTTCTGGGTTATCTATTGTTTTTCTGTATGCTCTTATGTCTAGCTGTGATTGCCTAATTTCAGGGAGAGCCAGGCACATGGGGTGGCCCTGGGTGTTACAAGGATTATCTGCATTGTCTCCTTCGGTCCTCAAGTAGTTTTTAATGGTTTAGTATGCATACTTAGTTATGAAGTATGCTTTATGTGACTTTTTAAACCGATGTATTGTACAATCTTTTTTATTGTCTTCAGCAATTTATTATACAATTTTATTCCCAGAACAGGTTGGTGCATAAATTCATAGCATTTTTGTTTTGCATGGTGATATTCCAGTTTTTACAGGTTTATTTACTGATTGACATTTTCTATTTGCAGTTCTCTGTTGCTATTTGAGTCTGTGTGTTGTCATTTGGAGATAGTGGGTGGAGCTGTGGATACTAGAAAATGGAGTGCCAACTTGAGAAATCAGAACATTTCTGACATGTTCGTCTGTCTGAGTTCAGTAGAGGGGTGACGGCAGCAGAGCCAGCCAGAAACATTTGGACCATGTATGACATAATGCACTGAACAGAGTGTGGCAAGAAAATGATTTTCTTGTTTTAAGGAGGATTGTCTTGAAATTAGTGACTCTCCACATTCAGGTAGACCTTTGGGATTTGGTGAAGAGCATTTAAACACATTAATCCACAATGAGCCAAATCAGTGTACACAAGAATGGGCAAATGTGATCATTCTGCCATTGTGCAACATTTGCATGCAATGGGGAAGGTTCAAAAATTTGGTGTATGGGTATGTATGCTCTAAGCCAAAATCAGAAAAACCAGTGGGTGGTTATATGAATGTCTCTCTTTGCTTGTCATCAATTGGACTGAACAACACTGACCATTTCTATCCTATATCATTACATTATCATACATTAGTAGTGCTGTCTTTATGCTAACATAAGGAAAACTAAGGAATGACTGAGCCCAAACAATGCAGCAATTCCCCATACAAAAACCTGCACACACACACAAAAGATAATGTCATGCACCTGAAGAAACAGCAATGGAGAGAGTACTATGAATTGCTTCTCTGAGGTGTAGCCATCACTGTGACATTTACTGTCAATGACTGAGACTTCTTGCAGACGCATTCTGAGAACAACAACCAGGAAGGCTGCATGAAATAATGCTACACCTCAATAATGCCCATCTGCATTCTGCTAGATTGGCAAATAACACTGTACAAGGCCTGTGTTGGGAAATCATTCCATACCCACCTTATTCACCTGATCTTACACACTCAGATTTTCACTTTTTCTGTAATGCACCCTGAACTTGGGTTGATGAGTTTTTGCCTCAAAACCACATGATTTCTACAGTCACAGAATAAAAAAGTTACCCCAGCATTGGCAGACTGCTGTAAGTAGTGAAGGGTAATATATTATTGATGACTTAAGTCTCTGTTATGTGTATTTGTTGTGTTTATTAAACTTATGGAAAAGCACTATGAACTTATGCACCAACCAAATACTTAGTAGTGTTTTCCCTTATTTGCACAATGGATTGGCAGATCTGTTCAGTAAGGATAAACAGTTTTGAAAGTAGTCCTTTACAGTGAGATTGACTACTACTTCTAGTTATTATTCTTACAGCCCTTTTCTCCAGTATAAAACTCTGTGTCTGTTTTGCACCTTAGATCCCCAAAAAATAATCCCAAAGCTAAGAACTGTCTGTATGTGGGAACTACCACAAGACACTGATTATTACCAACTGATGATAGAACCCTCAAAGCATAACATGCTTATTACATTCTTTTTGCAAGTATCTTTATGTGTTTGTTCCATGTTAACAGACAATCTATATTTATCCTTAAAGACTTTGTGTTTGTCACATAATCTATAGAGTTATCATCTGTGCTTAATGTGACAGAGTTGTTTCCCTCTTTATGCTGAAGTGATATTGTTTGTTTACTTTATGTTCAATTTGATTTATTACATACTGTCCAACTGCATACATTCTTGAGATTTCATTTGCTTTCTCTAATAGGAGTTCTGGTGTTTCATTTGTGACTATGATGCTGTCATCAGCAAAGATAAGTTTTCCTCCATGTCTTATACTGTCTGGAAAGTCATTGATGCGTATTAGAAATGCATCTAGACCTTATGTACTACCCTTAGGAACACCTTAGTACATAATGCTTCTTGTCTGACAATGTTTTTACAAAAAATTTATCATCAGCAGACATATACATTATCTCTACCTTTAGTATCCTGTTTTCCATGTAAGACTGGAACTACTCATTTTCTGTCCTTCAAGTACTTAGTGCTTTTAGCTCGTTCAATAGCATTCTACAGTCAACAGTGTCAAATGACTTGGAAAAGTCTAAGAATATGCCTGTAACACAGTCATTCTTGTCAAGAGCTTCCAATATCACTTTTGCGAACTCTGTAGTGGCTGCTATTGTACTCATCTCACTTCAGAAACCAAATTGTGCTCCGTTCAAAAGATTATATTTATTCATTTAGCTCATCTGTCTATCTTTCATGATTGATTCAATTGTTTTAGAAAATGTAGACAGCAGTGTAACTGGCATGTGGTTGTCAATATCCTCTGCATTCCCTTTCTTTAGTAAGGGTGCAGCTTGTGCTTGGATTAGGTACTCTAGAAAAATACCTGAACTCAAGGACTCATTTACTATGTTTCTTAATGGAACTTATACACTGCCCACGAGTGCCTTGAAAAAAGAGACTGCAATGTCATATATGCCTGCTGACTTCATATTTTTTAATTTCTGTATTGTCTTCCTGACTTCAGGCTCTGCTGTAGGAAACAACATCATTGTGCTCGCTGTGTATGTTGTTGTGGATGCTACATGTGTCGTAGGAAGATTTTGTTGCAGCTTCTCTGCAGTAACTGAGAAATACTCATCAATAAATTTTGTCAATTCCTTGAGGATTTTTTATTATTTAGCCCTTATATTTGATTTGTATTTATTATATTTGTGCCTGTATTTTTCAGTTTCATGTTTATGACATCTCTTATGACTGTTTTTTTATTGTTTTTTATTTTCTGTATGTTAAATTGTTTTGTCATTGAATGACCTTTTTTCAGCAAACAGAACCCTCTTGTATATTTTTTATATACGTAACTGTAATCTAAAAACTGTGGAACTGTACAAAGCTTTTGTAAAGAACTAATAAATTGAAGTGTCTTGAAAGGCTTTCTAACACCCACATTTGATTAGATTAGATTAGATTTACTTTCATTCCAATTGATCCGTAGTGAGGAGGTCCTCCAGGATGTGGAACATGTCAGAAAAACAACAATACATGACAAATATTTACAACTAAAACAAATAAGCTAATGTACCATTCCACAGGTCCCAAGTGGAATGACCGTCATTTTTTAATGAACACTATATGAAAGAATCATTTTTCAAATACTATGCACTGAATTTAAAATAAAAATTTTATTTGTTTATTTATAAGGTAATAAACATTTAATACAACTACTATAATACTTATTTACAATGGACACATTACTGCACTAAAATGGTGCAGAAGTTAGAGATTGTGTTCACACACACACACACACACACACACACACGCACACACACACACACACACACACACACACACACACACACACACACACACACACACACACATTTACAATGAACACATTGCTGCACTGAAATTGTGCAGAAGTTATATATATATAAACTCTTTGCCTTTACATATGTCTGCTTGTGTCTGTTATGTGCGGATGGATATGTGTGTGTGTGCGAGTGTATACCTGTCCCTTTTTCCCCCCAAGGTAAGTCATTCCGCTCCTGGGATTGGAATGACTCCTTACCCTCTCCCTTAAAACCCACATCCTTTCGTCTTTCCCTCTCCTTCCCTCTTTCCTAATGAAGCAACCATGGGTTGCAAAAGCTTGAAATTTGTGTGTGTGTTTGTGTTTGTTATTGTTATTGTTTCTATCAACGTACCAACACTTTCATTTGGTAAGTTACAGAATCTTTGTTTTTAGATACATTTTTCCCACATGGAATGTTTCCCATATACACAAATCAGTTGGTTTTACTGAGAAATTTATCAATGGAGTAGAAGGAGTTGCCCACCAATAAATCCTTTAGGCTTTTCTTAAACTGAATTTCATTGGTTGTTAAGCTTTTTATGGCTGCTGGCAAGTTATTGAAAATGTGTGTTCCTGAATAATGCACACCTTTTTGTACAAGACTAGGTGACTTTAAATCCTTGTGAAGATTATTCTTATTTCTAGTATTGATTCCATGAATTGAGTTGTTGGTTTGAAAAAGTGATATATTTTTAATGACAAATTTCATTAAGGAATAAATATATTGGGAAGCAGTAGTTAGTATCCCTAGTTCCCTAAACAGGCTTCTGCAGGATGTTCTTGAGTTCACACCACATATAACTCTTACTGCATGTTTTTGTGCCTGGAAAACTTTAGCTTGGCTTGATGAATTACCCCAAAAAATAATCCCATATGACATTATGGAATGAAAGTAAGCATAGTATGCCAGCTTCTTCATTTTTATATCCCCTATGTCTGACAAAATTTGCATCGCAAGCAGAGATTTGTTAAGACGCTTCAGCAGTTCTGTGGTGTGCTCCTCCCAGTTGAATTTATTATCAAGCTGTAATCCCAAGAATTTAACACTGCCCACTTCTTCTATCTTCTTGTCATCATATGTTAGACATATACTCGTGGGACAACCCTTACAAGTTCTGAACTGCATGGAGTGTGTTTTTTCAAAGTTTAGTGACAAAGAGTTGGCTAGGAGCCAGTGATTAATGTCCACAAATATTTTATTAGCTGATCTTTCTAAGACTACACTTGATTTGATATTTATTGCAATGTTTGTATCATAGGCAAACAAAACGAACTTGGCATCTGGTAATGTTACTGATGAAAGGTCATTGACATACAGAAGAAAATATAAGGGCCCCAAAATGGAGCCTTGTGGGACACCACACGTAATTAGTTCCCAGTTGGATGATACGTGATAGCTTGATACATGTCTCTTTCCTAATAACACCCTTTGTTTCCTGCCAGAGATATAAGATTTGAACAATTTTGCAGCATTTCCTGTTACACTATAATATTCTAATTTAGTTAAAAGGATATTGTGATTTATACAGTCAAATGCCTTTGACAGATCACAAAATATACCAGTTGCCTGCAATTTTTTGTCTAATGAATTAAGCACATTTTCACTGTAAGTGTAGATAGCCTTCTCAATATCAGAACTATTTTCCTTAGCTGTTGCTGTTGAAACAGCTACATTTGGATGTATCCTCTCAAAAATTAATTTAAACAATGTACAGAATTTGGAGAACTTAGCATTTACAGTGCTTTACATATACACATCCCAGGTCTGAATTGCCAATAACCTAGAAAAAGTATGTTTTACATTCTGAGAAAATCCTTTTGTAGGCATGCAGTTTTGTGGGTTATTTATTACCAAACCCTGTCTTTACCTTTATTATCCAATACTAATGATCAGAAATTACAATATGTCTAATAAATAATTTAGATTTTCCCTGTCAATATCTGTTATTACATGGTCTAAGATTGATGCTTAATTTTCTGATAGCCTAATAGTGGCATGTACCATTTGTGCCAAACCAAAAGTGTTGAAAATGTTTAGGAAGTTATTATTAAATTCAGCCTCAACTCCTCTGTTAATGTTCATGTCTTCACATATTATTGTTTCAGATTTTGGGGACTGAGGCTTTTTCCTAGACATCAGTTAATTTGTCAAAGGAAGGCCCCACATTACTGTAAGATGAGCAGTACATGCACACAACGATTAACTTCTTATGTATGTCTAACTTTGTTACTTCAAGGCTACCAGTTAAAAATGTTTATCTACATTAAATGTGATCAGATCTTCTCTAGATTTAAAATGTGTGACACCTCTGTCGTGCAGGGTCCCCATAATTAGAATTCCAGTTTCAAAACACTGTAGAAAGAGAACCACTGCTCAGAATGATTTCACATTTGAACAGCATATTAGTCTCACTGGGGGAAGTGTCATGGAGCAAAAGAAAATGAAAATTTAACCAATAGATGGTGCTGTAAGCTTAAAAATATGCACACCAACAAGATGCATGGCACACAGTTGACCCTCAGTTTGAGTTCAAGATGCCCATCTTGATTGTCTCCAGGAATGATTACATGCTGGTGGTAAAGCACTTTTACATGAATGGTGACTGTGTGCCAATAGCCCTGCAGAAATTATGAACATCAAGGATATGAAGATACTGGGCTAATGTCTGCTAAGGGTCCGGAGAAAATGATTACAAAGTTCGAAAAGACAGGTTTCTTTTTTAAGTGCATTGTGGCACACATAGGAAAGAAGTTGATCCCAGTTGATCTGACATACGTCAAAAATGTGGCCACAACACTGCAGGAGGGGTTGAGTAGTGGCGTGCAAACATGCAGTGTATGGGGAATTGCCCAAATGTCGGACACACCTGCGAGCATGGAGCATAAAATTGTACAAAATGTCCTGCATTGCTAACCATACAAAATCAAACATCTTCAGGAGTTGCTACCTACTGACCTGCCAACAAGACAAATGTTCACTCTGGCATTTCTTACTCACATGGAACTGGACAATTAATGACTAGGGAACATTCTGTGGACAAACAAAGCTCATTTCCATCTCCAAGGACATGTCAATATGTACAACTGCACACACATCAACTGGTGTCACTTTATTCTGTAAAGGAAAATGTGTGGTGCAAATAGATGGCATTGTTTGTCATAGAACCATATTTCTTTGAGGAGATGAGTCGCGCAGGTCCAATTACCTGTACCATTACTGGTAAACACTGTGAGAGTCCTTTGTGCAACAACATCACATCAAAGCTTCCACAGTGTGGATGTGTGGGTAGGATAATTTTTATGTAAGATGGCACTCCTCTGCACACTGCAAAGGCAGTGAAGCGGCTGCTGCTGAGGCATTTTGGACATACTAGAATTATCAGTCATCATTTCCCTACAGCATGGCTATCCAGATCACCTGAACTAAATCTGTGTGACTCCTGGCTGTGGGGTTATCTGACAGATGTTGTGTTCAGTGCTCCAGTTATGAATGTAGCTGAATTTAAGGCATGCATTATGCAATGCATTCTGAGCCATGACCCCCGAGACACATATCAAAAAAAGTTTTGCATCACCTCGGTTCTGAGAGTTCCGGAACCTGTACAGAAAACTGGAAAAGAGATCAACATTAACATCATTTCTGCCCTTTTTATTGCTCATGAAAACCATGCATTGCATATTGTACCACCATACAGCGAGAACTTCAGGGGTGGTAATCCAGATTGCTGTACACACCGGCACCTCTAATATCCAGTAGCACATCCTCTTGCATTGATGCATGCCTGGATTCGTTGTGGCATACTATCCACAAGTTCATCATAACACTGTTGGTCCAGATTGTCTCACTCTTCAACAACGATTTGGCGTAGATCCCTCAAACTGGTTGGTGGGTCACGTCGCCAATAAACAGCCCTTTTCAATCTATCCCAGGCATGTTCGATAGGGTTCATGTCTGGAGAACATGCTGGCCACTCTAGTCAAGCAATGTCATCATCCTGAAGGAAGTCATTCACAAGATGTGCATGATGGGGGTGCGAATTGTCATCCATGAAGACGAATACCTCACCAATATACTGCCGATATGGTTGCACTATCGGTCGGAGGATGGAATTCACATATTGTACAGTCGTTACCGTGCCTTACCTGACCACCAGCAGTGTACATCGGCCCACCATAATGCCACCCCAAAATAGCACTGAATCTCCACCTTGCTGCATTCAGTGGACAGTATGTCTAAGGCGTTCAGCCTGACCGGGTTGCCTCCAAACACATCTCCCACAAATGTCTGGTTGAAGGCATATGTGGCACTCATCAGTGATGAGAACATGATGCCAATCATGAGCGGTCCATTCAGCATGTTGTTGGGTGCGTCTGTACTGTGCAGCATGGTGTTGTGGTTGTGAAGATGGACCTCGCCATGGACGTCGGGAGTGAAGTTGCGCTTCATGCAGCCTATTGCACACAGTTTGAGTCATAACACGATGTCCTGTGGCTGCAAAAAAAGCATTATTCAATGTGATGGCATTGCTGTCAGTGTTCCTCTGAGCCATAATCGGTAGGTAGCGGTCATCCTCTGCAGTAGTAGCCCTTGGGCAGCCTGAGCAAGAAATGTCATCGACAGCTCCTGTCTCTCTGTATCTCCTACATGTCTGAACAACATCGCTTTGGTTCACTCCATGACACCTGGACACTTCCCTTGTTGAGAGCCCTTCCTGGCACAAAGTAACAATGTGGACATGACCGAACTGCAGTATTGACCATCTAGGCATGGTTGAACTACAGACAACACCATCCATGTACCTCCTTCCTGGTGAAATGACTGGAACTGATCGGCTGTTGGACCTCATCCTTCTAATAGGCGCTGCTCATGCATGGTTGTTTACATCTTCAAGCAGGTTTAGTGACATCTCTGAACAGTCAAAGAGACTGTGTCTGTGATACAATATCCACAGTCAACGTCTAACTTCAGAAGTTCTTTGATCCGGAGTGATGCAAAACTTTTTTTGATGTGTGTGTTATTATTTATTTACACATCTAGTTCCCTGGGACCAAATTAAGGGGCAAATCTCCAAGGTCATGGAATGTGTCAGCTCATGAAATTACAATGTAGAAGTAATAACTGATAAAAAATAAAATGTTGATGAACCCAAAAAAAGTCAAGCCAAAAGCTTAAGTAAACGCATTCAACAATATAACATAAGAATCAGCTTGATTTTTCAAGGAACCCCTCAACAGAATAGAAGGAGTGACCCATGAGAAAACTCCTTAGTTTCGATTTGAAAGTGTGTGGATTACTGTTAAAATTTTTTTTAATTATTGTGGTACCTTATGGAAAATGGATGCAGCAGTATACTGCACACCTTTCTGCACAAAAGTTAAGGAAGTGCAATCCAAATGCAGATTGGATTTCTGCTGAGTATTAACCAAGTGAAAACTGCTAATTCCTGGGAATAACAGATGGCAAAGAACATGTATATTGAGAGGCCGATGTCAACATACCCAGACTAGTGAACAGGGGTCGACAAGAGGTTTACAAACTGACACCACTTATTGCCTAAACTTCCTGTTTCTGAGCGAAAAATATCCTTTTAGAATGGAAAGAGGTACCCCAAAATATAATACCATATGACATAAGCAAATGAAAGTAAGCAAAGTAGACTAATTTTCACGTCAAATGATCACTTACTTCAGATACCATTCGAATAGTAAAATTGGCAGCCTTAAGACTTTGAACAAGCTCGTAAACATGGGCTTCCCACGACAGTTTACTACCTATGTGAACACCTAGGAATTTTAACTGTTCAGTTTCACTAATCATACGTCCATTCTGTGAAATTAAAACGTCTAGTTCGTTGAATTGTGTGTTAGAAACTGTAAAAACTGAGTCTTACTCTGATTTAGCATTAGTCTATTTTCTACAAGCCATGTGCACTTATGTCATGAACTGTACTATTTGAAACTGAGCCAGTCTTACATACAACATCCCTTACTACCAAACTAGTGTAATCAGCAAACAGAAATGTTTTAGAATTACCTGTAAAACTAGAATGCATATCATTTATATAAATAAGGAACAGGAGTGGCTGCAACACTGATCCCTGGGGCACCCCCCCCCCCCCCTTTCACCCTTTAACTAACAGAATGCCCATCTAGTAATGAAGAATGAATAAAAACATTGTCTATGGCTGTGCTACTGTTCCCCTGCACCCTAGTTGGAAAAGCACAGTCTGCATCAGATCATATGAGTTTAGGAGATCTACTAACATCCTTTTTCTTGCACAATCATATACTATAAAGTGAACCAAGACCCTTCTCTAGCTTGAGTAGAAATGCTCTGAAGTCAGAGTTAGGGGACCTATGAACAACAACAATTAGAAGTTTAGTTTCACTAAATTTAACTGCCCCTGCACGACATTCAAATATCTGTTCAGTGCAGTGCCATGATAACATTTATGGACTCAAATGGAATTCTGTTTTTTAGGTACATGACCACTTCCCCACTCTGCAAGGAACTCACTGAAAAGTAGCCAGTTAATCTGTATCCTAGTAAAGGAAGCCTCTGAATTGTCGAATAATTTGAGTGGAGCACTGGTATACCAATAATTTCAAAGTCAATATCTATACACAGTTCACTAACTTTATCTCTAATACCTCTTATATTTTGATGAAGTATGCTAATTCCTTCTCTACTTGGAAACCTGACATTCTCTGAAGGTGATTCCTTAGTTAGAGGGACTTCCTTTAGGCAGGTATATGTATCAGCTGACTTCAATCTAAAAAGGGTGCAGCTCTAACACCAACTAATATAGGAATTTTTCCATGAGTGAAACCACCGCCACCCACTACAATGTCACCTATAAGCTTTGCCAGCCTCCCCTTCCCATAGCTATTGAGGTGAGGCCATACTTAATGAAACCTGATCCACTGATAGACACAACTAGCACCACTGCAATGTGACCCATGCCCTCTGCCATCAGTGTCTTCTCCAGCCCCATGTTAACACACCTAACAGCTGCATTAAGATGAGGCCGATCATGATGCTGAAACAGTTGCATGAACTGCACATTAGTGCCACCAATTTGAGTAGCTATCTTTACCAGGTCACCACCTACATTATATTTCCCGTTCTTATCAAGACTATTCCGTGCTCCACCCACTATCACTACTTGATTCTCTTTTGTAAAATTCCTACATAACTCCCCATGCTGTCAGTCACCTGAGCCAACCCTGCACTTGGCTTCACATGGTACTCGCTCCCCCACACTTCCTGCAACTGCTGGCCCACACCTGTGTGAACTACCTAGCAGCAGAAACTTCTTCTTTCTGTTATACTTTGCAACTAACTTAGGCATTCTAACTGCTGATGACTGCTGCATGTTTCCTACACTTACAGACCGAGCGAGGTGGCACAGTGGTTAGCACGCTGGACTCGCATTTGGGAGGACGACGGTTCAATCCCGTCTCCGGCCATCCTGATATAGGTTTTCCGTGATTTCCCTAAATCGCTTCAGGCGAATGCCGGGATGGTTCCTTTGAAAGGGCACGGCCGATTTCCTTCCCCATCCTTCCCTCACCCGAGCTTGCACTCTGTCTCTAATGACCTCGTTGTCGACGGGACGTTAAACACTAATATCCTCCTATATACACTTACAGCTACAAGAGGCTCCTCTCCACACAACTCTGACAGTTGGTCAAACCTATTGCATATACGCAAAGCACAATGGTCTGAATACCTCCTCCTCCTAGCTGCCTTCTTGCCAACTGCCAGTTCCCATTCCCCAGCACCCCTCTCCCTCGTCAACCAATCAAGTTCCTCCTTTACATATAGTAACTGCATCTGAAGGGCACAGATCTTATGCTCCTGCTCTCTATCAAATTATTTCTACTACAGATTCTGTTGTCGAACATTCTGTTTCTTTGTTTCAACTTATGGCAGAAAATGGTGGACAGTATTTTGAACATGTCTTGTGCCAGTCTTATGACAATTGGAACTGATATAATTTTGTTTTTTGTGCAGTCTTTGACTCCAAGAAAATTAAAACCTAATGTTATTTTTCTTTTTACATGGTTTTTAGCCTAAGGAGAGTTAAAAATTGATTTTTCCCATCTGATGTGGTACAATCTGGATCAGCTTACGTAACTAGCAGTGCCACAGCTGTTGACTCCTGAACTAGTGCAGTCATACACATTGAACAGCACAGATGGTATAATGTGCAACTCAGATCATAGCTGTCATATTGTGATTCATCTGTTTTTTTGTAGCTGGCCCCATTTATGTTGAGATGCTTATAGGACCATCTATTGGTAAAATTACTGTTAATTTTTTTTTTTTTGTTCCGTGATGTTTCCCCCCCTTGTGTCAATAATATGCTGTTCAAATTTTCCATCATTCTGAGCAGGGTTTCTATTTCTACAGTGTTTTGAAACTGACGTTTTAATTACGGACACACTGCAAATATGTGATCCCCAACATTTAACCCTTTCACTATTATCAGTACATATGTGTCCCGTGAAAGGTTATCAGAGAATCAGTGGGAATTTGGTGCATGTTATTGCTATGTATCAATAATCCACTGGTAAAGCAAAGCCCGATAATGGTTTTGCAGGATTTTTATAATTGCAGATGGCACCTGAAGCTTATGCTGTATTGAAGTTTCATTGTGCACCTGAAGCTTGTGTTGTATTCAAGTTTCATTGTTAACCCTCTGCCCCGTACTGTCACATTGAGTTAGTTTGTGTCTACAGATATATGACGCAGAGAACAGGTTTGCAAAGCAGACTTCTGTTACACCTTCTCAGACAATTCATGTCAATGAATTGCACGCATGTACCGAGGCACCTATGAAGAACCATGTGTGTCCCACCTCTGTCCATATTAGAAAACTAAATCGTGGGAAATATTTTTTCAAATTTTACTACTGACAACAATATTAATTAAAACAAGCATAAATTAAAGTTCTTCAATTCAAAGAACTTTTTAGTGAAAGGGCCCGTGTGGTCTGCAGTGGTAACTTGCACATTCATATGGAAATGCTGTACTTTACACCATGCTGTTCAAAGACTGTGACTTAGCTTCAAGTTGATGTACTTTATTTTCAACAAACTACAAGTTTTGATGAAGAACAATTAATTCTGAGCAAATTTATGTGATGCTTGTGCATTGTGGTGTGGTACATTCTATCTTTCATGTAATACTGCAGAAATATCTAAACTGGTTGAGATACTTCTAAGGGTTGGGTGCTGTTATCATGATTTATCCTAGGAAAGGCCTAGCCCTCCTTTCCATGACAACAAGTATTTGACCATGTATTGCTCCACACACACCTGCTATACTCTCACTACTTAACTCCACCATCCTTCCTTTCCCAGTCCTGTTGAGCATACCAAATTGAGAAGAACGCAAAATCCCCAAGACTGGCTAAGTTTCACAGAAGCTTGAAATTTAGTGCGGACGTCAATGTGAAATGCTTTTAATAGTTTCCACAATGAAATATTGTCTCAAAATATGGTAGAAAACCCAAGAAGATTTTGGTCGTATGTAAAGTACACCAGTGGCAAAAAACAGTCAATACCGTCACTGCATGATAGCGATGGAAATGTTACCAACAATGGTGTCACTAAAGCAGAGTTACTAAATACAGTCTTTCGAAATTCTTCCACGAAAGAAGATGAAGTAAATAGTCCAGAATTTGAAACCAGAACATCTGTTAGCATGAGTGACATAAAAGTAGGTATCTCAGGTGTTGCGAAACAACTCAAATCACTTAAGAAAGGCAAGTTTACCAGTACAGATGGTATACCAAACAGGTTCCTTTCAGAGTATGCAAACACAATAGCACCTTTCTTAGCAATCATATACAACCACCCACTTGACAAAAGGTCTGTTCCTAAAGACTGGAAAGTAGCACAGGTCACATCAATATTCAAGAAAGGAAATAGGAGTAACCCATTGAATAACAGACTCATATCACTGACCTCAATTTGCAGTAGGAATTTGGAGCATATACTGTACTCGAACATCATGAATCACCTTGAAGAAAATGACTTATTGATTTATAAACAACACGGATTCAGAAAATATCGTTCTTGTGCAACACAGCTAGCTCTTTATTCCCATGAAGTAATGAGTGCTGTCGACAAGGGATCTCAGATCGATTCCATATTCCTAGGTTTCCAGAAGGCTTTTGATACCATTCCTCACAAGCAACTATTAATCAAACTGCATACATATGGAGTATCATCTCAGTTGTGTGACTGTATTCGTGATTTCCTCTCAGAGAGGTCACAATTCATAGTGATAGTCGGTAAATCATTGATTAGAACAGAAGTGATATCTGGCGTTCTGCAAGGTAGTGTCATAGGCCCTCTGCTGTTCCTGATTTACATAAATGATCTAGGTGATGATCTGAGCAGCCCCTTTAGATTGATTACAGATGATGCTTTAATCTACAGTCTAGTAAAATCATCAGACGATCAATTCCAATTACAAAATGATCTAGAGAGAATTTCTGTATGGTGCAAAAAGAGGCAATTGGCACTAAACAAAGAAAAGTGAGAGGTCATCCACATGGGTACTAAAAGAAATCCAATAAATTTTGGGTATATGATAAATTGCACAAATCTAAGGGCTGTCAATTCGACTAAATACCTAGGAATTACAATTATGAGCAACTTAAATTGGAAAGACCACTCAGATAACATTGTGGGGAAGGCAAAACAAAGACCGCAGTTTGTTGGCAGGACACTTAGAAGATGTGACAAATCCACTAAAGATACAGCCTAAATTACACTTGTCCATCCTCTGCTGGAGTATTGCTGCGCGGTGTGGGATCCTTACCAGGTAGTATTGACGGAGGACATCAAAAAAGTGTCAGTGATATGACATGCAAGTTGGGGAGGCAGTCACTGAAACGAAGGCGGTTTTCTTTGCAGCGAGTTCTATTTATGAAATTTCAAATGCCAACTTTCTCTTCCGAATGCGAAAATATTTTGTTGAGACCCACCTACGTAGGGAGAAATGATCATCATAATAAAATAAGAGAAATCGGAGCTCGAATGGAAAGATTTAGGTGTTCCTTTTTCCCATGCGCCATTCAAGAGTGGAGTGGTAGAGAAGTAGTATGAAAATGGTTCGATGAACCCTCTGCCAGGCACTTAAGTGTAAATTGCAGAGTAACCATGTAGATGTAGATGTAGACAATGCAAATGGTAGCTCCATCACCTGATAGTCCCCACTAGCACCAATGCAATGTGTGCCCTATCAGCAGTCATTTGCACTATCTCCAGTTCTATATTGACTTTCAATAGAGCTCTGGCAAGATGAGGCCAATCATGCTGCCAGAACAGCTCATCCATGCTGACATTGGTGCTACTATTTAGGGAGACTATTTTACTCAGGTCACCACCTATGTTTATGCCCTATCCCTAATTAGGTTGTTTCCTGCCCCACTCATTATCACTGCCCTGTCATCTTTCATGATATAGTCTAAATCCTCAGTCACCTGATTCAGCCCAGCACTTGGCTTGAAAAGGCTGGTAACCCGATGCTCTGCTCCTAGCTTACCATGTAATTGAGGGTCTAAACCACTGCCATGACTGCTACCCAACAATAACATTCCCTTATTCCTAACATTAGTGTTATTCCCAGCCTCCCTACTCACAGGCTGTCTGCTGCACTTTTTCTAGTCCTGTGGCATCTTGAGGTTCCTCTCCCCTCAATACTGGCAAGTGGAATCTGTTACTGGTAGACCTAACAAAACTTTCGGATGGCACTCACCTCCTGCTAGTCTTCCCACCGACTGCCAGTTGCCAATCACCCTCCTCACATTTGCCTTCCTTCATCTGTGCTATCTCTCCCTTAGCTCCATGTAAATGTGCCGGATGGGCACAGACATTCATTTTCTGTTCCTCTATTAACCTAATCTTGCTGGATATTTTGCAGTTCCAAGAGAGACGTTCTCCCCATTAGAATACACCCCTCCCAGTACCTACTTCAGCCTACATCCTTCTGAATCTGCATAGTATATTCATCTCTTGGTCTCCCTCTACGATTTTTAACCTCCATGCTGCCCTCCAATACTAAATTGGTGATCCCTCAATGTCTCAGAACATGTCCTACCAACTGATCCCTTCTTCTAGTCAAGTTGTGCCACAAGCTCCTATTCTCCCCAATTCTATTCAATACCTCCTCATTAGTTATGTGATCTACCCTTCTAATCTTCAGCATTCTTCTGTAGCACCACATTTCGAAAGCTTCTATTCTCTTCTTGTCTAAACTATTTATTGTCCACGTTTCACTTTCATATATGGCTACACTCCATACAAATACTTTCAGAAACAACTTCCTGACACTTAAATCTATACTCGATGTTAACAAATTTTTCTTCTTTAGAAACACTTTCCTTGCCATTGCCATTCTACATTTTATATCCTCTCTACTTCGACCATCATCAGTTATTTTGCTCCCCAAATAGCAAAACTCCTTTACTACTTTAAGTGTCTCATTTCCTAATCTAATTCCCTCAGCATCATCCGACTTAATTCGACTATATTCCATTATCCTCATTTTGCTTTTGTTGATGCTCATCTTATACCCTCCTTTCAAGACACTGTCCATTCCTTTCAGCTGCTCTTCCAAGTCCTTTGCTGTCTCTGACAGAATTGCAATGTCATCAGCGAACCTCAAAGTTTTTATTTCTTCTCCATGGATTTTAATACCTCCTCTGAACTTTTCTTTTGTTTCCTTTATTGCTTGCTCAATATACAGATTGAATAACATCGGGGATAGGCTACAACCCTGTCTCACTCCATTCCCAACCACTGCTTCCCTTTCATACCCTCGACTCTTATAACTGCCACCTGCTTTCTGTACAAATTGTAAATAGCCTTTCGCTCCCTGTATTTTACCCCTGCCACCTTCAGAATTTGAAAGAGAGTATTCCAATCAACATTGTCAAAAGCTTTCTCTAAGTCTACAAATGCTAGAAACATAGGTTTGCCTTTCCTTAATCTTTCTTCTAAGATAAGTCGTAGGGTCAGTATTGCCTCACGTGTTCCAACATTTCTACGGAATCCAAACTGATCTTCCCCGAGGTCAGCTTCTATCTGTTTTTCCATTTGTCTGTAAAGAATTCGTGTTAGCATTTTGCAGCTGTGACTTATTAAACTGATAGTTCAGTAATTTTCACATCTGTCAATACCTGCTTTCTTTGGGATTGGAATTATTATATTCTTCTTGAAGCCTAAGGGTATTTCACCTGTCTCATACATCTTGCTCACCAGATGGTACAGTTTTGTCAGGACTGGCTCTCCCAAGGCTGTCAGTCGTTCTAATGGAATGTTGTCTACTCCGGAGGCCTTGTTTCAACTCAGGTCTTTCAGTGCTCTGTCAAACTCTTCACGCAGTATCATATCTCCCATTTCATCTTCATCTACATCCTCTTCCATTTCCATAATATTGTCCTCAAGTACATTGCACTTGTATAGACCCTCTATATACTCCTTCCACCTTTCTGCTTTCCCTTCTTTGCTTAGAACTGGGTTTCCATCAAAGCTCTTGATATCCATGCAAGTGGTTCTCCTTTCTCCAAAGGTCCCTTTAATTTTCCTGTAGGCAGTATCTATCTTTCCCCTAGTGAGATAAGCCTCTACATCCTTACATTTGTCCTCTAGCCATCCCTGCTTAGCTATTTTGCACTTCCTGTCGATCTCATTTTTGAGACATTTGTATTCCTTTTTGCTTACTTCATTTACTGCATTTTTATATTTTCTCCTTTCATCAATTAAATTCAATATTTCTTCTGTTACCCAAGGGTTTCTACTAGCCCTCATCTTTTTACCTACTTGATCCTCTGCTGCCTTCACTGTTTCATCCCTCAAAGCAACCCATTCTTCTTCTACTGTATTTCTTTCCCCCATTCCTGTCAATTGTTCCCTTATGCTCTCCCTGAAACTCTGTACAACCTCTGGTTCTTTCAGTTTATCCAGGTCCCATCTCCTTAAATTCCCACCTATATATCTATAACAAAGGGAAAAAAAACTAAATACATTAAACTAAAAGAATGTTCTGAGATGTATTATATTTATTTCACTAAGAAACAATGTAAACATTAATAATGTGCTTAGTTCACTATGAGTGTAATTCAGGAACATCAGATGTAAGAAAAAAAGAAGAAGAAAAAGATGATGATGATGAAGAAGAAAAAGAAGAAGTTAGACAGCCTCTCTGGGACACCACCTTGACGAAGCACTGTCCGTGCAGATGGAGAGGCTTGCGTATCTGCAGGAAGCTGAGGGCTATGCTGAAGGTAGAGGACCTACTGCTGGAAAGGCCTCAACTGATGGATCAGACTAAGAGTGTCCCACAACGTCCCATCTTCCCTATCCACTCCTAGTCCTACCCTTTTCCCTGACCCAACCCAAGGTGTGATGCAATCCATGCCAAGGGGTGCATGGCACATGGGAAGATGTGTCGCAAACAGAGCCTCAGGGATACCAGGCGACCTCCCTGAGTAATTAGCCTTACACTGCGCGAGGTATTCGTGGTGTGAACCTTCTAGATCACCAAATCTCGTGGGACCAATATGGACATGATTATAGAAAATAAATAAACACCAACTGAGGGGCAAATTGAGACCTCAGATACCCAAACATTGGGGACAGAACCAATGAAAGGCATCCCCACTACTCAATCAGGGTCTAGACCTGAGACAGAAGTGAGAACTGTAACTGAGAAGCTACACCAGATCAAGATCAAAGGCTTGTCTGCGGCCAGAGGAGGAAGCTACTCAGGGAACAGAGGAAAAAGGAAGGGAAAGAATGGCTTCCTAAAGACAAGTGGAGGGAATTAAAGGGACTTGAACCTAAGACCCCCAAGAAGAAACTGTCTCAGGTTGAAGGGGACATGCAGACCCCCACAATGTCAAAGACAGGTAGAAAGCGGATAAGGGAGGAATCAGAGACTCTCTCTTCCCTGGATAAGCGAGCCCAGAAAAAACCGAGGCAAGAAGTAGGGAAACAGACCTATAGTACTGCAGTCTCAGTTTTTAGGATGGCAGGTATCCGGGAATGTTATCAACTGGTGGCCATCACCTCGCAGGAGGAGGAACTTTTTATTTATTTATTTACATTTTCTTTGCATGGAGCCATCATAATGATGGCTTTTACGAACGTCAGACTTAATACTATGGTTATATTTACACTTATGAAATACACTATATTTTGTAGCTGTTGCTTCTTATGTCTATTTTTTTACAATTATCACAACACAACTGATTTGCTACTGCCTCATGTTACAATCACTATCTTAAAATTCGTTGAAAGAATCTATTAGAAAAGATTTTAATTTTGTTTTAAAAACATTTCCCGTGTACATTCTTAGAGCATTTGGTAGTTTGTTATACCAAATCAAACCACTGATTTTTGGACTTCTATCAGTCATTTTTAACATTGTTCTGTTATGGAAATAGTTACACTTTGTTCTAGTGTCGTGATCATGTACATTACTGCCCTTGATAGCTTCTGTTGGTTGACTTATAAGAAATACAACTATTTTGAAGATGTACAGAGAATATATTGTCAGATATTTGTGCTGCACAAACACTTCACAACATGAATCTCTATGTCCCATCCCATGTATATGTCTTATCGCTCTTTTCTGTAGTAGTAGTATTCTTTTTAAATGTACATCAGCTGCACAGCCCCATAATTCAATTCCGTAATTGAGAAAGGGGTAAAGTGTTCCATAATATATTTATTTCAGTGCTTGGCTAGGAACTATCTTTGCGAGCTGGCTGAGGAGATATATGGCACTACTGACTTTTCCACATACAAAATTAATGTGGTATGTCCACTGCAAGTTTTCCATCAACATACACACCCAGGAATTTACAGTTACCATTTTTTGTTGCAGAGATATTACACACACTGTTCATATTGTTGTGGTGAGAGCTGTCTGTTTTAAATGTCAGTAGTTGAGATTTGGTGACATTCACCTTGAGTCCCTGATCATTGAAGTATTTTGTTACTTCTGTTAACCACTAGTAGCAAGAGATTTTAGCTCATTAGATTCACTCCCATAGAATAAGATTGATGTGTCACCTGCATAGCTTACAATATGGGAGTTAAAGGGTTGTGCAATGTCATTAATATATATAAGGAAGAGAAAGGGTCCAAGGATTGAGCCATGTGGTACACCTTGTAATACAGGTTCACTGGTGGACTGGGAGTTCCAGATTTTATTATCTATTTTGTGTAACAATTTGGTGCTTTGCTTAGGATTTAGCAGGTATGTGGTTAGAAGATCCATGGCTTGATCCCCAATACTATAAGATCTAACTTTTTAAGATGTACCCTATGGTTTACCGTATCAAATGCTCTTGTCAGGTCCAAAAATATACCTGCAGTCGGCATCTTCTGGTCCAATAGACAGCAAAACTTAATGGACGAACTGTGTAACTGCTGTGTTTGTACTTAGCTCTTTTCTGAAGCCATACTGCGAATCCACAAGCAGTTTATGTTTTGTAAAAAAGGCACTTAGCTGAGAAAGGATAATGCTTTCGAAAATCTTACTAAAAGTGGGAATTAGTAATATTGGTCTACAGTTGGAGACATCTTCCTTACTTCCTTTTTTATACACTGGTTTCACTACACTCACTTTTAAAACTGTTGGATACATAATTTCTCTAATGCTGCAAATAATAAGGTGAGTAAGAGGTTTAGAGATTTCTTTTAAGCACTCTTTAGTAATAGCACTGGATATGCCATCCCATCCAGATGAAAATTTTTTCTTTAGCATGTATATTGCCCTGCGAACCTCCTGCTCATTCACTTCCATGAATTCTAATTCAGTACACTGGGTGAGATGGCATTGGGTCTCTACCTGTGAATCTATAATATGGGTTGATTGTTCGCCAGAAATGTACTAGTTATTAAAAATATTACATATGGTTGGATTGAAGAGTTCCTAGATAACAGAACACAGCATGTCATTCTCAATGGAGAGAAGTCTTCCGAAGTAAGAGTGATTTCAGGTGTGCCGCAGGGCAGTGTCATAGGACGTTTGCCATTCACAGTATATATAAATGACCTTGTGGATAACATCAGAAGTTCACTGAGGCTTTTTGCGGATGCTGTAGTATATCAAGAGGTTGTAACAATGGAAAATTGTACTGAAATGCAGGAGAATCTGCAACAAATTGATGCATGGTGCAGGGAGTGGCAACAGAATCTCAATGTAAAGAAGTGTAATGTGCTGAGAATACAGAGACAGAAAGATCCATTAACATTTAGCTACAATATAGCAGGTCAGCAACTGGAAGCAGTTAATTCCATAAATTATCTGAGAGTAGGCATTAGGAGCAATTTAAAATGGAATGACCATATAAAATTAATCGTCGGTAAAGCAGATGCCAAACTGAGATTCACTGGAAGAATCCTAAGGAAATGCAGTCCAAAAACAAAGGAAGCAGGTTACAGTACACTTGTTCGCCCACTGCTTGAATACTGCTCACCGGTGTGGGATCCGTACCAGATAGGGTTGATAGAAGAGATAGAGAAGATCCAACGGAGAGCAGCACACTTCGTTACAGGATCATTTAGTAGTTGCGAAAGCATTATGGAGATGATAGATGAACTCCAGTGGAAGACTCTGCAAGAGAGACGCTCAGTAGCTCGGTACGGGCTTTTGTTGAAGTTTTGAGAACATACCTTCACCGAGGAGTTGAGCAGTATATTGCTCCCCCCTACGTATATCTCTCTCGAAGAGACCATGAGGATAAAATCAGAGAGGCATACTGACAATCTTTCGTTCCACGAACAATACGAGACTGGAATAGATGGGAGAACTGATAGAGGTACTTAGGGTACCCTCTGCCACACACCGTCAGGTGGCTTGCGAAGTATATATGTAGATGTAGTATCTGGGTTTTTTATAATGTTACCATCATGTCTTATGCTGAG
Organism: Schistocerca piceifrons; assembly: GCF_021461385.2. Taxonomy (NCBI): domain Eukaryota; kingdom Metazoa; phylum Arthropoda; class Insecta; order Orthoptera; family Acrididae; genus Schistocerca; species Schistocerca piceifrons. The sequence goes on along the minus strand of NC_060149.1, from coordinate 92,436,213 downwards.
AGGTTCCATGTTCATCTTGTTGGGACCTTTTCGGTATTTGTCAATCTGATTCCAAGATGCTTTGCTTATGTTGTCAGACTGCTCTATTGTTTTGCTGTTAATCTGCTTCCTCAGGTTAACAATTTCAGTTTTAAAAGTTTGCTTGGCCGTATTGTATTTTTCCTTGAAAACCTGCATAGTAGTAGCTTTATAAAGCTGGTTTAGATCATGTACTTGCTGCCTGAGCCTAATCAGATTTGGTGGGAGTTTTAGTCTAGGATTACTTCCATTTTGACAGTGTTTAACTACCTTCTGGATTTCTCTGACTGGGCAACTATATTCATAATGATGCAGTAGGGTTGAGTAGAATTCATTCCATTTCTCAACCGACCCTTTTACCTGGTACACAGAATCCCATTTCTTCATTCTGTAGTTTGTCTGTAAGAGCATTAATATTTGAGGTATTCAGCATTCGTTTCTGTAGCACAATTTTTGTTATTTTAGACACAACTGAATTTACATATTCTTTCACCTGACAAAAGTGGTCAGAATAAAGAAAATCTAAGTTACTGTAATTTACCATATCTATAACATCTTTGTTGATTAGAGCATAACATATTCTAGTGGAACATGTGTCTGTTACTCTGGTGTCAGAGTTCACTATATTTACAAGATTGTATGAGGTCAGTACATCACTGAGTTTCAAGTTTACTATACTATTTAAGTTTGCATCTATATTAAAGTCTCCTAATATAGGAAGGTCAATAGAACAAGCCTGACCAACAACACTATTTCAGCAGGGGTGCTCTATAACAAATTATGTGGAGCTGATCCCCTTATAGAAAACATATGAATTGATCAGACAAATAATAGGAAGGAATACTTTATTTAAGCAGCAATTTATTCATGGATATGAACATTCTTGGTAGATATAATTGTATATTGGAGCAAAATTTTAAACTGGATCTTTAGTATGCTGTTGAAGGTCTCTGGCACTGATCTATCACAATCTGTCTCTTTAGCTGACCATCATTTAAAAATGTTTCTGTTACTTTAGTAGTTTTAAAAAATAGTTTTACTACCAAGACAAAAATAGACAAAGTGACAGTATTTCTTTCTGTAAAACATACTTGATATAGGAACCAGTTCCAGAGAAGCAAAAAATTAAGCTAAATTCTCATGTATTCAGAATCAGAATCAGAATTTTATTGTCTCAAAACATACAAGTTAAATCATTGATTTTATGTACAGGAGACTCGTCAGCTTATAACAACGATAAATTATACATGGAATACAATATTTTTTATATAATCACAATAAAATCTGAATATTATTTACTATTATTGGTCTTATCCTGCTCAGATGGTCAGATCATTAAGAATATTATTAAGTAAAAACATTTCTGCACCAGGATGCCATAAATTCCCTTTTTACTTCCTCAGTTTGGACCTTTCTAAAATTTATGTCTTTCAGTTTATTGTATACTTTCATTCACATATATTGTGGAGTCAAAAAGATTAGGCCTGTTTGTAGGAAGAATGAAGCTTTCTTTGTTTCTCGTTTCGTAAATATGCCAGAAATTATTTGACAAAAAGAGTTTAAGGTTACTACTTATGAAAAGAATTATTTCATACAGATACAATGAGGGAACGCTTAGTATCTTAAGATCTCTTAATAATGGCCAACAAAATTCTCTTGGCTTTGCGCTGCATATGTTTCTGATAATTTTTTTCTGCAGTTAATATTTTTGTCATGTTGCTAGCATTCCCCCAGAAGACAATACCGTATCTCACTACTGACTCAAAGAAACCATGATATACTACTTTTTTGTGTCTATACTAGTGACATTGGCTAAGATTGTCATAGCAAATGCCAGGCTGTTTAGTTTATTTTTTAGATAATCTATGTGTTGTGAGGACCATGATAGATTTCTGTCCAATTGCATTCCTATGAATTTAACATGCTCTGCTTTATTTACCTCCTGGCTTCTGTGCATAATGTGAATATCATTTATTCGAGACTGTTTTGTCTTAAATTGCATCAGCTGTGTTTTTTAAATATTTAGCTTTAGGCCATTTAGATGGAACCAAACATCTATGTTTTCTAGAATCTCTATGACATTTTCAGGAATTTCTTCTGTGTTTTTATTTTCTACCAGTACTGATGTGTCATAAGCAAATAAAACTGAATGATAATTTATATTTATGGGTAATTCATTTACATAAAAAAGAAAGAGGATTGGACCCAGAATTGAGCCTTGTGGTATTTCCTGTGAGGTGGTTCGAGGAGTGTTTCCCTTTGCTTGATGTTGTGACAACCCTTTGCTTTCTCCCTGTTAGATATGGCTTACACCATTGTAAGGTGCTACCTATAATTCCATATTTTTTTCATTTTATATAATAGTAAGGAGTGATTCACGCAGTCGAAGATTTCCACAGCTTTTTGTGACTTGTCCAAAGTGGAAATAACTTTAGTCACAACTTCATTGATTGCATGAATTGTACTTTTGCCTTTCTGGAATCCAAATTGATTTTTTGAGATTACATTGTATTTGTAGCAGAAATTTTGAATTCGAATTGCAACAATCATATCAAATATCGCAGAAAACACAGGAAGAAGAGAAACTGGATGGTAATTTCCCACATCATCTTTGGAGCCTTTCTTAAATACTGGTTTGACTTCTGCATATTTTAGAAATTCTGGAAAGTACCCTTCTTCAAGTGACTGATTAATTATTTGCCTGTAAATTAATGAAAATAGCAACAACAAAAATTAAGTGTTGTCAAAAGACTGCCAAATCAAACAGCAATGAACATTGTACATTAATTTTAAGACCTTTCACTTGTCTGTTCTCTAAATGCGATGCTAATATTGATGGCAGTAAGCTCTTTGTCTTCTTCTGACCTGAAACTGTCTTGCACAGGAAGTTACAGGGGGATATGATGTTTACCAGGGAATCAAAACTACAGTGTACCTTGACATTTTACATGAAAAATTTTCTCCAGAAAATTCAAGTGGAATGTCAAAAAATTTTGCAAAATTAGTCTGCAAGTCTGTGGGTTTGTGGTCTGCCACATACTCACTGAAGCAATAAGACCCACATTAAAACAGCAGATTATGGAAAAGATAAAACAAATTAAAATTAGAGTTTGGCCCTTTAAAGAAAAAATTACTTAGCTTTAATATTCTTGTTCTTCTATCTTCCCAAAACTACTTCATCCTATCAGTACAAGTGTGTCATCTTTCCAGTGTCCTCTTTTCCTTATGACTTTTTGAGTTTATGACTTCTTTCTGTTAGTTTTTTGAGCATGAACTTAAGAGAGTTGATGTTCTGTCTGTATGTCATCCATGTAGTTGCCTCTGAATCAACAGTGGCTTCCTTGACATCCCTTAGGTTTTTTAATGATTTTATGATGCTCTCAGTTGACGTTCTCTTTATTTGATGTAAAATTGAACAATTTCAGCATTAGGACAGTTTCAAGTATTGTATGGATAGTTATTTAATGATATATTATGCCACGAACATCTTCGCTTGTATGTCTGCATGTCACTATCATAAAATACATTAGAAATAGTTTTTTTTTGAAATTTTAGGAGCAACGATTTGTAACAACTGTTCAAAAATAATGTGCTCATAAAATAACAAAAACCTAGTTACAGTTTATTTTATCATAATTATATGCAGTCATAGGAGCAAAGACATACATGGCATAACATACAATTAAAGAATCATATATAAAATATTTGAAAATAGCCAAAATTGTACAAGTATACATCAAATAAAGAGAATGTCAGCTGGAGGTATCCTGAAATCATTTAAAAAAATTCATCACAGCTGCAGATCCTACTGCAATGAAGAGTATAGAATCTTTAGTATGTTTGCTAGCCATTATATATTGGCTGTCCTCACAGGTTTACTTCCACCAGTACCTCATGTCCTACCTTCCAGACTTGACAGAAGCTCTCCTGTGGAACTTGTAAGACTAGTAATCCTTGAAGAAAGGATACTACAGAGAGATGGCTTAGCTAGAGCCTGGGACATGTTGCTAGAATGAAATTTTCACTTTGCAAATATCTCGAGTTTGAATATCAGTCCAGCACACAGTTTTAATCTGCCATGAAGTTTCATATCAGCACACATTACACATGAGAGTGAAAATTTCATTATGGAAACATCCACCAGGCTGTAGCTAAGCCATGTGTCTGCAGTATCCTTTTTTCCAGGAATGCTAGTCTTGCAAATTTGCAGGAGAGCTTCTGTGAAGTTTGGAAGGTAGGAGATGAGGTACTGGTGGAAATAAAGCTGTGAGGATGGGCCGTGAGTCATGCTTGGGTATCTCCATCAGTAGAGCACTTGCCCACAAAGGCAAAGGTCTGACATTCGAGTCTTGGTCTGCCACACTGTTTTAATCAGCCAGGAAGTTTCAATTGGTATCATAATTGTGTTTGTTATATCTTTTAGATTTTTTTGTAATAGGAAAAAATGTAACATGTTACTGGGGTAGCGATTAATTCAGCGTTTTTATTCAGTAATATCTACCATGATGTCCCCCATCATCACCAGAAAGAAACCGCAAATGAACTAAGAGAAAAACATAAGTTGAAACAGGTATGAAATGTTCTACATATGATTAATGATGATGCTAATAAACTACTAGAGTTTAAGAATAACATGGACACTTTACTGGTAAAAGGTAGAAATTTTGGAAGCTGTGAACTATAATAAGAGGTATTACACATATTGGTATATAATGAAAGTGGCATAAGTTGAGTTTTTATGGTATCAGCTGCATTTGTCCATTGATCAGAGGGGACAGGTAGGTGAGTTCTCAGCTGATTGTGTTATGCAAAGGGGTTGGACAAAAATATGAAAACACTGTAAGAAATGCATGTTTGAACATCAATGCAGATGTTAGCCAAGCCTGCAGAGTGTGCTGTTGTATTTGACCACAGATGCACTTGTGCAATGTCTTCATGTATATGTGATCAGAACAATGTTCTGTGTAGTTGTGAATGCATTATGTTGGAGCTAAATGAATTTCAATGTGGGCAAATTGTTGGTGCCCATATGGTGGGTGCTTCCATAACCAAGGTAGCTGAAATGTTTGGTGTTTCAAGAAGCCTCATATCAAAGACCTATACTGAATACAGGGCAAGCAGAAACACAAAGTCACAACGTTGATGAAAGTGTGCATCAAGTGACTGTGACAGATGCTCATTCAAGAGGATGGTGACAAACAATAAGAGGACGACAGCTGCAAGCCATTATATAACTGCATGTCACACACAACGAACAATAAAAGGACGACAGCAACAAGTCATTATATAACTGCATGTCACACACACAAACCTTGTCAGCACCGAAAAAGCACAGAAGGAGCTCTATAAATAGGGGATTGCAGGGTGAGCTGGAATTCTGAAACCACAGATGAGGCATGCAAATGCCATTAAATTGTAAATGTGATGCCAAAGCCATAAAACCTGGGCTATAGAGCTATATAAGAAAGCCATTTGGTTAGATGAGATTTGGTGCACATAATTTCCAGCTTCTGGCGAAGTTTATGTCCCAAGAGTGAAACACTATGGTGGTTTGATGATTACTGAGGCAATTGTATCATGGTATTCCATGGACCCTATGGGTACTCTGCAAGGTCTTGTTACTGCCAAGGGTGACCATTTTTGGTGATCAGTTTCATGCCATGGTACCATGTTTTGTTGCCCATTGTTGAATCTGTGTTCCGAGATAATATGGCCCCTGTTGAGAGAGCTTGCATCATCCAGGACAGGTTTGGTGAACATGAGGATGATTGTCACATTTCCCCTTGTCACCACAGTCACCAGCTCTCAATATTATTTAGGCTTTGTGGTCCACTTTGGAGAGGTGCCTGCATGACCACTATCCACCTCCATCATTGTTGCCACTATTTTGCAGGTATAATGGCATGAGATTCCCTTGAAGTACCCAGAGAACCTGTATTTATCCGTTCCAAGATGACTGGTAGCTGTTTTAAATTGCAACATTTTTCGTACACTGCATTATGCATGGTAATGCATTGTATTTTTGGTGTTTTCATACTTTTGTCCACCACCTGGACATGCCCTATCACCAGTATGTCTGGTACATGTATTACAAAAAAGAAGGGGAAGAGACTGGATGCTAGGGAACAGATATGGTCAGATGTTGTCTCCTGGAATACGATGCAGAACAAAGGACAAGAGGCAGAAGTTCTTTGGCACAGATTCTGCTGTCACAGGAAGTGCAGAATTCTGACAAGGGAACCTCCCCATCGCACCCCCCTCAGATTTAGTTATAAATTGACACAGTGGATAGGCCTTGAAAAACTGAACACAGATCAATCGAGAAAACAGGAAGAAGTTGTGTGGAACTATGAAAAAATAAGCAAAATATACAAACTGAGTAGTCCATGTGTAACATAGGCAACAAAGAGTAGAATGATAGCCGTGGTCTCGTGGTTAGAGTGAGCAACTGCGGAACGAAAGGTCCTTGGTTCGAGTCCTCCCTCGAGTGAAAATTTTACTTTCTTTATTTTTGCAAAGTTACGATCTGTCCGTTCATTCATTGGCGTCTCTGTTCACTGTAGTAAGTTTAGTGTCTGTGTGTTGCGACCGCACCGCAAAACCGTGCGATTAGTAGACGAAAGGACGTGCCTCTCCTATAGGAACCGAAAACATTTGATTGCAAGGTCATAGGTCAACCGATTCCTCCACATGAAAACATGTCTGATATATTCTATACGACACTGGTGTCGGCATGTGCGTCACATGACAGGAATATGTTGTCGACCCACCTAACTTGTACACTTGGCGAATGGGTAAAAAGATTCTTCTACCTTGCCCGATTTAGGTTTTCTTGTGGATGTGGTAATCACTCCAAAAAAAGTGAGGAAAACATAAGAGTTTGTCACATAAACTGCATCAAATAAATGCAACAGTTTCAGAGTCGCACAGTTTTCCCTGTGCTCTGTCAAAACATATGTTTTTTACGTTTTCAAATGTTTCTGTGCATAGACCATCAAATTCTGTATATGTCCAAGCAAATCTGAACATGTCCTGGAATTTTGGAGAGCGAAGTTGATTATGTGTGAGTGGCTGAACGTTATTAATTATCTGAAAATAAAAAATTATAATTTTCACCCGAGGGAAGATTTGAACCAAGGACCTGTCGTTCCACAGCTGCTCACGCTAACCACGGGACCACGGCGCTGGTCAGCTAACGTTCTCCTCGATGTTGCCTACCTTGCGCATGGACTACTCAGTTTGTATATTTTGCTTATTTTTTTCATAGTTCTTCACAACTTCTTCCTGTTTCCTCGATTGATCTGTGTTCAGTTTTTCAAGGCCTATCCCTGTGCCAACTTATAACTAAATCTGAGGCGGGTGCAATGGGGAGGTTCCCTTGTGAGTAGCTGGGACTGTTGATGACATCCAGTTATGCTGTACATTACACCAGTGGCTATATCCTGCTATATTCTGTGTATATAAAGCACAATCAAATGGTGTCCAGACAAATAAACATTCATTACAGAATGGTAAATACTTTTTTCTCCTCCTTTTTCTGATTATCATGCTATGGATGTGTATGTATTGGTATGGCACTCTTAACATGTATCTGTACTGTTATTCATTAGATGCAATAGAAATTTAATGTTTATCTATAAAAGAGTGCACATAGGGCATAACTAGAAGTTGACATCTTTCATAAAGCTCAATGAGGTCAGTCGTATTTTGTAATTCTGAAATATACTGGAAGAATGTCAATGTCAGCTGAAAAGCATACTGTAATAATGACCATGGCTTAATCAACAATCTGTTTCAAGTTTGCACCATGTGTATTAAAAAGTTACATGCCATGTAAATTGTGTCATAATAGCATTATTGGACAATAACAGAAATATTAACAACATGAAGAATTGTTCCTTTCTGTTTTTATCATGTTTAACACTACTTTCATAAGATGACCACCAGAAGCAACATAAATGTCAACATTTGTGACAAATTAGGTTTTCATCCTAAGATCAATTATTTAAACCAGGTGTGAAACCTGTGGTTTGATATTCAATCATCAGGCCTATAAGTTCACCAACGTGGACTTCATCAGACAGGTTACTTTCAGTCTACACAGTGACATCTAAAACATCTTCTGAGTATGATGTTTATGTGTAAGAAATAGAGGCACTCTTTTTTTTCTGGATGATTTACACAAACTATTTCAGGATCAGATGTAAGTTTTACTTCCTTACCTATGTGCTAATTGAAAAGTGTAATATTAATGATACTTTTGAACAGACAAACATTTTTCTTTAACTATTTTAATGTCTTTTTATTAAACACACTGCAATATACTGCCACTACAGCTCTGCATGGACAAGTTCTTAACATGTAGTAAAAAAGTCACATTAAAAATCAGTACCATGTACAGAATTTTAGGGTATGAACCCCATCTGAGAACATATTTATTAATTCACATAATTAGAAATATGTGTAACTAAGCATAAAACATCATAAGCTTCTCTTGGAAAGTCTGATCTTCATTTTAAATACCCGTATTAGATAGTTGAACATGTTTACTCTTAAGTTTTTTAATGGAAACTTTTAAAATATCAGACCATGCCAATTTTAGCAATCTGTCCATTAAAAAACTAAGTAGAACAAATTCAACAGTAATTCTAGAAATTGTATTTCCATAGAAACTTCTGAAATCACAAAAAGGCCTCTCTACACATCTACTTCTCAATTAAAAAATATCTTCAAACTTATTTATATGCAGTAAATATCTTTTTTTTTCATTCACAACACTTTTTATATCCACTATGAAAATAATATCAGTGTTCTTGTTAATACATTAGTGTCAAACACATAATGCAAGAAAACTTTAAAAATGTATTCTGCAATTTCATTTCTTCTTCTATAAATTAACAAGAAGCAGTTTTCAATAAATATTACATGAACCACATGATGCAAGTAATGGAAAGAATGTTTCTTACACTACCTAACAGTAATGCCAGCATAACTACTAAAGCTCACATGGTATGAAATGCGAATGACAGTGTCCAAAATGACAATAGTCTACTGCCTACTTCCATGCCTGGAAACAAAAAATTACTCATGTAACTCTGACATACAGAAACAATAAATTACACACTTTTACTATTACACAGTTATTAGTATTTCCACATGTACATTTCTTTAATATTCTTTTTGTCAGCTCAGACAGTTTCACACAAAGTATTATGAGTAAGCATTAATACAAAATGTGTGGTGAAACTGACACACCAACAATAACATCCTTATCATCATCATCATGACTTACAAAAAGATATTCTTCACTTAAATTCTAAGGAAGGACATGATAATAATGTATTATCAGAATGCTATGAAAATGTAAAACAAAAATTGCTGCTACTTCAGCACAACAAATCACTGACTTTATTTATACTTTCCATTTTTCTCATTTTCTTCTTGTATTATTTCAGTTGGTTCCTCTTATTTGAAAAAACATTTAAAATTGGAAAATACACAACTGCTCAATAAATTTAACAGCACTATTTGTTGCAATTCTTCATTCTTGCAACAATGAGAAAATAAACAATGCAGACGAGGTGAGAGAGAGTGAAGAGATTGGGGAGAACTGGGAAAGGGAGGGAGGAGGGGGCAGCACAAATTTGTTGGAGCAGCAGAGTGAAAAATGAAGGAAGTTTAGAGTTTAATGAGCAGTCAACAATGAGATCATTAGAGACATAGTACAAGCTCATAAATGGCAGGAAAAGAATGAGACATTCCCTTTTTGAAGGACCCTTTCTGATATTTTCTGTAAGGAATTTAGGGAACTCATGGCTGTCCAGATGAATGTCTGACCTCTGTTCCTTCCAGATGTGAGTCCAGTGCCTTAACATTACACTGTCTTGCTCAGTAGTGGCAGAGGAAGATGAGGAAAGAATTTCATCTTTGCTTCACATATACATATTTCTTCTCAACAAAGATGCTATAGAATTTTTCCAAGCAAATTTGGAGACTTATAGTACGGCCCACTAGTAATCATGAATTAGCTCTATTGAATGTAAATAAGTGCAAAACTCAAAACAAAATTGTAAAAGTCTTTGTGAGAACATTGTTAACAATTTTTAAAGTTATTTCAAACTGTGAAAGAACAATGTTATGTTGCACATGAAGGAACGTAACTTTATGTTGGACACCACAACATGGGAAATTTTAGCATTCACACACAACTGTGAATGACAAGTAGTTTTTAGTTGTTTCTATTACATAACAACAGTTTACTGTTTTTATAGAGATGAAATAGGGATCATTTCTGAACAACAACATGGACACTAACGGTGTGTACAGTTCTGCCAATGCTGGAATAATGACTGTTGTTTCTTTAAATTAAAACCAAAGCTCACTGGAAATATTTTCCATATTTTCATACACTTTTAAGCAAAGGCAGAAAATACATGTAAAAAGATTACTTTTAGGGAAACAATATGATTTCAAAGTTGTAATAGGATAAAATTAATAACAAAAGTTAAACAATATGTTGTATCCCTCATATCCATTTGAAAGTTGGTGCTTAATGATAGGCAGTGTTTACATTAAACTGCAACTAATGCTGAAAACAATTCCTGATCATTTTGGCAGAAATATAACAAAAACCAAAATTCTGTCTGAATCTTAAGATATCCAGAAAATTTTAAGTGTGTGTAAAGCAACAGCTGTGACCCAGAAAATGTGTTAACATAATGAGGATACACGGTGTCACATAGAGTGATAGTTTGTGTATCGTACATGCACATATCCTTTCAGCCAAAGAAACAACAAGTAGTATAAAAAGTACATGAAGTGAACATTTCTTAGAGTCTGACAGTATATAACAGTACAGCATGAAACTACAAGGAATCTACCACATTTATAACAGCAGCAGTGTGCAGTTATCTCATTTGGCCACTATACACAACTGAATGTATGAGAGATCTTATAATATAAATAATTAAAAACTTCTCAATATGGCCACATTGGAATAAATTTCTAGATAGTGTCAAAACAGTTGACCCTTTCATTTATTACACTTGTGTAAGCAGATATGTACAATGGATGTTGGTTTATGAGTATGCGTTTGTTTGTCAGCTTAAAATATATACATATAATAAAAGAAGCAAGTTTGACAAAATGCTATTATGATTTCATATCATTTATAGATATGTGAGAGAGTATTGTCTGTGTAACCTTTGGTGTGAATAACATCAAGATGAGACAGAGTCATCATTTTCTGTAAATAACATCAAGATGAGAGAGAGTCATCATTTCTTGTAAAATACCTTTTGAAACAATTGCAAGATTTATTTCTAGAATACTGAACCAGTGTTTAGAAACAAAGTAATACCTGAGTGAGTGAGTGGCTAAGAAAATGACACACATATGCTTAAAAAGGTAACATTTTTCTACAGTAAAGAATATTTTGTTTAAAAAAAGATGCTATATAAAAGAATAGGGCAGAGAAAGATGGATGCAGAGTGGGGACAGTGGGTTGGGGCAGCAGGGACATCTTGACAACTTTGATACTAATGGAAACAAGTTAAAACTACCAGAATGAGATTTTCACTCTGCAGCGGAGTGTGCGCTGATATAAGTTAAAACTAATTAAAATTAAGAAATAATTGTTCTTATTACTGTCTATGATGGCATTGTAAAACTTGCTTTCATGCTTTTGTATTAGTAGGTCCATAAATTTACACGTCAGTAAATTTGTTATCTGTGACATTTCAGTATCACATATGGAGGCTGCTCCTAATAAGACTGAATTTCTCAGTTTATTTCCGACTGCAAATATTTCAGTCAATTGCCATGGGCAAGCAGCACGTTGGTATAAAAGTGCCACTAAATAAGGAGAATATTAAACTAGGTGGCAAATACTATACATAAAAATAATGACATCAAATGCAGAACTGTTGCTGACCTATAATACACCCATTTTTCTTCAAAATCTGAATGAAAATGCAAATAAAAAGTAAAATCTCATAATAAATTCGGAGAGAATATAATCTTTATTCACATTTGTAGATGGAGAACAACTTTTCAAAATGGTTCATAATGAATTATTTTACCTTCACTGCCCTTCCATGTGTGAAACAATAGATCAACTCACTTTTGAATCTCATTTGTCCTCAGGAATGATAATTCCTGTTTTAGATTATAGGATTCCCAATGTAAATGACTGAGAGTGTAGGCAATAACTGCCCATAAGAGTAAACTGACCAGTGGCCAACAGACACTTAACATGAAGTGATGACTACTAGAATTTTGGAAATCGATTCTCGAGAAACAGGAAAATTTTAAAAATGCAGATTATTCAAAAACTTCTGTGCATAATTTCCTCTCTGTTGTCACAATGAACAAATGAAAGGGCCAGTTGAAGAAAGTGCAAACCCTTCTATTTAGTAAGGATTAATTTGCTTACTCATCTGTTGTGTTTTCAAATTTACCACATGCAGGTAGTAGTAGTTCGATATGCATGGTTAGAATATACTGTCTACTATATAAATTTCTTTGTCTAATTATATGTATGTCCTCATATTTGAATTTAACCAAATGTATAACATGCAATAATGCAAAATATGCTCTTGTGTGTTAGCAGTTTCTACCACCGAACCCTTCAAATGTTCGAAAGCTCAATAGCCATCATTAACTGTTGTAGGTCTATGTGCCACTCCATCTCTAAGGTGGGTGATACCTTATCATGAAGTCTTTGTTTACATGCAGTTCATAGCATTCCACTGTCATAGTGAATTTGAAAAGTAATTATAAGTTATCTTGAGATGGAAGACAACAATGTCTGTCACTCAAATATGCACTCAGATGGTGTGTAAGTTGGAATACAACAAAGTAGATTAATAAATGAATGTTAATTACCAGGTGTCATGAGCTGTCTACGGAAGCTTCCTCCACAGCATGTTTTCATTTTGAATATCATCAAACTTACACAGTTGACACTAGAACAGTCAGTACACAGTTATTTATTATTTTAATTGCAATATAAACCTAAGAGCCTGCAGTTTTATTAGTGTTTGAATCATGGATTATGAAACTGAAGCAGAACAAATTTAAATAACCTTTTAGCTACAGAATGAAACAGGAGATAAGACCTCTATTTAAAATATTTTGTAGGAAGTAGAAGTTCAGCAACATGTAGTGAAATGAAGACAGTTGTAAATCACTTCAGAAATGTGGTAGCAATAATAAGAGTCTGCCGTACTGAGAGAAGTTTTAGGTGCACAAGCACTCTTTCAAATCTAATTTACCAGTTTTTTTGCAGCTTCATAGATTGGTTCTGAATAAAAGGACCATGTGAACTAACATATCTTGTTGGAAAACTGAATGTACACATTTTTCATGTGTGATGATAAAGGTGTTAGCAAAGGAATGCTGTGCAGCTTTTGTGAATGTATCAGTGGCAGAAATAATAAAATATGGAACACACCACATATAACACGTGTAAGAAAACTTGTAATTTTAGGAAGTTACATTCAACCAAAGGCAAGGTTACCCTGCACAATGTAAATGATCCTACAAGAAAATAAAAACTATAGATATGTAATTCTTTCATAAGATAGCAGAAGAATGCCACAAAACTGTTTTTATGGTCAACTAACACAAAAGGCAAGTCGCTATCTCATTATGTTTCACATACACACACACTATGACATATTTGTGTTTCTAAAACATACTATTATCATTGATAAGCTAAAACTGTGAACTCAACTGCGAGCACACTACATGTGTTTCATGAATTCACTCACTGTAATTCAGATACCATCTGTTATAAATGTTCTCTCACTTTCCTTTCTTATTGTACCCCTGTGTAATTAGGTGTAAAATTTGTGCATTACAAGCATCTCATCAGACCTCTTTCACAGCACAAATTGAAATGGCCATCGTAAGCAATGGTTAATCATCTTCTCAATGATGGAGGTCAGAGAACTGTGTATATTTCACACAATGCTTCCATGGACCAAATAAGTGAGACAAAATGAGTGTCTCAGTGACACAACATAATGAAAGAACATAAAGTTGTGTTGTGGAGTAAGTAGAACAAACAAGCTAACAATTTTAACACAAAAACTTCTTGTACTATATATGAAATAGGAGAACAAATTTCCATTACATGGTATTGAGCATTCACTTGAGCACATCTTCTCTAAACCACAAAAATCAAACTGATCACTGCAATTGTTTTCGTCAAATGCCATCAGGTGCCTGAAAGGGTTCTGTAATGACACAGATATGATATCCCTTCATTTATTATGAAACTTAAAACTATGTTTCACTGTCCACCATAGATTAGATGCTTTCTATTGCCATATTTCATTGTTCTCCTTAAGAATGAATACAAGTACTAACAAGCAGCGTATTTTAATCATGAAATCTGTTAAAAGTGAAATGTGGAACATTCTACAAGACTGGACCTGTTATGACACTTCCAAAAAACTTTCTTTGAAATATCATCCCCTAATTCATACTGTTAACATTTTTTGATGAGTCCTATACACTTAACCTGACACTCCTCCTTTATTGTGACCATAGAATTGAAACTGAAGAATTACTGCAACTTTACAAAATCAAGGTAACTGTTATTTATTGTATTCTTTCGTAAAATGACTGGCTTAAAAGCAAAAAATATAACAAAAACATAAACAGACAAAAAAGGAATAAGAAAACTTAAAAGTGCTCACAAAATGCACCATATATAAGTATCCTTAATATTTATCATGAGCAAATTTTTTCTGTCACTTGTACAGTCTTTTCATAGAACATAAATCGATCACAGATGATTCTTAGTCACTTAAGTTTAATATGAAAATCGGAAACAAACAATAAATGGAGAAAAACAATCACAATAACAATGCTACACAAGAAATACAGAATTAAGTTACAATATTGTGCAATAATTTTGTAAATAGTTTCAAAAGCTGACTAACAGCTGTGGGTTTGGCTTTCTTCTGTAACACCAACTACCATACTACCCGTGGACATCTACAATTGCTTCAAGCACAGAAGTAAACAAACCAACATGTCACAGAGTGTAAATGAATTTTGAACATGTCAACATTATCCACTAAAATTCATGTTGATACTTTCTGTCATTTTGCTACTATAAATGAAGGTATTTAGTAATATTTCAATCTGCTATTGAACACTGAATTACATTTTAAGTAATAATACTCAGAGAGAACTCCATAACTTTGGAGTTTCTTGCCAGCATATTCAAACCTCATCTATATCAATGTCTCCAGACACAGATCATGTTGCACGCTGGATGGATATTGTGACACTCCAATTATGGCACTAGGAAACAGAAAACACGTAGACTGCAGAACACTTTGTGAATGATACAAACATCAAATGTTTCATATCCTTCTTGACTCTACAAATTCTGTGCTTACGTTACAAAATATTAAGTCAGACTACTAAGTCTCCTCACATAAGGATCATATAACAACTATGTTAGCATCCTAAATCTCATTTACCAAGTTTACACTTACTGTTATTTTTAATACTTTGTTTCACAGGTGACAGCATGGTAAAAACTGCAGTGACTCAAATTAATCTCCTTGATATGGTTACACTTTGTGCTGTACCTTCCTTAAATTATGGAGTATGAGAAGCTAATTTCAATATCAAGACATACTAATATGCAACAATGAAATTCAAAATTATCAAAGATACAATAAAAACAAAAGAATCTTGGAATCAAAGTAACTATATATGCTTAAAAAAATGTTCAAAATACTAGCACTGCATTTGTGCAGCCAGTAAACCAAATCCTGATTTTAAATGCTTTATTAAGTTTTAAGGGAGCATAAAGAGAAGATATTGCAAGGCTTACATACATAAATCTAATTTCTTACAGGTATATGTTACATATTCTGCAGCATTAAGAGCTGAAAATAGTTTCATACCACATAACAGAGTAACTTTGGTTATAGCCTGCCAACAAAAAAAGCTTCTCAAATTATGTACATGACAGTGACAGTCCCCATTATAATACATGAAGAGTAGTCTTGTAATGCACCAGTCATATTTAACTTCTACACATTCTAAATTTTAAATTATCAATTTACACTCACATTTCTAACAGAACAGTTCTTAACAGCAATTTCTCATTTATACTTAGCAACCTCAATTCATGTACTCACTGCATCACAAGTAAGGATGTTACAGGTTACAAAAATATCACTTATGGGTTCACAACCCCTTTTGCATAGTGAAATCCAAACACCAAAACGGATGGTTTCCTTCACTAACATCTATACAAAATTTCATCTTCATGCAATATTTGACCACCATTCTCATGATTTCAGCTTGTGGGTATCATGATGTATATATTTTAGAAAATTATTTTCTTCCCATAAAACCATACTATGATGATGTTGTTTCCTTACGAGCTGAGAAAGAAACTATTGAGCGAATTCCTTTCACAGATGTCTGCAACATTAAAATACACATTATGCATAAAACAGAATATGTAAATACAGCAGAGTGCGTTTTACATAAATAAGCATAATTGTAAGGAACAATAACTGTATGCAAATAATGATCATTTATGTCTTCACAGTTACATCCACCATTATATTCCCTAAGCCACCAAGCAATTAGTGAGAGTGAAGTTCTTTGCGCTAATCTTCTTTGCTTCTTTTACCGTTTCATTTATAGGAGGAAGAAAAGCAAAGAAATCCTCTGCCCAAGCACAATGAATGAAAGCCATTTTCGTGCATGAAGGAAAGTAAACTTGGCTGCATGGAGGATAAATATGTCTTCAAAGTTTATAGGGAAGTATGCTGCTACTTGTTTCTTTTTCTTAAGAATAAAACTAATTTTATTCAAAATCACAATCCATAATTTTTTTGAGAGCTTTCACTCTCATGCAGAAGAATAAAAATATTGCAAGAAGTTTAACATTATTTCCTATACACATTTTGTTTATCAACATTAACTGTAAATTGTGTTATGGTAGACTATTGTCATTAGATTCAGTCACAACAATTTTTATGACAGTATCTGACGATGGCAGTCTGCTAAAACGCATAATTTAAAGTCAAGATGGATAGATTAATACAATGTAAACAATTCTTACTTTGTGTAACTGAACCACGATTGCTGACCTCCATCAAGAAATTTTGTCTTTTATAATGAAAAAATTGTAACTAATAACCAATGTGATTTTACACAGTGGAAAGAAAATTAAATATTTACACTTCATGTAGGAGTAATAAAGGCATTAAATTTTTGTTTATCTTTACTTTATTCCTAAATTATCCATTACACTCAATATTTCTCATACTATTATAGGAACTCTAATATCCTGCCTCTCGAGAATTATGGAAACTGACTTAGGGAGCAGTGGCAATAGTATCTGTGTAGTAGACAGTTCTCCACCTGCAGCGGCTGCAACTAGAGAGGTCGTATTAAACATGTTGTTGTGCAGGGATGGTTGTTGATACGGCACAGTAAATTAATACCTCACCCTGTGACTGGAGCAACAAATCATATTTTGCTGATATCCACATACAGCTGCCATCTTGTCTTTCTGGACTCTGATATTGGAACTATGTGTGTGGTGGTGTCTCAAGACAATTCTGGGTTTTGTTCACTGGTACTTGTTTGAGCTCACATTACTCGCAATCATACGATTTGCTCTCTACTGTGTGCCAGTCTTGGTATATCCACACTACCTGGTTCATGGTGGTGACCTGCCTAGTTTGAGTCAGATTATGACAAAAAAGTAGTGATGAGCAACTCAAGTGCTTGTGTGTTATTAGTGCATCATGGACACAAAGGTTATTGAATTGTGGCAATAGCAGCTGATGCCACAATACAACAACAATGGAAACAACACATGTAAATTCAAATACAGTTTGACACACTATGGAAACAAAATACCAAATAACTGCAATGCTTAGCAGAACAGCACAATGTTACATCAACAACATCAGCACCAATGGTATCTCTGCCAGCATTGTCAAAACCTACATTGAAAGGAAATTTGGAATACATATCTCCACTGGTTTCTGCTGTTTTACGAGCCTAGTAAAATTTATGACACTTATGTTCAGTCTGCTTAGTTACTATCTTCTGGCAGCCACAGTTGTGAGCTGGTTCACAAATTACAACCATTTGGACAACCTAGTGTCCAGCTCCATAGCTGAGTGGTCAGTGAAGATGGCTGCCATGTGGAGAAGCGAGGTTCTATTCCCAGTACTGCCAAGGCTGTTTCCTTGGTGGGACGACTGGTACAGGGTTCACTCTGCCTTGTGATGATAACTTAGGAGTTACTTCACCAAGTAGTAGCGGCTCCACAGTCTGGAAAATGGCCAGGAGAGTGGTGTGCTGACCGCATGTCCCTCCACACTGCATCCACATGATGCCGCAAGGCAGAGGATGACACGTGGCTGACAAACATCCCTTGGGCCTTCATGGCCTGGTGAGGAGTTTGTACACAACCTAGTAGCTTGTTCAACATCTTGAGTAGTTTATTGTCCAGTCATTCCAAGATGCAAATGCATGTAGCGGCTGCTAGCCCAAATTTCAACTAGAGTCAGAAGAAAGTGAACCAGGCATACAAATCCTAGTTGGTTGACCCATATAAGCTTGGTCAAAAGTGTAATTCTCTATGCTCACAGTGAAACACACTTATAAGAAAGCTTTAAATGTGGTTGCATGTACTGCCAAGGCTGTTTCCTTGGTGGGACGACTGGTACAGGGTTCACTCTGCCTTGTGATGATAACTTAGGAGTTACTTCACCAAGTAGTAGCGGCTCCACAGTCTGGAAAATGGCCAGGAGAGTGGTGTGCTGACCGCATGTCCCTCCACACTGCATCCACATGATGCCGCAAGGCAGAGGATGACACGTGGCTGACAAACATCCCTTGGGCCTTCATGGCCTGGTGAGGAGTTTGTACACAACCTAGTAGCTTGTTCAACATCTTGAGTAGTTTATTGTCCAGTCATTCCAAGATGCAAATGCATGTAGCGGCTGCTAGCCCAAATTTCAACTAGAGTCAGAAGAAAGTGAACCAGGCATACAAATCCTAGTTGGTTGACCCATATAAGCTTGGTCAAAAGTGTAATTCTCTATGCTCACAGTGAAACACACTTATAAGAAAGCTTTAAATGTGGTTGCATGTTCTAGCTCCTGGCCAGAAAGTTCATGCTATCAGCCATAGAAAGTCTGTTCCTTGTTTAAGGAAGGTTCTTCACTTAGCTCAGTCAACTGAATTTGCATCAATAGCAAAATATGATTCTGATGTTGACTTTGACATGGCAAAGGTGCAACCTAGACTACATCATTCCCTAAAGTCAACTGATGTTGGGACAATGTCATCATCTGTATATTCTGCGGCACTATCACACACAGATACAACTTAATTAGGAGTTTGGTTAGAATTTCCACCTCCTTATCATTCAAGAAAAACAGTGACACTGTGCAGAAAGAAACTGTAACAGTAGTAATAGTTGTCATAGTGATGGTTTGTGATGTGTAGCAAAAAAAGAATACAGTCACAATTGGTGTAACTGTTGCCAGTGCAACACTATGTTTTTTACTTGCAACAAATGTGGGTACAAGACCAGTATCTGTCAGAGCCATTCGTGGCCAGTGCCACAGTTTAGTACTGCACTGCACAACGTCATCCCAGTAGTGACAGTAGAAACCAAACTCTACTCGACGTGATGACCTCATTACTCATCAACATCAGGGCTATGGATTTTCAACTGGATACTGGAGCTTCCATATCCCAATTTAAAGCTGAAACATACTGTCATATTAGCTCACCAACTATGTCTTTTGGTAACACACAGTAATATCACTGTTGCTTCAAAAGGGCCAAGTAACAGTCAATGTTATGTATCAACATATATGTAGACCAGAAACAGGGTCTTCACAAGTAGCAACTAATGTTTTTGGTTTAGTTGCCTTTGCCAGGTTTGGTTTTCAAATACAAGAATCAGTGGACTTCATATCTAATTGTATTGCATTTAGTGATCTGGAAAATTTATTTATGAAATCTCTGATTTAATTACATCTAATCTGGGTTGTGCACAACACTTTGAGATGCACATATCATTACAACCTAATGCTACTTGTCTATGTTGGGCCTGTGCGTTTTGATATGAAGGAGAAACTAAATTGTTTAGAGGCATCACATTTTATGATACCAGACACATTTAGCCAATGGATAATGTCCATGGCCATAATTAAAAAACATAATGACACAATTCATATATGTGATGACTGTAAAGCATCTATCAATGCTCAGTCTAATATGGCAGCGTGGTTGATTGCCGAAATATTGTGTCCTATGCACACTCATACCAGGCTATTCACCCGAGATTTATTTTGCCAGTCTAATATAGTTGTTTGTTCAGTTCCATATGTAGAAGAACTACTAACTAAGTTACAAGGGGGCAGTTCTATTCTACAATTGAATTAGGTGACACTTAACTGTAATTACAATTATATGCCAAATAAAAGTGTTTTATTAGTAAACAATGGGCCTTTCAGGACATATCAATACAAATGATCACCTTCTGGCATTGAAAATGTTCCCATGATATTTCAAAAATACTAAGTACAGCTTACATAGATAGTATCAATAGTTGCAAACTATTCAGATAATGTTATAGTTATTGTGTCCATCTAGAAGCAACACCTCTACAGTTTAAAACAACTGAGTCAGTCAGCTTAAGCAAAATCTGTACAATTTAAAACAAATGAGTCAGTTAGCTTAACTCCAAATTAAATAAGTGATCTTCTTTCTGACTGAGTGTTCAGTAGTTCAGTACCTCAGCCACATATTGAGTAATTCTGGTCTCTGACTTACATCTGTCCACATACAAATAATTGATCATCTCCCTGTGCGCTAAGACTTAAAGAAACTCATGTCATTCTTTGGTACACTTAATCACTAATACAAATTTATAACAAATTTCAGTGATTTACCACTGTCAGACAGATTTCATGAAGATAAAATGGTGTTCAACATTTGCTCCCTGCCTGACCACATGTACACCTAGAAAATGTTTAGTCCTGGTTACAGATACTTTCCAATTTGGGATTGGTGCATTTGTCACACAAGCCCCCGATGGCATGCAACAGTCAGTTGTATGTGCCTCTAAAACACTAACAGCAGCACAAGTGGATAAAAGTCAAATAGAAAAGATGAAACTGACTGTTACTTACACCACCAAAGATTTCTATTTTGTACAGATAAGAGAACTACACCTGGTTACAGACCACAAACCCATTGTTTACAGAATGATAAAAAGATTGAAGACACAATGGATAATCTCCCTGTCACTGCTTGGGAGGTGTCTAGACTCACAGATTAAAATCCATCACTCAGCAAAGTTGTACATTTGACAAGTTTTGATTGTCTGGAGGACCTCCTTAAAGCTACACATCCAGCACTAATGACCTATTTTTTGATGTGCCATTAACTTAATGTCAGGAGGACCTCCTCAAAGCTACACATCCAGCACTAATGACCTATTTTTTGATGTGCCATTAACTTAATGTCAACCAGGGCTACTTCTGCTGACCACAGAAGAGTCCAAGTGCAGGGAGATGATCCCAGCCTCTCATCCTTGGGGTGACATATTAGGCACACTATGGAATGATGAAGATGAAGGCTTTGGCTAGGTGTCATGTAGATTGGCCAAGTATTGACATCAACATCAAATGTATGGCCTGAGCCTGCCAAACATAAGTAGGACTTCAGTCAGGTTGGACATTACATTTTTCCTCGTGGCCTACTCTCTATAGCCATGGGACTCTGTGTGTATCAACTTCACAGGTCCATGCAAGTGGGCTAGATGGGTATTTGTGTTAGATTCTCTCCCTAACATAACATATGGTGCCGTTGACACAGAGGGAGCAGCACACGCTATTGTATCCAATAATTGGCCACACCAAAGGAAAGGAATAACACATCTGACCACCACTTCTCTGAGTGGTTGTTCAGAATCTTCAAGGCCCAAATGCACAAGATGATGATGAGGGTAACACTCCTCATCATAAATTCACCCTCATACACAGTCATAGTCCAGCTGAGATGTTGCACGGTCACATCTATTGAATAGTACAGCCTGACCCAGTCTTCACAGTGATTCCCATATAAGCATAAGGGATCTTAAGTCTGGACTCACAAATATGGCCATAAAAAAGAGTGGACTCAAAGGGTCATCACCAGTCATAGAGGGTGTCAACTGTAAAGTAACAGCCATGCAAGATCACCTTGTGGTGCATTGAAATCAGCTCCAGCCATTATATTTAAATGATGTTAGGCCCTTGATCTGATCTCAGTGCCCAACTACTCACCTGACGCTATCAACACTGCTGGATATGCCTTGATACGGTCCTAGTCCAAAGTGTCACCACCCAGACACTACCCACCAAATCTCCTTTCCTTCTTCTCTGGTGAGGCATAGGTACAACCTCTGTCCACCCACAGGCCCAATATGCTGAGGTGACCACAGGCAATAAACTGTGAGCAGACTATAGAGGTTGAACTGATGCTCCATGTTGTCAAAGTCACATCACTGACAGAGTGACACGTCCATCAATCTCTGGCTTTCCTAAGATGCTACGTCACTGGTCCCTCTTTCATCCTGGGCCACTTAAAGTGGGGAATGGATCCACCATTCCACCACTCTATCAATGTGGAAATCAAATAAAAGAGTTGCAGCAATAGTATCTGCATAGTAGAGGTTACCACACACACTCCGTGTAGGGATGCTTTGTGAATAAAACTGTCTAGATCACATTTTTAAATTGTTTTAGCTAGTGTCATCATCAGATCAAAACTCAGAACTTCTAAAACAACATTTACTGTCAATAACAACTCAGTGATACTGAGACTGAAGTTATTTTACAAATCCTAAGTTTTGATCTGATGGTGGCAGTAGTCAAAATGACACAATGAATAAAAATTATTGCATGATCTAGATGACTTTATTCACCAGACAGCACATGGTCTGCTACAGGAAACAAATACGCAACCCAGCATCAGGATCACTAGTTCTTATTTTGACATTTATGCTTAAGGTACTGTGGCATCCAAATACTGCTGTCACCTTGCCTTACTGGACTTGAAATTTGATTTTGAAACACCGATTGTCTGTCTCATTTTTTTAGCCGATTAAAGCTTCCTTCATTGGTACTGATTTGAACACAAGCTATAAGCAGCAATAATGTTCAGTTTCTGCTTGCTTTTCAGAAAGCAGCTTTGTGTCAATCTCCGTATTCATACGCTAAATTTCAATTTATTGCTCATAACACGTAATTTTACATGCATCTGCGTTTTCAACTAAGTATAAAGTTTTTACAGTTATAATTTTTTTCTTTTACATTATTTCTTATTACATTATAATTCATGATAAATTCAAGTTATAAGGGCATTTCTGGTTAAGCCACTGTTTGACTTGCTTTTTAAAAGTATCCCCTGTCAATACTTTAACTTCATTTGGTAACAAGTTATTAAAAACAGCTCCTTTGACATAGGGGCTTTTCACTATTAGAGTTAATCTTCTGTTAACCATATGAAAGTCTTTTCTATGCCCTAGTTTCATAGCTGTGAATATTGATGTTTCTCTTTGTGATCTTAGTGTCTTCTTTCACTAGCATTATAGTTTCTAGTATATACATGGCATAAACTGTGAGAATATTGTGTCTAATGAATAGGAGTTTGCAAGAAGTTCCTAGTTTTACATTTGCTATGACCCTCAAGGCTCACTTCTGCAGCATGAAAACCCTTTTCATATTAGTTTGGCATGTCTCCCCCCCCCCCCCCCCCCTCCACCAACCCACCATACTACTCCATAAGACAAAAAAGGGTAATCCATAATATACAGTCCTTATTTTTTTACAGACATAATCAGCTTGCTACTTTGATTAAAGTCGATCATCTATGCATAAACCCAAGAATTTACAATCTGTACAGGTTTTGGTAGAATTTCATCAATCACAGTATTTTGTCTGTTTGGACCACTTGGTTTAAAATGAATAATATTAGTTTTTTCTATGTTTACTTTTAGGTTGTCTCTTTCAAAGTGAGCTCTTGCCTTTTCAGTAAAGTTATGTATCTCTTCAACTGGGCTGGGTTCCTTGTCTGTATAGCAGACACCAGATGTATTGTCTGCATACATAGTGATTAACTGCTTATTGTCAAGAGGACTCGGGAAATCATTTACATAGCATATGAATAGGACTTGAACTAAAATGGAGCCCTGAGGAACACCAAAATGTGTATTTCTTATACTTGACCCTCTCCCCTCCAGTATTCCTCCATTAGAATATATAATCTCCATGCACTGCTGTCTATCCTTTAAATATGCTTTTAGCAATTGCATGAGTTTTCCAGTGACATCATTCTTTGCAATTTTTGATAAGTGCATGTAATGGTGTACTCTATCAAAACCCTTGAGAGGTCCAGGAATACTCCTGCTGCTTGGGATTTTTTATTTATTTTTTCAAGTACATGATGGACAAATTGTACTGCTGCTGATGTGATACTTTGAACTCTTCTGAAACCTTGCTGGAAGTCACTTAATATGTCAGCATTGTTGTAATGTTTCAGGACTTTTTTAAAATATTATTTTCTCTATCAGTTTGCTGAAGTTGAGATTAGGGCAATGGGTCTGTAGTTCTCTACATTCTGTATTTCCCCCTTTTTGTGTACTGGTTTAACTACAGCCCATTTCAATTTGTCAGGGAACACACCACCTTCGAGAACACAGTTTATTAGATGAACTAGTGGTTTCATTAGTTCATGTTTGTATTTCTTCAATAGATGTGGAGAAATTTCATCTAATCCTGCTGAGTTTTTGTTTTTGAGACTATCAATAAGCTGCAGAATGTCATACATGCTTACTGCTGGTAGTGTACTGCAGTTCTGTTTGTTACTGGACTCAAATGTGTGCTGTATATCCTGTTTCATAGAGACATCATTTTCAACAGTATCTATGAAGTAATTATTACAAATATTTCTGACTAGAAGGGGATCAGAGATACCTTCATTATTCACAGTTAATTGTACATTATTAATTTCAGTTTCGTTTTCATTGTTTCTGATTTTATTTACAACTGACCAGCAAGTCTTGGAAACATTATTGAACCTCGTATCTATTGGTTGATTCTTTCCAATTTTAATCTCCTGACTTCTTTGTGGTGCTTATATTTGTACTGCTTGAAGAGTTTTTTATGTAACTGTGAGTTAGTCAGTCAGTGCAAGCTATTCATGTTTTCCATTTTTTCTTTTGTTTTAAAATCTAATGGCAGAGGTTTTGATTTTCAAGGTTGATTTTTCTGGATACTCACTTATTTAAATGACATAGCTCTATTTAAGTACTCAGTCAGAATTTATGTGAACATGTTCCATTTATTGTTGACCCCAATGGTGGTCGTAACTTATTCCCATGGTTCCTGGCTTAAACTATGTCATAGTGTAGCAATGTTGTCTGCAGATAGTATTCGCCTGTGCTCATACATTTTTCTTGGTTTGAATTTGGTATTATATTTTAGCACTAGTTTTTGACTTAAATGATCTGAGAGGTGACTATTTATGATGTCTGTTGAGATGATGTGGTCATAATTTGTGATAACATGATCAATTGAACTACTATGTGTGTTTAATATTCTGGTGCGTACTAGTCCAAGAAGATCTTTAGCCCCATAAGACAGGATACGATGTGTAAAACATTTGCTCTCCTGACCATCATGTAAAGTGTTTTTGTTCAGCTCTCCCAGTATGACAAGATTTACACTTCTACAACCTGACATTAATCAACTTAAAACTCCACCAAGTGATTTGACATAGAAAGGAGCAGTGCAAAATGTGACTTTAAGAACTGCAATTTCGAAATCTTTGTCAACACATAAATTGTTCCCCCATAGCACATTTTCTGTGGTGGTTATGAACTTACATTTTCTTGAGTAGATTGCAACACCACCGCCTTTATTATGTGTTCTGCAGTAGAACATAGCTAGGTTGTAGCCCTCTAATTTGCAATAGTGAATGTTGTCCGCTGTTTTCTGGTGTTCTGTAATTATTACTACATGTGGAGATAGTCCCGTGATAAATGATTCAAAAGCATCTATTTTGTAACCTAAATCCTGTACATTATAATGTAAATGTAATAAATTATTCTCACATGGACTAAAGGTAAATGCGTAGGATCCATTTAAGGCTCTTATATTTCAACATACACTTGTATCTGGAGTTGCACTGGTAGAAGGTTTTATTGTCCTAAAAAAACATCGCATGGTTCATGATAGTGACCAGCATAGTTTGTGTCAGGCTGTGATACTAGAGGAAGAATCTTTTATCAAACTTAACACTGAGTAATTTGTTAAATAAAGAGACAAACAAATCATGATGACTAGCTGGTGATCTTTAAACTAAAGGTAAATGCATAGGCTCCATTTAAGGCTCTTATATTTCAACAATACTTCATCCTGAATGTAACTGTAGTTTATTTATGAGTAAATCTATATATGGGTATTTATAAGCAAATATATATGGATGTAAAAATATATAACACTTACCTTTTTCTTTGAGCCATTTAAGAATTCTTTATACATTTCAGATCTTAAATACCGCGAATAGCTATCACTTTTCATCAAGTGATAAACATGTGCCTGAAAAAGAAAATAATGCTTGGCTATTTTGGCAATACAGTGCTACTGAATAATATTCAGTCTGCAAACAAGCATCAGGAAAATCATACAACAGGCTTTATATTAGTCTTAAGCAATTTTTTTCCTTTTCCTCTGAACACACACACACACACACACACACACACACACACACAGGGTGTATCATAATTAATGGTGTAAATGCATACAGTTGAAAGTACATGATGCTAGAAGCAAAAGCGTCTCAGTAAACATAGGGTCGAAAGTACATACCTTAAGAGCTACAAGCAATTTTTCATCTTTGATATTGTGATGCAAATCTCTTCTACTGGAAGCTCATTGCTTTCCATATTTTGGGAAGTGATAATCAGCAAAGAGTTGCAGTAGAAGAGATTTGCTTCACAGTATCAATGATGAAAAATTGCTCATAGGTATTAAGGTATGCATGTTCGATCCTAGTATCTGCTTCTAGTATTGCATACTTTCAACTGTATGTGTTTATGCCATTAATTATGATACATGTGTGTGTGTGTGTGTTTACAAAAGAAAATGTTCATAGCAATTATGAAGGTATCACAAACTTTTAATCTCAAAAGAAAAAGAATGAAATGCAATGACATGTGTGATACACTGATCTAAATGTAATTACATTGTTGTAGTTCTTATATTTTAAAAAGTAAGAACACAAAGAGAGTTTATTTACAGCACAAAGCAACTGACAAAACAATGTAAATATCTGAAAAACTTGTGAACCCTAATGTCTACATCACAATTCAAATATGGTTTCAGCTGTATTGGACAACATATCACCATCTGTTTCCTTCATCTGCTTTTAACGAAACTGCTGAAATTTGGTGTTAGCCAAGAGGTTGTGTCAATGGTCTTATGGAAGCAAAAAATCCAGCAGAGCAGCCTTTCCACATAACAAAATTAAAAATCAAAATAGGATACTAGATACACACTAATTGCCTAAGTATGACAAATCATTATGGGTGATCTAGATTAACTGTCAAGATGCCAAATAAAATCAATAGTTTTGTAAGATCTGCTTAACAATCTAAAATGTAGGCAGCATTTTTTAAGTGGGCTCTAGGTGACTGTTAAAATAGATCATTTACAGCAAAATGTCTTATATGATCCTGGAAAAATTTCCTTCTTCAACAAGGAATCAAAACATAGCTAACTAAATTGAATAGCAGCAATTCAAAATTACTGGAGAAATTTCATGCTGCTACCAGTTTGAAGAAAATGGTGGTAGCCAGGTTTTAGAATGGTGAAAAGTAATCTTCTGTCAGCACACAGATGATATCACCAACATTAGTGCTGTGTCCCATGAAGGCATTTGAAAAATACAGCTCCTCCTTGGTGAGGTTAGGTCTTAGGTTAGTGGTGTTTAACGTCCCGTCGACAACAAGGTCATTAGAGACGGAGCGCAAGCTCGGGTTAGGGAAGGATGGGGAAGGAAATCGGCCGTGCCCTTTCAAAGGAACCATCCCGGCATTTGCCTGAAACGATGTAGGGAGGCTCCTCCTTGCATGACAAGGGTAATTCTACATTTTTCTTATATGGAAATGACATTCCTCCTCTCATATGTATCGGCAAAGTCACAGTGAACAACATGGTACAGAGCAATGAACAACTTGCACATCCCACAAGCTGACAATATTGAAATGTAAGGCAATTAATTTTAACATAACATAACAAAATGTACTCACTGCAGCTACATCAAAGCTCCACCGATCGGGACTTTCCATGTTCTTTTTGGTGATTTCATAGGAACGGGAATCAACATTTATTGGACAGCTAGCATCAGGTGCCAAATACTCAGCCCAAATCTCATTTACTTTGTCCTGGACATCCTTCTGAGGCAAAGCTTTTACTTCTTGTACAGCTTCCCAAAACCTGTAAAAAAAAGTAGTTAAATATTGCTTTAATTGCAATCTCTGTCAATAAACTGCAGAATATTATTATACAATATGCTAGAATCCATAATATTATGTATATATTGCCTAAATATTAAACAAAAATAAGCTTTCAGACATCTAGATTAATATATAAGGAGCAGTCAAATGAAAATGAGACAGATGGGAAAAAAGTAAGTACACTGCTTACTATTTCAAAGTAAGCACCATAACTGTTAATACATTTCAACGATGAACCACATGGAAAAATGTTTGCTGTCGCCTACTGAACCATAATTGTATCCAGGCATGCACCTATTCATCCAAAGCAAATAGATGGCCATGGATGTTTTTCTTCAGGGCCTTAAAAATATGGACATTGCATGGGGAGGGATCAAGACTGTATGGAGGATGTGCAAGGCACTCCCAGCAAAACTTCTGCAGCATAGTGGAAACAACCTAGGTAACATGTAGGCAGGAGCCATGAAGAAAGACATTCGTGGTCGTCAATTTGATTTGGATGAAGAGGTGCATGCCTGGGTACAATCATAATTCCGCAGGCAACTACAAACATTTTTTGATCGAGGTGTTGACCACCTTGTCTCACAGTGGGATAAATGTATTAACAGTTATGGCAATTACTTTTGAAATAATAAACAGTTTGTGTCATAACTCACACAAACCCAGTCCTCCCACCACCCCCAAGAATCACCTACAAAGGAGTGCTCCCTTCGTTACCCAGTATCAGCCTGGGCTGGAACAATTGAACCGTTTCCTTTGTCAGGTCTCTGACTATCTATAATCATGCCCTGAAATGAGGAACATGCTACTCAAGATCCTTCCTACCCCACCTAAAGTGGTGTTCTGTCACCCACTCAACTTACACACCATCCTAGTCCATTCCTACACCATGCCCATTCCCAACTCCTTGCCACAGGGATCATATCCCAGTGGCAGACCAAGGTGCAAGACCTGCCCAATCAATCTACCCACTATGTCCTACTTCAGTCCTGTCACAGGCCAATCCTACCTCATCAGAGCCCGGACCACCTGTGAAAGCAGCCACATCATATACCAACTCTGCTGCAAACGCTGAACACATTTTCCTGTCGGTATGACTACCATTCAGTTGTCCAGCAGGATAAATGGCCACTGTCAAACTGTTGACAAGAATAAAGTTGACCACCCCAGTAGCACAACATGCAGCTGAGCCTAACATGCAGAATTTCAATGGCTACTTCACAACCTGGGGCTTCTCTCTATCTCAACCAAGAAGACGGGATTATCCTTGCAAACACATCCTTCACTTTCAAAATCATCCTGGCCTCAATCACTGATAACCCACTGTCTGCACTCCCTCCACCCAACAGTGTCCCCTACCTCCATCCTGTCCTGGTGAACAAGATGGCGCCAAATGAAACTTTGTTCTGTAACGATGTCTCAGTTTCCTTAAAAGTGATAGTGACGTGTGTAAAATCTGCGTAAAAAAGGTAAAGAGAGGTATACTATGCATCCGGTGCAGGTCGTGGTATCACGACAAATGTGTTAAAGTGAATCTAAAATATATAAAAGACGAACATGACAGGACATGCCGTCAGTGCATTGTGAGTGTCACGAAAAACGAGGCAATGGACACGATAAAATCAAAAGAAAAAATAATAAATGTGCTTACAGAGGATTTAATGACTATAAATACGAAATATGAAGAACTTCGGCAGAAATATCAAGAACTGGAAACGAAATACAAAGAGATAGAGCGAGATCATCGTCTAGCACAAGACAGTGTTGTTAACCGTCGTTCTGCGCAAAAAACGTGGTGTTTGCCGAAAAAAACAAACAGACAGTGAGTACAGTTCCGGCGATACTGCTAGCAAATAAATTCGCAACACTAGACGAAGACTGTGATAAGACAAAGAACAATGATGAACAAAAATCAGTGACGAAACTTCCAATCGAGTGCGCAGCCAAGAAAACATCTAATACGAAAAATAAACCAGTAAACCTCAAACGACGAGTTGTTGTACTTGGTGATAGCCACGCCAAGAAAATTGCCGAAAAAATAAATGAGTACAGTACGTTATTCACGGCAACAGGTATGACGAAACCCAGTGCACCTTTGACTGAGATAATTAAGAGCAGCAACTCACTTAATGAGCTATCTAAGAATGATGCCGTCATAATCATGGGTGGAAGTAATGATGTATACAGAAATGAGAGTAAACATGCGACCCAGTGTTTAAAAACTACATTACTTGATCTGAAAGTTCCGAACATCATAGTTACTAGTTTGCCTCACAGATACGACCTGCAAGACAATTCCATCGTAAATCTGGAGCTTGCAAAAGTAAACAGACAATTCTACAAAATATGCAAGTCCCAACAAAATGTAACATTTCTTGATCTTCCAGATGCAAGAGATTTGTTTACGAAACATGGACTACATTATAATAACGCTGGCAAGTCATACGTTGGCAAAATGCTAGCGAAATTAATACAAAAAGACGACGACGTTGCAAGAAAACCAATTGCTGTGCAACCAGTTTCGACCAAGGAAATGGATAAACGAGAAAACAATTTCAAAATTGCAGCCACAGCGCCAGCTGAAACAGGAACATCACGTCCAGAAGATGAGAAGGTGCCAGAACCAGCCTCAGAACATACAGCAAAGACTGAAATTATCGTCAAGAAAACTGTACCTACTCATCATCCAGATGCTCACACTCAGGGAAACTGATGAAGGGGGCCAGTTCTATCCGAATTTGGCCCAATACAACGAATCCAGAACAAGTAGTCATCACTCAGGTGGACGTTCCATTACTTTATAGTCAAATTAGTTTTAAAGACCCTCTACCTTATAATATATGCAGTAGTAATTTCGTTATGCACTTGAACATAAGAGGTCTGTCTGAAGGAATGATCAGGAAGCTTTATGATATAGAAATTTTGCTAGAAAGTGTGAAACAATCTGTGAAAGTAATATGCCTTAATGAACATTGGCTAAAATCGGAAAATATCAGTCTCCTAAATAAACTTACAGGTTATAAACTGGCTACCAGCTTTTGTAGGACCAATGGGTATGGAGGCTCTTGCATATTAGTTCATTCCACGGTAGACTATGATATCAGACAGAATTTTAGCCATCTGAATGAAGAAGGCACATTTGAAAGTTGTTGTATAGAACTTAAAGAGTATAACACACTAATTATCAGCATATATCGCACCCCTGGGTACCATATAAGCTCTATATTTTTAGATAAGTTTGATACATTGCTACATAAATTAAAATGTGAGAAACTGTACAAGAAAGTAGTTATATGTGCTGACTTCAACATAGATGTAAAGACTGATGACAAATTTTCTTCACACTTAAAGAACCTGGTAGCCACAAATGGGCTAAATCTCTATTTCGATCAGTATACAAGAATTACAGCAAGCTCTGCAACATGTATTGACAATATTGTAAGTAGTTATAATTATTATGCAAAAGAAAAATTTCTTCTAGATTTAGGAGTATCAGACCATAAAGCACTATTTGTATCACTACCGAAGCACAATTCAGTCTGCACAACAAAAAGATGTAGGAATTTCAGTCAAGAAAATGCGGAAGTATTTTGCAAAAAACTAAGCCAAACCAAGTGGACAGTCAGCAAACACACTTCCACAAGTGACAATTACAATAACTTTTTAACTGAATTCTTGGGTGTATTCAATGAATGCTTCCCTTTTGTAACAGTGAGGACCAGGTCCCAAAAAAGTAGATCCTGGGTAACAAAAGGAATTAGAGTGTCTAGTGCTACTAAGAGGAAACTGCATATGGAGGCAAAAGTAAATCGAAGCCCTCAATTTCTTAAGTATGTAAGCACATACAAAAAAACATTTGACAAAATAGTTAAACTAGCAAAACGTACCGCAAATAACGACTTCATTTCAAATGCAAAAAACAAATCAAAAGCTGTTTGGTCTGTTATAAGAAGTGAAGTTGACAGTGAGGCAGAGAAAAAATGCCCTTCTAAAATAGTGATAAATGGTAGAGCTGTTATAGAACCCAGTGCCATTTGTGAATCATTCAATGACTTTTTCATAAATTGTAACAAATTTGGTGACTGTTCACCACCAAATACAAAGCCCAATATGACAGATAGCAATTGCACATGTTTTAAGTTTTCTCATGTTTCCATCTCAGATGTCATCAAAATCATAATGTCCCTAAAAAATTCAAAATCTGCGGGGTGGGATGAGGTCCCCACTGAAATAATAAAAATAGTCCGTCACAGTATTGCATATCCACTCTCTTTCATAATTAACCAATCATTTGATGAGGGATGTTTCCCAGATCGATTAAAATATGCAGAAGTTCGGCCCATACACAAAAAAGGCAAACAAGATGAATTGGGCAACTATAGGCCAATCTCACTGTTACCAATTTTCTCAAAAATATTTGAAAGAGCTGCATGTGATCAGATTGAAAATCACAATTCATCTAACAGCATTATCTTAGGCAATCAATATGGTTTTAGAAAAGGCCGCAGCACAATCCATGCAATAAATGAATTAGTCACAAAAGTCAGCAGATGTCTTGATGATAGAATGTGTGTGTCAGGCATCTTTTGTGACCTGTCCAAAGCCTTCGACACAGTAAATCATGACCTGCTTCTCCAAAAATTGGCACGCTATGGTTTTCAAGGCAAATCTCGTAGCTGGATGTCATCATACTTGGCAAACAGAAAACAAAGAGTACTTATTAACATCAACGGCAAGAAATTTCTCTCTGGCTGGAAAAACACTCAATTAGGTGTTCCACAAGATTCAATATTAGGGCCACTGCTTTTTCTATATTATATTAATGATATGCCATGTCAGGTCCAGTCTGATACTATCCTCTATGCAGATGACTCAACAGCTGTAGTCTGTTGTAAAAATGAGGTAGACCTAATTCGTCATATTGAACAAACACTTGGGGAAGTGGAGGCATGGGTCAAAAACAATAACTTGACATTAAATTTTACGAAAACAGAAATTGTTCATTTTACCACAAAACAATCTGCACAGTCTATAAGTGAAATAAGGTATATGGACAAAAAATTAGAGACTGCAGACTGTGTCAAATTCCTTGGCGTGTTAGTCAATAAAAACCTGTTATGGAGTCGCCATGTGGACAACATACTGGGTCGACTGAATAGCCTTGTATATATAATGAATATCTTGTATAGTATTACTGATTTAGCTGTAAGAAAAACTGTATATAATGCATATTTTGTTTCAGTCATTAGGTATAGTATAATTTTCTGGGGGTCTGAAAAAACAAATTTACTTAGAGCTTTTAGACTACAAAAAAGAATCATCCGAGCAATGGTGGGAGCAAAACCAAAGCAACACTGCAAACCTTTATTTGTAAAACTGGATCTAATGAGCATTCCAAGCATATACACTCCTGGAAATGGAAAAAAGAACACATTGACACCGGTGTGTCAGACCCACCATACTTGATCCGGACACTGCGAGAGGGCTGTACAAGCAATGATCACACGCACGGCACAGCGGACACACCAGGAACCGCGGTGTTGGCCGTCGAATGGCGCTAGCTGCGCAGCATTTGTGCACCGCCGCCGTCAGTGTCAGCCAGTTTGCCATGGCATACGGAGCTCCATCGCAGTCTTTAACACTGGTAGCATGCCGCGACAGCGTGGACGTGAACCGTATGTGCAGTTGACGGACTTTGAGCGAGGGCGTATAGTGGGCATGCGGGAGGCCGGGTGGACGTACCGCCAAATTGCTCAACACGTGGGGCGTGAGGTCTCCACAGTACATCGATGTTGTCGCCAGTGGTCGGCGGAAGGTGCAAGTGCCCGTCGACCTGGGACCGGACCGCAGCGACGCACGGATGCACGCCAAGACCGTAGGATCCTACGCAGTGCCGTAGGGGACCGCACCGCCACTTCCCAGCAAATTAGGGACACTGTTGCTCCTGGGGTATCGGCGAGGACCATTCGCAACCGTCTCCATGAAGCTGGGCTACGGTCCCGCACACCGTTAGGCCGTCTTCCGCTCACGCCCCAACATCGTGCAGCCCGCCTCCAGTGGTGTCGCGACAGGCGTGAATGGAGGGACGAATGGAGACGTGTCGTCTTCAGCGATGAGAGTCGCTTCTGCCTTGGTGCCAATGATGGTCGTATGCGTGTTTGGCGCCGTGCAGGTGAGCGCCACAATCAGGACTGCATACGACCGAGGCACACAGGGCCAACACCCGGCATCATGGTGTGGGGAGCGATCTCCTACACTGGCCGTACACCACTGGTGATCGTCGAGGGGACACTGAATGGTGCACGGTACATCCAAACCGTCATCGAACCCATCGTTCTACCATTCCTAGACCGGCAAGGGAACTTGCTGTTCCAACAGGACAATGCACGTCCGCATGTATCCCGTGCCACCCAACGTGCTCTAGAAGGTGTAAGTCAACTACCCTGGCCAGCAAGATCTCCGGATCTGTCCCCCATTGAGCATGTTTGGGACTGGATGAAGCGTCGTCTCACGCGGTCTGCACGTCCAGCACGAACGCTGGTCCAACTGAGGCGCCAGGTGGAAATGGCATGGCAAGCCGTTCCACAGGACTACATCCAGCATCTCTACGATCGTCTCCATGTGAGAATAGCAGCCTGCATTGCTGCGAAAGGTGGATATATACTGTACTAGTGCCGACATTGTGCATGCTCTGTTGCCTGTGTCTATGTGCCTGTGGTTCTGTCAGTGTGATCATGTGATGTATCTGACCCCAGGAATGTGTCAATAAAGTTTCCCCTTCCTGGGACAATGAATTCACGGTGTTCTTATTTCAATTTCCAGGAGTGTATATCTATGAAACTCTCACTTTCACGAAAAGAAACCCACAACTTTTTGAGGGCAACTTCTTCTTGCATCAATATGATACAAGACATAGAACGAGCTACATGTTACCTACCCACCGTTTAAAATCATATGAAAAAACCCCATACTATATGGGCATGAAATTTGTAAATAAAATATGGAAAGATATGGATGACCCAAGTATAAAAGGCACGAAAAGAGACCTGGAAAAATATCTGAAAGATAAATGTTACTATAGTGTAGAAGATTTCATGAATGGTAACAATGCATTATAATTGTAATTAAAATACCTCTTTGAAGATGTTACACCATGTATATTGTTAGTTTATTGTCTATTTTTAGTATTGTTATATATAGTGTAAAAACTGACAAGTCACCTATGTCACAATCTTTGATTGTATAAGGCATGTTATGTGATAATAAAAATTGAATTGAATTGAAAATTGAATTGAATCCCCTCCCAATTCACATCCTCACATCACCTTCAGTGTGTGCCACTCCCCACTGGCTCCAACAACTGTGCATCACATGGATCATGCATCCACCCAGCGTCACGTAGGGGCATGTGTGCATATATCTGTGTGTGTGTGTGTGGGGGGGGGGGGGGGGGCGTGTGTGTGTATGTGCACACCTTTTGGTGAGAGGTCTCCTTTACTCTGATATTCTTACTAATGCCTTTATAGGCAGGCACTATCCCCAAATATAGTCAGCAGACACACACCACATTCTCACACCCCTGAGCACCATCAGCATACAAGTCAAATGCTTATCATGCAATATCATCATAGACTGGGAAAACTCAACTATATCCTTTGCCAAAACTTAAGAGTATTTTCCATCATGTCCAGAGATGAAGAACATTTAACCCACGACTTTCCTTACTCATTCCAATACTGTATTGTGCTGTCCACCCAATCCAGGCAGTACCTT
This sequence comes from Schistocerca piceifrons, assembly GCF_021461385.2. Taxonomy (NCBI): domain Eukaryota; kingdom Metazoa; phylum Arthropoda; class Insecta; order Orthoptera; family Acrididae; genus Schistocerca; species Schistocerca piceifrons. Next base: position 92,399,837 of record NC_060149.1, on the reverse strand, counting down.
AGTCCATACTTATAATCACACACAATGCAACTTCTTGCCACGTGGGTCACATCTCCGGAGAAGACTCAAGAGCACGACTTGTACCATACACCCACCCAGCACATCCTACTCTAGCCCCATCAATCACTGGCTTATCCTTTCTTATAAATGGCTGACAGTTCTGCTGAAATTTCTGCACAGCGTTTCGTGCGGGCTGTGCACACAAATTAATAGCCATTGCCAATCTGTGGTCATGAACAGAGTTTACCACCCAGTGGCAGAACACATTGGTGAGCACTTGCTCAATTTCAACGGCTGCTTAAGAAATTGTGCATCCTTACACCCCCCCCCCCCCCTTTCCAGCACCAGTTTCTCTGAATTAAATAGATGGGAGTTGTCATTGCAGCACATCCTCTGGTCCTGTAATCTGTATGGCCTCCATCTCTGCTAACCTCCTGCTCCACACCCACCTCAATCTCTTACCCTGCATTTGCCTCCCTGCAGTCTCCTCTGCTTCTGTTTTTTCTCCCCCACTCAATCCACTACTCTATATCTTCATGACATGCACGAGCTGATCATTATAGGTGCTCATGATGCATTCCAATCCTGTGCACCTGCTCCCTCTCTCCCTCACATTCCTGTGCCATGTATCTGCTGCCTCTCATTCCCAGCCATCAACTAGTGTTCCTCAACACTCCCTGCCTCTGTTCTCCCATTGCCCACTCCACTGACACAATCCCTCATTCCAGCTGTACTGCCGAGTTACAGTGCCTGCACCAAGTAGTCAGCTGATAACAATGTAGTTGTACAAAAGTGTGTGTGTGTGTGTGTGTATTGTATTCTATAGCTTAAGAAAGGATTCATCCAAAAGCTAGTAAAGTGTATAATTTTTTGACAATCAAAAAGTCAGGCCTTATTCAACTAATGGGAAATTAGTTTTTGAGGGTGTCCAGCAGCATGTGGCTATCCCTCAGTTTGCATCTGAGGTGTTCAGCATGACTGTCTCCATGAAGGATCATGAGCTGCTGGTAAACCTCTTTTTATAAGAATGGTGATTGTGTGCCAGTAGCCCTGAAGAAGTTCTGGTCACTCAAGGGTATGAAAAAAGGCATTGGTCCAATGTCTGATATGGGTCTCGAGAAAATGATTACAAATTTTGAGAAGGCAGGTTCTTTTGAAGTGTCATGAGGCAACAGAGGAAAGTGGTTAATCTGACATCTGGCAAAGATGTAACCACAGCATTGCAGGAGGGGTCAAGTGGTGTGTACAAACATGCAGTGCATGGGGAACTGCCTGAATGTTGGACATGCCTGAGAGCACAGTGCATAAAATCCTATGAAACATCCTGCATTGCCATCCATACAAAATCACCCATATTCAGGAGTTGCTTCCTGCTGACCTGCCAGGAAGACAAACATGTGCACTGGAATTTTATGCTCACATGGGTGCTGACAATGAATGTCCACAGAATATTCTGAAAACAGATGAAGGGCATGTCAATTTGCGTAAGTGCGGAATATGGGCAACAGAAAATCCACATACAGATAAACCAGTACCACTTCATTCTGCAAAGTGACTGTATGGTGCAGGTTGATGGCATTGTTTACCATACGGCATATTTTTTTCAAGAAGATGAGTTGTGTAGGTCCTGTACCTGCACCACTAGTAAACACTATGAGAGTCTTTTGTGCGCTGGCATCATTCCAATCCTTCAACAGTATGGGTGTGAGGGTAGGATCATTTTTGTGTGAGATGATGCTCCTCCATACAGCATCCATCCAGTGATGTGTCTGCTGCAGAAGCATCTCAGAAATGCTAAAACTAGCAGCCATCATTTCCCTGCAGCACAGCTGTCCAGATAACCTTATCTTAATCCCTGTGACTTCTGGCTGTGGCATTATCTGAAAGATGCTGTTTTCACTGCTCCACTTATGAATATAGCTGAACTGAATACATGCATTGTGCAATGAATTTGGAACATGATCCACGAGACAATCCAATCTGTTGTGAAACATGCTGTTTCTCAATTTCAGCTTGTAACAGAAAATGACGGACAGCATACTGAACATCTTTAACCAGTCTAATGACAATTATAAACCAAAGTTATTTTACTTTTAATGCAGTTTTTGGCCTCAGGACAATTCAAAACTGATTTATCCCATCTTGTGTGGTACAACCTTGCCATGGTGGAAGGGTGATGGTGATGATGATGATGATGATGATGATGATGATAATGTTTGGTTCGTGGGGTGCTCAACTGCGCGGTTATCAGCCCCCATACAAATTCCCAACCTTTGCTCAGTCCAGTCACGCCACTTTCATGAATGATGATGAAATGATGAGGACAACACAAACACCCAGTCACTCGAGGCAGGAGAAAATCCCTGACCCCTCCAAGAATCGAACCCGGGACCCCGTGCTCGGGAAGTGAGAATGTGACTGTGACACCACGAGCTGCAGACTTGTGAAGTCATGCACATTGTACAGTTTGCAATGCATAATGTGCAACTCAAACCATAGCCATCATATTACGACTCAACTTTCATTTGTAGCCAACCCCATTTATATTAAGAGGCTTACAGCACCGCCTATTGGAAAAATTTTTGTTAGATATTTTTTATTCCAAGACGTTTCCCCCTACATCATTAATATGCTGTTCAAATTTGACATCATTCTGAGCAGCGGTTCTCTTTCTACAGCATTTTGAAACTGGAACTTTAATTATGGACAGCTTGTTCTTAAGCGGATTAATGTTGTATAAAATACTATTATGTCACAATTTTACATTCAAACAGAAACTTCTCATTGGACAAAAAGAGTTGCATCCTTAAGCTTTCTTAATGCACTAGAAATAAAAAGGCTTCCACTACCTATGACTTAGAACCACCCTGGTAGCCGCAAGCATTAGCATGCAGCTTCTGGGATTCAGAGGGATTCACATTGAATCTGCCCAGCAAACTAATGATGAGAGCCAGTGTGCCAAAAAGTGTGAATGTACTTTTTACACAGTTCCCCACATCCAAACAGGTGAATACTGAGCTGTTACCCAGGTCCTGCCTCAATTATTCAATTCCCAAACATTTAGAAAACACCCTTTCACATTGGATAACACTAGACACAGACAATTGGGGTACATAAGATTCACTCTAGAGGTGTACAGGATGGTGGCAGGAAGAGCAACAAGCCATCCTCTACTACTAACATTCCCAAATCCAAAAATTTACGTGTTGACACAGTGAAGATGATGGGATAAAGGCCAGGAAAAAGAAGAAGACTACCCATAACTTACAGATTATGGCACAGAAAGGGACAAATTACACAGCCACAAAAGCTATTCAACTGCCTCATTAATGAATTAAGTGTGCTACTCAGATAATATGAATACATTTACCACAGCTATGGTCAAGTAAACATCATGCTGAAGTTCTCTCCAAAAGAAAATGTCTTACTTTTGCGAGCAGTATCTTTGGAACTGAATATTGACTAATGGAATACACAGTTAAAGAACTAAACTACAGCAGTTTAAAATAGTAACTGCAAGTGATGTTTGGTGGGTCCTATACCAAAGGAAGTGGCAGTCTACCAGAGCAATTGCCCCTGCAGATGACATGCTGATGTTATCAACAGTAGCCAAGGCAGATGTGCAAGCTGCTAGAAACATGAATAACTTAAGAGATCCACAAGTGAGCTTATACATGGAATTAAACTATAGCAACTGAGATACAAATATTGGCACAAAATGTGCAGTAGGGTTACAAGAGAAATGTGCACCTGATAAATGAATGGCATTAAGTGATGATGTAAAAGATCAGGAAATGGAAGACAGGACGCATGCGAACCAATCAGACATAACTGAGCTAGACAAAATGGTGGGCAGTGGTATGGAACAGAGGCCAATTATACAGAACCCTACTCTGAGTAACGACAACAAAATTCAGCTTCATAGAATAACAGATCCAGTTTGTTATGTTGTATTCATCAAAGGGAAAACCAGCACTGTAGGAAAGCTCCATTCTATGGCCACTGACAAATTGTTTCACAAACATATGCCAGAAATCAGAGAGCTGATTTGAAATATTACAGTAGCAGGAAGAAATAGATTGATTAAAGACAGATGTGGGAATGTTCAGTGCAGCAAAAATATAGTGAAGTCTCAGTCATTGGTCAGTCAGCAGTTAGAACTGTACATAGCAAACTGCACACACTATAAACAAGGAGAGATATGTGGAGTGGATTCAGAACTTGACACAGATGAGATAATGCAAGAAATAAAAATCATCAGTGGAAGTACTGGAGGTTAGGAGAACGAATAAAACAATTTTAAAAAATAAAACAACAGTTCTGAAACATGAAACATTTTATGTAACTTTGATGGTCAGAGACTACACCTACATATGTAGTCCTGGATGCAGCCCTGAAAGTGTTTCCTTCCCTGCCACAGGAAAATAAATCCACTGTTGGCACACCGAACATGCTGAATGAGTCAATACGTCAGATGCCATTACGCACACCACCTCATTCATGCAGACAGGAAGTGACCTTTAATGGTGCGCAAATGCCATGTGAGGGCAGTACAGGCATAATGAAAAAACCTCTGCTGCATCACAACTCAATGGAGTATGATGTATAACATGAGCACATGTGTGACACCCAGGGGCTAACCAGGACTGCAGTTGGAATCAACTTAGAACATCCTCAGCAAGCAATAAGCAATGACTGTGAGAGAACAAACATCTTTGTAGAAGAAATAGTAGAACTTCTAACATGAATAGTGAAATGAATAAAAACAGATGATAGCATTGATCCAATAAACAGCTGGAAGCTATTTGAGGAGGAGATAATCTTGCAATTGTATACCAGAATAGATGCAAACAACTAAATATGCAATGAATATACTGCAGTAGAATGCTAGGTCTATGAGAAGCAATGCAATGGTTGTGCTAACGTGGTGCAAATTAATAACATTAAATTGTGTTTCAGCAAAAAGTCGCTACTTTGTGCTCCCAATGAATCAAGTTGTATGAGTTGACACAAGAGGACAGAGGCAGTGGAACAGCAATCTCGAATCATGATGAAGTAAATTACAAATAGGTCAAAATAAATAGCATGATCAGGAGAATCGAGGCATGTGCTATTGAAGTAACCATTGCAAATAAAACTATGTCAACTCTTTCAGTATACAGAGCTCCCAATGTACAGATAAACAAGGAGATGGTTTTTAATATACTACAGCAAGTGAATGGCTCTAAGGTGTCTTTGGGAGATCTCAATGCACACCACTTGCCATGAGGTTGTAGACAGAGGAGAATATGATTCTGGAAATAGTCAATGAAGAGGATTTTGTAATCCTGACTAATGGCACAGCAATGAAAGTCAGCAGTTGAATTAATTGTTGTATCCATTGAAGTGGCTCCTACCATGGTGCATTGCATACTATGAGACCCACTAGTGTCAGTTCACCAACCACTTGTAATAACCTTCCACAGCCAGGAATGGGCTACCAAATTTGCTATAATATGTTAGGGTTGCCACAAGTTTCCTGAAGCAAAATTCCCTGATTTCCACACAAGTTTAAGCATTTTTCCCTGTCAAGTTTTGAGATCTCAAGGGTAAGTAAAGACATCAGTTGACAAAAAAAAGTAAGGACTTCCATATTTCTCCCCCATTTTGTTTTGTTTTGTTTTGTTTTAGGGCGCAAAAATTACTTGGGTGATACGTGCCCATGTCAAAACTGTGAAACACGAAGACAAATAGAGGAATTAAAAATGACTTCATGTCAATCCCCAACACTGGAAGAGAAGGCAGGTAAAAACTGGGATGTATAGAAAGGTCTATAAAATACGCAATAGAGAAATAGAGGTCCAGAACTAAAAATTAAATGGTCTTCGCCATATTGCTAAAATTTGATAAAAAGTAAAACGTGGTCAAGAGCCCATGCATCATTAGCTAAAATGGCCGATAACTCAGACAGAAAAACCAAATGGAGATGTAAACGGTCAAAAAAAAAAAAAAAAAAAAGGCATTCTGTCTGGAAATGGTGGACAGTTAAAAGTTGGCCGCAATGTGCACAAAGTTGTGGAGGAGCGCCCTTAACAAATGGCAATGGCTAAAAAGGTAGTGCCCAATACGCAAACTAGTTAAAATGAGCTCCTCGTGGCAGGAGGGCCAAGAGGAGGTCTTCCAAGCCACTGGGAGAGGTTTAATAACCCAGAGCTTATTCCCACGAAGGGAGGACCAGCAGCGATGCCAAACTGATACCACCCCCTGACAGGTGGCAACACAGAGATCATTAGAGACAATGTAAGAACCAGTGGGCTGAATGGAGTTAATTTGCCAGAGCAAGAGCCAAAAGCAAACTCCAGGAGGTAACAGAGAAGAGTGATGTGCCCCATACTAGCAATCAAAGGGGTATGCATATCTGCTGTGGAGAAAGTCACGGCAGTAGGACAGCGGTAGTTCAGGAGCTTCTGCATAAAGACTCTCAACCGGGCTAGTGTAAAAGGCACTAGTGGCCAAACAGATGCAACAATGGTGGACAGTATTAAGACAGCAGATGCATAAACAAAGCACCCACAGTCTAGTTTCGAACGGACAAGGGACCAGTACAAACAAAGCAGAGTGGTTCGATCTGCACACCAGGAAGTACCATTGAGGACATGTAGGACATTGAGGGACCGTGTACGTGGGCTGCCAGGTAAGACATGTGGGAGGGCCAAGAGAATTTTCTATCGAGCAAGAGCCCCAGGAATTTCATAGTTTCAATGAATGGAAGAGCAAGCAGGCCCTAGATATAAAGATGGTGGGAGGAACCAATTGGACCACCAGAAATTCATACAAAAGATTTCATCAGTGGAAAAAACGAAAGCCACTATCGATGCTCCAAGAGTAAAGACGATCAAGACACTCCTGAAGATGCTGCTCAATGAGACAAGTTCATGAAGAACTACAATAAATGCCAAAATCATCAGCCGAAGATGCCAGGTGGGATAAAGGCCATTATAGGGTTAGCAGTGATAGCAAAGAGGACAACGCTCTGGGCAGAACCCTGAGGTACACCGTTTCCCTGGATAAAGGTGTCCGACAAGGCAGAACCCACACGTACCTTTTCCAAATTCCTCAAGGAAACGGAGCAGGTGGCCACAGAAGCCCCACATGTAGAGAGTACAGAGGATACCAGTCCTCCAGCAGGTGTTGTAGGCTTTCTCCAAATCAAAAAACAAGGCTACAGTCTGGGATTTCTGCAGAAAACCATTCATGACATGGGTGGACAAAGTTACAAGATGGTGAATTGCAGAAAGGCGTGCTCAAAATCCACACCGAGCAGTGGCTCGTAAATTGCGAGACTCGAGCCACCATACCAGCAGGCATGAATCATATGTTCCATCACCTTGCGAACACAGCTGGTGAGGAAGATGGGGCAGTAGCTAGAAGGAAGGTGTTTTTCCTTACTGGGCTTAGGTATGGGTATGACAGTGGCTTCATGCCAGCATCTGGGAAATGTGCCCGCTGCCCAGATGCAGTTGAACATATGAAGGAGAAAGTGCTTGCCCACAGGAGAAAGGTGCTGCATCATCTCAATGTGAACATTGTCTGGCCCTGGGGCAGAGGATCGGGATGAAGTGAGAGCATGATCTAGCTCCCTCATAGTAAACGTGGAATTGTAACACTCATGATTCTGAGAAGGGAAGGTTATTGGCTGAGCCTTCTCAACTCGCTTCCAATGGAGGCAGGCGGGTTGATACTGGGAGGAGCTGAAAATTTCTGCAAAATGGCGGCCCAAAGTGTTGGAGATATCAATAGGGTTCATGATAACATCATCTGCTACTGTCAGGCCAGAAATTGGGAAATGGATCTTGGTCCCAGAGAGCTGTTGGAGGCTGGCCCACACAACAGAAGAGGGGATGGAACAGTTAAAAGATCTAGTGAATGAAATCCAGCTAGCTTTTCTCTTATCCTGAAGAATGTGATGACACTGAGAAGGCATCGATTTATAATTAATGCAGTTTGTCATCGTAGGATGACAAGTAAAACTGCAGAGAGCATGTCTCTGCATGCGAATTGCATTGCAGCACACCTCAGTCAACCAAGGGACCAGGACACGGCATGGTATAGAGGAAGTGTGGGGAATGGAATGTTCTGCGGCAGTAAGGATAATGTTTGTAAGATATTGCACCTGGACCTGGATATCACAACTGGGGAAATCATGTTCATCGAAGGTTGTCAGGGAGAGTAAAGTCTCCAGTCAGCCTTAGCAACCATTTGGTTGCGCATGTAGGTGAGGTAGGAGTCAGCGAACAGTTAGCACACAGGAAATGGTCGCTTGAGCAGGTGTCAGAAAGAACATACCACTCGAGACAATGGGCAACATGGACAGTGCAGAAGGATAGGCCCAAATGGGAATATTTCTGGCCTGAAAGGAACGTGAGTGTTGCTGTATTAAGGCAGAAAAGGTTAAGTTGATTAAAAAGGTCAGCCAAGAGGACACCTCTCAGACAGGTTCTGGGAGATCCCCAAATGGGATGGTGTGCATTAAAGTCACCAAACAGCAGAAATTGGTGATATATCTACCCAATAAGCTGGAGGAAGTCAGCCCTGGTGACACTGAATGACAAAGGGAAGTAAATGGTACAAAGGGGAAAGGTCAAGTGAGGAAGGAAAAGGCGAACTGCAACAGCTTGAAGACGGGTAGTCAGGGAGATGGGTTGGCTATGAACATCATCCCATACTAGCAGCATAACTCCCCCATGAGATGGAATGCTGACCTCTTGTGGAAGGTCAAAATGGACCAGGAAAAAATGCAAAAGCTCAAAGCGGTGGTGAGTATGCAGTTTTGTTTCCTGAAGGCAGAGTACAAGTGGAGGCTGAGATTTTAAAAGCAGCCGTAAATCATCTTTGTCATATCGAAGACCACGAACGTTCCATTGGAGGAGAGTCATGATGAGGAAAAAATGAAGGGGTGTCACCTTGGTGGCTACCAAGTGCCAGCCTGCGAAGACTCACTACTACAGGGCACACAGGCAGGAGGATCCTGTTCCATGAGGTCCACAGAAGCATCAACTTTCTTTTGCTGTTGGCCGGCAGAGTCCAATGCAGGAAACGATTGGTGGTGCGCACCGACATCATGGAGGCTGGTCAGGCAAAGGTATAACACGGCAACACCGTTGAAGAGGATCTTCAAGTTGGCAAAGGAGAAGACCATTTGCCTTTGTTGGACTTCTTCAAGCCTTTCCGGTTGGCAGAGGAAGACTCAAGGGTTGTTTGGCTGGAGGGACGTAGAAAGTCTTGAGGGGAGTATTCTTTCTGTCCTTTCCAGCCTGCCAGTTGTGTAGCTGGTCGTTTTGCACCATGAGGGCGAGAGTTTGATGGCTTGTTGCACAGTTGGATGAGGGGACTGCAATGACAATGACACTGGGCTATTTCACAACCTCAGAGCTGAATTTGAGGTTGCGTGCCTGCATAGTCATGTCCTTCATGGAGCGAGAGGTAGCAAGAACAGTACTGTAAGTGCCAGACAGTAGAATGCAGGGTTTGCAACTGGCCAATAACTTGTGAGAGACCAGGTGAGGAACCTTTTCCTTCCCTCGGATCTCCTGGACAGCCCGCTCATTGAGATACGTGGGACAATCTCAAGAGGAGGTGGCATGGTTTCCATTGCAGTTGATGCAGCAGGGAGAAGGAGGCGGAGAATCATCCTTGTGTGCATCCCTACCACAGGTTACACATTTGGCCAGTTGTCGACAAGACATTCTAGTGTGGTTGAAACAATGACACTGCTAGCAGCGCATTGGTTTCAGAATGTATGGTCGGACTGTGAGAACCTCATAGCCTGCTTTGATCTTGGATGAAGCAACACTCTATCAAAGGTGACAAAAAGAGTGCGTGTGGGCACTAAGGAGGCATACACCTTTTTCGCCACCCAATGGACGGCAATGACACCCTGATCAGAGAGGTACGTTTGGATTTTGGTCTCAGTCAGACAGTCATGCAGCCTAGTATAAATAACACCACAGGAAGAATTCAGAGTTCTATGGGTCTCAGCATAATCAGGATAACTGTGGAGAAGCAAAGCAGCAAGCAGTTGTTGTGCTTGAGAATCAGAAGTAGTCTCCAAAAGCAAAGCGTCACTATGTAAATGAAAGCAGCATTTCACAGAGCCAGCAATTGCATCAACATCTTTCTGAATCATAAATGGATTTACTGTTGCAAAGGACTGACTGTCTTCAGTACGTGAAACCATCAGGAACTGTCGTGCAGCTGGGAGGCTCTTTGAATTGTTAGCCTCATTTTGTTTATGTTCTGTAGACATTGATTGTGAAGATGATTGGCTCATTGTGAGAAAAATCCCCCCCATGATTGTCATTGTCTCTGATGGTGCGCTCCTTCCAACAGGGGGGCCCCTTCACAAGGGGGCACACCCACCTTAGGTGACTGTTCACACCTCAGGTCACACCTCCCAAACACTTGACAGATGGACCAGTTGGCAATTTGGGATGGTAGCAGCTCAGGCAATCACCCCACTCTGGGCCTGGTCTGTACCAATAGGTACATGCGAGCCCTACCTGTAGACCCAGGGCTGGGAATTATGTGTAACCCAGTCACCCGTTACATGTCAGACATGTGGGCCAGCCTTCAGGAGTGCACAGGGAGGAAAAAGAAAAAAGAGGAGCCTCAAACCCCAAAGGGGAGAAGGTGAATGAAGAAAGAAAAAAGGAATGAAAAACAGTAGTGAGACTGTTCTTATATCAGCTACAGACAGTGCAGAACATTCCCAGACATGTTCCCTAAGGGGCAGGAAAAAGAACAGCAAGAGGATAGACATGCAGCATGGAAGGGAAAAGATGCTGGTAAGGCTGGGGCCCTGTGGTAGATTTCTCCACCATGTGAGCAAAAATCTTAAGTACTAACATCAACATCTTTTTCAATGAACTGTTTTTAGATGGAGAAAGCTAGGCAGGTCGTACATGTGTTTCATTAATACCACTGTTGTTATTTTATTTCAATAAAGAGAAACACATTTGTGACAAAAATGTGGTGGTGGTGGTGGTGGTGGTGGTTGTTGTTGGGATGTTTAAGGGGGACTAAACAGTGATGGTCATCAGTCTCCAAGACAAAAATATGCATTTCCTTCGAGTCGCAAGACAGATTTAAAATATCTTCACTGATTTCAGAAATAACCTCAGAAAAAAGTAGGCGTCTTGAAAGAAGTGTATAAGGCAGGGAAGTGTTGTGTAAACCAACACTATAGGTGGCTATCACTAAAATGTTGGTTCTACTATGTTCTTATTGTTCGTTATTACTCACTGTGTTATATCTATTATTTTACAGGTATTGCATGATTTTTCTTTTGATAAATATGTGAGTACATAGCATACAAACCGCCAACAACTGCCACAAGTTTCTTCTTATTAGCCATACTTTCTAATATGGGGATGGGTTTGTTTGGGGAAGGAGACCAGACAGCGAGGTCATCAGTCTCATCGGATTAGGGAAGGATGGGAAAGGAAGTCGGCCGTGCCCTTTCAAAGGAACCCTCCCGGCATTTCTAATATGCAAATTATTTTCGAAGTGCCAAAATATTAGAATAAATAAAATGTCTATAAAACGCTGTACTGTACAATGTACTTGCAGTGAGACAGTCGTAATTCGTGAAATCCATTGATCGTGGCCTCCGGCCTGCCGAGGAGCACTCCAGTCCTGGGTCCTTGGATAAACTATGAAAATCTGCCGCATTATGCCACACACAAACAGATACAGACTGCAGGCAGATTGGTGGGACTAGATCCGATGGGAAGGGCTTGCACATTAGGGGGAAATAATGGGCTTCAGACCAGCAGGCCCAATCCGTTACAGATACCCATAGAAATTGCCTGTGGTTTCGGTCTGTCATGGAAGTCCACTCCTGTGGCCAGCTATTTACATGTCAGACACCATGTTGATGAAATGAGATCACGTTGAGCGAGCCATGCAACAGATAACTTGCGCAAATGCTCTGAGAATCAATACTAATGAGGATAGGTAGTGACTCACCATAAAGATGATCACTGAGTCACTGAAGGGCACACAGAACAGACAATCACACTCTGACAAATAAATTTTCAGTCATAACCTTTGTCAGAGAACAAGTGCATACACACATTCGCACGATCCCTCAGACACAACTCATGCATACATGATCACCATCTCTGGCTGCTGCATCAAAAACCTCTGAGAATCAGATCCAAACAAACCACTCCTCCTCATCGGCAGCTGCTAGGCTAGTAGCAAGAAGTGGTGGCAGCAGTGACTGCAAGGTGAGGAGAGTAGTAGGAAGTGGAGAAGCAGTAAGAATGAGGGAGTAGAGAAGTGGTGCATGTATTCAGCTGCGCCCAGCCAGTGACGATGCATGACATCTCTGTAAACAAACCATTTCATGTACCGAGACAAAAAACGAGATTTTTTTCAGTGTTTCTTTCTTTAATTTCTCTGATTTCCCTGACATATTTGAAATTCCCTGATTTCCAGAACTTCTGGAAGCCCTGTATATACATGTGGGATGCATGAAAAAGTGACTGGGTGGCACATAAGTATACTTGTAAGAAAATACGGAAGTAGCTGTGGATACACATGATGCTGTGGCAGCCTATATAACAAAAGCAAACATTTTATGTGCCAAGAAGAGTGCCAAGGCCATGGGGGGGGGGGGGGGGGGGGGGATGTGGAATGCCAGTACACAAAAACAATACAAGTAGATGCATTAAGACAATACAAGGAACGAGACACTTTAGAAAATGATCTTGCCTTTAAATGTGTGATAGTGAAAGACAAATATACTTTTGAAACAAAAGTGATGAAATAGCTGGGAAGATTTCTGTTTGGCTTTCACTAAACCAACACCACTCTCAGAAATTTGTGAGAAAATTAAGAACTTCATCAACATAGGGGGCACCAAGCAACAGGAAGCTCCTCCATCAGAGGATGTGATAGAGGGAATACTGCAGAAACTGCCTCCCACTAGAACAGATTCCACATCTCAACAAAGATGTGAGCATAGAGTGTATGAGCTTTTGAGGCTGTATAGTGCAGCAGAAATGGAAAAAGCACTATTATATGTGAAATGTACAGCACCAGGTCATAATGATATTAGGTATGAAATGCTTTGGCACATCCCACGACTGAGAATACTGCACCTAATTGATGTCATGAACAGAGTATGGGATCAATATATCATTAATCCATCCACAAAATTAGCAAGAATAGTGACAGTTAAAAAATATGGCAAGCACAGAAATAAGGTCGAATTTTAAAGAGCTATAATGTTGCTAACATTCGTACACTTGCTGCGCAGGGTAGCCACATGGTCTAGGGGCATCCTGTCACGGTTCGCATGGCTCCCCCCGTCAGAGGTTCGAGTCCTCCCTCAGGCATGGATGTGTGTGTTGTCCTTAGTGTAAGTCACTTTAAGTAAGATTAAATGTGTCTAAGCTAAGGGACTGATGACCTCAGTAGTTTGGTCCCATAAGATCTTAGCGCTAGTTTACAAATTTATTTGTACACAAAACATTAGAAATAATGATTAAATATACACTATGTGATCAAAAGTATCTGGACACCTGGCTGAAAATGACTTACAAGTTTGTGGTGCCCCCATCAGTAATGTTGAAATTCAATATGATGTTGGCCCACCATTAGCCTTGATGGTAGCTTCCACTCTCGCAGGCATACACTCAATCAGGTGCTGAAAGGTTTCTTGGGGAATGGCATCCCATTCTTCATGAAGTGCTGCACTGAGGAGAGGTATTGATGTCAGCCCATGAGGCCTGGCATGAAGTTGGCATTCCAAAACATCCCAAAGGTGTTCTACAGGATTCAGATCAGGACTCTGTGCAAGCCAGTCCATTACAGGGATGTTATTGTCGTGTAGCCACACCGTCACAGGCTGTGCATTATGAATAGCTGCTCAATCATGTTGAAAGATGCAGTCGTCATCCCCAAATTGCTATTCAACAGTGGGAAGCAAGAAGGTGCTTAAAACATCAATGTAGGCCTGTGCTGCGATAGTGCCACACAAAACAACAGAGGGTGCAAGCCCCTCCATGAAAAACATGACGACACCATAACACTACCGTCTCCAAATTTTACTGTTGGCTCTACACACACACTGGCAGATGACGTTCGCCAGGCATTCCAATGCCCACACCCTGCCATTGGAGTGCCACATTGTGTACCGTGATTTGTCACTCAACACAACATTTTTCCACTGTTCAATCGTCCAATGTTTACACTCCTTACACCAAGTGGCATTTGGCATTTACTGGCATGATTTGTGGCTTAGGAGCAGCCGCTCAAACAAAAAATCAAAGTTTTCTCACCTCCCGCCTACCTGTCATAGTAGTTGCAGTGGATCCTGACGTAGTTTAAAATTCCTGTGTGATGGTCTGGATAAATGTCTGCCTATTACACGTTACAATCCTCTTCAACTGTCGGTGGTCTCTGTCAGTCAACAGACGACATTGGTGTGTACGTTTTTGTGCTGTACATGTCCCTTCATGTTTCCACTTCTCTATCACATAGGAAACAGTGGACATAGGGATGTTTAGGAGTGTGGAAATCTCGCATACAGACATATGACACAAGTGACACCCAATCACCTGACAAATTTCGAAGTCCATGAGTTCCGTGGAGCACCCCATTCTGCTCTCTCACGTTGTCTAATGACTAGTGAGGTCACTGATATGGAGTACCTGGCAGTAGGTGCAGCACAATGCACCTAGTATGAAAAATGTATATTTTTGTGGATGTCCGGATACTTTTGATTACATAGTGTGGATTGGAGCAGTGGACATAAAAGACAGGCATTCTGTTGCCATAACAATTTGAGTTAGGAAGGGGAATAGGCTCAAACAAAGTTCTATTACTTTTAACAACCAATTTTCATGGATATCTAAGCAAAACTAAATACTTATTGGTAATTTTCACAGATTTAACAAATGCCTACAAGAATATATCAATATTGTTAAGACTTTCATAACCACTTGTTGGTTCAAATGGCTCAAATGGCTCTGAGCACTATGGGACTTAACATCTATGGTCATCAGTCCCCTAGAACTTAGAACTATTTAAACCTAACTAACCTAAGGACAGCACACAACTCCCGGTCATCACGAGGCAGAGAAAATCCCTGACCCCGCCGGGAATTGAACCTGGGAACCCGGGCGTGGGAGGCGAGAACGCTACCGCACGACCACGAGCTGCGGACTGACCACTTGTTGACAAATTGCCTATTTGCTTCTGTCTCGGGTTCTTTGGCCGACATTCATCTAATGATTTTACTGACATTTCACCAGCACGAGTGGCTGGCATTGTCAAACCTTCACCCACCATTGCAGGTGGTGAACTGGAGCTGAGCTCGTGGCCGCAGACTATAGGTCTGTTTACGTTGTGTGCGCTTACTTCCCGTTTACAAGTGGGTGTTGATTTGTTTTCATGGAGTTGTCTCTTGTGACCCTCTGTTGCCTAGTACTTTGTTGTTGATCTTGGTGTCTTGCTTGGTTGTCAGTCATCGTGCTTGTCCTTCCACTCCCGTTCATCTGTCTTGTTTGTTCATGGGTCGCTCCTGTCGGTCCCACTGCGTTTTCGTTAGCAGCAACCTCGCAGCAGTCCCTGCCATGGTTACAACAGTCTCGATGCTCTGTTACACTTCTAATATAATTTGTGGAGTATCCATTGCTCCTCAGTATACTTTCCAGGTGTTGCCATTTCACGTTTGAGGTCCATATGAATCATGTCTCTTTTCTGGCTCAGGTGGTAGTTTGATATTTTGTGCAGGTATTGGTCCATGTGTGTCAGTTTTCAGTACACGCTATGTCCCAGGTTTTCGCCATTCAAGACAGAAGCAAATAGGCAGTTTGTCAACAAGTGGCCACGAAAGCTTTAACAATTTTGTCTTATGCCTCTATGGGGAGGAGATCTGCAGATTGTACCGACACCTTGACCAACGCTGGAAGAAGAAAGTGGGATTGATGTAATCTCTCGCCTTCCTTTTGCGGTGCAGAGATGAAATTGTTACACCAGAGTTCTTGAAATATAAGCGCCTATTCACAACCGCCCAAGCCCATCATATCTACAACAGAATGGAATGAGCTTTTCTTCGTGAGAGAATTCAAACAACATGGAGAGACTTGGCAAGAACGGATCAGGAACTTCTGGACATGTTCTATCTACTAAGTAGCAGAATGCATCAAGATGACTGGGACAAGATCAACACCATCACTCACATGAGCATGCAGAATGAACTTGAGTATGGCACTGAGTGACAGAAGAAAAAGTTTGAAAGTTGCCGGAGGCAGAATGACAAGGTGATTCCCGACATGTCACACACAGTAGTCAACCTCACTGAATGACAATTGACCAAAGAGGAAGTGTCTGTTCTTCAAAAAGGAGGGAATTTCGCTATCATCTCGAGAACTATAACTATGGACGACATCACTGCTAACACCGAAGTGGCCATTCAGACCATTCCTTGTGAAAGGGCAGAGGAAATACGCAATGAAACAGCCAGCATACTGCGCTGAGCTAAACCACCAGCTTTCAATCTGAAGAAAGAAGAGCTACATGCTATTAAGAATCTTAATGCCGACAAGAGTATATTGGTACTGCCTGCCGATAATGGGAAAACGACCATCAGAATGAAGACCAAAGATTATGAGCAAAAGATCTCAGACCTGTTAGATCTGACAACATACTGAAAACTAAGCACAGATCCGAGACAGCATATCACACGGAATACAAATAGGTTAATTAAGGCACCTTCTCTGCTGGCGGACATACAGAGAAACCTGCACAACACAGAAGCCCTACCACCTCGGCTGTATGGATTACCTAAGATCCATAAGAACAACGTTCCACTAAGACCGATTGTTAGCACTCCTGTCTCACCGACATTTAAACTGGCAAAACACTTGGCCTCTCTGCTCCAACTGCACGTGGGGAAGACTGACACACACTCAAAGGACTCAGGACATTTAGTTGAGAGTCTGAAGAAACTAAAACTTGCACCAAATGACATCCTGGTCAGCTCTGATATTGTTTCTTTCTTAAGGAAGTGACACTCAGTGGTGCTCTGGAGCACATTGGTTCCATTTTCCCACAAGAAATCACAAAGCTCTTCCATGCATGTCTGACCATGAGCTATTTCATAAGGAATGGCAATTTCTACAAACAGCTGGACAGCAATGCCATGGGTAGTCTTCTTAGTCCAGTTGTGGCCAACTTATTCATGGAACATTTCCAAGCACAGGCACTGGACTCGGTGACTTGTAAACCTAAGGTGTTGTACAGATATGTATGATACTTTTGTTGTGTGGAGCCATGGTGCAGAACAGCTCAGTGACTTCCTAAGACACTTGAACAGCCTCCACGCCAACAAAAAATTTACCATGTAAGTAGAAAAGAACAAAAAACTACTATTTCTAGATGTGCTGGTCACAAGGGGATGCTGTAGTATATCAAGAGGCTGTAACAATGAAAAATTGTACTGAAATGCAGAAGGATCTCCAACGAATTCATGCATGGTGCAGGGAATGGCAACTGAATCTCAATGTAGACAAGTGTAATGTGCTGAGAATACATAGAAAGAAAGATCCTTCATCATTTAGCTAAAATATAGCAGGTCAGTAACTGGAAGCAGTTAATTCCATAAATTATCTGGCAGTAGGCATTAGGAGTGATTTAAAATGGAATGACCATATAAAATTAATCATCAGTAAAGCAGATGCCAGACTGAGATTCTTTGGAAGAATCCTAAGGAAATGCAGTCTAAAAACAAAGGGGTAGGTTACAGTACACTTGTTCACTCACTGCTTGAATACAGCTCACCAGATAGGGTTCATAGAAGAGATAGAGAACATCCAATGGAGAGCAGCGCACTTCGTTACAGAATCATTTAGTAATCGTGAAATCATTATGGAGATGATAGATAAACTCCAGTGGAAGACTCTGCAAGAGAGACGCTCAGTAGCTCGGTACGGGCTTTTGTTGAAGTTTCAAGAACATACCTTCTCCAAGAAGTCAAGCAGTAAATTGCTCCCTCCTACATATATCTCGTGAAGAGACCATGAGGATAAAATCAGAGAGATTAGAGCCCACACAGAGGCATACCGACAATCTTTCTTTCCATGAACAATGTTGTTGTTGTGGTCTTCAGTCCTGAGACTGGTTTGATGCAGCTCTTCATGCTACTCTATCCTGTACACGCTTCTTCATCTCCCAGTACTTACTGCAACCCACATCCTTCCGAATCTGCTTAGTGTATTCATCTCTTGGTCTCCCTCTACAATTTTTACCTTCCACATTGCCCTCCAATGCTAAATTTGTGATCCCTTGATGCCTCAGAACATGTCCTACCAACCGGTCCCTTCTTCTTGTCAAGTTGTGCCACAAACTCCTCTTCTCCCCAATTCTCTTCAAAACCTCCTCATTAGTTATGTGATCTACCCATCTAATCTTCAGCATTCTTCTGTAGCACCACATTTCGAAAGCTTCTATTCTCTTCTTGTCCAAACTATTTATCGTCCATGTTTCACTTCCATACATGGCTACACTGCATACAAATACTTTCAGAAACGACTTCCTGACAATTAAATCTATACTCAATGTCAACAAATTTCTCTTCCCCAGAAACACTTTCCTTGCCATTGCCAGTCTACATTTTATATCCTCCCTACTTCGACCATCATCAGTTATTTTGCTCCCCAAATAGCAAAACTCCTTTACTACTTTAAGTGACTCATTCCCTAATCTAATTCCCTCAGCATCACCCGACTTAATTCGACTACATTCCATTATCCTCATTTTGATTTTGTTGATGTTCATCTTATATCATCCTTTCAAGACACTGTCCATTCCGTTCAACTGCTCTTCCAGGTCCTTTACTGTCTCTGACAGAATTACAATGTCATCGGCGAACCTCAAAGTTGGAATAGAAGGGAGAACCGTTAGAAGTACTCAAGGCACCCTCTGCCACACACCGTCAGGTGGCTTGCAGAGTATGGATGTGGATGTAGATGTAGATTCTACCATAACTTTACACAATATTAATACAGAAGCTGTTTAGCATGATCAAAAGATTTGATCAAAATCCACAATAGGTATTAGCACACTGACAAATCACAAGAAATGGTCAACAAACAACTGGATCATGACTCACAAGTGCTGGCTTTCCATAAGGTTTTACATTTACATATATATACATACTCTGTAAGCCACCATAAACAGTGTGGTGGAGGGTATCCTGCATCACTACTAGTTATTTTTGTAGTATAATAATTTATTAATCAATATTGCTGGAGCCTGGGCTTCAATGAAGATTCCTGCAGGCACAACAAGTGACACTTGGAACATTCGTCACCAATAGGATGACCTGACCACTAAACAGCCTCCAGCCCACCAACCAACAAAGACCTTCAGGACAATGTTATAAATGGCGGGCACCTGGGCACCTACTTCTTGTTCAAGATTAGTTCTACATTGCTGGTTGATGTTGAACATTACTGAGCTGTTGATAGCTAGCTCTACTGGCAAATATTCAGTGTACATACATGCATGCCCATGCTGAGCCTCTGCTTATAGCTAGCCACAGATGCCACAAGAGGTCAACAGTGTAGCAATTCTTCAGCAACAAGTTGAGTAATTACATTTATTTAAAGTTCACTTGTGTCGACTAATCTTCTGATTGCTTGTCCAGATTCCTTTAGTGACTGATCCCATTGGCCAACTCCCACCCATTTATCATTACCAAAAAGGACATAATGTTTTACTCCTTGGAATGTAAAGGTTTCCAGCTTGCATCACATCAATTTCCTTTCCTGTTCCACTTGCAATGAGAGAAATATGACTGGCTATATGCCTCTGTATGACCCCTAATTTCTTGATCTTACCTTCATGGACCTTGTGCAATATGTATGTTGGTGGCAGTAGAATCATTCTGCAGTCAGCTTCAAATGCCAGTTCTCCATTAACAGAATGCTGCCTTCCCTCCAAGGATTACCATTTGAGTTCCTTAAGCATCTCTGTAATACTTGCGTGTTGTTCAGACCTACTGATAACAAATCTAGTAGCCCACCTCTGAATTGCATCAATGTCTTCCTTTAATCTGACTTGGTACAGATCCCAAATACTCAAGCAGTAATCAAGAATAGGTCACACTAGCATCCTATATGTGCTCTTCTTTATAGATTAACTACACTTTCCCAAAATTCTCCAAATAAATCAAAGTCGACCATTCACCTTACCTACCACAGCCCATATATGCTCTTTCCATTTCATACAGCTTTTGTCTCTGTTGCTCTTCAGTATATATATAGTTGGGATTTACATGATCGAGTGGGGGATAGCACTAAGATCTCGCAATTGTTGATGACCTCTGCATTATTGCAACCCGAGAGATAGTAAACTATTGTATTCAGACATTAGGACAACTGATGGAGAATTTACAATCTTGGCTCATAAACAACTCACTTTAAATATCTCCTAGTAAGACCTCTGTCTGTGTATTCACTAGACACAGATTTGCAGGCTTGATACAAATAAAACTAGGCCCATATACATTTCCAGTCAAGAAAACTGTCAGACCACAAACTGACGTGGAGCCCACATTTTGGAAGAGTAACACAAAAATGTGAAAGTTTAATAATTGTCCTATGAGCAGTTACGGATATTGCCTGAGAGGGATGGCGGGGGGCTGACACCAGTGTAACTCTATGCATTTACAGAGCACTCAGCACTTTTTCAAACCTACTAGACTATGCAGGCATCTTATACAGATCTGCAAGCAAATCCATGCTACTTAACCTGGACAAAATACAGTATAATCTGCTCTGCATCTAGGTCAGAGCGATGAAATCAATGTCAATAAATGCTCTGTTACGGGAGAAATTAGAAGCACCACCAAACACCACATCTCTGACAATGTAATCTCGCAATGAAGTTCATGCTGAAGAAAGTCAGTTTATGAGACCACTGGTTATGCAGAACATCCATATGGTGGAAATCAACTATTTTACCAAATGCTATTGGGTCAACAAACAAGCACCAACATATGTTCTAGATTACTTGAAAATAGAAGAACTCCACCACAGAGTGATGTGCAAGACAGCTCTACCATGTTATGACAACAATTATCATACATCCCTCACACAAATCAAAGCAAACATTCTGAATGATAGCTATGATAATCCTTCAGAGCATGTACGGTGATACAAGTCTTAATGCACATAATGGCTGCCAAAATAATACACAAAGATGGTGCCTAGAATGCAAATGGCGCTAGATATGCATTCATAGACCAGACAACACAGTTTGGGGATGTTACAAATTACCTGTACAAATGTCTGTTACGCAGAGCCAGTAGCCATTTTAGAAACAGTAACTATAGAGGAAATTGCAGTGAGGGCAAATTTATTTTTTTAACTGATTCCTGAGCACAAGTCATGACCTCAAAAAACCATTTTACACAGCAACATGACGACACAGTCAATTATGCAATTATGCAGCAAAAATACATCACATTAATGTGGGTCAAAGGGCCCAGCGGCATCTGCAGCAACAAACAAGCCAACCAGTTTGCTGAATGAGGTGTTGCTTCAGGAATGCCATGTCATCCGAATATTCTGCACACAGACTTTATATGCCTTAAAGGGCAGGTTGGTTGATTTGGGGGGAACGGGACCAAACAGTGAGGTCATTAGTTGCATCAGATTACAGAATGATGGGGAAGGAAGTTGGCCGTGCCCTTTCAAAGGAACCATCCTGCAATTTGCCTGAAGCAATTTAGGGAAATCAAGGAAAACCTAACTCACGATGGCCAGACGTGGCTTTGAATCGTTGTCCTTCTGAATGTGAGTCCAGTGTGCTAACCACTGTGCCACCTCGCTTGGTGACTTAAAAGGGACAATGCGATTGAGGTGGGATGAGGAAAGGAGCAGATGAACCAGTGGCAAAGGGTTCAAATGGTTCTAAGTACTATGGGACTTAACATCTGAGGTCATCAGTCCCCAAGACTTAGAACTACTTAAACCTAACTAACCTAAGGACATCACACACATCCATGCCCGAGGCAGGATTCGAACCTGCGACTTTAGCGGTTGCGCGGTTCCAGACTGTAGTGCCTAGAACCGCTCAGCCACCCCGGCCGGCAAAGGGAAACATTATAAGCAATAACCCTGTGACCCTATCAATGCAATGGTAAATGAAGCACATGGTGTAAACGGGACCTTATACAACCACTGTCAAATGAATTTCGAATGTGGTCACTTTTTTTTAAAAAAAAAAAAAAAAAAAACACCCACTTACATCACTTGGGGCTCACTGTCAACCATCTTTGTACTTGTAGAGAAGAAAAAGACATGAACCATATAATTTTGGAATGTTCTGCAATGACAGACAGGATAGGTTGTACACTAAGTCAAGTGACTGGTATAGGGGGACAAAGACCTCCATTGCATTGCCACTCTTTTGGTAACAACAGGCGTTAGGGTGGATAAACTCATATACATAGTTCTCAAGGAATTATGAATGTCTCTATACACTGAAGAGCCAACGAAACTGGTACACCTGTCTAATATCGAGTAGGGTCCCCGTGAGCAAGCAGAAGTGCTGCAACACAACGTGGCATGGACTCAACTAACGTCTGAAGTAGTGCTGGATGGAGCTGACATCATGAATCCTGCAGGGCTATCCATAAATCCATAAGAGTATGAGGGGGTGGAATCTCTACTCAACAGTACCTTGCAAGGCATCCCAAATATGTTCAATAATGTTCATGCCTAGGGGAGTTTTGTGGCCAGTGGAAGTGTTTTTTCACTCAGAAGAGTGTTCCTGGAGCCATTCTGCAGCAATGCGGGATGTGGGGTGTTGCATTGTCCTGCTGGAACTGCCCTAGTCTGTCAAAATGCACAATGGACATGAATGAATGCAGGTGATCAGACAGGATGCTTATGTATGTGCTACCAGTCAGAGTCGTAACTAGATGTATCAGGGGTCCCATACCACTCCAACTGCACATGCCCCACACCATTAAAGAGTGTCCACCAGCTTGAACAGTCCCCTGCTGACATGCAGGGACCATGGATTTATGAGTTTGTCTCCATAGCCATACACATCCATCTGCTCAGTACAATTTGAAACAAGACTTGTCCAATCAGGCAACATGTTTCCACTCATCAACAGTCCAATGTCGACGTTGACAGGCCCAGGTAAGGCATAAAGATTTATGTTGTGCAGTCATCAAGGGTACACAAGTGGGCCATCGACTCCAAAAACCCATATCGATGATGTTTCATTGAATGGTTCACATGCCGACACTTGTTGATGGCCCAGAATTGAAATCTGCAGTAATTTGCAGAAGGGTTGCACTTCAGTCACATCTCTTCAGTCTTAATTGGTCCTACATCTACATCTACATCTACATTTATACTCCGCAAGCCACCCAACGGTATGTGGCGGAGGGCACTTTACGTGCCACTGTCATTACCACCCTTTCCTGTTCCAGTCGCGTATGGTTCGCGGGAAGAACGACTGTCTGAAAGCCTCCGTGCGCGCTCTAATCTCTCTAATTTTACATTCGCGATCTCCTCGGGAGGTATAAGTAGGGGGAAGCAATATATTCGATACGTCATCCAGAAACGCACCCTCTCGAAACCTGGCGAGCAAGCTACACCTCGATGCAGAGCGCCTCTCTTGCAGAGTCTGCCACTTGAGTTTATTAAACATCTCCGTAACGCTATCACGGTTACCAAATAACCCTGTGACGAAACGCGCCGCTCTTCTTTGGATCTTCTCTATCTCCTCCGTCAAACCGATCTGGTACGGATCCCACACTGATGAGCAATACTCAAGTATAGGTTGAACGAGTGTTTTGTAAGCCACCTCCTTTGTTGATGGACTACATTTTCTAAGCACTCTCCCAATGAATCTAAACCTGGTACCCGCCTTACCAACAATTAATTTTATATGATCATTCCACTTCAAATCGTTCCACACGCATACTCCCAGATATTTTACAGAAGTAACTGCTACCAGTGTTTGTTCCGCTATCATATAATCATACAATAAAGGATCCTTCTTTCTATGTATTCGCAATACATTACATTTATTTGTCTATGTTAAGGGACAGTTGCCACTCCCCGCACCAAGTGCCTATCCGCTGCAGATCTTCCTAAACTTCGTTACAATTTTCTAATGCTGCAACTTCTCTGTATACTACAGCATCATCCGCGAAAAGCCGCATGGAACTTCTGACACTATCTACTAGGTCCCCTGTGGCACGCCAGAGGTTACTTTAACGTCTGTAGACGTCTTTCCATTGATAACAACATGCTGTGTTCTGTTTGCTAAAAACTCTTCAATCCAGCCACACAGCTGGTCTGATATTCCGTAGGCTCTTACTTTGTTTATCAGGCGACAGTGCAGAACTGTATCGAACGCCTTCCAGAAGTCAAGAAAAATAGCATCTACCTGGGAGCCTGTATCTAATATTTTCTGGGTCTCATGAACAAATAAAGCGAGTTGGGTCTCACACGATTGCTGTTTCCGGAATCCATGTTGATTCCTGCATAGTAGATTCTGGGTTTCCAAAAACAACATGATACTCGAGCAAAAAACATGTTCTAAAATTCTACAACAGATCGACGTCAGAGATATAGGTCTATAGTTTTGCGCATCTGCTCGATGACCCTTCTTGAAGACTGGGACTACCTGTGCTCTTTTCCAATCATTTGGAACCCTCCGTTCCCCTAGAGACTTGCAGTACACGGCTGTTAGAAGGGGGGCAAGTTCTTTCGCGTACTCTGTGTAGAATCGAATTGGTATCCCGTCAGGTCCAGTGGACTTTCCTCTATTGAGTGATTCCAGTTGCTTTTCTATTCCTTGGACACTTATTTCAATGTCAGCCATTTTTTTGTTTGTGCGAGGATTTAGAGAAGGAACTGCAGTGCGGTCTTCCTCTGTGAAACAGCTTTGTAAAAAGGTGTTTAGTATTTCAGCTTTACGCGTGTCATCCTCTGTTTCAATGCCATCATCATCCCGGAGTGTCTGGATATGCTGTTTCGAGCCACTTACTGATTTAACGTAAGACCAGAACTTTCTAGGATTTTCTGTCAAGTCGGTACATAGAATTTTACTTTCGAATTCACTGAACGCTTCACGCATAGCCCTCCTTACACTAACTTTGACATCGTTTAGCTTCTGTTTGTCTGAGAGGTTTTGGCTGCGTTTAAACTTGGAGTGAAGCTCTCTTTGCTTTCGCAGTAGTTTCCTAACTTTGTTGTTGTACCACGGTGGGTTTTTCCCATCCCTCACAGTTTTACTCGGCACGTACCTGTCTAAAACGCATTTTACGATTGCCTTGAACTTTTTCCATAAACACTCAACATTGTCAGTGTCGGAACAGAAATTTTCCTTTTGATCTGTTAGGTAGTCTGAAATCTGCCTTCTATTACCCTTGCTAAACAGATAAACCTTCCTCCCTTTTTTTATATTCCTATTAACTTCCATATTCAGGTATGCTGCAACGGCCTTATGATCACTGATTCCCTGTTCTGCACTTAAAGAGTCAAAACGTTCAGGTCTGTTTGTTATCAGTAGGTCCAAGATGTTATCTCCACGAGTCAGTTCTCTGTTTAATTGCTCGAGGTAATTTTCGGATAGTGCACTCAGTATAATGTCACTCGATGCTCTGTCCCTACCACCCGTCCTAAACATCTGAGTGTCCCAGTCTATATCTGGTAAATTGAAATCTCCACCTAAGACTATAACATGCTGAGAAAATTTATGTGAAATGTATTCCAAATTTTCTCTCAGTTGTTCTGCCACTAATGCTGCTGAGTCGGGAGGTCGGTAAAAGGAGCCAATTATTAACCTAGCTCGGTTGTTGAGTGTAACCTCCACCCATAATAATTCACAGGAACTATCCACTTCTACTTCACTACAGGATAAACTACTACTAACAGCGACGAACACTCCACCACTGGTTGCATGCAATCTATCCTTTCTAAACACCGTCTGTACCTTTGTAAAAATTTCGGCAGAATTTATCTCTGGCTTAAGCCAGCTTTCTGTACCTATAACGATTTCAGCTTCGGTGCTTTCTATCAGCGCTTGAAGTTCTGGTACTTTACCAACGCAGCTTCGACAGTTGACAATTACAATACCGATTGCTGCTTGGTCCCCGCATGTCCTGACTTTGCCCCGCACCCGTTGAGGCTGTTGCCCTTTCTGTTTGCCCTTCCTGTTCTTACAGAATCTTTTTCTGGCCGCAGCGATGTTGGAGATTTGATGTCTTACTGGATTCCTGATATTCACAGTACACTCGTGAAATGGTCATATGGGAAAATCCCCACTTCATCACTACCTGAGAGGTACTGTGTCCCATCGCTCGTGCGCTGACTATAACACCATGTTCAAGCTCACTTGAATCTTGATAACCTGCCATTGTAGCATAACCAGTCTAACAACTGCAGCAGACACTTGTTGTCTTATATAGGCATTGCTGACCACAGTGCCGTATTCTGCCTGTTTATACATTTCTATATTTGAATATGCATTCCTATACCAGTTTCTTTGGTGTTTTAGTGTATAATCAGCTACATCAAAATCTAGATCATGTGAATATGGCAGGAAAGAAGAGGAAACTAGCAACATCGTACCATATGTGAAAGTGGCCTCTCTGAGAGTGGCCACTCTAAGGGGACACAGCAGAAACAAAGAATTGCGTTGCCTGGAGGTCGGACCCCAATTATCCAATACATCAGGAGACAAATCAGATACATAAAGTAAAGTTAAGTGTACTTGTACAAATCTTTTAGTTAAAAATAATACATCTTTTATTGCAACTGGTTTTCATTTAAATTTTGTACACAGAGAAGTATACTGTATACATACCAATTTTATAAAAATTATACCTGTTTTGCTACAAATGGATTTAAATTTGTACATATATAATAGTCAAAAGTGACAGTTGTTACTGATAATTATAAACTATGGTTGGCTGCATGGTCATGAAACCAAAAGTTAATAAATAAATTTAAAAAAATACATCAAACACAACTGAAGTAATTTTTGCTTCACCCAACTACAGGTGTGTTTATTTTACTGGATTATCCAATGTGAATAGTCAGCATATAGCCATATTTTAACTGAGAAAATGGATTAT
The DNA here is from genome assembly GCF_021461385.2 of Schistocerca piceifrons. NCBI lineage: Eukaryota > Metazoa > Arthropoda > Insecta > Orthoptera > Acrididae > Schistocerca > Schistocerca piceifrons. Next base: position 92,372,674 of record NC_060149.1, on the reverse strand, counting down.
TTTTGTACACCTGTTGCTGCAGCACTGTTGAAATATCACGAACATGATCCTTGGAGGATTAAAAAAATCAAACGGATTATGGTGGATGTTTGATTTTCCCCCCTGTCATCAATAAGGCTACTTCAATCAAGTATTTCAATTCAGAACTTTTTTAACTGAAACTGAAGGATAAGAAATTAAAAATGCAGATCATCTTTTCAGAGAATTCCTTTTGAAATTGAATAATGATCTATGCAAGTAGAGGAGGAGGAGATTAGTGTTGAGAACGAGGTCATTAGAGACGGAGTACAAGCTCGGATTTGGGAAGGATTAGGAAGGAAATTGGCTGTGCCCATTCAAAGGAACAATCCCAGCATTTGTCTGAAATTATTTAGAGAAGTCACGGAAAACCTAAATCAGGATGGCTGGAGATGGGTTTGAACCATCATCCTCCCGAATGCGAGTCCAGTGTGCTAACCACAGCGCCACCTCGCTCGGTCTATGCAAGTAGAAATTACTATTATATTGTGTCATAAGTAAAAAATTTTGCTATTACACACTGATGGAAAAAAATATCACAACACCAAGAAGGAATTGTGTGACAAACGAAAGTTGGTAGGTGTGTTTCTACATCTGACAGATGATGTCTATTCAAGTTTCATGCAAATCGCATAAGAGTGCCACTAGTAGCGTCACTATGATGATGCAAATCAGGCTTGCTTTAAATACATGCTGCAATGGTCGTGAGTGTTAGTTGCCTTTGAGACTGGACGTGGTGAGTTTATTTTAGTCAAGAATGCCTTTAAGGCAACATAGACGCTATTATCAGCACGCCACTGAATTTCAGTTGCATCATTTACTAGGGCTGCAAGAAGCTGGATGTTCCGTCTTAAATATTGCAGAAATACTTGGCAGGAATGTAGCCACTGTACATGATTTCTGGCAGTGGTGATTACGAGAATGAACAACCACAAGAAGACTAGGCTCAGGACGGCCACATGGCACTACTGAGAGGAAAGACCATTACGTTTGGCGTATGGTTCACATGTATCTACAGTAGCAATTTGAGCAACAGTTGGCATCACAGTGATATAATGAACTGTTACACATTGTTTACTTCATGGACAGCTTTATAATTTATGGACCTTTTTTATGTATCTTTCTTTGGTTCAGTGCATTTCTATTTAGAAATCTAAAACTTACTTGAGATTTTCCCCACTGAATTCTTTATCAAGAAATTTGGTGAAATGTTCCTTCCCTACAGGATCTTGCAGTAGCTCCTGAAGGCTGAATGCCCAGCGTTTTACTCGCCGAGCAGAAATTTCTTTCCTGCAAGTATATGAGAATATGCGTTATTCTGTCATCTACCTAACATAAAAATAATGTGTCTCATGTTTATAAAATAAAAGTGATATTTTATCACTCTAGACAAAATCTCTCTCAGTAGATCTGCAATCATTGTTAGCACTGAATGCTAGTACTCTCGTCTTGGTCACTTATATGTGTTCTTATTTACCATCTCATTACTTGTTTCAGGATAAACACATCATCAGATACGTCAAAATCAATTTATGAGGTGTCATCAAAAAGAAATTGGAACTTTTTAATTTTGCATGCTTTATACATCGTGTTTTCAAATAGTTTTTTTTATCTTGTTGGTACACATGTTCCTGATATGTTTGCATTTTCAGCCATTTTGAATATTAAGTTTATCGTTCACAGTCAAAAAGGTCATAGATGTTTTCATGTGCTCAGCATATTTTTAATGTGAGTGGTATGAACATTTCAAAGAGGGTTGAGAAGACAATGAAGATGATGACCGCCCTGGACAATAGCACATCAGTTACTGATGACAATGTGGAAAAAGTAAAGAAAATGGTCCTGAAAAGTTGCTGAATCACCCTCTGTGAGGTTACTAACAATGTCGGCATATAATTTGGCTCATGCCAAGCAATTTTTGTGGGTGTTTTTGGCATGAAATGAGTAGCAGCAAAGTCTGTTCTGCAACTGTTGAATTTTGACCAAAAACTATGTCACATAGAAATGGTTCAGGAAGTGCTGAATGACATCGACAATGTTCCAGAACTTCTAAAGAAGGTTGTAACAGGTGAAAAAACATTGGTATATAGGTATGATGTCAAAACCAAGGCCCAATTGTCTCAGTGCAAATTATCTGAAGAGCCAAGACAAAAAAAAAAATTCAACCAGTTCAATCATACATGAAGGTTCTTCTCACAGTTTTCTTTGATTACAGTGGGGTAGTGCATCATGAGCTCTTGCCTTATGGCCATACTACATTCCTTACTACCTGGAAGTTATGCACTGTTTGTGTGACGCAATCTGAAGAAAATGACCAGAATTGTGGCAAAACCACTCCATGGAAATTGCGTCATGATAATGCCCCTGATCACATTCAGTGCCTGTTCATGATTTTTTGGTAAACAACAAAACCATTATGTTGCCTCAGCCACCATGCTTGCTGGACATGGTCTCCTGTACTTCTCTCTATTCCTGAGGCTAAAAAGATTTATGAAAGGACTTTGTTTTGTCACCATTGATGAGATAAAAACAGAATGGCTGAAGGAGCTGAACAAAATAATAAAAAATAAGTTCAAGAAGTTCTTCCAAGACTGGAAGAAGCACTGGCACAACTTAATTATACCTGAGAGGAATTACTCTGAAGGGGAATAGATGATGATGAATAAATAAAGATTCTTTGATGACAACAAAAATTCCCATAACTTTTTGATCATGCCTTGTAACATAGCCTGTCATCCACTGTTTCATCCCATAACACCCAATGCCCCTGAATTTCTGGAATGGACTAGGAGATGACATGATATTTTGCATTGATTTTGACAGATCTGATGATGAGTTTATCCCAAAAAGCGTTTTGAGATGATAAAAAATTATATTGGTGACCAAGAGAAGTGTATTATAATTCAGTGATGTTTTACACAGTAATATGTAACATGTTGTATGAAGTAATTGTCTCTTATCACATGTAATCACCTGCTACATATACAGGGTGGTCCATTGATAGTGACCGGGCCAAATATCTCACATAATAAGCATCAAACGAAAAAACTACAAAGAACGAAACTCATCTAGCTTGAAGAGGGAACCAGATGGCGCTATGGTTGGCCCACTAGAGGGCGATGTCATAGGTCAAACGGATATAAACTGCATTTTTTAAATTAGGAACCCCTATTTTTTATTACATATTTGTGTAGTACGTAAAGAAATATGAATGTTTTAGTTGGACCACTTTTTTCACTCTGCGATAGATGGTGCTGTAATAGTCACAAACGTATAAGTATGTGGTATCATGTAACATTCTGCCAGTGCAGACAGTATTTGCTTCATGATAAAATTACCCATGTTAAAATAGACCATTTACCAATTGCGGAAAAGGTCAATATCGTGTTGATGTATGGCTATTGTGATCAAAATGCCCAACGGGCATGTGCTATGTATGCTGCTCGGTATTCTGGACGACATCATCCAAGTGTCCGCACCATTCACCGGATAGTTACTTTATTTAAGGAAACAGGAAGTGTTCAGCCAGATGTGAAACATCAACCATGACCTGCAACAAATGATGATGCCCAAGTAGGTGTTTTAGCTGGTGTCGCAGCTAATTCGCACATCAGTAGCAGACAAATTGCATGAGAATCGGGAATCTCAAAAACGTCGGTGTTGAGAATTCTACATCAACATTGATTGCACCCGTATCATATTTCTGTGCTCCAGGAATTGCATGGTGATGACTTTGAACGTCATGTACAGTTCTGCCACTGGGCACAAGAGAAATTACGGGATGATGACAGATTATTTGCACGCGTTCTATTTAGTGATAAAGCGTCATTCACCAACAGTGGTAACGTAAATCGGCATAATATGCACTATTGGGCAACGGAAAATCCACGATGGCTGCGACAAGTGGAACATCAGTGACCTTGGTGGGTTAATGTATGGTGTGGCATTATGGGAGGAAGGATAATTGGCCTCCATTTTATCGATGGCAATATAAATGGTGCAATGTATGCTGATTTCCTACTTAATGTTCTACCGATGTTACTACAAGATGTTTCACTATATGATAGAATGACGATGTACTTCCAACATGATGGATGTCCGACACATAGCTCGCATGCGGTTGAAGTGGTATTGAATAGTATATTTCATGACAGGTGGCTTGGTCATCGAAGCACCATACCATGGCCCGCACATTCACCGGATCTGATGTCCCCGGATTTCTTTCTGTGGGGAAAGTTGAAGGAAGGATATTTGCTATCATGATCCATCGACAACGCCTGACAGCATGCGTCAGCACATTTCAATGCATGTGCGATCATTACAGAAGGCGAACTACTCGGTGTTAAGAAGAATGTCGTTACACGTATTGCCAAATGCATTGAGTTTGACAGATATCATTTTGAGCATTTATTGCATTAATGTGGTATTTACAGGTAATCACGCTGCAACAGCATGCGTTCTCAGAAATGGTAAGTTCAAAAAGGTACATGTATCACATTGGAACAACCAAAATAAAATGTTCAAACGTACCTATGTTCTGTATTTTAATTTAAAAAACCTACCTGTTACCAACTGTTTGTCTAAAATTGTGAGCCATATGTTTGTGACTATTACAGCGCCATCTATCACAAAGCGAAAAAAGTGGTCCAACTAAAACATTCCTATTTCTTTACGCACTGCACAAATATGTAATAAAAAATTGGGGTTCCTATTTTTAAAAAACGCAGTTGATATCCATTTGACCTATGGCAGCACCATCTAGCAGGCCAACCATAGCGCCATCTGGTTTCCCCCTTCAATCTAGACAAGTTTCGCTCTTTGTAGTTTTTTTGTTTGACGCTTATTTCGTGAGATATTTGGCCCGGTCATGATCTATGGACTACCCTGTATATTAACTTTGAAGTTTTCTTGTAGTTTTGCAGATGGTTAATATGACCTGATAGTTTAAAAATAATTCATTCCTGCTGTAAAAACATTCAAATATTTAAAGATTCAAATATTTAAAGAAGACGCAAAATGGATGAGAACAGAGGTATCATTGAGTTGAACCTTTGAGTTTAACCTTTGAGTTTAACCTTTTTATTTTTGCCATTTGGCTTTTGCCAAATTTAGAAGTTAGTTGCAATCTGATTGATTCTCACGTCAAGTTTGGACTACAGACTAATATAATCAGGTTATTTAAAAGTTGCCCATTTAGTGAGCCTCTATAGAAACTGTGTCTCTCTTAAACAAGTCTTGTTAGTGGTATAAAGCTGAATGAACATACATGTGAGCAACACACTATTTACAGCCATGTCTTTAAAGTACCACAGGCAATAATTTTTAGTAATTAAATAATCTTTCATTTCAAAACTAATTTCTTGAATATTGTATTCATGCTTTCCATTTCTATTTCATTCCAGTTCCAAAAATAATTAGCACAACTCACGCTGTTTTTTCCTGCTCCCATAATTCAGTACTATCTGAAATCCATGGATTAGTAAGCTCAGGTGGAGTGAAAAATGGATCATATTCAATATACTGTTCAAAGTAGCTGATGCACCTGAAACAGCAATTCAGTTTTAGTCATTAGGTATTAGATTTGCAGTTATATTCTTTTATGGGTAAAATATAAACAATATCAAACTATAATTATTTTAGTCTGGCACCTATCAGGAACTCTTACACAGAGCGACAACAACAAATCTCAGTTATATTAGAAAGCAATGGAAGTGTTTCAATGGTATTTCCTTTTGCAAAAGCATTGCACATGCAGCAAGCATGTCAGACAGTGCTTACTATGTTTTTTGATGTCTGATTTAACTCCCTCAACAACATTTAATGATTGCAAAAAAAGTCCCTTTAGATAAGTGCTCAAAACAATCTACACAATTTCATGCAACATCAAAATATATGTGAATTACATACATGCAGCAATGTTCTTAAATTACATTAGTACTGCAATTCTTGTCACTGCAGTCAGCAGAAAAGAAAGAACTGCACAAAGTAAAGCAAGAGTAGCAGCAGTACATTGTATGCAGTGGTAGAATGCTTATAGTGCATATTCCAATTCTTCTGCACCACTTCATTAAACACTAGTGCAATTATAATGACAGCCAAGTCATTTGGATCTGTCTACACAATACTATTGGGTACACAGAAGTGATCAGGGTGAACTGCAGAGGAACAAAGTTAGAAGATAGTGACAATCATACTCTCTTTGTCGGGTCACTGTCTTCAACTTGAACAAAAACTGAATGAATGTACAACACAGGAGTAAAGTGCCTGGCAGATCAAAGGATGAGAATGGAATGATATGTATAATCACTTTTTAATATGATGTTTTTACAACGAGGAGGTAAAATGTTCACTTCTAAGTACTAAAAAACAGTGACAACAATACAAAGCAAACGTAAGTTATCTTTTCCACTACAAGAAAAAAAAATGTACATGTTCATTCAGATCCAGTCTCTAGTCATCAGAGTGATTAAATCATGCATTAGAAATGAGAATATGGAGGTTTCAGTAGATGCAATCAGTTGTAAATAAATGTATGAGGGCTGGAATTGAGTTTTCAAGATATGAAACCTCTTCTGTGGGAAAATGAACTGTCAGAAACCTCCAGAGTTGGGTAAAATATTTAATAATATTGGAAACAAAATTCTATCAAGAAAACTACAAAATTATGAGACGGAACTGAGAACTGTAAGTATTACCAATAGAAACATTTAAAAGCACATACACTATCCTAGCTTTCAGAACAAATAGTTCCTCTCTGAGACGAGGGAGAGATTGACTGGAAGGTTAAAAAGTAAGAACATGTCACTCATCACTCAGGATTATAGTGATCCATTTGTTACGGCGTCTCTATGCATTCACAAAGAATAATGTTAGAGCAGTAAAGGGCTATCAGAATTGTGGGCAGTTTCAGTTCATAAAGTATGTGCAAAGTACCGTTCAAGAACCTAGGTATCTTACCACAGTCAAACAAGCAAACATATTCCATTAAGTGAATTTTACATACTTATGAACTGATTCAAAACACCAGCATTCACTCACAGAACATCAAATAAAAATTATCTGCACTCAGATAACACCACTACAACCATTGCACACTTAGGTGTATGCTGTTGTTCAGTTACTATTTTCAGTAAGCTTCTAACAGAAATGCAATATGTGAAGAATAAACCTCAGATTTTCAAACTGAAGTTGGAATGCTTGGCGCTTGCACATTTCTCCTTATACTAGTTCCATTCATAAGTTTAGAAACTTAGTTGCAATGCTGTATTCATATGTATGTAAATTTGTAAACCTTTTGTTTTTCCTATGCTTTTTATTGGCACTCTGTTAACTATTTACACAATTGTTTTGGCTGAAATAGATGAATAAAGAGAGAGTGGTAGATAAAAACAGAGAATCAATTCAGTCATGAGTCAAGGATCCTACATAGGCTTCCTTACAAGACACTTATGAGATTAATAGAGACATACATGTTCTGTAAGTTGTGCTTACAAAAATAAAGTATTGAATGCTATTTTTGTACAAAAAGTGCCACAATATGGGTACAATGCTTTTTGTGTGTAGTGAATGTGAAATAATACTAAAAACTATGATTCCAGTAACAACAAGTATGTCAGATGCTTAACAACAGATATGGTAACTGCAAGAAGTGCAATGACATGCCGTATGTATTAACTTTAAAGTGCTGTGCACATTTTGGGTGTGAATCAGCAAGAAAAGAAGACATTATAAACATTGTTCACAAAGACAATGTGGAATTGTTAGGAAAAACAAAATCCTTAGAAAATTGTATTAGGGAGCTGCAGAGAAACATTAAAGAAACCAAAAACATTCAAATATCAAAAACTGTTTACAATCTTCAATGCATCAGCATCAAAATATCTGACAAACAAGATGAAAAACAAACAGGGAAAGTGAAATGATGACAAAAATGAGTGAAGTGACAATGACCAAGAGCTTGTCTATTACAAACAAGTCTGTCCAGAGTGAAATAGTCGGAAATGAGACACACCAGAAAAGCTAGATACAGTACTTATTTTAGTGGACAGCCAGGAAAGAGGGTGTGGATCACTTCTACAGGAGAAGTTAGACTCTTCTTACCAGGTGGAGATATCATGAAACCAGGTGCGCCTTTAAAGAAAATCACAAGAAATGCAATTGCCACAAAAACTTCCACAACAGACAATACATTAGTGATAATAGGAGGAATGAATGAGATTCATAGCCGCATTCAAATGGTTAAAAAAAACATGTTTACAAAACATTAGGGCATATACTAAAACTTGGTCATAAAATGAATATAGTAATCCACCCTATTCCAACACAATATGGTGTACAACATTTAAATTCAAAAATTGAAGCAACAAATCACTATATGATAGACACTATCAATGAATTAAGAAATACACACAAAAGAAGGTATTTTTGCGCCAACTGACTTAGCTCCACATGTTGTCAGTGCACCTCAACTTGTATGTGTGATAGGTTATTAGAACGATGGTAACATCGACAGTTCAGTATATATTTAACAACATATTACAATGTAGTAAGTGTTGTACTCATCAGATCTTGTGGGACTCTCACAGTCAAAAGCCTGCATTTTGACGATGACATGTACTCATGTCAGATAGTTTTATATTCTGACAGAATGTAACTTTGCAGTGTTACTTGAAACTGGCCATAAGGTCGAAATTGCAATAGTAACAATAAATATTTTATACAGTCAACGGTGACTATGATGTCTTTTAAGAAAAAGAAGAACTGCTGTTAATTTTGCAGTGTAAAGACTAAGTTGAAACAATTTTACTTTAGAAGGCTTTCACGTAAGCAGTGAAAGGAATAAACAGATATGAGAAGGACTGGCTGTTGTCATTAGCAAGAACAAAGTAAAAATCCCAAGTGCTATAGTTAAAGTCTGAAAAAACTACTGACAAGGGAATAAGAAAAGAGAAAACAGAAAGTATAGAAAAGAAAATGACCAAAACAATACAAAATACAACTGATCAGTGTATTGCAAAGAAAAAGACAGAAGGCATAGAAAAGAAATTAATCCAAACAATGCAAACTACAATACACCAGTGGCTCAGGATAATGGAAAAGAGGAAAGAAGACATCCAAGGAGTTAACAATGATCTGGACCAAACAAACTACACATAAGAAAGAAGATTTCAAGATGTCAATCAGTGCAATCATGAACCTACCTCATCTATCAAAAATGTTGGCCCAGTGACTGCAGAATCATATGCTGTTGGAAAGACCTGCAACCTCAATGGAAACAACCACTCAAGCATCAGCACCACTTACTGTGACACAACAAGAAACCTCAACAGGATCTGCAGCAAACTCTCCAGGATCAACACCAACCTCACCAACAGCAGCTGCAACAGCTTCAGCATCAGCACCAACCACCTCAGCAGCAGAAGCAAGTCCAGCAAACCCAGTTAGAAGGAATATGAAGCAGCCAAGTGACCTTGATTTTTTATTGCCAAAATCTGCAGCTTCAACACCAGAAGAAGGAAGAACACTAAGAAGCATGTAAGCTGCAAAACTGAAATACCAGGAGTTCTGATGTCCCCAGGGAAAAAAGAAAACAAAACAGAACATAGAAAAGAAATTGAAACTAATTTTCATTTTCAAATATTTAATCAAAATGTTCAGTATGTGTCAAAAGAGCAGAGGTCATGTTGCTGAAGTATCAGATATCTTCATAATGATTGAGCATGAACTGACAGAAAGAAGGGGTAGCTTTTTATGTGGATAACAGCATAACTGAATGTTTTCCATGGCCAGTTACAAACTGTAGAGAAATATGTTTTAAAGCAGCAGCAATTCAAACAAATTTTCAGGAACACAAATGTCTAGCTTTAGGTATATATTGTTCTCCAAGCTCTAGGCTAAAAGATTTCCCAATAGAACTTGTGTTGAAGTACCATTTGACAAACCTGTTCAAGAATTCCCATAGTTAATAGTAGCCAATGACCTAAATCTAAATACGTTAAAACAGAGCAGCTCTACAAAATGTTTCTACAGTGTTGTACATACAAATTATACGAAGCTGCTTATAAACAGCCTAACAAGGAGTGATGAATCACCAGACACAGTAATAGATCATGTTTTTAAAAGCATGCCTTTAAATCAACTGAAAGTGTACACAATTAACACAGTCATTTCAGATTACTGAGTTCAGTTAACTGAGTTACAGAATAAGAAACTCATAACTGGAAATACTGGAAATGTTACCCAGATCAGAAAACATACTGACATAAAAAGAATGAATATAGCAAAATGATAAGGCAACCAAAATATAAACAATATTAACATCAGATTGGAATTCATCAAATATTTCTAATACCATCAGATTGTGGCGTCGCAACTAGTGCGCGATCACCCATTTGTCTATTAAAAGTTTTACTTCAGAATGTATGTGGGCTGCAATGTAAGCCGGTAGAGTGTTATACGGTCAGTAACGGACGAGTTGTGTCCTGCAGACTGATGTCATGACCATCTGTTGCAGCTGCACGTGTGAAAGCAGTGGAGTAGCGCTGACAGACTACTTACATTATACGAAACTAAAAATATTAATAACTAATAAAGGAATAACCTGAGGAACACGTCATATTTGATGTACATCCTTCTGTTGTGAAAACAAACAATATGTCAAAGTCGGTGACTATGTACAATGATCTGATAACACTTTCAGTGTTCATATATAAATTTGGAATGTTTTTAGTTTCAGAAAACCCCTGCAACTTTTCTATAATAATAATTTCAAGAATTCTAAGTAAATATGTGTATTGTGTGTTAGAGTGCATGTGAATGAGAATGCGTGCGTGAGAGTATGTGGGACATTCGGCATTATTAAAAATCATTCATGTAATACTCTACAGGAACTGGCAAGTGTTCCAACTCTGTAACGTGGGAACAAATCCGCTAGTGGTTCCCCTACTAGTGAATGTCAGATTTCCAAGTATGTATGCTTATGTATAAGACAGCCAGAACATTCGCGACTACATAATAAATTTCCAGATGTAGAGGAAAGCTTATAGTTCATTTTGTTTTGTTTATTTAATTGGAGAGTTTTGTGTTACTTAAATTGATGATGTCAATGAGCCTAAAGAAGTGGTTGGTGCTTGTTAGATTTTGGTGCAAGCCGCACCCTAGAAGTGAGTTCTCATTGGTCGTAAGTGCTGACAGCCAATGAGAAGCGAGATGATTGGCCGCCTAGCAAGGAGATATAGTTTTTGAGTGTGGGAGAGAGAGAAAGGGGTCACGAGCTAGCTTTGATTCGAGCCGGTTATGCTGGATGTGACTTTTCGCATTATGTGTAAGATGAAGTCTTGGGATGACTTCCGCGTTATGGTCCAGTGTTAATGGTATCTGGTAGTGACCAGAAACTGTTTTTTAAAACTTTAGAGTGTTGTGATAATGCGTTCCGATGAAAATTGCGAGTGAACTTTGAATTATATAGCGTGGCGGTACTGAGTATATTCTTACTGAGTATTTTATGGCGAGCATAAACTTTTACTAAAGACAACCACTGAATATCGTGTGCAGAAGTAATTGGCCAATCATTGACTGTGTTACAAGTAATTGGTTTCGGAATTTGGGAAGGTAAAAGTTCTGGCTGTTTTAGGTATGGTGATAACTGTGAGCAGAAACTTCAGTAATTTTTGTAAATGTGGGCTGATGATCCTGCTTAAAGGCAATAAAGATCTATTGAAGGTTTAAATTTGAACTTCATGTTTAAAATATGAGTGACATCCCCTTTCTGAATCATTTCTTTAAAGTACATAGACAATTTTAAGCAAATTTTACTTATAGCGGCCTCCGGTGTGTAGCTATGAGGTTACAGTTTCCTCAACACTGCTTTTCTGTGATCTCGTAAGTAGCTGCAGTCAGGAGTTTTATGTGCGAAGATCTACCGCTGTAAAGAGGTAGGTGAACAAAAAATTATAAAAGAAATTGCATTACAGCAGTAGCAACATATAATCCGTCGCAATTGGTGCATGGCACGCACGCACGTAAAAAAATCCGTCGCAAGATCACTAAATACAAACAGGAAAGAATCAAATAAGATAGAAAGTGGGAACTTTACAGCATAAGGAAAAAAACTGACTGATCCATGTGAAGTGTGTTCCACTTTAAATTAGAATTGTGTAAATGTAGTCCTGAAGCTAATCAAACAAAATGAATCTTAACTAAAAAGATAATAGTTTCACCAGAAATAACAGAATGCCTGTTCCTCTTTCCAGCAGATGAAACAAATGTTACAAATATAATCAGATCACTGAAAAACAAAGATACTGAGGGCATAGTTCTACATACATACTCTGCAGTCCGCCATACGGTGCGTGGCGGAGGGTACCTCATACCACAACTAGCATCTTCTCTCCCTGTTCCACTCCCAAACAGAACGAGGGAAAAATGACTGCCTATATGCCTCTGTACGAACCCTAATCTCTCTTTTCTTATCTTTGTGGTCTTTCCGTGAAATATAAGTTGGCGGCAGTAAAATTGTACTGCAGTCAGCGTCAAATGCTGGTTCTCTAAATTTCCTCAGTAGCGGTTCACGAAAAGAATGCCTCCTTTCCTCTAGAGACTCCCAAAGCATTTCTGTAACACTCACGTGATGATCAAACCTACCAGTAACAAATCTAGCAGGCTGCCTCTGAATTTCTTCTATGTCCTCCCTCAATCCGACCTGATAGGGATCCCAAATGCTCGAGCATTACTCAAGAATTGGTCATATTAGTGTTTTATAAGCAGTTTCCTTTGCAGATGAACCACATCTTCCCAAAATTCTACCAATGAACCGAAGATGACTATACGCCTTCCCCACAACTGCCATTACATGCTTGTCCCACTTCATATCGCTGTGCAATGTTACGCCCAAATATTTAATCGACGTGACTGTGTCAAGTGCTACGCTACTAATGGAGTATTCAAACATTATGGGATTCTTTTTCCTATTCATCGGCATTAATTTACATTTATCTATATTTAGAGTTAGCTGTCATTCTTTACACCAATCACAAATCCTGTCCAAGTCATCTTGTATCCTCCTACAGTCACTCAACGATGACACCTTCCCGTACACCACAGCATCATCAGCAAACAGCCGCACATTGCTATCCACCCTATCCAAAAGATCATATATGTAGATAGAAAACAACAGCGGACCTACCACACTTCCCTGGGGCACTCCAGATGATACCCTCACCTCCGATGAACACTCGCCATCGAGGACAATGTATTGGGTTCTATTACTTAAGAAGTCTTCGAGCCACTCACATATTTGGGAACCAATCCCATATGCTCGTACCTTAGTTAGGAGTCTTCAGTGGGGCACCGAGTCAAACGCTTTCCGGAAGTCAAGGAATATGGCATCCGTCTGATACCCTTCATCCATGGTTCGCAAGATATCATGTGAAAAAAGGGCAAGTTGCATTTCGCAGGAGCGATGCTTTCTAAAGCCGTGCTGACGCATGGACAGCAACTTCTCTGTCTCAAGGAAATTCATTATATTCGAACTGAGAATATGTTCGAGAATCCTGCAACAAACCGATGTTAAGGATATTGGTCTGTAATTTTGAGGATCCGCCCTTCTACCCTTCTTATATACAGGTGTCACCTGCACTTTTTTCCAGTCACTCGGGACATTATGTTGGGCAAGAGATTCACGATAAATGCAAGCTAAGTAAGGAGCCAATGCAGTAGAGTACTCTCTGTAAAACCGAACTGGAATCCCATCAGGACCTGGTGATTTATTTATTTTCAATCCATTCAGCTGCTTCACAACTCCAGGGATGTCTATCACTATGTCCTCCATACGGGAATCTGTACGAGACTCAAACGGCGATATGTTTGTACGATCCTCCTGCGTGAAAGATTTCTCAAATGCTAAATTTAAAATTTCAGCTTTCGTTTTGCTGTCTTCTGTTGCCAGGCCAGACTGATCAATGAGTGACTGGATGGAAGCCTTCGACCCGCTTACCGATTTTACATAAGACCAGAATTTCCTTGGGTTTTCAGCAAGATATTTTGCTAAGGTATGACGGTGGTAGTGGTTGTATGCTTCGCGCATCACTCGTTTTACAGCAGCACGAATCTCTACTAACTTTTGCCTGTTCTCATTCTCCCGATCTTTCTTGTACCGCGAGTGCAACTGTCTTTGCTTCCTGAGCATTCTCCGAATTGCTCTGTTAAACCACAGTGGGTCTTTTCCGTCTGTAACCAACTTTTTCGGCACATACTTGTCCAATGTGTGATTTACAATGTGTTTAAAATTTGCCCATAATTATTCCACTTCCATCGTACCGGAAGTAAATGAAGTCAATCCATTTACTAAGTGGGATTCTAACCACTGCTTATCTGCTCTTTCTTGTAAGAATACTCTCCTAGCCTTCTTGACCAACTTTTTAACTTTCGTAACCATAGTTGTAATGACAACATCATGATCACTAATCCCTGTCTCAACACTGACACTGTCAATGAGGTCTGGTCCGTTCGTGGCTACCAGATCTAAAATATTTCCATTATGCGTTGGCTGTTGATTTACCTGCTCAAGGCAGTTTTCGGATAATGTGTTCAAAAGTAATTCACACGATGGCTTGTCTGTACCACCTGTAAAGAATCCATAGACATCCCAGTCTATACTAGGTAGGTTGAAATCACCTCCGACTAATATAGCATGATCTGGGAACTTCTGTGATACAGAGTGTAGACTCCCTGTGAATGATTCTAGAACTGTCACGGTGGAACCTGGTGGCTGGTAATAACACCCAAAAATTAACTTTATTTCTCCTAGCAATGTTAAGCATGTCCAGATAACTTTACAATCACACTTTACTTTGACCTCAGTAGACACTATATTTTTGTCAACTGCAATGAAGACACCACCTCCTATGGTGTCTAATCTGTCTTTCCAATACACGTTCCAACCCTCACCAAATATTTCAGAACTTCCTATCTCAGGGTTCAGCCAGGTCTCAGTCCCGAGAGAATAATTTGCACGCCACACGTTTCCTGGAGGGCTGTAAATTCAGGAACTTTATTCCGAACACTCTGGCATATCTGCAAAAATAATCAAACACTGCTTACAGTATACAGTAAAGCCTCTGACATTTCTAGTAAACTTAGTAATGGAAAATGGTCTGCCCCCAACAAGTCCAAAAAAGAGTAAAGTAGTCCCAATTTATAAACGTGATGGCAAGAGGGATTGTGGAAATTATAGCCCTATAACAATTACATTCACCTTATCAAAAATGGTAGAAACAGCCATTAAAAAGAGAGTTATAAAGTACACAGAAAAACAAAATATCCTGGATGAAGCACAGAACTGCTTTAGGAATGGGAAGTCTACAAAAATGGTAGTGGCATGTTTCATGACACACGTAATCAGAGCTCTAGAAGAATAGAAGAAACTCTTTAGTGTATCGCTGGATCTCTCAAATGCCTTTGGCTGTGTATGGCACACTACTCTGTTAGATAAACTGCATGGATGTGAGATCATGGGGAATGGAACCAGTCTAATAAAATCATTTTCAGAAAACAGAGAACAAAGTTTGGAATTAAAATAAACTTGATATTTAGTCCACTAATGTTTACAATGTATGTGAATGACATGACAGTATCAGTAAAAGAAAATGTAATCATGTGTGCAGAGGATAGGTCAAGAAATGATTTTGAAACAGGAGCTATCATGGGCATAGAATTGACAAATTAATATTTAAGTGAAATCAGTCTGTTTGTAAAAGGAAAGAAAAAAACCTACCTGGAAACACTTGCTAAGAGAACAACAAATGCAGAGAAATAAAATATAAAACTTACAGGCGCAATGAGAATAGAAGTTGACACAAGCAATTTCCTGAGATTGACAATACAGAGATTTATGTCTTGGAAAAAATCACATAGAAAAGATGTGGTCAAAAATAGGTAACAATGTATTTTTAATGAAGAAAATGACCTACACAGTTGATGTAGATATATTATTAAAGACGTACTGACTAATTCATCCACATTTATCATACTGTATAATAATATGAGGTAGGGCAGCAAATGTGCATGTGAACAGATTGGAAAAAAAGAAAGAAGAAGTATTCAAACATACTGGAAGGATACTGATAATGAGAGAGTCCTATAAAATCAAATTCAAATAATATAAAATTTTGACAATTCCCTCTATGTATGTACCAGAGGATACCCAAAAGAAATGGAACAAATTTTTTGGTGGGCAGAGTGTTTGTAATACTGCATTTTGCCACTAGGAGCACAGAGTGAGAACATTCCAGAGTCAGTAAGGTGAGTGCCATCACTGATGAAGGTCAGGACTAGTTTCAGCAGAGTTTACAGTGACAGCTGTTTCATGTGATGGTCATTTATCCAATGGATGATTTTCATGAATCGTGTGCTCCAGTAAAATTCTGCTTTTTGCTCAGAAAAAGTGGAACACAAACTCTTGAAATGCTAAAAATGACATATAAGGATGATGCTATGGGGAAAACAAAAGTGTTTGAGTGGTTTTCCCAATTCAAAAATGGTGAAATATTTAATCATGACAAACCTCAGTCAGCTTGTACTCCCATGGCCCAAACACATGAAAATGTTGGAAACATTCGTGCAATCCTCAACAAATATCGACACTGGCCCATTAAAGAAACTGTGGATCTGTCAGGAGTGACTTGGAGTTGAGTGCAGCAGATTGTGGCAGAACACTCGGGATGAAAAGGGTTGTTGCCAAATTCGTGCCATGAATGCTGACTGCTGGCCAAAACATGGTTGCTTTGAAAGAAGAGTCCCGAAATGATCCAAACGTTTTTTCAAAATTTATCACAGATGGCAAAACTTGGTGCTACGCTTACGATCCTGAATCAAAGCAACAATCAAGCCAGTGGAAGACTTCATGTTCACCTCACCCCACGAAAGTTCATCAGGTGAAATTAAACATTAAGACAATGCTGATCCCCCCCCCCCTCCCCTCCCACCGATGTGAGAGAAGTCTTCCATTCAGAGTTTGTTCTGCAGGGTCAGACCGTTAACCAGCCTTTCCATTTAGAAGTTTAGAAAAGATTGCACAACAGTATGCAGCATAAGTGGCCTGATTTGTGGCAGTTGTATGACTGGTCTCTGCATCACGACAATACCCCTGCTCACACAGCCCATCTGTATGAGAGATCTTGACCAAAAATAATTTGCCCCTGTTCCTCACTACCATACTCACCTAACGTTGCCCCGTACAACTTTTTTTTGTTTCCTAGAATGAAAAGAGACATTAAATGAAACAGTTTTGCTGATGTTGCTAATGTGAAGAAAAATATGGTGGAGGCACTGTCAGGCATCACAAAAGATGATGTTAAACAATGTTTTGACAAACACAATAAACGATTACACAAGTGTATTAGTGCTTGTGGAGAGTGCTTCGAAGGGGATTGAAGGTTTGTGCTTAAAATGTGAATAAATACGTTAAGAAAGTTCAATTTCTTTTGGGTACCCCTTGTATTTGAAACTATCATGTATCTCAAATTAAATTTTACTCCACTGCTAAAAAGATAACTACACTGTAACAGCACAAGAATCAAAGATAAGTATTGCATCAACAATATCATATTACAACTGGCTGTTAAAGACTCTGCTAAAGCTGGGTGCTTATTATGCAACAGACTAACAAGCATTTAAAAAATATAAAGCACTGCCTGTTTGCAACACAAAACTAAGAGAGTACTTAAAATGAATATGTTTGTACAGTGTCAAGGATTATTTTGAGACTAGCCCAAAAGAACTAGAAAGAATTTGCAGTACTAAAGCACTATGCTGAGAAATAAGCTACATATACTGTGTTAATGAAAAATAAACACAAAATTGTTCTTACTTTTCATCAACACTCCAACACTGCAGCAGAAATTGAAATTGGGTGGCTATATCTAATAAATTAAATTAGTAATAAAGCTATTGTTTTTCCTGTGTTTTCACTAAGTATTATACATACAGGGTGATTCAGCTGCTGCTACCTATGGGTTTTCTGCAACCCACAATGCCTTCAAAAACTGCACATAAGATTTTCATATTCTCTCACTCACTACATTTAAACTGTTAGTCCTACAGTAAACACAAGCAGGACCTTTTTGCAGGAAATTTAATGTCGTTATATTTAGTACTGGGATATGTTTTCGCTGCAGGGGGGGGGGGGGGGGGCACAGTTTTTGAGTTATTGAAGAATAACACATTTGACTGTCACTTTGTACTTTTTTTTTAAATAATTCAAAAACTATGGCCTCCAGCGAAAACTTAATCAGTTACAAAATTTAACTATTTTAAATTTCCTACAAAAAGGTCCTATTCATTTTTCCTGTAAGACTAATAGTTTGCATGTATCGAGCAAGAGGATATGAAGATCACGTGTGTGGTATTCCAAAAGATGTGTGTTGCATAAAACCCATAGGTAGGGTGAATTACCCTATATATGTGCAAATAAGTCTACTGTAAAATATTATAAATGTGCTTGAATTGTAATTTAACCTGTACTTGTAATTGTAAATGTATACTGACATACACAGCATCACTCTAAACAGCGATCAACGGATGAATGAATGAATAAATAAATACTGACAGTGTTCACCAAAAACAATGAGGACCTTTTTCAAAGAGACTGTAAGATGTGACATACACAGCAATGACACCAAACATCACAGAAAATCAACAACCTATGTATGTTCAGAAGCAAGGAATTCTTCTTTTGACGTATTTTCTAGAAATCAATTGAATGCTTCCTTTGTAAGTTTTTTTCATATCAATTTCTATGACCAAAAGGAAAACAAAGTTTTTCGTATGTAGAACACAAAGGGGACCATACAAATAACAACTCATGATACTACTAATTTTATGCAGGCTTATGTTACAGCTTTTGTAAACGTATCATCTTTTTCTGTATTTAACGAAAAAGAGGCTGCATAAGAACTTTATCGTCCCTGCAACTGTATATTTCACAAGTAAATAATAATGCCTTCGAATGAAATGCAGACAATATTAAAGCATCTGCTCCACTGCATCATAATCTATTTTTTAAACACATAATTCAACAACACTTCTCAAGAAATTTTCAAAATGTCCCAAGCATACTTAAAATACTTCTTTGGTATATATCTGAATTGGAAAGATAATGATGCATTGTTAAAACATATAACAGGCTTAATTGAAGTCACAGCCAAATTACAGGTCCCTATATCCATAGATGTGCTTAATGTTTTGAAAATATTAATATATATAGTCTATTTCCAGTGAAATGACTGCTGTGCAAATCAGTTTGCTCAGCTGGTTGGACAACTACATAATGTTCAATCAATATTTGCAGTCAAAACAACTTTTAATAAAAAAGCGTCAGCTTTCATTCTAAAGTATCCTGAAAAGAAGTAAAATACTTAAAACTAATGTTACTGTGAAACAGCAGAAGACAATGCAATACTCCTGATTTGTTTCAAAACTGGTTGAGGGGCACTCAACAGACATTAAGGTTTTGTGTTGCTCTCAGATCACCTGACCTCAATACTGAAAACCTCAGGTTCGACTCCAAGCAATCTCAGCAAGTTGTGAGAAGCAGCTCAGCAGTTATATTAGGATGGCCTCTCACTGCTTCATATGTCTCACAGAGTCTATGTCATACCGCACCTCTGTTATTAACAGAGTGAAAGGTGTTACATGCTTCTAAATAGCTATTTCTGATTCAGATACTTGTGAGTGTACATTTGTGTGTGTCTTATATGGAATTTAAATTTTGTAACAATTTTTCTTAGGTTATCCTCCAGTTTAGTTTCACTGCTTGTAAAACTGAGCAGTGTGAAATTTGGGCTCAGTCAGATAAGGAGAGGAGAGCCCCAGGACTGTCCATGCATGACAACATCATTCAGTATTTAATGCAGACAGATTATTTACCATAGTCTCCTTAACTGAATACTTTTTTATTTCGCAGATCCTATCGGTCAGGTGATGCAATGGGTCAGTGACACCTAGACAGGTCAAGAGAGGGCAGAGTGAGCTGATCCATTCCATTTTACAATCCAACCCAGATCACCCTATTTGTCTTTTAGTTTTGAGAGAAGGTATGAGTCAGAGCACATGCAACATCTTAGCCTTCAATGTGTTCCTGAGAGGTAATTTATTTGACTGGGTATTACTCAGATGAAGTAACTGGAAGCAGACTACCATCTGTCAAATATGTTAATTGTTGATGGTCCTCTTTTACAATTTGAGAGTGTGTAAATTGGGACTGAGCATGAATACTGACACAAGGGCTGAGAAGCTGTATACAGAAATTAGAAGCTTTGAAGCAGTTTTTGGACAAGTTGTCCAGCTGTAGATATTTCATGCGACTCTTGCAAATCCATGGTGGCTTGCTAGTTTGAAAGTAAAGGAAAAGACCACTGCTCATCTTGTACTGGTAATTTGATGTCTATTTGTTTAGTTTACTAAAAAAATAAAAAAATAAAAAAAAAGCAGAAAAACATTGCCTATGAAACTCTTCCTGAATTGAGTTTTCAGTCCTATTCGCATTAGTATTTGACACAACAGCAATAATAACTTTTAGAGGTGTATGTTATCATTATTACATTGTGGGCATCATATATATGCCAGCACCCCAGAGAGAAATATACTGAATTTTTAGAATTCACTGAAACTTATCTTGTTGAAGCACCATCTCATGGAGCATCTTTCCATGGTCCAGGGGGTACACATCATGCAGTGTGGATGGAGAAAGTTATTTACAGCAGAAAATTGTTTATGTTCCATAATGAATTTGAGTAATCCCTTGACAGAGAGAACACAATTTGTTATGTTTATACAGGGTGAGGCAGCTACGTCATAACACCCTTTGTATCTCTCCAACCTTAATAGATACAAAGATGCTGTTTGGACAGTGAATTGCAGGGGCTACTTGAATACATCACATTTCATGTTTGTGCTTTTTTTATTACAGAGATATGAGGCCATCTTTTTTTAACATGAAGAGGGTGTTCTAGCGTTGGCACATAACAACCCTACAGTTTTGTCGCGACGTATCGCCTCAGAATGTGGTATAAGTCAGAGAAGTGTTATACACATATTGCACCAGCATAGGTTTCACCCATTTCACCTCTCATTACATCAAGCACTCTCCAGTGTGGATTTCAAACGGCACCAGAAATTTTGCTGGTTTGCTCTGCAGCGCCCACAAGATGATCCAACGTTTTTTCAACTGGTGCTTTTTACTGATGAAGCAACGTTCACCAGCCACAGTAATGTGAATTTGCATAATATGCATTACTGGTCAATAGAGAACCCTCATTGGCTTCGACAGGTACAGCATCAGCAACCATGGAGTGTTAACGTTTGGTGCAGCATCATCAGAAATGTCATTGTGGGGCTGTATGTCATTCCGGGTATGCTAAATGGCAATAACTATGCACAGTTCCTGCAAAACATTCTGCCCATTTTGCTGGGAGAGGTACCCTAACTATGCATCAGTGCATGTGGTTCCAACATGATGGCTGTCCTGCTCACTCTTCCCGTGTGGCTGCAGAGCTGTTAAATGAAAAGTTCCCGGATTGCTGGATAGGACAACGTGCTGAAGTCAAGTGGCTAGCCTGGTCTCCTGATTTGACCCCTCTTGATTTTTTTTCTGTGGGGAGCAATCAAACATAAAGTGTATGCTCAAATACCAACTATGCCAGACGATATGAAGCAACGTATCATCGAAGCGTGTGCTGATATCTCACGTGACACCCTCACAGTCATTCACAAATCATTCAAACGGCAACTAAAAATGTGCATTGCAGCAGAGGGGAAGCATTTTGAGCACATGCTTCAGTAAAGTTTTGTATCATGTACAGTATGCATTTTGCATCTTTGTGTGTATTTGCTTTGTACTGTGATTAGTAGTAAATATTTTCAAATAAAAAACAAATACATATGAAATAATTGTGACCAATAAGGGCCTACTCATTTACATTTGTATTTCTGTTACTTAAAATGTGTTAACAACTTGTAGTATTTTAATACTGTATGCTGTCTACTATTTTGGTATCACAGTTGTCAAATAACTGAATAATATTTGCATGACATCATCAGTTAATTTTTGCGCAAAATATCGCAGTATGTATTAATATTGTCAGGTAAATGGGCATGTTTGTGTAAGGACGAACTCACGACGTTTACCATGTACTCTACACAACAGGAAAGGTCACACTGGACAATGCCGCTTTGAAGGACAAACATGATACGAGAACATATCTGTGTCTCAAGAACTATTAGCCTAAATATTATGATATACACATATTTGAAACTGTCTTTTTAAGCCCATCATGTTATGCTAAAATTTAACGTAGGGTTCCATTTTAAAAAAACAAAGATGGCCTCATATCTCTGTAATAAAAAACAGCACAAACATGAAATGTGATGTATTCAAGTAGCCCCTGTCCCTGCAATTCACTGTCCAAACAGCATCTTCGTATCTATTACAGTTGGGGAGATACAAGGTGTGTTATGACTTAGCTGCCTCACCCTGTATGTTCCTTATCATTGTGTATGTCGAAGCATGATTGTGTGTCCCTTCTGAAAACAAAGCACCATATCTGAATTTCAGCATTATTTTAAAACTTTATTAATGTAACATTGTCAATAGTGATATCTCTCATGTAGTTTTAGAACAAAATGAAACATCACTTATGGTATCTGTTCCCAATTCTGTCATCATGGCCATCTTCAATCCTAATTTGTCTTTTGAAACAAAAATGAAATTAGCCAATGCACACAATCATCAGGTGAACCAGAAAGAAGTATTTAAGCATTTTAATAGGAATCAATCAAATCTCATAAATTACCAATAACAATATCAGAAAGTTCATTCCAAATGACATAAGAATATTATTTACCCGAGTACACTAGAGTGCTAAGTTGCTTAGGACAGAGCCTTCACAATGGAATGAAAATACATATTTCGTCAATGCTCTACACCCAGTTATTAAAAGCTGTAAATGATCCAGCTGAGAGAGGTTATAAGCTCTTGGAGGACCACAATAAATAATTTGCATAAAATGAGAAACAGAAGTACCATATTCTTTGGGCTGTATCTGGGTATTGCCATTGGTTTCCAGGCCATAAAAAACTTTATTACAGAATAAGATTTTTTAAAAGAAAATGTGTTTTAATTTTCATATTTTCCTCACAATTGTTGAACATTGTAGGTTTATAAATTATATTATTAAAGTGAGAACAATAATACTGATAATTAAATTGCACTTTATTGGATAATCAACTATTTGTGTAAAATATTTTTTGAGATCAAAATAAACAAAATTTTTTATCTGATTTTTCATCTGCCTCTACCCCCAGATGTAGGTGGTTTAGGGGCAACCTTTACCCCTTAACATGCAAGTCATTTTTTTGTGGAATGGAACCAAACTTAATAGATAGCAAAAGGAAAAATACAAATTTCAAAAACAAAAGTCACCTTTGTGTACATCAGTGACCTGACTGACAAAACTTGTGGCTCTATGAGGTTATTCACAGGTGGTACAGTTGTACACCAGAAGGCAACCTCATTCAAAATTTTTTTATTAAATACAAGGAGATTACATCTGCAGATGATCAGAGCTTGCTGTAAAGACCAATAACTGACCCAAAACAGAAATAAATGTAATGTATGATGTATAACTAGGGAAAAGATCCAATATTGTTTGATACATGAGCAGTGATCAGTTACTAGAATTAGTCATAGCCATAAAGTATCTAGGAGTATCTGCACACGGAGATTTACAGTGGTAGACATAAATCTGTCCATGGGGAATGCAGGTGCAGACACAGATTTATAACAAGAATCATAAGGAAGCCTCTTTCAGGCCAGTGACAGACAATGACACATCTGCCATGGGCCTAATTTCATCCTTTGTAAACTTCCCTCATCACCATCCTCTCCTGAATGTTGCCCTCTTGGCAAGGAGCTTATCAACACTACTGCACCCTTTCATCAGATATCAGATGCATTAACGTGTAACGTAGCTCATCAGATCACATGAGCTTTTTCTAAGCTTTGATCGCCCAATGGCACTGTACCTGCGCCAGTTCCAATTCCCTGTGACATGTGACATGAGGAAAGCAGAAATACAAATCTGAGGTGATGGCTTCTGTACTTCACAGTGAGAAGGTGGTTCTAGAGGAATGGCTGTTTGCTAGTTGTTGCTGTCCATCACTGAATAGGTGACTGATTTGCTGCGCTGTACCCCATCTTTTCACTGTTACACTCTACAATATTCAATGGAAATCCAATCAATACACTGTTGCTCATGACTTCTCTTGTGGCAGAAGTTTTTGACAAATTTAGATACACCCTTGATATTATGGCACATGGTAAGCGTAGTACCTGCATGCGCTGTGAAGTGAAGTGTGCCACGCAATGGGCACCTGTTATTTTATGATGATCAAATGCACTTATATAGTTCACTCTGTCAATTATACATTTCACTGTCATGTCAATGTGCACTACATGTTCTGATGACATCCCAGTCATCAGACACACCAAGCTATTCCACTCATCATGGCGATAGAAGTGACCTTCCTCTCACTCTCGAACATAGTAGCTATCTACAATTCAACTGATGAATAGTAGATATTATGATAAGTAATGGCCCCATAACTCTCTCTTGAGGTATACTGGATGGTGCATTTGCTTCTGACTATACAGGGTGTATCATAATTAATGTATAAATGCACACAGTTGAAAGTACACAGAACTAGAAGCGAAAAAGGTTCATGAAATGTGGGCTCTAAAATGCATACCTTAACAGAATACTTCTTCATCTTTTATATTGTAAACAAATCTTGTCTACTGCAATCTCTCTCATTTCCATATTTTGATAGGTAATAATGTGGACCAAAATAATACAAAATTGTCCAGTAAATGGGCTCTAAGGCACATACCTTAAAAGCTATGAGGACTTCTTCATTGTCATGACTATGAAACACATCTCTTCCACTGAGTGAGTGCTCATAGCTCTTAAGGTGTATGTTTTATAGCCCATGTTTACAGAGACTTTCTTGCTTCCAGTACCATGTATTTTCAACTGTATGAACTGTATGCATTTATGCCACTGATTATGATATACTCTGTATTTTGGGATCTGTTATCATCCAAATGCATCTGGAATTTTTTATAGTGAAATATGTGAAAGTATAATAAGTGGATTTTATTTAACTGTCTGTTTTCTTCCAGTGTGAGTTTTAAAATAAGTATATCATGTTGTGCAAGTGACTGATATAGTGACTGTCCGAAAGTGCACAAGATACAAAGGCTTTTTATTAGAGAAAGTAATATTAAATCAAACTGAGGCACATTTCATCAGACATAATCTATTTAACAATCTACAACATGGTTTTAGAAAAGGAAGATCTATTGTAACAGCAGTAGCAGTTTTTATACATGAAATGTTAAAGAAGCTAGATGAAAATGATACAAGGTAACAGGCACCTTCCTGGATATGAGTAAGGCTTCTGATACTATGAATCAACAATTCTATTGCATAAATTAGAAGCATATGGGATGAGAGAGGCAGCCTTACAACTACTTACCTCCTATTTAAAAGACAGGAAACAGTGTGTCAAGTTCACTTATAAAAGCAATGAACAGTTGGTAACAACCAAATCAACCCACAAGATACTTCAAGGTGGTGTGCCCCAAGGAAGTATATTGGGGCCTTTTCTGTTTCCTGTGTATGTTAATGATTTAACTGACCCTCACAACGCCAAGGTTGTAAGCTATGCTGATGACACATCTTTTGTCAGATGGGGCCATGATGTGCAAACTATTACAAACAGTAGTGAAATCAATTATAATTTTCTGTCAAGTTATCTTACTGCAAATAAGCTACTTGTAAATAAAGAGAAGACAGTGACAATGCAATTTATGCTTAGCTATAGTCAGAACATAAACAGCCAAACAAACAAACACAATTTTTTGGGCATAATTATTGACAAACACCTGTCATGGAAAGAACATATAGACCAAATCTGTAAGAAAATCAGTACAAATATATAACTGCTGAAAAGGGTCTCAGCCTTCCTGGAACATGATGGCTTGAGACTAATATACTTCGGAGTGATACATACTAACCATGTACTCTATGTACATCCTGCAGGCAATAATGTTTGCGAAACAAAATCCAGAATATAATGTAACAAATCTGTGATAGGTGCAGTCGGTAGGTCTGAGAGGGTGGGGAGGCCGAAGGGAAGGTGAGAGGTGAGTGGAAAATGAGGGTAGATGAGGGGGAAAAAGAAAGATTAATGGGTCTGTTGATGAAATAGAAGGCTGTGTAATGCTGGATTTGGAGCAGGGAAGGAGATAGGTGGGTGAAGGACAGGGACTGGCAAAGACTGAGGTGAAGAGGTTTATAGGAATGTAAGAATACTACAGGGAAAGTTATCACTTGCATAGTTCAGGAAAGCTGTTGTTTGTAGGAAGGATCCAGATGGTACAGACTGTTAAACAGACATTGGAGTGAAGCCTGTTGTGTTGGGAAGCATGTCAGCAACTTGGTGGTCCAGCTGTCTCTATGCCACAGTTTGTCACTGGACATTCATGCAGATAGACAGCTTATAGTTTGTCACACCCACATAGAATGCAGCACAGTGGTTGCAGCTTACTTTGTAGGTCACATAACTGCTTTCACAGGTAGCCGTGCCTTTGATGGGATAGTTGATGCTTGTGACTGGAGTGCAGTAGGTGGTAGTGTGAGGATGTATGGGACAGGTCTTGCGTCTAGGTCTATTACAGGGACATGAGACATGAAGCAAGGGATTGGGACCAGGGATGGAGTAGGGATGGACAAGGATACTGTGTAGGTTTGGTGGGCGGTGGAATACCACTGTGGAAGGTGAGAGAAGGATAGTGGGGAGGATATTCCTCATTTCAGGGCACGAAGAGAGGTTGTCAGAACATTGGCGGAAAATGTGACTCAGTTGCTCCAGTCCTGGGTGGTACTGTGTCATGAGGGGAGTGCATCTTTAGGGCTGGATTGTGGGAACGTGGGAGGTGGTACATGACTGGAGAGACAAATCACAAGAAATCTGTTTCTGTACAGGATTGGGAGGGTAATTTTGGTCTGTGAAAGCCTCACTGACACCGTTGGTATATTTGGAGAGGGACTGCTTGTCACTACTGATGCAATGGCCACAGGTGGCTAGGTTTTATGGATGGGACTTCTTGGTATGGAATGGGTGACAGCTGTCAAAATGAAGGTATTGCTGGTGGTTGGTAGGTTTGATATGTACGGAGGTACTGATGTAGCCATCTCTGAGGGGAGGTCAACATCAAGGAAGGTAGCTTGCTGGGTTGAGGAGGTCCAGGTGAAGCACATGGGGAAGAAAGTGTTGCGGTCCTGGAGGTATGTGGATAGGGTGTTCTCACCCTCAGTCCAGATAATGAATATATTGCCAATGAATCTGAACCAGGTGAGGGATTTAGGTTACTGGGTGGCTAGGATGGATTCCTCTAGATGGTCCATGAATAGGTTGGTGCCATGTGGGTGCCCATTGATGTATGATGAATGTATTTGCATGTGATGTCTTCAAAGGAGCAGTGGGCCCTGTGGTAAAGGA
The DNA here is from genome assembly GCF_021461385.2 of Schistocerca piceifrons. Classification (NCBI taxonomy): domain Eukaryota; kingdom Metazoa; phylum Arthropoda; class Insecta; order Orthoptera; family Acrididae; genus Schistocerca; species Schistocerca piceifrons. Next base: position 92,345,038 of record NC_060149.1, on the reverse strand, counting down.
GTCGATGAAGGAAATGGCTGGTGTCTTTGATGGGGTGTGCTGGTTGGAGAGTTTTTGGAAGTGGCATTATGCATTCTGCTCCAACCTGTTCACCTCCTACACCCCCTTAAAGTACACCTCTACAAAAGCCTCCAAACATCCCCTCATAGCTGGCAAACCCTGTCTTGCAGACCTAGTGCATTTAGCACAATCTGAGAAACTGCATTTAGCACAATCTGAGAAATTCCCTCCCACCACCATACAGAATCCAGAACCTAAACAGACCTGAAATACAGTGTTGAACTTTTTCTCCAAAAGCCTTAGTCCCACAGAAGTATCAGTCCTTTCCTTAACTTTTGCCCTGCTCTCAACTTCAGTCATGCTAGGCTTGTTAAACACCTTCTCTCCTTCTCCTGCTCCTTAGTCAGTTAGTTAGTTAGTTAAGTAGTTACTTTCATGATCCACACTTTTTTGCCCCCAACCCTACCAATCAAACTCAACCTAGCCTGAATCTGTTCACTCTTCCATTCAACCATGATTCACCCTCACTGTCCCAAATCAGCCTCTATTAACATTCCAGAATTTCATAACCTCAAACCTTGCCTCACCATAATACCCCAAATCCCTCAACATCAAAGCTAACCTTGCATCTGTATAAACAACTGCAACCCACTACCTAACAATTGATCCTGACCTTATAATCCTACCTGCCAGCAATGGATGGCTCCACCACTGTGGTTTTGAACCACACGGATTACCTGGCAGAAGAAGTCTGCTAGCCGTCAGCTTCATCCACCTACAAACCCAGCCAGAGTGACCCCATTCCAGAAATACAACAGGATCTCCAGTCTCTCTTCGAAACATTAGACCCATTAGAGAATCTCTCCCAAGAATCTGTCTCTCTCCTCAACCCTACTACTCCCCATACTCCAACCTTCTACATGCTTCCTAAACATCCATGAACCCTACCATTCAGAACGTCCCATTGTGGCCAGTTACTGTGTCCCCACTGAGAGAATCTCTTCTCTTATTGACCAATCCTCCTATAGCAAAGACACCATCCATTTTGTCCACCGACTGTCCACAGTTCCTGTTCCTTTACAACATGGTGCTCTGCTTGTCACTGTTAATACCACGAACCCTCTAGACTAAAATCCCTAATGCTCATGGCTTTGCCACTATGGAACACCAACTTTTGCAACACCCAACTGGTTTCAACCATGCAACCTCCTTCCTGGTAACCATTACAGTTGGCCACAATTACTTCACCTTTGAAGGCATCATCTAAAAACAAATATGTGCTAAAGCAGTGTGCACCCACATCGCACCAGCTAATGCCAAGCTATTCATGGGCCACCTAGAGGAATCCTTCCTAACCTCCCATAATCCCAAACCCCGCACCTGGTTCAGATTCATGATGATTGATTTGTGGTTTGGACTGAGGATGGGGACAAATTATCTGCTTTCCTCCTGAACCTCAATACCTCCTCCTCCTTTCACTTCATCTAGTTCTCCTCAACTCAATAGGAAACCTTCTTCCACGTTGACCTCCATCTCAAAAATGGCTACATCAGCACCTCTGTCCACGTCAAACCTACCCACCACCAATAGCACTTCCACTTCAACAGCTGCCACCCACTCCATACCAAGAATTCCCTTCAGTACATCCTAGTTATCCATTGTTGCTGCGTCTGTATTGATGAGCAGTCTCTCTCCAAATATACCAAGGGTATCACTGAGGCCTTCACAGGCCAAAATTACCCTTCCTACCTTGTACAAAAACAGATATCCCACACCCTGTCTCTCTGCTCACCTACCACCTCCAACTTTCTCACCATCTGGCCATAAAGAAGCACTCCGCTCATGACTCAGTACCACCCAGGACTGGACCAACTGAATCACATTCTCCACCAGGGTTTTGACTACCTCTCGCCATGCCCTGAAATGAGGAATATCCCACCTACTATCCTTGCCATACCTCCCACAGTGATTTCCACTACCCACTGAACTTACATAACATCTTTCTCCATCCTCATTCCATCTCTGCTCTCAACTCATTGCTACATGGATCATTGCCCCGTAATAGACCTAGATGCAAGACGTGGACCATACATCCTCCCATAACCACTTACTCCACTCCGGTCACCTACCCCTTCAATGGCAGGGCTACCTGTCAAAGCAGTCATGTGATCAAAAAACTAACTGCAACCACTGTGTTGTGTTCTATGTGGGCATGACAACCAACAAGCTGTCTGTTCACATGAATGTCCACTGACACACTGTGGCCTAGAGACAGCTGGACCACCCAGTTGCTGAACAACCTTCATTTCAATGACTGTTTCATAGTCTGTGCCATCTGGACCCTTCGTACAAACACCAGTTTTTCTGAATTTCACAGATGGTAACTTACCCTGCAATATATCTTAAGTTTCCACAACCTTAGCCTCTACCTATGCTAGTCCCTGTCATGCACCCTCCTATCCTGTTCCCTGCTCCCACTCCAGCACTACACAGCCTTTTATTCCACCAACACACTCACTACCGTCTCCTTTTTTCCCCCTCCTCTACATCTCTCCTTTTCCAATCACCTTCCTGCTGCACCCCTACCTCCTCAACCTCCCTGCTTGCACCTAGCATGCCTAGCCTGTCCCCACCAATTCCCTGCATGCTCCCACAAGCAGCACTACACCCTCCCACACCCATAGCCTGCTATCCCTCCCCCTCCCTTCCTTGGCCTCCTCCTTACCCCCAGCACTCAGATTGCTTCTCCTATCAGATGCAGTAGCTCACAGTCTGGCCTCAGTAGCTGGAGACAATGGTCACATGTGTAAGTTGTAATTACATGAATGTGTGTGTGTTTTCTACATTGGAAGAAGGCCTTTTGTTTGAAAACTCACTTGTATTGAGTCTGCAACTCAACATCTCCTCTATATGAAGAGTATCAATCTACCCATTTCATAATACTGTCATTGAACAATTAAAGTCTTTAATAATGTCTGCATACGGTGGAATACGTTGGATCCAAAGATATCATCCTCATTGTTCATAACAATAGTGTGAGCAGAAAGACTTTTTAACATGCAGTGCATGTTTCCTGGCTAGTATTTACTTTCCTGGCATTAGGATTTATAATTTTTCACTTCAAATAAAACCCGGCAGGCCTGTATTGTGCATTCTCTGGATTCTTCAAAAAATACATTTTTTATGTTTGATATTGTTCATATGTCGAAATCCACCACGAATAAGTGTAAAACAAAGCAAAATGTTAACAAGACAGATCATTTTCATGACATTAATAACCATCCAGTGATGTTGCCAGCACAATATAGCCATCCCGAACTGCTTTTTGAGAATAAAAAAAACTCATTACTTAAGTATTGGTCCCATACTTTCATTCTTCTACATAAAAGCAGAGCATAAAATTATCTTTAAGACTTTCCAATGAAAATAATGTAGTTGTATTCAAACACACAACAAAACATACGTTTGACCTATCTAGGTAGATAACTCAGACTGGGATCCTCCTTCATGCAATTGTGAAATGGTGGAAAACAGTTTGTGTTTAAAAGCGAAACATTTAGTGAACCACACAAAGAAGCTGTTCGAACCACCATTGATAGTGAAGTGTTGGCAGAAGAGCCAACACCATGTTGCTAGAGGAGGCCGAAATGCACGCTTTTAAGCTCACGCAGATTGGCGCGAGGTCTGGAACAAGGTAAAGTAATTATCCTATAAAGAAAAGAACGTAGTTCTTGGAATACTTAACTTTAATCCACAATTGGAGAACATCTCTCTTGACTGTACATGCTTCAAGATAAATATCAAGTGCTATGGCGCCTTGCTAGGTCATAGGAAATGACGTAGCTGAAGGCTATGCTAACTATCGTCTCGGCAAATGAGAGAGTATTTGTCAGTGAACCTTTCCTAGCAAAGTCGGCTGTACAACTGGGGCGAGTGCTAGGACAACTCTTTAGACCTGCCGTGTGGCGGCACTCGGTCTGCAATCACTGACAGTGGCGACATGCGGGTCCGACGTATACTAACGGACCGCGGCCGATTTAAAGGCTACCACCTAGCAAGTGTGGTGTCTGGCGGTGACACCACAGATAGCCTAATGCAGTTTTTAAGAGATGTGTTTCACTGGCTGACTGTACACGTCTGTCCCTTAATGTATTCAAAGAACTGTGACTGACACCCAAACAACAGGGAACAAACATGCATCAGTTTTAAAAAATAGTGTATTGATAATGGCTAGACACTAGCCGAAATCTGGATTTGCACAAGAGGGGGGGAGGGGGGGGGAGATAGAGAGAAAGAGAGAGAGAGAGAGAGAGAGAGAGAGAGAGAGAGAGAAGAGGTGCCTGACTGCTGCACTCTTATCATTTATAAATGTCCCCTAAAGATTGCTTTATGATTGCAAACATTTCAGTCTTTAGTTTTAGCTACACAAACCTTTCTTCACGTCTGGACTTCACTATACTAGGTTACTCATAAGATCAGTAGTAGAAGATTAGTGAACTCTAAGGTCACTGATGCTAAGTGAAAGTGTTTGCTCTGTAGCACCTTGTTATATACAAACATTGGAAAATCCAGGATGGAATGTAACAGTATTATGAAAAGGATAGATGCTACTCACCATAAATGGAGATGCTCAGTTGCAGATAGGCACAACAAAAGGACTGTCAAAACATGAGCTTTCAGCCAATTAGGCCTTTGTCAAAAGCCAGAGACTGTGGTCATGTGTGTGCGAGTTGCGTTTGCGTGAGTGTGTATGTGTTTGTTGTCTTCTTCTGACAAGGGCCTAGTTGGCTGAAAGTCCACTTTCTGACCATCTTTTAGTTGTGTTTATCTGTGACTCTGTATCTTCGTTATGTGGAGAGTAGCAACTACCCTCTTCATAGTATTGTTACCTTGTTATATACACTAGATAATACTTCTGTACATACTTACCAATATTCTTATAAATAATTTTGATAAAATTTATTATGAGAAAAGCCCAGATTTTACTGATAGCTCAAGAAAAATTTTAAAATTTAAATGTGTTCCACCAACAGAGATAAAATATTGTGTACCATACACATGTATCTCACTGCCATCTTCAATAAATTTGTACTTTTATTGAATCCAATGTGCAACTTTTCCTTTAGTGATGTACTTTAATGTGTGTGTGTGTATGTGTGTGTTTCAGATGGAGTTGCAACTGCATGGTAAATACAATTATTAATGTGTAATATGCTCACTGTAAACTTCTGCCCCAGAGACTTACAATACATGAAAAACATCTCCTACCAACCTATACATTCCTTTATTGGTGAAAATTTCCATTCAGAATAGAGTGCTTTAGAATAACCTCTAATGCAATAATATCTAATAGAATAATCTCTAATGCGAGACAGGCAGAAAAACACACATGCAAAAATCATATGTAATACTCAGATAAATATTTGTTCTTGAAAATGAGATTAAATTTTCAAAATGTGTTGCACTAAGCATGAAAACAATATGTAACTGGTGCAATGTTCTGTTGTTTAAATAATTACATGAACATATGTTGTGCATCAGCAGATGGTTTCTTTTCTTTATCATGGTCCCAGTTTGTTTCTGGAATGAAGAGCCATTGCCTCAGTTTACTTTGTACTTGTGTGTGTGTGTGTGTGTGTGTGTGTGTGTGTGTGTTTGAATGAGATAAAGAGAAACAGACTCACACAGCACTGGTGCATGAGAAGGTATGTTACCTTCTTTCATCCCAGTAGCTCCAGCCCCATGTATCTGAAGCTGTGAGTGAAGAGTGCATTTACTTCTGTACTGACTGATTTTTTATGATTGTCTACTTCCCTGTTGATTTATAATTTCCCACTTGCATCATCTATTCTTTTTTTTATTTATTATATTTGTAATTCACTAATAAATCAAGTTCATGCAGAGATTGGATTGAGGAATGTACCTCCACTTGCTATTTACTTCATGTAGACAATTTTTAATGTAATGGACGAATGAATAAGTTCTTTGTCAGAACCATTTTAATTATGAGCACAAATTTTAATTTCTGTCATGATTTTGTGTACAGCACAATAGATAAAATTCAGAGATAGAAATAGATAAAATTCAAAAACAGAAATAGATCAAATTCAGAAATCTATACTTCTAACTTGTTATTCACACCTGCAGTAGGTATGATAAAAAAAAACACACATTCCAAAATTATTACTGTCTTTCATGAGATACTATATCATTTGTTAAATAATGGATGTTTAGCAGAAGAGACTCTTTCAGAAATAATAAGTGTTCAATAGAAGAGACTCTTTCAGATTGAAAATTACACAAACTTGTTTATACCATCTATTTTAGGAGTAAAGGAGACCAGTCACTGAAAAGCAGAAGCATTGAGTCATCGACAGGGAAACACACACACAAAAAAAAAAAAAAGAAAATTTGCTAGTTTTTGGAATAAAGCCTTTTGTGAGCAAGAGAACACACGAACACACACACACACACACACACACACACACACACACACACACACACACACAAACACTCACAAGCACCTGTGTTCTTGCATATAGCCAGCGGTATGTACAGTACCACTCTAAAGTATTTCGTAGTTGTGGTGTTATGTTATCAGTACTGCTTGCATGCAGTCACAACAGAGCAACCTACACAACTGTGTCACTCAATCTAGAGCTTCACACCACTGTGGTTACATGTCTAGTAAACCAGCACAGTTATGCAAGAACAATGATATTCCTTTAGCTGAAAAGTATTTTGTAATTTGCTTTGATGGTACGATATTCATTAACTATTGTTACTTAGGCTTTGAGACAATGTTTGTTTGTTTGTAGAGACAACTAGAAGCATGAAAAAATACAAAAACTACTTGGCCGACGCAAGACAAGCTGTTTAGCATGCTTTGAAAAAGGGAAAGTCACAATCTAGAACTGCTAGAGACTATGGCATATCACAACAACTAATAAGCCTGTGGAGTCAATGGCAAAAACAGAAGGGAACAGTAGCCAACAAGCCATGGTCAGAGCATCCTCAAAAAGCAAGGTGGGAGGACAGAATGATTTGTAAGCAGTCAGCTACTGATCTAAGAAAAATGATTCAACAAATTAGGGATGATCTAGAGCAGCAGTATGGACTGAACCTGCATGTGTCTACTGTAAAATATCACCAAGTAGCATGTGATTTAAATGGTACAGGACCACATTTGAACCACTCATAAATTTAAAAAATAGGAATGCCAGGATAGAGTTTGCAAAGAAACATCAAACACGAAATACTGCAGATTGATCCAAGTTTTAATGGAGTGATGAAAGTAAATTTAATATATTTTCTTCCAGTGGTGTGCACTGTATAAGTCAACCGAAAAACCAAAGGTATAACTAAAAGTAACAGATACCACCCATCAAACATGATGGTGGCAGAGTCATGCTGTGGGGATGTTTTTCTAGACATGGGGTTGGTCCTCTAGCCCAAACAGAAGAAAAATAGATCATTTCTTGTACAGTGACATTTTAGAAAAGAATATGGTTCCAGAAGGAAGACAGAATATGCGACAGTATTGGGTATTTCAGCAGGACAATAATTGAAAACACACCTCTGGCCACTTAAAAAAAATCTTTTCACTTAGAAAAAATCAAACTTCTGGTGTCCAAGCCAGATCTCAGATCTAAATCCAAATGTACACCTTTGGGATGCATTGGATTGATATGTTCATCATAGAAGCTACTCAAACAGGGATCAATTTGCTGCTGCCTTATTGGACGAATGGTCAGAATGCCCACGTAACATATTACAAAAACTTGTGGATTCAGTGCCAAATAGATGTGCAGCTGTGATCAAAGCCTATGGGTATGCAATGAAATACTGATTTATTCTTCAGATTCCAAAGTAGTTTTGTTTTATTTTTACATACTTAGATCTACAAATTACTTTTGAGCCTAAAAAATTGTTATTTCTGTTTTGATGTATGCTAACTTTGTTTAAAGTAAATGTAGTTTTGTAATAAATGGATTATAATTACATACTTTTCAGTTATTCACTGGCAGTTTACACACTTATCTTTCTGTAATTGTAACTAATGCTGTCTGCAAAATACGTTTAGCACTGCTGTAGGGGCACAGGCATGTGTGAAAATGCATGCCTTTGTGTGTGTGTGTGTGTGTGTGTGTGTGTGTGTGTGTACTTTTACTCTAGATAGAGAAAGGATATATTCCAAAACCAGCAAGTTTTATTCCTTTTTTGTGTGCCCATGTCAACAGCCCAACGCTTCTGCTTCTCAGTGGGTGCTCTCCTTTACTCCTAAAGTATTTCAATTCTACTTGAATTTTCCTTCTGTGTTTATATCATCCATTGTTGAGTATAAATCTTAAATTACAGTATAATGTAAGTTGTGTCTTTTGTTGTGGCACTAATAATCAATAAGACTCTAAAAATTGTGCAGTCGAGTAAAAGCTGTGATTATCACCCCATCTATAAAATGTTAATAGGTGCTACACTATGTGAGCAAGCTAGCAAGGACTATCCATGTCATCTGACAGTCAGCTTGTGTCATATGTGTTGGGACCATTTTTCTTAGCAGCCTCAAATTGATGACTTTCCAGAAATAGAGAAATATGTCATCAATCTGCTACCTACAATCTTGAAAATGAATAGATATGGTTGGGTTTCACTCTACTGGTGCTTGAAGAATTCATATTCATTCCTAGAAATGAGTTGTCGCACATGCAAGGATATTGGGAAAAATAAACTACTTTGGGTGATGGGGGAAGAACAGTTGCTACTCTCCTTTGTTTCTGAAAAGTTTCATTCGCTCTGGAGATGGCTCAAATGAAGTAGAAAATTTACTTGTGTGGCAAGGTAGTTAGATGTTTCAGAAAGTAAAGCCTATGTTAAATGTTGTGTATTCAAATACTACTTCACCTTTCAAACACATTTGTTGAGCACAGAGTCTTACATTGTAAGGAACTGTACATTCTCAAAAATCTCACCCTTAGGAAACTATATTCATGCACTATCTCTAAACTTTTTTGTTATAAGCTAATTAAAACATGATTTCAAAAATAGAAAGTAAGTTATTTCATAAAACAAAAGAGGAACACTCACCATGGTGAGGTACCTCACAAAAAATCAACTGAGAACTACAAAATATACTCACGCCTCCGCTACTTTAGAAACTTTAATATTCCGTCTATCTAAACGCTTCCTTAGCATAGCTATATGTCTCTTTAAATGTTCCACAGGTGTAGCAAGATCAGTTTCCAATGTTGAGGGTGAAATGCGACCTCCAGCCACACCCAACTGTAGATGCTTACTACTTTTCAATGGTTTATTCATTCTGCAGGCTTTTTTTATATCAATTTCAGTAGTATTTACACACCCTGGCTGTAACAGAATGAGTTATTGTTTCATTATAATGTTTTATACACTTTCTGAATAGGCATAATACATCATGAATGTGGCCACAATATTTTTCGGTAGGGATAATCATGGAAAATGCAATACAGTTTCAGTACTTGCAATTGGCATTTATTTCAAGTTTGTTCGAGACAATTAACATAAAGTAAACAAAAACTGAGGTGTAATTTTTAAAGAGAGGAAGTGCAGGGCTGCAGATGTCACTTACTGAAAAGCCACTTCCAAATTACCCATTCTGTTACAATAATTTAAATGGTTATATGTGAGTGGTGTTTACAATTATGCAGCTGAGTAGTACTTTCAAAGTAACAACGCATCTCACAGTAAGCTGGTCATTTACATGCTACATAGACTGTACTCACATTTGACATTAGGAAACAGAATAATATAAGATTTTAGACTTGTGTGCACGTGATTTAAATTCATAAACAGATGGTTATCAAAATAATGGCTACATTTTGATGAACATTATTCATATGGTATTGGGTCACATTTAACCTGTTGGAAAATGCAATAAATGCAGAGAGATGCTTAAGGATTTCCTTAGAAATTCTATATTAATGTGTAATTAATACAGAATTTCTAAGGAAATCCTTCACCACCTGTCTGCATCTATTGCATTTTCCAACAGGGTAAATGTGGCCCAATACCATGTGAATAATGTTTGTCAGAATGTCTAATGCAGCACTTAATTTCATGAGTAATTATGGAAAAGGAAATTACAGTGGGTTTGCTATTCTGGAATTAACCACATCCTCTCTGAGGTTTATCTGGGTGACTGGGTGAGCCATATGGGGTGAGGAAGTTAATTCACCAGCAGTATACCTGCAAGGCAGTGCCCTTGTATCAGAAAAAAAATCATATGATATATGCAGTTACCTAAAAGTCCCATAATATTTGGGTACACTTTGTCATTACCAAGTAACAACAATGCCAATTTACATAATTAAACTGCAGTTGACATAAGAGAACAACCTCCACATTTAAACATAGAAGGTGAGTACCTGCCACAAATAAACCAAAACCATTGCAGGTGAAAAGTCACTCGTTGGCAATACTTCCACCACTTATAAATGTTGTTTCCAGAATACAGATTGGCAATAATTGTTCAGTTACTGCAGTTCACAAAAGCATTGTGGTTTATACAAACAGGTTGCTCTAGATGCTGAGAGAGAGCTCTTTACTTTTCCTACTCTATATTTTTCCTGTTTTTTGTGACTGCAATTGTTGAGGGGAAGAAGGGCTGGGGTTATTCACTGTTTTCCAACATCCAAATGAGGATCAATAGCAAGTTAAGGAAAACTGTTTTGGGCTAGCAAGAACTTGGAATTCATAACACCAATTATCTGTTGCTTCTTGTGTTTTATGTGAACTATAAAATCTCATATTAAATGTCATCTGTCAAATCATATCAAAATTACATACATGGATTCATACTCAAAGCTCCAGAAAATAATGTTGTATTAGACCATGATGCATCAGTATGACAAGAGAAATGTGTCTAATCACCAGACTGGACAGAAATATTGATAGTTTCTCTACTGTTGACTGATGGTTTCTGTCACTGTAGACATTTTCCTGAAGGACACATGACACATTTTAACTTCCGAATGAATCTACCATTTCATTTAAAACATAGTGCAATAAAAAGTATCATCTGGCTTCTCTTACTGGTTTTGATCTGGCTCATGAATTTCACAGAATGTTTACCAACTTATGAGTGCAAGCTGAAAAGTAATGCCACTGAATTTTTATGTGAAAACTCTTAAAGCTTTTTGAATAAAACAAATGTTATTAACATTTTATACCTTTCTTCTTCATTTCTACACGTTTGCAACCGTCTGCCACTAAAGAGCTCCTAACTGTAGTGTGTAACATGGAGGTGTCTAACTTAACTATACTGGTGCATGAGAAACAGCACGCTATATTCTAGTTTTAAATCTGAAGAATTCATCCACACATGGAGCACCCTCTCCTTCAGCATCACAATGCCATACCACACACACACACACACACACACACACACATTGTGAAATCTGCAGCAATCTGATGCCTTGGATTCACAGTCATCATTCACCTTCCACACAGTCCTGACTGGGCCCCATCCAATTCTCATGTATTTCCAAAACTTAAAGAACACCTTCAAGGACTTCAATTTCATAGTGACCAAGTGGTGCAAGCAGAGGTGAGGTTGTGGCCCTGCCAACAAAGTCAATTATGGTATCAACAAACTGGTCCTTCATTTGGAGAACACATTCACTGCCAGGGAGGCTATGTTGAGAAATAAATACGTACACATGAAGAATAAACAAGCAGAGGGTTAATAACATTTGGTTGATGTAAAAAGCTTTCAGAATTTTCACATAAAAATTCAGAGGCATTACTTTTCAGCATGCCCTCATATAATAACTTAGTGATTACAGTGTTTTGTGTAGGGTAGCTCCAACAAGCATGTACATTCCTATTGTGCAAATAAAATTATCCCTTTCTCCAAGAGCATAATACAGTCACTAAGAAAGAATTTCTCCTAAAAATCAAATGGAAGTTTCAGGCTGAAATAAGGAACAAGTGATGGCAACAAGAAGTCAGCAACTTCAAAGGCTGTCTGATGCCATGGACATAAATAACTTCTATGCAGTAATTCATGAGCTCCATGGTCTAACTAGCTTTTCAACAGGTTCACTAAATTTACTGACAATTTCACAATCCTCACAGTAAGTCTTGAAGTTTAGACTGATGAGCCAAAACATTATGAGTAGCTGCTTAATACCTTGCTTGTCTGTCTTTGGAACAAAATACATCACTGATTCTGCATATCTAGGATTTGACAGTTTGTTGGTAGGTTTGTGGAGGTATGTGACATTAATTGTCAATGCACAGGTCATATAATTTGCATAAATAATGGGCCGCTGATTTGTGTATGTGGTGGTGGCACCCGATAGCGACCCAGAATTTGATCACCAAGACACCAACGTGAATTCATTATAATGCTTCTCGAACCACTGTAGCTCGGTTCCCACTCTACGACACAGACAATTATACTGCTTAAAGATGATACAGTCATCAGGAAAAACATCAAGCATGAAGCAATGCAGGTGGTTTGCAGCTGTAAGCGTATCTTTGATTAGTACCACAGGTTCCATGCAAGTGCAGGAGAATGTCTCCCATAGCATAATATGCTCCCACCAGCCTGCATCTGTGGAACACCACATGTTTTGATTCACTGTTCACCTCAAAGATGGTGTGGAGATGGCCCTCGATTTAGTGTAGCAAAAATGTGATTCACCTGAAGAGGAAACATGTTTCCATTGATCAATGGTTGAATCCTGATGGTCCACTGCAGTCATAACTAACAATGTCATTTGGTCGACATGTGAACACTTATGGATGGTCCGCTGCAGAGCTCCATGTTCAACAATATACAATGAAAGGCATGCTCTGAAACACTTGTGCACACACCAGCATCATGCTCTTTTGGCAGAGATGCCACAGATCACCATCTATTCTACTTTACAGAGCAGACAAGCCTCCAAATCTCATTTTCTGTGAAGAGTCATGGAAGTCCACCCATGTAGTGCCTAGCAGTAGCTTCACTTTCGTTCTACCTCTTTCCATAGATGCTCATGACAATAGCACATGAAGTATGACCAGCTTCACCATTTTTTAGATATTCATTCACAGGCTCTGCATAATAATAATCTTCCCTTTGCCAAAGTCACTCATCTCAATGGATTTCCCTATTTGCTGCCCATACCTTCACTATGGTTATCCCCCATCTGTGTTTGCCCACTTACATTCTTTTGTTACTCTGTCACATGCCTGCAACATTACCCATGTGGCATTCAACATTGCAGTGGGCAGTGGTCATAATGTTTTGACTTGCCCATGTGGAATGATGTAAGGAATACCTATTATAATTATAAACAGAAGCTCTACCACTTCAAAAGGCTTCCTTTACAATGTTCATCCATTAGCAGAAAAATTAAAGATGACAGATCCACTGACATAACAAGAATTCAGAGAAGTTCTAAAATGACTGCAACCTACGAAGGTTCAAATATTATTCGCAGTAGTTTTATTATAAATATTTACACTACTGGCCACTAAAATTGATACACCACAAATATGACGTGCTACAGACACAAAATTTAACTGACAGGAAGAAGATGCTGTGATATGCAAATGATTAGCTTTTCAGAGCATTCACACAAGGTTGGCACTGGTGGCGACACCTACAACGTGCTGACATGAGGAAAGTTTCCAACCGATTTCTCATACACAAACAGCAGTTGACTGGCTTTGCCTGGTGAAACGTTGTTGTGCTGCCTCGTGTAAGGAGGAGAAATGCGTACCATTACGTTTCCGACTTTGATAAAGGTCGGATTGTAGCCTATCGCGATTGCAGTTTATCGTATTGCGACATTGCTGCTCACACTGGTCGAGATCCAATGACTGTTAGCAGAATATGGAATCTGTGGGTTCAGGAGGGTAATGCAGAATGCCGTGCTGGATACCAACAGCCTCGTATCACTAGCAGTCCAGATGACAGGCATCTTATCCGCATGGCTGTAATGAATCGTGCAGCCACGTCTTGATCCCTGAGTCAACAGATGGGGATGTTTGTAAGACAACAACCATCTGCACAAACAGTTTGACGATGTTTGCAGCAGCATGGACTATCAGCTTGGAGACCATGGCTGGAGTTACCCTTGACACTGCATCACAGACAGGAGCACCTGCGATGGTGTACTCAATGACGGACCTGGGTGCACGAATGGCAAAACGTCATTTTTTCGGATGAATCCAGGTGCTGTTTACAGCATCATGATGGTCGCATCCATGTTTGGCGACATTGCAGTGAACGCACATTGGAAGCATGGATTCATCATCACCATACTGGTGTATCACCAGGCGTGATGGTATGGGGTGCCATTGGTTACATGTCTTGGTCACCTCTTGTTCGCATTGACGGCACTTTGAACAGTGGACGTTACATTTCAGATGTGTTACGACCCCGTGGCTCTACCCTTCATTTGATCCTTGTGAAACCCTACATTTCAGCAGGATAATGCACGGGTCTTTCTGGATACAGAAAATGTTAACAGTCTTCAACCACATATTGGATAATCTGAGAAAATCTTTACTCTGCTCCTTCAGTTTATTTAGGTTCCTCCCAGAACTGATGGAAGTTGTATCATCTGTATAAAACACAGATTTGCACTGCATATTGTTGGGCAGGTCATTTATAAATATTATAAACAGTGCCGGCCCAAGCACTGATCCTTAGGGAACACCTATAGTAACATAAGAAACTGCAACTTTCAGTCATTGTAGCTTACAATTTGTTTCCTGTTACTGAGACAAGATTTAATGAGGGAGAATTTTAGGTACCTAATGCCGTCACACTGTAGTTTCTCCAGTAACTCTCTGTGGTTTACAGAATCAAATGCCTTGGATTCAAAAGAGGAGTGCACAATAGAAACAACAGTTCCAGCAGCTTTAACTGTTGACAATAGGAATGTAAAACCATTTTGAGACTTATCAATATATTGTTTTTTTGACAAATGCATGCAAATTTTCTTTTTTATACAATATGCAATTATTTTTGAGAAAATACATAGTAGAAAAATTGGATGATAATTATTAGTGTGGGATTTATAACACTTTTGTGTAGTGGAATGACTACTGTCTTTTTTAGACATTCTGGAAAAATACTGCTAACAAACATTTATTTTATAAGTGGGCACAAGGGGAATGATATTAAGTCCATTATTTTTTTAATAACAAAATTTGAAAGCCATAAATATCTCCTTATTTTGAGTCACTTAATTTTGCTACTGATTTAGTTACATCACATCTTTTCTCCAATTACAAGTTGGTGAGGTAAAACAAACTGGTTTACATAAGCATATTGTGAAATAGCTTTCACTGCAGGTTTCAAACTCTTCTTATGAGGAGGTGAGGAATTAAGGTCAGCAGCACTGATCAAAAAAGAGGTTCAATTCATTTGGAGGGACTTTAACCTCATTTGTACCATTTACACACTGCCTGCCTGTACCTAATTCTGACTTAATGGCCCTCACACTGCCTTACATTTGTTATTGGAGTTTTCAATGAAGTTATCATTTGTTCTACATTTGGCTAATATGATTTGTAGTCTGTAGTGTCTCTTGAGGCTAATGTATGCTGCTTTATCAACACTACCACATTTTACCTTATTATGGCAGATCAAAACCATTTATCTTAGCTTGTACAAATGTGGTGTGAAACACTTACATAGAGTTGTTTGACCAGGCTTGCTTGCTTCAGTTTTGTTTTGTTTGGTCACCAGGAGGTATTGAAAATTTCAGACAGAGTACTAATACTCAACAGTAAATGGCTCCAGTTCAAAATCATCTTTATGTGCATTTGTAATAAAATTCTCACAACAAGAGAGTTGTCTTGTGGGATTGTAATTTGCACAGAAGAGATCTTAGCATGTTAAACAAATTAGCATTTCTGGGTGTTTTATTTCTTACATCAAACTTTTAATCACAAAAAATTAATTTATTGTGTTTGGCATATTTTTCTGTATGGGTAATGCGTTTATCTAAGCACTCTACAAATTTATCATCATCACTATCAGGAGAATAGTATATTGAATTAACTGTCAGTTTTAGTGTTGGTAGGAGCATGACAGCTGCTTCAAAAATACCTTTAACATGGTAAGTCCCTAACATCAAGCAGAGTATACCTCAGTACTAGCTTATTACGTATCTATATTGAGGAATCCCCATAGTCTTGATTGGGTTGCAGTAGCTTGTAATTAAATTAAAACATAGTGGTACATACAGTTTTATCTCTTCTTTTAAGCAGTGTTCATTAATACATAATATTATTCTCTGTACGCATTCAGCATAACACCAAGCTCATCAGCTTTATATTTCGGAGACCTAATATTTATGTGCACACATAAAACAGATTTTTCATTGCAAGAAAGAAGATGCACGGTGTCCTGGGGCAAAATGGAAGCACACACAGTGGGTTTCCTTGCACTGGTCTTTGTTTGGTGTGGTGGTGGAGTTCCATTTTGGAAGCACATGAACTTTCTTGAGGCAGGCCATAAAACTTATTATTTCTCTGTGGCATTTTTTGGTCCTGTTTGAGACTTGGATGGCAGACTACCTTATTTCACTTCCTGCATAATTTATATGTCATTGGTGATTTAATAAACTTGATAACACTTTAGCTTGGGATGGGTGATTTGATGCACTTGATAAAGGAGATGAAACAGTATTTAATGAGGCTGCTATCTTCTTCTGTGCCAATAAAAGTGCATTTTTCTTGTTCATTTCTCAAGGTTCTTGTTTGCTTCACATGCAGCATAATTTATTTGGCCAGGCTCACTGGAGGCACTTAACAATACTTTGGCATAGGATGAATGTGCTGATTCACTACTCACAGTGGTTACCTTCACCTCTTCTGCCAACGATTCTCAACAGTGCTGACTGCATTCTCATTCCTGCTGTTGCTATTGATATTTTATCAATCATTGATGTTCCTGTTGCTTCAGTTGTGGTTTTGTCTGTTCTGTTTCATTTGCCCTCAAATTTGGCTATATATGCTTGATGCCCTGGGGTTTTTGCCATTTTTGTTGTTACCAGTGAACTTCTGACAACATTCAATAAATTAACACAAAGCTCAGTTTTTCCTTTATTTTGCATGTTAAACACATCTCTTCCACTGAAAGCACTTTGTTTGCATTATTGTTTACATTATTTTTACGGGCCCGGGTTTGGTGCCCGGCTGGGTCAGGGATTTTCTCTGCTCAGGGACTGGGTGTTGTGTTGTCTTCATCATCATTTCATCCCCATCTGATGCACAGATCACCCAATGTGGTGTCAAATGTAATAAGACCTGCACCAAGGCGGCCAGACCTGCCCTGCAAGGGGACTCCCGGCCAATGATGCCAAACGCTCATTATTATTATTCAAAGACCAAACAAGAAAAAAGCCCAGTAAACATAGGCTCTAAAATGCATATCTTAAGAGATGTGTTTCACAGTAGCAAAGATGAACAAATGCTCATAGCTCTTAAGGTATGTGCATTAGAGCCCATGTTTGCTGGACATTTTTTCCTTGTCTCGGTCCTCAATACCATCCCTCAAAATACGAAAAGCAAAGAGCTTTCATTACAAGAGATATGTCTCTCAGAAGTAAAGATGACAAGTGCCTGTAGCTCTTAAGGTATGAATGTTAGAGACAATGTTTACTGGACTTTTATATTGTTTCTGCCCATACTACTACTTCTGAAAGTTTGTCAATGGAGTTCTGGTCGATCCTGCACATGTAGGAGTTCAAAAGGTAAGTTAACATAGCACTAAGAATTTGAAGCTTACACAATAATAATTCACATCTAGGTCCTGTAGGCAGTATAGGACAACTGACTGAATCTGGTTGTTGTCCATAAATTGGAAACCACTCAAATTTTCTTTCAGCATCCACAACATAGAAAAATAAAAACAGAGTGAAGTTGCACCTAACTTGTGAAATTGTAACACAATCCCTATGTTGAGAATAGCTTGTGAGTTGCTTCATTGTCATGCAAGAGGACATTGGCTAACTTCCTACATATTTTTGGTTTTTCACAGTTGAAGTAACATCAACAGCTGCTCCTTTCAGCATAACTTTCACATAGTTAATGAAAATGAAAACTGTGATTTTAGCCATGGATGGGCCAAATTTTTAATTTAATTTTCAGAGTCAATGATGTGTGCTGCCATACCATCAAAACTTCCTTCACTTCTGAACTGAAACAATGGTGCAGTGTCAAACACGTCTACAAGTATATTTTCAGAGGTTGTTTCTGTTCAAAGCATAAGGTTCCAGGAAATTGATGGAAGCCACAAACATTCATTTTTTTTAAGTCAGAGGTCAATGCGGGAGTAACACATCAGGGACACAATGTACCATAATCCAGTTGGTCATGAACAGAACAACACTGCCAAATGTATTCCCATCTCTTCAGCAATGGGTGTGATGATCACTTTCTGATTAAAAGAAATCATGTCTTTCAGCCACTGCACCATGTTTAGTGTTTTCACTGTTGGTGGTATTCCTAGCCTTTCCTGATATGCCACATGTGAGTGGTTGCTGTTAATTGCTGGCACCATTTTACTATAGCAGCGAATGGATTTCTCAGGACTCCTTGTGAAACTATGAAGGATGTCTCCGATGTCTGCGTCAGACACTCAGGGACAGCCTGGTGATTTGCCTTTACACAAACAACCTGTTTCTTGGAATTGTTCATGCCATTATCTAATGCTCTTGTGCTGTAGGAAGATCCACACTATACCTAGTACAAAAATCATGATGAACAGGTAATAATGGTCCACACTGCACAAAACATAGAACACAGAACACTTTTTGTTGTCCTGACACCATTTTTAATTGAACTGAAGGGGGCGCACACTGCTGACTATCTTGCGGGAACCACGTAAAACTTGAGCATTTGTTCTTTCCAACAGTATGTTGTTCATGCACATATCTCAAATAACATAACAGTTATGGTTTTTTTAAAGTTAGATGATTCTTTTTGATACATCCTGTATTGTCATACTGAATTATCTTGTCACCAAGGAAAGCACACAGGTGAGAAAAAAGAAGAAGATGATGAAAATCAGCACAGATGAGGTTTGAAGCTGATGAGGGCATAAGAAATATTTGCAAACTAATGGTTTTAATGAGTTGACAGGATGCAGCTGCATGTGAAGATGAGTATTGTGATGGATGAAAACACCATACCTCAACACACCACCCTGTTTGTTTTGGATTGTGTGACACAGTTTGTGTAAAGTATCACAACAGATGTTGTCAACTGTTTCACCATGTGTCACAATATCACTCTGCAACATACCTTGTCTGTCCCAGAATGCCACACTAGAGTCTGTCTGGTTTTTCAGCATCTATGATGGAGATGTGGCATTCCTTGTCTCCAGTCATGAGATTAAAAAATTCATTACCTTATTCAAAGGACTGTAAAAAACAAGAATGTGCTTCCCATTCCCTGCTTTGTAGTTTTTTGTTAACAAACATGGGTTTCATCGCATACACAGTCAATGGCTGTGCCAAGGTGGATACACTGGTTCCCGTCACTCTCCAAAGATAAGCACCATAGGGAATTGCGAGCACTTCGATGGGCCACCATCTGGGTATGCCACGTGCTGTTGACTATTTCTCCTTTGCCTTTACAGCAGAGGGGACTGGAGGGGTGGTGGTATAAAGTTGCTGATCATCAGTCTTTGCACCAATGTACTGGATTCAATTCCAAATCTCTAGGCAGTGTCTCATGAAGTGAAGGCATGCAACACTGTTGATAGTGATCCATTTGTTGGAGGTGGTCACAAAAACTTGGCAACCCCCTTCAACAGGATTGGCTAAATGCATGCGCCAGCTTTCACCCTCTACCTTCTATCATCATCTCCAACACAAACATGATGCAACACTACACACACTCGTTACAGCCATCTACACTTATCAGATACACTGTACACAGCTCCCACACTTCATGAACGAAAGGTGCTTGCAGGTGCAAAGGATAGCGAAAAGTTTTCCAATTAGATGGCTGAACATGCCCTTTGGGGACTCCCAGCCAGTTACACCATACTACTTTACTTTACTAGTGGGTACAGAAGTTGCTGAAACACACACAATTTCACGCACCTGTAACAAGGAAATTTGTAGAAAAAGATGAGACAAAGTTTTCATGAGGATTTTTTGGATCTCTTCTGACTACTTACAGATTTTTCTGTCATCAGACACAAAACTCTCTGGTTCCTCATACTATAAAATGTTTCATCCTTCACCGAACTGTCACACTCCTCTCTGAAACACTGATGCCTCAAATGCCTTCACCACCATTTCCACAAATTTAATTTTGTCAGTGACCAACAGATTCTATGCAACCAGAAACTATATGATTTTGTGCTCTTCACACCAGGTGGGTGTCATATTTTTTTGAAAAATATTGTAATTAACTATCAAATATTTGCAAGGCTATCATCTACAATCACAACATACTTGTCCTACTGTTGGGTCCCACTAGTTGTTGGACATGTGCACCCTTGAAACTGCAGTATATCTGCACCATAAATTACAAACAGACTTTACTTTCTCATTGCCATTTCTACTTTTCTTTTCCTATTCATTGCTTCTTAGATTTTAATTATAGTATTTATTTACAAAAATCTTCAGCAACAAAATGAATAACCATCTGCCCTTGTTCCTTTCGTATCAGATTAATTTTAATCATCCCAGATCACTATTCAATTTCTATACATTTTGTGCACCTGTCTATTAGCTATGACAAAAAGGTAGTGTTTTAGACACTAACCTCTCACAAAAATCTTTGAGAAAACTGCATAAATAACCATGTGACAAGTACAATAAAAGCCCTGTTATCTGTTTAGCTTGAAAACAGCTCATCATAACAAACAAGTTTCTTGTAGATACCAGATCTACACTGTGTTCCACAGAACTCACTAAAGAAGCGTAAGCCAAAATAAGCATTGTACATTTTGCGTCTTTGTGGTGTGTGTGTGTGTGTGTGTGTGTGTGTGTGTGTGAATTATGTAAATTTTGCAACTCCATTATTGCAAAATTTAACCCAAACAGTGGAAAGTTGTGTCTCACCATGGGCCGATGCACATCCCAAAAGGCACGTTCTTGACTGTCAAGTACTTTTCTTTCCAGTTTGTCACGTTTCTTGTCTACTTTGCTTTGGGCTTCGGCTTGCATGAATATAAACTCCCACTTCCTGGAAAACATTTTTTGTAATCGTGCCAGGTTTTCTGCCTCATAATCAGCTAGCTCCAGTCGTGTCTTGTTTTGCATAGTCCGCTTGCAGAGGTAAACAGCTGTTAACAGGAATTAAAAGTAATTTTACAAACTACAAAATGTTAATCATTAAGTAACTATATAGAAACATTACTTACATTGAAGAGTTCCTTACACTGAATAATGATTTATGCACTCTGCAACCGTTAACAATTTGACTTAAAATACTATAAAAAGAAAATGCAAACCTAAAATCAGATAATGTTTTCTTCAAAAGAAAGTTTTTTGTAAGTGATAACCTTTTTGACAACACAGAAAAATCTCTATGTATGTCACTTTCATTTAATTATTAATGAATATCATGAGAAACATGGACATTTACATCTGGTATCAAAGAGCAGAGAAGGCAATTTACCGATGGGCAAATGACAAGCCATGAATAAACATCTATATTTGAGAGGTCACTACAAAGTAGGAACGGTTCTTGAAAGGAGGCTGATACGAAGCATTTGATGTTTTTAATAGATTATGCTTCTGCATGCATACTTATTCAAATAAATCCCATGATCAATAACAAATTATAACTTTGAAAAAGATAAATTTTAGAACAGTTCCAAGATATTATCTATAGTCAAAAGTGGTATTCTTTTTCAATATAAAACTATAAAACGATTGTGTTCAATGACTGGCAATCTTCTTTAAGCAACTGCCTGCTTTCAGTGACAGCAATGGCCAAGGAAAAATTGCAAAGCATCAACAGAGAACATAAAATTTTGTTTGAGAGACAAAATGATATCAATGATGCTCTTCACAGCATGAATGATACATTGTCTAAAACACAGTAATAAATAAAATATTACAACTGTGCCTGAAGAAAAGATGAGTCTCCCAGTCAGGGAGGCCCACAGTCCTGCAGCAGAATATATTAAGTACGTAAGCAGTCACATTTAAAAAAAAAAAAACACACAGGAAAAAGGAGTAATAGAAAGGAACAGACAGTGTGGGAAGCATTTGGAAAACTGTGAGTATTAAGTGAAGTTTAGAAGAGAAAGCGCACTGTGCTGTGTTTGGTAATTTGATATTAAATCAGAATTGTAAGCCAGATGTTTATTGACTTCCAGGGCTTCCAACAGGATGAGTTTTTGGCCTTTGTTTGCTAAATGGAGGACATGGGACTATGGCTGGTAGCTGTGGCTATCACTCAGTACATGTTCAGCTAATGTGGAGTCATAATTCAGCAACCTCCAGTTGCTTTCATGTTCAGCCAACATAGCTGATATTCTCTGCCTACAACTTCTTTTGTCGCTTCAAGACATTCCTTAGTACTATGGTCAAGTTAACTTAATTTGAATTGTTATGCAGGTATTGGTTTTTTCAAGTTTAGTGTTAATGTTTTTCATGGTTTTCTCCCTTGACGTTTCTCTACTGCTCAGTTTTTAGCTTTTTAACTGGATTACCACTGCACTGCCAAAGTTACCATTTACTGTGTGCTTGTGCATCAGTGGAATTTCTTTGACAACAATAATTAAAATCTGACGATGGCCTTATTAGTTGGAAACCACTTATCTAAATATATTAATCCTGTAGAACACACACAACATTGTGTTTTTCATTTATAGTCACTGTCATTGTCATCAGCAGTGTGAAACTCTAATTTTCATAATATGGTGCACACAGATTTGACATCTATGCCCTCTCTAAAACATTTGTTGTTCCTGAGGCATTCCCCCTTCAGTTCCATCTCCACAATTTCTGGCTACATCAATTAGTCTATTTTGAGACTTTTTGATTTAATTTCTCTCTAGAAGCATTTATTTCTATTTTTTCTGTCCTAGTGGTCTTCATTTTCATTGTACACATGTATAAGTTAATTGTATGAGGATGTGTGTGAATGGAACAACTTCTTTCATTCATATTGAATGCCTGATTTTATCCTTCTTGGCTCATCAGTCAAGTGAATGTCACTTCTGCAGCTTGGATTTTTTCCTGTTTATAAGCATTCAGCACAGACTGACACAAAATGTCTGTTCAATGTGATTTATTTTGCCTTTTGTGGTATTTTGCAGTCCAGTCAGAATTTTTTCAGTGTACTGCATATTGGAGTTTTAGTGGTTCCTTCAACCAACAATTGTTTGTTTCTTTTTCATATCTTCCCCAACACCACTCTCTGCAATTTAAAAGATTCAGCTGCCATTACTGTTAGCAGAATGGAAGCAAGCAATGGCCAGAAGTTATAGTTAAACACAGCATATCTTCCTTCATACATTTCCCTATCCATTACTGGCATCATTTCTGGCTTGCTTCTTGTAACAGAATTTCACTGTAAGGAGGAAAAACAGGTACCATTTGTTTCAAGGCTTTCACCTTTCTTCTTGAAATTATTGCCATACTTGATATCTTGATGGTTTCTCTTAATAAATGGATGTGGTACTTTTTCTCTACAGAGAGCATTTGTAATGTTACTGAATTTTACTATGTGATCTGAGTCACTCGACGCTTGCTCAGACTGTGGTTTCTAGAAATGCAGCTATTTCCTCATTCACAAATGCTTTCTTGGAGTTCTTAAACAATAATTGCCTGTTGGTGTCTTCTGCAATATCTTCAAAACATTTGACTATGCAAGATTAATATTATATTGTTAGGTAAGTCCTGTTATTATGGAATCACAGGCCCTTTGGGTAACTGGTTAAAATGTACCTCGAAAGATAGAAATAAGATAGTTACAGATGTACATCCATGAGGAAAGCTATGTGTGTGTGGTCAACAGCAATTTCCACACTAAGCTCCTGACAAAAGATATATCAGAAAATCCAAGAAAGTTCTGCTCCTAAGCAAAGTCAAACCATTCATACTGGCCTTCAAGGATTAGGATGGAGCTGAAGTTGAACATAACAGGCAGGAAACCTAAGACTTAACTATGACATTTAAAAATGTATTTACATACTACTGATTTTTGGTCATCACACAACTCATAAATGGGTTATACTGAAAAAGTACACCCATATTTAAAATTAGGAAAAGTAAATGATTGATGTCTACCAGCCAGCTGGATGTATTATGTAAGAAATGAAAACGCTGTTGTATTCAAAACAATCTTCGACGAGGGTACCTGATATATATAAAGTGTAGCATACTCTTCTAGGAGGTGGTACTGGTCAAAGCTAGGAAAACAGATCTTTCAACATATGTACAGAAACAAATGCTTGGTTACATATGGATCATTTTACTTGTGTCAAGAATGGTCAGTACTCAGTGGTGTAGGATATTTTCCTGTTGAAATTCATTGGTCACTTCATATTGCTTGTGTTCATCTAGCACTTAGTCCTCTGGCTTTTATGCTGTCATCAGACATAGCACCTGCAATTGGACTTTTATGCTGTTGTCAGGCATAGCACCTGCAACTGTCTCTTACATTAGGTATTCTATATGGATTGTTTTTTGAGATCTGTCTTGCATCAGGACAATATTTGTGAGTCTGTGGAGTATGGAGTGTGAACAAGCAGAAAGATGTATATGTTCAGTAAACTAGATATAAAATCAGTAATGTCATAACTCAATGAGGAAATTAAAACTTTCAGCACAGGGCAGGAGCATGTAGAGGAACTCTGCCTCAAGTTTAAAGAATAGTTTACCATACATTGGATAGATATGTACCCAGTAGAACAGTTTATAATGGGAGGGAACCTACATGGTTTACAGTCACTGTAAACAAACTTCTAAAGAAACAGAGATTACTGCATATGAAGGTATCAAACAAAGTGTAGCACTTTAGATAAATGCTGAATGAAACACGTTTGGCTGTCAAGAGAGCAATGTGTGATGGCTTCAATGACTGCCACAGCAGAATATTGTCAGATGGCATTTCACAGAATCCAAAGAAATTCTGATCATGTTTAAGGGCTGTTCGTGGCACCAACGTTTATGTGCTGTCCCTAGTGAATGAGACAGGAACTGAAATTGAGGGTATCAAAGCAAAAGGTGAAAAGTTTAATTCCATTTTCAAATGTTCCTTTACAAAGGAAAACCCAAGAGAACTGCCCCAATTTAATCCTCGTACCACCAAAAAGACAATGAAATAAGCATCAGTATCAGTGGTGTTGAGAAACAACTGAAATCATTAAAACTCAGCGAACCTCCATGCCCCGATGGAATTCCTGTCAGGTTCTATACTGAATTTGCAGATCAGTTAGCCCCTCTTCTCACTATAATCTATCATAGATCTATTGAACAAAAAACTACACCTAGTTCACAGAAAAAGGCACAGGTCACACCCATCTGGAAGATGGGTAGTAGAAGTGATTCACAAAACTACCATCCAATATCCTTGATATCGATTTGTAGTAGAATCTTAGAACATATTCTGATCACAAACATAATTGGGTATCTTGAACAGAATTACCTTCTCAATGCCAACCAGCATGGTTTTGAAAACATTGATAATCTGAAACCCAACTTGCACTTTTCTCATGACATACTGAAAGCTTTGGATCAAGGCAACCAGGTAGATGCAGTGTTTTTCAATTTCTGAAAAGCAATTTACTCAGTACCACACCTTGGCTTACTGTCAAAAGTACGTTCATATGGGGGATCAAGTGAAATTTGTGATTGGATTGAGAACTTCTTGGTTAGAGGACACAGCATGTTATCTGAGATGAAGAGTCATCATCAGATGTAAAAGAAACTTTGGGTGTGCCCCAGGGAAGTGTGTTGGGGCCCTTGCTGTTCATGTTGTATATTAATGACCTTGCAAACAATAGAAATAGTAAAACCAGGCTTTTTGCAGATGATGCAATTATCTATAATGAAGTACCATCTGAGAGAAGCTGAATAAATATTCAGTCAGATCTTGATAAGATTTCAACATGGTGCAGAGATTGGCAACTTACTCTAAATGTTCAGAGATGTAAAATTTTGCACTTCACAAAATGAAAAAACATAGTGGCCTATGACTACAATATTAATGAGTCACTGTTGGAATTGGTCAACTCATACAAATACCTGAGTGGAACACTCAGTATGGATTTGAAATAGAATGATCACATAGGTTAAGTCATGGGTGAAGCAGGTGGTAGACTTCAGTTTGTTGGTAGAATACTGGGGAAGTGCAATCAGTATACAAAAGAAATTGCTTACAAATCGCTTGTGTGACCCAGTCTAGAATACTGCCCAAGTATGTGGGTCCCATACTAGATAGGAGTAACAGAGGATATTGGATGTAAACAGAAAAGGGAGGCATAAATGGCCACAGGTTTGTTTAATCCATGGGAGAGTGTCACAGAGATACTGGAGGAACTGAAATGACAGACTCTTGAAGACACATGTAAACTATCCCAAGAAAGTCTTTTAACAAATGATTACTCTAGGGATATACTACAATCCCCTACATGTTGCTCACACAGGGGTCGTGAGGATAAGATTAGAATAATTACTGCCCGCACAGACGCATCCAAACAATCATTCTTCCCATGCTGCATACATGAATGGAACAGGAAGAAACCCTAATAACTGGTACAATGGGACATACCCTCTGCATGCACCTCACGGTGGTTTGCAGAGTATACATGTAGATGTAGATGTAGATGAACAGCACAAACACTGAAATGGAGTGCATGTAACAAATGACAGATATGGTACTCTTCAGTCAAAATGTTTTACAAGAAAAATATGTCATCAGTTCCATATGTTGAATTATTATGAATATAATACTGCATCAGTTGAACTGATAACTGTGTGTAATGGTATATACCATTATTATTGCATTCTGAACCAAAAAAAGAAAAATGATAAAATGCATCACTCCTTATGATGTTTATTAGTTACTGCATGACTGTTGTTGTTATTATAATGTTGTAAATGGTGTAACCATTGTCATTATTTATATGTATTGACTCATTCTACACTTGAGCCACTGGCATACAGCTACAGAGCTAGGAAATGTGTATTCAATAAATTACTAAGTACCTGTGCATGATTACCTAGAAATTACAACACTTTTGTAACTGCATTTATTTACAATTTGCAGAGCAACTGTTCTCCTGTGTGTTTATAGTAGGTTCTACAGTACATTCAATACACTGAATATCCTTGACATTTGTTGTTTAAGTTATTTACCCCAATAAAGCAATTTATAGCAGTTTATACAATATAACTTAACAATAAGTAAACATTAAAAGTCCTCATTCATTAAGAATAAATTGATATGGAAGTAACTATTTAACAAAACAAAAATTAAAATCAAAGTGATATCTACTTCTAAAGTTTTCACCTATGTGGAAACCTTTTGATACCTGTCAGTTTGCTGCTAACTTGCTATGTCTTACATCATGTGGAAAAATGTTCTATGCCTACAATCACATGCACATTTTCTATACGTACTGAGTACTTAAAAAGGAGTCCCACACCTCCGAATTCCTTTGATATCTTCCTTTAATCTGACCTCGTGCGGATCCCAAATATTTGAACAGTATACAAGAACGGGTTGTACTAGTGTCCTATATGTGGTTTTCTTTACAGATGAACTACACATTCTAAAAATTCTCCCAGTAAGCCAAAGTCAACTATTTGCCTTCCCTACTACAATCCTTACATGATTGTTTCATGTCATAGAGTACAATCTGTACAGCAAATTGGGATTCCATCTGGACATGGTGGCTTGTTTGTTTCCAATTCTTTCTTTCATTTCTCTAAACTAGGGATGCCTATTCCTATTTCCTACTTAGGGAAGTCTGTGTTATGGTCAAATGATGGTATGTTTGTATGATTCTCCTGTGCAAATAACTTCTTGAATGTGAAATTTAAAACTTTGGCTTTCCTTTTGCTATATTCTATTGCCACACCAGACTGGTCAATGAATGACTGAACAGAAGCCTTGGACCCATTCAGTGATTTTACATACGGCTATCCATCCATTGCATTCCAGCCCTCTTCCAATGGTACAGCAGAACATCTGGTACAAATGTAAAAAGACACATATGTCCCAGACTGTACAGGTAAAGAACTGACAAAACACCCATCAACAGAAAGAACCAAGCACAACTGCTTGATGGAAGAATACCAAGGAAGTGTTTAACCTCTTAGAGCCCTATAAACACTAGCCATCACCACAAGCCCAGCATACCTTCAGAGAACAAGAAATCAATCTCCATGGTACAGAAATGGCTGCAGCAAAAACCCAAGTGGGAATGGTTTACATCTACACACATGCTACACAAGCCACCACACACTGCATGGCAGAGGGTACCTTGTACCATGACTAATTATTCCCTTTCCTGCTCCACTCTCACACAGAGCAAGGAAAACCGATGTCTATATGCATCTATACAAGCCCTAATATCTCTTATCTTGTCTTCGTGGTCCATAAGAAATGTACATTGGCAGCAGCAGAATCATTCTTCAGTCAGCCACAAATGCTGGTTCTCTAAGTTTTCTCAACAGTGTTTCACAAAAAGAATATTTTCTTCCCTCCAGGAATTCCCATTTGATTTCATGAGGTATCTCTGTAATACTTCAATATCGTCCTTTAATCTGATATCATGAGGATCCCAAACACTTAACCAGCACTCAAGAATGGGTCATAGCAGAGTTCTATATGGGTTCTCTTCTACAAAGGAGCTACATTTTCCCAGAATCCTCCCAATAAGCTAAAGTGCATCATTTGTCTTCCCTACTATCGACCTTATGCGCTCATTCTATTTCATCTCACATTGCTGTTTTACACCTAAGTATTTAATTGATGTTACTGTGTCAATCAACATGTTACTAATACTGTATTTGAAAATTACAGGATGTTTTCCCTACCCAACAACATTAACTTATGTTTTATATATCTAGAACAAGCTGCCATTCATCATGCCAAATAAATTGTCTAAGTTATACTGTGTCCTCCTACAATCACTCAGTAACAACACTTTCCCATTCACTACAGCATCATCAGCAAACAGTTACAGATTACTGCTCACACTGCCTGTCAGATCATTTATGTTCATATTGAAAAACAGCATCCTATCACACTTTCCTGGGGCACTCTTGATGGTAAAATTGTCTTGTTCATGTGCAAAAGTCACAGTGCTTCTCCTCAGTTTCTCAAATCTTTTTTGTATATGCACTCTAAGACAAAAAATGAAACACTACAAAGGCATAATCTGAATGCAACAGGACTCAGTAGGTGTGATGTACATGTATAGAAAAACAAATAATTATAATTTCAGAAAAATTGAATGATTTATCTGATAGAACAAGCTTCACAAATTCAGCAACTCAGTAATACATTGGTCCTCCTCTGGCCCTTACATAAGCAGTTATTTAGCTTGGAATTGATTGACAGAGTTGTTGGATGTATTCCTGAGGGATATTATGCCAAAGTCTGTCAACTGGCATGTTAGATCATCAAAATACTGAGATGGTTGGAGTGACCTGTCCATAACTGCTCCAGACATTCTCAATTCAGGAGATATCTGGCAACCTTGCTGGCGAAGGCAGGGTTTGGCAAGCATGAGGACAATCAGTAGAAGCCCTCATTGTGTGTAGGCAGACATTATCTTGTTGAAATGTAAGCCCAGGTTGGCTTGCCATGAAGGGTTACAAAATGGGGTGTATAATATCACTGATGGACCATTGTGTTGTGAGGATGCCACAGATGACAACCATAGGCATCCTGCTATGAAAAGCAACATCACCCCAGACCATCACTCCTGGCTGTTGGGCCACATGGTGGGCAAGAGTCAGGCTGGTTTCCCATCACTGTTTGACGTATCTCCAGACACATCTCAGGCCTGAAATTTTATTGACTGGAGTAGAATTGTCTTCAGTGATGAGTTCTGCTCTGAATTCAGTCCCGTTGACCAGTGAAGAAATGTCTGAAAACATTCCACCCCTTACAGCAGTGGATACCAATCTGATTGTCACCCACCATATGGCCCAATCAATCAGGAACCATCAAGCGTGAAGGGAATAAGGCGACCCGCAATAATGTTCTTAAAGTCCACAGCTGTCATAGTGTCTTCGATTACCACAGGTCCCATAGATACCCAGATGAATAGCCTGCATAGCATATTACTGCCTCCACTGGTCTGTGTCTGGGGTGCAGTGCATATTGTGAGGACATGTTCACTTGGATGACAGTGCACCTGAACAGCCACTCAGCTGGATTAACAAAAAACATGATTCACAAGATCATGCAACAAATTTTTATTGATACATGACCCAGTGTCAATTATCCTGTGCCCCTGCAATCGTAATTGACAATATCACTGGGTCAGCATAGGAACAGATAGGGACCCATGACAGTACCATGCCAGCAGCCAACTGGCTTTACCATTTCAGAGATGCTCATTCTCAAATACCAATCTGTCCTTTCAAAAAGTCACTTATGTAAGTGTATTTCCACGTTTTTGGCTTGCATCATCGCAAGAATGTTTCCCTATTTGTCTCTACTCCACTTAAGCACTTTTCTATGATGGCACCTGCTAAC
Organism: Schistocerca piceifrons; assembly: GCF_021461385.2. Taxonomy (NCBI): domain Eukaryota; kingdom Metazoa; phylum Arthropoda; class Insecta; order Orthoptera; family Acrididae; genus Schistocerca; species Schistocerca piceifrons. Next base: position 92,314,360 of record NC_060149.1, on the reverse strand, counting down.
AACAGTATCAGGTGGCATTCAGTCTCACAGTGGCAGTGTGTGTGTGTGTGTGTGTGTGTGTGTGTGTGTGTGTTATAATCCACTTGCATTATCAGGTTCACATCTCCACAGTAACAGCATTTTCATTACTTAATTGTTACTTTGCTGGTGGTATAAGTACAGTATGGTTGAGAATGAGAAATGCTACCTTGGCACTTAGTGGTCACGTGTATCAAGAAGTGTGCAAGTTTCCCATTCCTCAGTTATGGTTCCTGGACAAGTCTGACACTGATACCAAGTTATTCTATAGTTTTTTACCTCTCAATCTTAAATAGTGTGTTATGCATAGTGTTGATAGTGTCGATGTGCAGCAATCTAATGTGGATATGTTTGTCTTGTATGGATATAGCACTTAGACGATTAATAACCTGTCTCAATTGCAGAGGGTTTTCTTATCTCTGGGGAGGTCACTGCAATTTAGCAAAATGTGTTCTACTACTGGGGGCAGCAGGACAGTAATTCTCTCTCTCTCTCTCTCTCTCTCTCTCTCTCTCTCTCTCTCTCTCTCCCCTTTCTCAGGGCTGCAAGAAGAATGATAGAATTAATAGAATCCTCCAGCCTGCTCAGCATGATGCTGCATTCTGTATCTGTACAACTGGCTCAGAGTCTTCAATGAAGCACATGTAATTTTCTTAGGATTTTGCATTTGAAAGAAGGAGAGTTCATTGTACTGCTTGTTGTGCTTCAAGGATTTGCTTGTTGCAGATTCCAGTTTGTTTTAAGACTGTTGCTACATGTGCTGGAGGTACCTGGTACTTATAATCCAATGACTGGCTTACTATCAGCAGAATCTACATCTACATTGATACTCCGCAAGCCACCCAACGGTGTGTGGCGGAGGGACACCAGAAATGCTGGAACCATCACAGTTGTCCATATGTCAGTTTATACTGTTGGTACTTCCCCTGCTTCACATTAAAGTGTAATCACTTGAGGAATGCTGTATTGTCACTGATCTGCATCCCAGTGGCAGAGAGGCTTCTATTTCATGATGATATCACCATACAAAGAGCTAACTATCTTTGCCATGTCATGTCACCACAATAGTCTTACTGCAACCAAGATTAGAACTTTTTGTAGTATTTATATCAAAATCTTGATTCATCTTACAAATCCAAAATACTATACATACAAATATCTCCAGAGCTATTCTCTTATTAATGTCATGTGTGTAATTTGCCAGGAGAAAAATAGAAAATAACCAGATTTTGAAGCCACTGGAGCACCCTAATAGATATCACATCATGATTAATTTTGAAAGTTTAAATATTTTTCCTCTATGAGTTCGTATGATTACATTATAATAATTATTAGTAGTATTTTAAAAAATTAATTTTAAGTGAAATTCAATAAATTTTAATACATAATTAAAAGATAATCCTTTTTCTTTCTCACAGAACACCATTACACCTGTAACTAAGAGTGAATATAAACAGCAGCAAGAAATCAACAATCTCTGTTGTACACTAATATATAAATTTCAAGATTGTTAACAACTGAGTAATTTCATGACTGTGACTGCGGCTTACCATAGTCTGTGTTTTCTGGTTCCCAGCAATTTGATGGCCAGAAGTATGGTGTCTGAAAGCATATTTGAAAATTTTGTTTTAGATTTGTGACAGTATTTTTGTAAGAAAAACAATCAGTAATATGTTATCATGCATACCTGAAATCTGTAGAAAGTATTGTCATTTTTGACAGTTAACATATGATCATCAATAGGAAAAAAGTACCCATGTGCCGCCATCAAGTGAGCAAGATGTAGGGCTTCCACTAAAACAGAATAACAGTTCACAATACACAATGCCTTATTACACATACCCCACTTACAATGGAACAGTTTTAGTCATTAAATGTACTATTGATGACAAGAGCATTTTTAATTAAAAATTATTACAATTTAATTCTACTTCTTTATCTCCATTCTTACAAACTAATAAAAACACAGTTTGTTTCAAAATGTTCTGTTGCTTTGTAGAATTAGATTAGATTCAGTTTTCGTTCCATAGACCCAAAAAATGAGATGATTCTCATGGGTGTGGAACATGTCAGAAAGTATAACATAAAAAACATAAAACATTTGAATATAATACTCACTACCCTGATCATTTGTAAGGAGATTGTCATAGTAGATGAATACAATACAGTGAAATAGAACAGCTAATATTTACAGAATTAATACACTGTTAAAATGAAACACTGTTACGCACTATTAATAAATTTATCATACACAAAATACCTAATCTTGACCGTTGTGACCAAGTGCTGTCGAAACTGAAATCTAACAGACATTTTTGCTTAAGCTGGCCTAACAGTCTCTGTTAAGATATTCATCTATAGAGTAGAAGGAGTTGGCTATCAAAAAGTCTTTCAAGCTCTGTTTAAACTATGCTTTATCTGAAACCAAGTTTTAATGGTTGCTGGCAATTTATTGAAAATGTGTGTTCCTGAATATTGGACCCCATTTTGGACCAAGGTACATGATTTTAGGTCTTTATGTAAATTGTACTTATTCCTAGTATTGATATTATGTTTTGAGCTGTTGGTTGGAAATAGAGATATATTACTAGCAACAAATTTCATTAAGGAATAAATATACTTAGAAGCAGTAGTTAGAGTACAAAGTTCCTTGAACAGGTTTCTACATGATGTTCTTGAATTTACACCACAAATGATTCCTATTTAATCCTTTTGCATGCTAAAACCTTTTGTTCAGTTCGATGAGTCAACCCAGAATATGATCCTGTATGACATAATAGAATGGGTGTTCCAATAACCAATCAATTATATCTTAAATTTAAAAATATTATAGAGCATAGACCAAGCAGATATTGTAAGATTATTAAAAAATTTTAAATATGTCATTTTGATTGAGTTTCCAGTCTTTGTCAGTCTCTGCTTCAGTATATAGACATCTAGCTTGGCTCCAGTGTTGTGTGTGTGGTGTATGTTCTCTCTGGTGTCAGATTAACTTAAGTTACATTTTGACATAAACTAATGCTGTATAGATATACAGGTCCACAACAGTCAGGATCTTAAACTTACTAAAGAGGAGATGGCAGTTTCCCTTTGGGTTCACTTTGCCCATTACTCTGATTACTTTTTTTTAATATGCAGAATTTCATGATATAACATGAATGTCCCTGTATCAGAATGGCACAGGAGATGTGTGACTGGAATAGGTTAAAGTGTGCCACATTCAGACATTAATTAGAGAGTGCATCTATCAATATCTACATGAGATACAACATTCAAGATATTCACTAGCAGACATGGCTAACATAAAAATAACAGTTTAATTTGGAACCAATGAGAAAGCCTCATAGTTTTACTGATTTACTTTTCACATCTTTCATTAATCCTAGATTTTTTCCTGCATTTTATAAGGATTACTGAGAAGTTTGTTGCAAGAAAACCACATCATTGTTAGGTAACCAATTCATTGCTAGTTCTTATTTTTCCTGATGTTAATGAGCATGATTATTTTTCCTGAGATTCCTGATGCAATCTATTGTGTCATGGTGTATATGCAGAAGTGTTGTGTCATCTGAATAACATACCAGTGAATTAGTTCCTACACTGGAAGGCAAATCATTAACTGCAACAATGAAAAGAAATGCACCAAGGATTGAGCCCTATGGCACATCAGTCCAGAACTCCGTGAGCAAAAACCATCTATTTTTAACTAAGAGAAACTGTCTCCAGTTGCTTAAATAGGACTTGATTACAGCTTAAGAAGAGTTGTGTATGACATAAAATTCGTTTCATAAGCAAAATGTTACAAGGGCATATTGACACAGACTGTAATGTGATCACAAAGCACAACAGAATCAGATCTTTATTTTCAAATGCTGTTAGCATTTGGTGAACAGATTTGGTGACCACAGTAGTAGTATTTTTAGAATGTTAGAATCCAAACTGTCAGTTGGAGAGGAATCAGATTTTTCAAACTACTCACAGTTATTAAGGTAGTTGTACTTGAAAACTTTGGAGAATAGTGCTCACTTCATCAGGGAAAGCTACAGATTTTAAACATTTATTGAACATGAAAGTAAGTGGTTGACACAGATGACTTTTTTCACTATATACTTTGAGAACCAATTACAGTCCATACTTCTGGAGTTAGAGAACTTTCACAACACCTTGTGAGTGACTTCTAACTGGCTGAGCACCAAACAGGCCTAATGCACATACAGTAGTGTTCGAAGGTATTTGGTAGTTGTGGTGTTATGTTGTCAGTACTCCTTGCATGCTGTCACAACAGAACAACCCACACCACTGTGTCACTGTATCTACAGCTTCATGAGACTGCAGTTACATACCTAGTGAACAAGTAAGGTCATACAATAACAATGTAAGTATGCATTCCTTTAGCTCCAAAGTATTTTGTAATGTGCTTTGGTGGTATGGAATTCATTCACTGTTGTTATGTCTATTGTTACTTAGGCTTTTAGACAATGTTTGTTTATTTGTAGAGACAACTAGAAGTGTGCCCAAACACAAAGAATACTCAGTTTGTGCAAGACAAGCTGTTTTGCATGCTTTGAAGAAGGGAAAGTCACAGTCTAGTGTTCCTAGAGACTATGGCATATCACAACAACTAATAAGCATGTGGTGTCAATGGCAAAAACAGGAAGGAACAGTGCTCTACGAACTGAGCTACCCAAGCACGACTCACGCCCCGACCTCACAGCTTTACTTCTGCAAGTACCTCGCCTCCTACCTTCCAAACTTTACAGAAGCTCAGTTGGTAGAGCACTTGCCTGCGAAAGGCAAAGGTCCCGAGTTCGAGTCTCAGTCCGGCACACAGTTTTAATCTGCCAGGAAGTTTCATATCAGCACACACTCCGCTGCAGAGTGAAAATCTCATTCTGTTTAGAATATGCTGTAATATGCCAACATACCTTACTCTATCACATAACTGACCGTTTATTTCATAACAACAAATGAGTGATATATATTTTTTTATGTAGCACTTGCTCTATGTTCAGCAACAACCTATACTTTCACCCAATGGCACTGTTTCCAAAATTTTTAGGTGTTTGACATTTAGTTTTCTGACTATCGCACATGTTTCATTTATTTTCTAACATAAATAGTATTCACTTTGAACATGCCCAAAAATTCTGGTGAATCATACCAATTTTTTAAATGTATGAGAAGGGTAGATTGCTGCTCAGCACATAGAACAGGCATTGAGTGGCAGTCAGACATATTGAAAAAATACTGTTAGCTATTACTGGGTTAAGTTCTTCATCAGATGCAGACAAAACAAAACAGAAATCCGCCATTCATCACACTAAATAGAAATTCAGTCTAAGTCGTCCTGTATCCTTCAACAGTCACTCAATAATGGCACTTTCCCATGTACCACAGTGTCATCAGAAAACAGTTGTACACTGATGCTCACACTCTCCATCAGATTATTTACTTATATGGAGAAGAAGAGCCACCCTATCACACATCCCTGGGTCACTCTTGATGACAACCTTGCCTCTGACGAACACTTGCCATCAAGGACAGCATGCTGCATTCTATTTCTTAAGACATCTTTGAGCCACTTGAATATCTGGGAATCTATTCCATATGCTTGTACCTTCATTAACAATCTGCAGTGGGGCACCATGTCGGAAATTTACGAATCTGTCCTTCATCCGTGATTTCTAAATCCATGCTGATTTGTGGACAGAACCTTTTCTGTCTCAAGGAAATTTGTTATATTGTAATTCAAAATAAGTTCAAAAATTCTCCAGTATACTGATTTTAAGGATAGAAGTCTGTAATTTTATGGCTACATTCTTTTACCCTTCCTATAAGCAGGAGTCACCTGAGCTTTTTTCCAGTCACTTGGGACTTTGCGCTGGGCGAGAGATTTATGACAAATGCAAGTCAAGTAAGGTTCAGTGCCATGCAGTGCTCTCTGTAAATCAGCACTGGGATTCCATCCAACTCTTTCAGTTGCTTCTCAATGTCAGTGATGCCCATTTCTATGTCCTCCATCAGCGAGTTTGTGCGATGGTCAGATGATAATATGTCAATATCTCCTGTGTGAATGATTTTTTTTAAATTCCAAATTTAGAACTTTAGCTTTCATTTTGCTGTTTTCTACTGCCACACCTGACTGGTTGACAAGTGACTGGACACAACTCTTTGAGATGCTTGCTGATTTTACATAGCACCAGAATTTGCTCCCATTCTCAGCAAGATTCTTTGCTACAGAATGATGGTGGAGGTTGTTGTATGCTTCACACACTGATATTCTATAGGCATACATGTTTCTATTTAATTTTGCCTGTCAACATTTCCATGTTATTTTTTCACCCAAGAGTGCAACAATCTCTGCTACTTATGCGCTTTCCAAATTTTACCATGAAACCACAGTGGGTCTTTTCCATCTTTAATCCATTTACTCAGCACCTACTTCTCTGGAGCACAAATTGCAATCAGCTTAAATTTTGCCCATAATTCCTCTATATTTACCGTATTGGAACTAAATGATATCTATTCACTGTCTAAGAAGGATGCTAACAATTGTTTATCTGCACTTTCCAGCACAGACACTCTCCTAGCCTTCTCAATGGATTTATTACTTATGTAGCAACTGTTGCTGTGATGACATCATGATCACTAATGTCTGTCTCTATACTGACACTATTGATACAGTGAGGTCTGTTTTAGCTACAAGGTCTAAAATATTACCACTGCTTGTGGGCTGCTGAGCAAGCTGCTCACAACAGTGTTTAGAAAACGTGTTCAAAAGTATTTCACAAGACGGTCTATCTGTATCAACTGCAATAAATCCATAAATGTCCCAGTTTACAGTCAATAGGTTAAAGTCATCTCCAAACAATAGTGCATGATTTGGGTATTTCTGTTCTACTGAGTGTAGACTTTCTTTGACTGATTCTGCAACTGTTACAGCCTAACCAGGTGGTCAGTAAGAACATCCAATGATTAACTTATGTTCACCTAGGCTGATTACTTGTCACCAGATTATTTCATAGTTACATTCAATCTCAACCTCAAGAGACAAAATTTGTGTAGACTGCAATAAACGCTCCCCCTCCTATGGTGTCTAACCTGTATTTCCAATATACAGTCAATCCCTTGTTATATATTTCAGAGCTTTCTACTTCAGGTTTCATCCAGCTTTCAGGTCTGTACAATAACTGTGGAGTACAATAACTTTCCTGGAGGGCAGTAATCTCCGGAACTTTGTTTGGTTATTTACTGTTAAAATTTTTACATTAAAAGTCTCTTTAATTTGTATGTGATCTGATTTTGCTCTCTGTGTATTGTCTGGCTAGTATTCATCAGAATACCACACGCTATGATCATCATTTGTCTGTAAGAAAACATATTTACAATGTGGTTTGCTTGGTGACAAAAATTAACACTTTATTGCAGTTTCTCAGACAGATTTTAAATATCTTGAATAACCCTCAATAGTTGTTGACATCTGATTTGCCCCCTTTCTTGTGAAGTGGGTAAATTATTGCACTGTTTCATTCCCTATGGATTTTCTCAGTTTGCAGGCATTCAAAAGTATTTTATGGAGAATTTTAGCCAGTTTTTCAGCACATATTTTGAATATGTCTGCTATTATTCCATCCTCTCCTGGTGCCTGATGATTTGCTTGACTTCTTCCAGTGTAGGCTGTGCTGTTGAGTTCAGATTTGGAATAGTTTCTCAGACTTACACAATTCAATAAATTTTCAAAGAACACTGCGTGGAGTTTGCAGTTTTCTTTGTTCTTTGTTTACAGTATTTTATCTGGATATCTGAAGCTTAATCTGAGGGTTTGATAATTTTGTAATTGTTCTTAAAATTTATTCCAAAGATATCTGGTATTATTTCTTGTGACATTTTTGCCAATTTCCATTATTTTGCATAAAATCTCCCATTACCTCGGTAGTGGTAATTGAAATATTTCTGTATGTAGCAATCAGATTTGAGTTTGCTATAATCAATACATGGTTGCATTTTGAATAAGCAGTAGAAACAATATAGAAATCCCATATTGTTAACCTATACAAAAACTATAGGAGTAGATAGTTTGACATTGTCCTCCTTCAACCTCAGAAGGATGTCCCAAATAAGCAACTGCATTGAGTGGAGATTGGTTATGAATGCTCATAGCTTCCTTCATACACAAAATATTCATGACACCAGAGAATTACACATCTCTATCCAACAGCTGGAGAATGATCAACAGGATCTAATGCCTTACCCACTACACAGATTTTGAATTTAATGAAAGGTATTATCACATAATACGGTGGCTAGGAATTGTATATAATAATCTCTTCTCGTACTTCTAGCCAAATTTTGAACCATCTCCTATGATAATTATTCTGTGTCATCTATATGCATTTATAAGAAAAGGGTAGATGATACACAGTGTCAATTTGTGAACTTCATGCAGGCCATTGTTCAAGTATCTAAGAATTCACCACACTTTTGTGGCATCAATCAGAGAGGTGAATCACTCAAAGAGTTTAATATATTTTTTCCATAGCTAAATTACTTAAAGGAACACTGTTTAAAAAGTCAAAAAGACAGATACACTGAAGCAATAGTCTGCAGAAAATAAATAGCAATATTATTAAGAGAACAACATTAACTTACCTTGATCTTCAACATCCAAGTTCTTCAGCATCCACATTATCAAATCTGATCCTGAAAAAAGACCAAAAATATCTTGCTCAGTTGCATTCCTCAAACCAATCTATGTTGTAAATTCCTATGGCAAAATTCAACAAACACAAGTGTGCTTTTAATATGTCATTTAAACATTATGTGATTCATATTCTTTACATCACATTTTAAAATCAGCCATTCTAGTTTTCATTAACTGTTTCTTTGAGAAATGCATACCAATAATGAAGTCACTAATGATTACACAGCAGCAAAACCTTTCTCCATATTTTTCAATGTTCATTTAATATTCATATTTTAGATTTACTACAAGTTTCACTTGTAACTATAATTACATTGAGACTATTTACACCTGATTTCTCACTTGAGTTATAGGTACATACTGACTATTTCTATGACAGGCATTTATTTATATTTAATTGACACACACAGATCCATGCACAGAGAGAAAGAGAGAGCGAGAGCAGGGGAGGCAGGGGGGGGGGGGGGGGAGGAGATGGGATGAAGGGTAGGGAAGGGACGATTAGAAGAAGTGAGCACAGCAACTATAATTAAACTGAAATGAATGAGTAGCAAAGGTATTTGAAATAATGGTGCTTAACATATCATCTTCATTTATCTCCTTAGACACAAAAAAGTTCAACCAGAATTTTGACTTTTGTCTGAAATAATTTACAGAAACTACAGAAAACCTAAATATGGACGGCTAGTCAGTTATCTAAACCAAATTCTTACTGAATGAGAATCCACCCCCATAATGATAGTGACACTTCATTCAGTTTTTGTGGAGTCGGCTATATACAGAAATCTGTAGGACTATCAGCTGTTATTTATTTCTTCCAAGGAAAGTCTGTTTCCGTGCAGCTGTATTTTTATTTTATTTTGATGTTTATTTCATACATGTACTGTTTAAACCCCAAGACAATATTGTCTCATCTTCAGATACCTACACAACTTAAAGTACAGATGTGATCATCAAAAATACATACATTGTACAAATACAGATTTGGTCACGAATATATCAGTTAACATACACACAGAGAAACATGGCATAATATTCAAATAAAATAATTAGAGTTAATAAAAGTTGTGGGATTTATATTAAGTATTGTTAATTGTATAAAATTTTACTTATGGTGTGAACATATCTGTTTCAATGCAGAGAATAGAGAGTATTTGATATAAATTTTCCCACTGAGTTGTAGACACATTATGGGCACTAACCTTGATGGAAAGACATCACAGGACTTACAGGATTTGATCTGTGAATTCGAAAGACAGATTAAAGGCCACGGGAGGGGGAGTGTTCGCTGCAGCTGACAAAAATATTGTCTCTATTGAGGTGAAAGTTGGGTGTGACATTGAAGTTATGAGGTCATGTGTAACAGGTGTAGAAGGTAAAACAAAGTGTTTTGGATGTTTTTATCGGCCATCCAAAAACCGTTGTGACAGTTCTAGAGTCACTGAAAAAAAGTCTGTGATTAGTAGCGTGTAAATACATAGATCATGCAATACTAGTTGGAGGCAACTTTAGCTTACTGAGTGTAGACTGGGATATCTATGGATTCATTGCAGGGGGTATAGAAAAATACTTTTGAACACACTTTCTGAAAACTGTCTTGTGCTGCTATCTCAGCAGCCGACACAATGGAAATATCTTAGACCTCGTAGCTCCAAATAGGCCAGACCTTATTGACAGGTCAGTAGGGAAATAGGGATTAGAGATCATGAAGTCATTATAGCAACTATGATTATAAAAGTTATTTTAAGTCAAGAAGGCTAGGAGAGTGTTACTGCTGGATAGAGCAGACAAGCAATGGTTAGCAATTCACTTAGACAGTGAACTGACATCACTTAGTTCCAGTAAGGTGGATGTAGGGGAACTATCGACAAAGTTTAAGCACATTGTGAATCGTGGTCTGGAGGGTTATGTGCCTAGTAAGCGGATAAAAGATGGAAAAGATCCACCGTGGTTTAATAACAAAATTCAGAAGATGCTGAGGAAGCAGAGGCTGATGCACTGTTGGTTCAAAAAAGAACACACAAATGATGACAAGCAAAGGTTAGTAGAGATTGAAGTGTCAATGAAAAGATCTATGCACAAAGCATACAACAACTACCACCATCACACCTTAGCAAGAGATTTGGCAGAGAACACGAGAAAATTCTAGTCCTACATAAAATCACTCATCATGTTTAAAGCTTCCATTCAGTCCCTTGTTGACCAGTTTGGTTTGGTAGTTGAAGATAGCGAAACAAAAGCCCACACATTAGATTTCACATTCAAGAAATCGTTCACACAAGAGAATGATGTAAACATACCGTCATTTGATGATCGGACAGATTACCATATGAATTACATAGTAATGAGTATCCTTAGTGTAGAGAAACAACTGAAAGATTTGAAAGCAAATAAATCACCAAGTTCGGTTTACAAAGAGTGCTCTAGGGCATTGGCCCCTTATATGGCCTGCAATTGTCGGGAACCTCTCACTCATCACAAAGTCGCAAGGAACTGGAAAAAAAGCGCAGGTGACTCCAGTATATAAGATGGGTAAGAAAACGGACCCACAAAATTACAGATCAATATCCCTAACTTCTGTTTGCTGCAGAATCCATGAACATATTCTCAGTTTGAATATATTAAACATTCTTGAGACTGTGAAGCCTATGTCCATGAATTAGCATGGGTTTAGAAAGCACTGCTCCTGCGAAACTTAACTTCCCCTATTCTCACATGATATACTGCAAACGATGAATGGAGGCAACAAGCAGATTACACATTTCTGGATTTCCAGAAAGCATTTGACATGGGCCCCAGTGCAGGCTCTTAATAAAGGTACACACGTATGGAATAAATTCACAGATATGTCAAAGCTTGAAGACTTCTTAAATAATAGAATCCAATATGTTGTCCTCGATGGTGAGTGTTCATCAGGGACAAGGATATTGTGAGGAGTGCCTCAGGGAAGTGTGATAGGACCATTGTTGAGGATGGACAGCAATCAGCAGTTGTTTGCTGATGATACTGTGGTGTACGGTAAGGTGTTGAAGTTGAGTGAATGTAAGAAGATATAAGATAAAATAGACAAAATTTCTAGTTGGCATGATTAATGGCATCTACTTCTAAATGTGGAAAAATGTAAGTTAATCTGGATTAGTAGGAAGAACAAGCCTGTAGTGCTCAGCCACAGTATTACTAGTGTCCTGCCCAACACAGTCAAGTCATTAAAACATCCGAGTGTAACGTTGCAAAGCCATATGAAATGGAACGAGCATGTGAGAACTGTGGCAGAGAAGGAGAATGGTCAACTTAGGCTAATTGGGAGAATTTTAGAAAAGAGTGGTTCACCTGTAAAGGAGACAGCATATAGGATGCTGGCATGACCTATTCTTGAGTACTGCTTGAGTGTTTGGTATCTGTAACAAGTTGGTTTGAAGGAAGACATCAAAGCATTTCAGAGATGGGCTGCTAGATTTGTTACCGGTAGGTTCAAAACACACGTAAGTGTTACCGAAATACTTCAGGAACTTTAATTGGAATCTTTGGAGGGAAGGTGACGTTCTTTTCTAGTAACACTATTGAGAAAATTTAGAGAACTGGTAATTGAAGCTGACTATCAAATGATTCTGCTGCCACCAACACACATTGCATGTAAGGAGCACAAAAATACGATTCGAGAAATTAGTTTTTAATTGTTGCTGGCAATTTATTGAAAATGTGTGTTCCTGAATACTGGACCCCTTTTAGGACCAAAGTAAGTAATTTCAGGTGTTTAAGTTGATTTTTCCTATTCCTATTTTGATACTATGTATTAAGCTATTAGTTGGAAACAGAGGTATATTACTTGCTACAAATTTCATTAAGGAATACATATACTGAGAAGCAGTGGTTAGAATACAAAGTTCCTTGAACAGATTTCTACATGATGTTCTAGAATTTACACCACAAATGAGTCTTATTATATGCCTTTGCATGCTAAAAACTTTTGCTTGGTTTGATGAGTTACTCCAGAAAGTAAACAAAGAGGGCAACTTTTTTTATAGTTACATCTTCGACATCTGACACTGTTCTTTCCTCAAATACAGAATTGTTTAGGTGTTTCAGCAATTCAGTGGTATGCCCTTCCCAAATGAATTTATTATTGAGTTGTAATCCCAGAAATTTAACACTGTCAGCCTCTTCGATCTGCATGTCTTCATATTTTATACACATTTTGGAAGGAAATCTCTTGAGGAACACCACACATAATTAATTCCCAGGGAGATGGGGCTGACTGCTTACTGCACAGGTATTTCGCAACAACACCCTGTGTTTCCTGTTAGTTAGGTAAGACTCAAACCGTTTTGCAGCACTGCCGGTGACACCAATCTATTCTAATTTACTTAAGAAAATTCTGTGATTCACACAGTCAAAGGCTTTTGACAGGTCACAAAAAATACCAGCAGCCTGTAATATGTTACCTAATGAATTAAGTAAATACTTACTGTAAATGTAAATAGCTTTCTCTATATTGCAACCCTTCAGAAACCCAAACTGATATTTGGACGACATATTATTTGCCATCAGATGCTTAAGAAAGCATCTGAACACAACTTTCTCACATATCTCTGAAAAAGCCAGCAAAAGTGAAATTGGTCAATAGTTTGATGGTATCTCTTTATCCCCCTTCCTACAAAAATGATTAACTTCAGCATATTTTAGCCAGTCTAGAAACATTCCATTCATAAGAGATTGATTACATAAGCAACTTAAGATAAACTCAACTCACATGAGCACTCTTTGATTAACTTCATTGATATGTTATCACAACCATTAAAATACTTATATTTTAAGGATTTTATGATGGATGCTACTTCCTTAGGAGACATGAGTGTCATTTCCATTTTACTGAAGTTATTTGTAAAGACTGGTGACAGATACTCCATTGCACTGTATACCGAACCTGATAACTCCAAGCTGTCAGTAGCAGGAACAAAGTACTTGTTTATGAGGTTTGCAACACTAGATGCATTTATTACCAATGTCTCATTTATTTTTAGAGCTATCTGTTCCTCTTCCTTTTTGGCTCCACCTGTCTCTGTCTTCACTATATTCCATATAGTTTTTATTTTGTTGCCTGACGTAATTATCTTTCTCTCATAAGAAAGCTTCTTAGATTTCTGTTTAACTGTGTTTATCTTAATTGAAAGAGACTTGACCATTAGCTGTAGTTACATGACAAATGTACTGTGGATGAACACATGTGTGCTTCGTATTGCACAGGTAACTGAGGACAATAAAATACTGTGGTGAAACTGATAGTAGAATTATGAGATAAACATTCAAATAAAATAAAAACACAGCTGCAAGGAGATCGATTTCCATTAGAATAAATATGATTCAGGTGCGCACTAAAAATGATACCAATGAATAGGTGATAGAATGGTGAAGGAAGTCATAAAAAACTCAGGATTATGAAAGAGATAAAATGCAGACATAACAGACAAAAGTTTGTTTTAAACACAGTGAGTAAGCAATCACACAGTCATCAGCAGTAATGACAAAAGTTACCATTTGTTTAAGCTCTGTAATCATGAGATTAATTTTCAGGCAATAAGTTTATGAGTGACATGCTCAAAACATACCTGTGAACACGGATGGTATTTTAGACATGAAACTTTTGACTGTTTTGACAGGTACTCCAGTTGTTTCATCCTGCATTTTTTCAACAATCTGCTCCATCTGGAAAGAAATGTTGTGTTTTACGTTGTTTAAATGAAAAGTTGGTTTCTTGGACAGCAACACTATCAGACATGGAGTGGACAGAAAACATATCTATATGGAACATGTATAATAGCTTTTTAAGATTTATGAAGCAGTTTTGTTTAAGAAAAGGAAGAAAAAACATTCTGTGCCTCACACGCAAATGCTTTGTTTCATATAATTTCACATATAAACATATATAAATGACAAAAAAGCAGATATGTCCTGGGTAGAGTTGGGGATGTAAAAGACAGGGACTAGCTTTCCAACTTATCTGGAAGCTTCAAAGAGATTTAAATCAAAATATCCTGGCATATTCACAATTTTTTACTTGCTAGTATTAGTACCCCTAAAATCTAATATAAAGCAGTGTGTCAAGTAAAGAAACGTGACACATGACTTCATGTCGTATAACATGCCACATGCTATAATGGCATCCAACGTGGCATTTGTCATGTTGTGCTGTATGACACAACATGTCATTAAAGTTTAGGATGCATGCATCCCGACTCTAGGATACTTCCTATTGTAGATGCATCCCCCTCTCTAGAAGCACATACATCTGTGATTGTTTGTTCTTACACCTCTCAACATACATGTTACAGGAGGTGAGTTTGGGGCAGAAATGATCCCCTCGGGGGAAAAAATCAAGGCTCCTCCCCCCTCCCCCCCCCCCAACAAACCAAAGATCGAAAAACTGTCTTAGTGTCCCCTAAGGAACAAATTCACCCCCAGAAATTTTATCCCCCCCACCCCCCCAGGAAAACATTTATGCTATTACATGTATATTATTATGTGTGTTTATTATGGCTGGCAAATAATTTGGATTTTGGCCACAGGATCACAGACTTTAGCTTATAAATTCCAAGACGCAAGTGTGCCAACACCTTGCAGCTAAGAGAGCTCACTGTGCAGGGGAAGTAGGGTTAACTCATAAAAAAAGTGCAGCCATGTCAAGATATGTTGATTTAAATGCCTTTGAAGCTGCCAGATTAAATCAAAAAGCTGCTTCCCTTCTTTTGCGCCCCTAACTCTGTCCAGGACACATTCACCTTTTTTTGTGCATTTTTCATTCTGGTTCCTTACTTTTACTCTACCACAGTTCTGACATTAGACAGCCACAACTTGGCAACCAATGTAGATTTTTGTTGACTCTAGGGACGACTGATCTGGTATGGTTTTTTTTTTTTTATTATTGTCTTTTGAACCAACTGCAGAGTTGTGCATCATTAGTCTGGTTCCTCTACAGATACCTGCCTTTCATGATAGAACCTGTCCTGTGTTTCATTTTCATTTCATTTCATTTTATTATCTTCCTGTATATCATTTACATGATGTAGGAATTGTCACCACAAAGTTATCATACTAGTACAAGTACTACAGACATAATAATGGAATATCACTTTCAAGGCATTTTTTAAAAGTACAAATTTAGACATATAAATTAAAATTTTTGGCAATAAATTTACACACAATCAAAGTACTCATCTACGTCATAGAAAGTTTTGCTTAAAAGGTAATTTTTACGCTCAGTCTTAAATTTTACTTCATCTATTATTGCCTTCATGTACACTGGCAGAGCATTGTAGAGTTTTATTCCAAAATAACTTACATGCTTTTGGGTTTGTGTTGTCCTTACCCTTTCTACATACAAATTCTTACGAGTTCTAGTATTATAATTATGGCAGTCCTCATTTGTACGTAGATTTTTCATATGTGCTCTTGTACACAGAATGCTTTTAAAAATATACAGTGATGGTATTGTGAGTATTTGCAGTTCTTTGAAAAGGGGCCTACAATGAGTTCTTGGAGAGTTATGTGTTATGATTCGTATAGCTCTTTTCTGAAATTTGAAGATATCTGTTAAGCTTGATTTAGTTATACCCCAGAACACTATGCAGTAAGACACAATGGACTGAAAGTAAGCAAAATACACTAGTCTAGTACAGACTGTGCTGCATACTCTAGATAATATCCTCAATTCAAAACATGCCGAATTGAGCCTGTGGGATAAGTACTTGAGATGGTCTTTCCAGCTTAAGTTTTGATCAATGTCCATGCCCAAAAACTTTGTGGATTGTACACTCTCTATCTTCTTATCCATTAGTTTTAACTGGAGGTCCATATCTTGAGTTGCTTTGCCATACTGTATATAATTTGTTTTACTTAGATTAAGTGCTAACTCATTAGCATTAAACCAATGTTGAATATATTTCAGGACTATATCAGTTGTGATGGTTAATGATTTTTTATCATCACTTATAATTATGCTAGTGTTATCTGCGAACAACATTATTTTGGTAGAAATATTAGGATTTTTTATGTCATTTATATAAAGCAAGAATAATACGGCACCAAGAACACTGCCCTGTGGGACACCTATTTCCAATTTCTTTGCATCTGAGACCCACTTGATTTTCTGATTTTTATGTTCTGCGATGATTTCTACCACCTGAGTACTATCTTGAAGGTAAGATTCAAACCACTGCTTCACAACTCCCCTTACACCTATTGCCTCCATCTTGTTTAACAGAATTTTGTGATTTACTGTATCAAAAGCTTTAGATAAATCTAAGTTAATTCCCACTACACATTTTTTAGTGTCGAGACTCCTGACAATCTCTTTGGTATAGGCATGGATAGCTGATTCTGTGCTGTGGCCCGAGCGAAAGCCATGTTGATTGCAGTTTAGAAGTTTGTGAGCATCTAAGTAATTTATGAGTCTGGTTTTCATTAATTTCTCTAGAATTTTTGAAAATGATTGGAGAAGGGATATTGGTCTATAATTTTCTACCTTGTATGGATCTCCTTTTTTAAACAGAGGTCTAACCTTTAGAGATTTCAAACCTCTCAGGAAACACACCTTCGCTGAAAGACAAATCGGCAATATGTACCAGGGGCTTTATAATTTATTGGGCAACTTTTTTTATTATTGACACAGGCACTTCATCCACACCTGCAGGCATTTTTGATTTTAGACTCTTTATCACCTTCAATATTTCATTATAATTTGTGGGAGTTAACAACATACTACTGTCTACTTTCGGGGCTGTTAATTTCTCATGTTTAGTAAAGTTTTTACTTAATGACACTGGTACACTTAAAAAGTAATTATTAATGTAATTTGGCAGAGTTTCATCTTTTAATTCAATATTTTCACTATTTTTGAGTACTATTTCCTGATCCTTGAGGACCTTACCTGTTTCCCTTTTCACAATTTCCCAAATAGTTTTTGCTTTATTGCCTGATTTTCTTATTAATTTATCATTACTTAATAATTTTGCTTTTGAAATTACTTTTCTATATATTTTTTTTGTAATTTGTTCCACTCAGAGCACACATGCTTCATCGCTATGTCAATGCCACATGCGTGCAGGTAGCTTTTTGTTTTATTTTGTAAAAGTTTTTCAATATTTTTTTATTTGAAACTATTTTGTTTTAGATATGTACGATTAAAGATGGCGCAGAGTAGAATCGTTACGAATTTGCAGCTCACGAAAACTGTTATAAATTCTAGTTTATTATGGACAAAGCGTCTAAAAAATGGTGGCGACAAAGACAATTTGTACTACTCGTGTGGGTTTAAAGTAAATAACAGTAAAGGTATGTCTACACGATCGAAAACGAAGAACTATGTTGTCGTGCCATATGGCGACCAAAAACTGATTGTCAGCATCGAAAGACGAAATAACTAAAGTGCTGCAAGAGGGGAGAGAGGCTCTGTTAGCGACAATCAGTGAACTAGAGGAAAAACTAAGCAAATATATAACCAATGAAAAGTGCTGAGCAGTAAAAAGTGCGTCGAACGCAGGTAATTTAAAACCGCAAACGAAGGTAAATTCATGTTATGTGTACCCAGTAGTAACGCCAACGAGGAAAAATGCATCATAACAAGTAAATGGACTTCCAGATAAAGGAACTGTTCTGATGACAGTTAGCAAAAAGGCAATGCAACATGTAAGTAACTAAAGACAGTGTTTACATGCCAACCAGCGAAAACAAAACTGTTGTTAACGACGTCATTGATTTCTGGAAGATAAAGCACATAAACATACGAATCAAAAATCCGAGTCGAGGGATCCAGTACGGAAGCCGACAGTCTTGATAGTGACAGTCAAGGCAGACAATGTAGAAACTTTCTGGAAGAAAACTTCATGACATTCGAAGTTTTATTAAGCCAAACGGTCCTCTCCGCGAACTTTTTAGTGGAACTGATAAATTAGCTGAAGACTTCACTGCGAGTGATACTGTTTTATTACCGGTAATGTCTGGGTCAAACGATGCTAAAGACTCATACAACATTTTTTTAAAACATATACAACGTCTTACCAAGTGTTCTCCAAATCAGTAATAGGACCAATACTTCCAGAATGAGCTTTTCACTCTGCAGCGGAGTGTGCGCTGATATGAAACTTCCTGGCAGATTAAAACTGTGTGCCGGACCGAGACTCGAACTTGAGACCTTTGCCTTTCACAGGCAAGTGCTCTACCATCTGAGCTACCCAAGCACGACTCACACCTCGTCCTCACAACTTTACTTCCGCCAGTACCTCGTCTCCTACTTTCCAAAATTCACAGAAGCTCTTCTGCGAACCTTGCAGAACTAGCACTCCTGGAAGGAAGGATATTGTGGAGACATGGCTTAGCCACAGCCTGGGGGATGTTTCCAGAATGAGATTTACACTCCGCAGTGGAGTGTGCTCTGATATAAAACTTCCTGGCAGATTAAAACTGTGTGCCGGACCGAGACCCGAAAATCCGCCGCATTACACCACACACAAACAGACCCATCCTGCGGACAGATCGGTGAGACTAGATCCAATGGGAAGGGCCTGCACAATGGTGGCAGACGACCGGCTCGAGAGCGGCAAGCCCGATCCGTTAGAGACACCCACAGCAATTGCCTGCGGTTTTGGCCCATCGTGGAAATCCACTCATTCATGAATCACAGACAACACGTTGATGAAATGAGACTGCGGTGATAAAACCATGCAACAGATAATTTGCGCAAATGCTCTGAGCAACAATACTAAAGATGATACGTAGCAACTTACTGTTAAGACGATCTCTGAGCCGCAGACAGGCACATAGAAAAGATAATCACACTCTCACAACTAAACTTTCGGCCATAGCCTTTGTCGGAAAACGAGAGCACACACATTCACACAATGACTCAGACACAACTCATGCACACATGACCGCAGTCTCAGGCCGCTGTGCCTACAGTCTCTGAGAATCAGATCCAAACCAACCACAAATCACGTCTCCCTGCCTCTCTTCGGCAACTGCTCGACAGATGGGAAGCGGTGGCGACATTGACGGCAAGCTGAGGGGAGTAGTAGGGAGGGGAGAAGCAATAGGAATGAGGGAGTAGGGAAGTGGCGGCCAGCCAGTGACGATGCATGATATCTCAGTAAACAAACCATTTCATCTGCTGAGGCAAAAAGATATTTTTCCAGCTTTTTTCCAAATTTCTCTGATACATTTGAAATTCCGTGATACTCCCTGCTTTCCAGAACTTGTGGCAACCCTGACTGCGCATTCTGACGGGCTTGGGCAATTCCAGCAGGACAATGCGACACCCCACACATCCAGAATTGCTACAGAGTGGTTCCAGGAACATTCTTCGGAGTGAAAGCACTTCCGCTGGCGACCAAACTCCCCTGGTATGAACATTATTGAGCATATCTGGGATTCCTTCCAACGTGCTGTTCAGAAGAGATCACCACCCCCTTGTACTCTTAGGGATTTATGAACAGCCCTGCAGGATTCACTGTGTCAGTTCCCTCCAGCACCATTTCAGACGTAAGTGGAGTACATACCACGTCGTGTTGCGGCACTTGTGCGTGCTCGAAGGGGCCCTACACGATACTAGGCAGGTGTACCAGTTTCTTTGGCTCTTTAGTGTAATTAGAAGCACCACAGCACAAAAAATGCAGGACCCAGATGCCAGCTAAACAGATAACAAGAAGTAATCACTACCTCTCGAAACGAAGAATTTTTTTATCTTACAATGATAGATGAAAAAAGAGGTAAGTGGTCAAGCAAGACTCAATAAAATCCCTAGTTCAAACTTCAAATTGCTCCACCAGAATATTCAGTCTCTTTCCAACACGCTGAATGAAATAGAAATCTTGCTAAACAATTTAAGTGATATTTTTGTTTCGTGTTTCACTGACCATTTGTTGAACAGAGACATGTTAGATGTAATGCACCGCCGGCCGATGTGGCCGAGCGGTTCTGGGCGCTACAGTCTGGAACCGCGCGACCGCTATGGTCGCAGGTTCGAATCCTGCCTCGGGCATGGATGTGTGTGATGGCCTTAGGTTAGTTAGGTTTAAGTAGTTCTAAGTTCTAGGGGACTGATGACCTCAAAAGTTAAGACCCATAGTGCACAGAGCCATTTTTTTTGTAACGCACCTATATCTGCTCAAATTAGCAGGCACATTTTGTAGAAAAACATTCAGGCATGGTGGTAGCTGCATATATGTCTGAGAAAATATAGAGTTCAAAAATATAACCAAGTCTTGCAGCTTATCCCCAGAAAGAGACGTGAAACTGTCAATAGTAGAACTGCCTAATCAAAATACAGTTATCATCTGTATATGTAGTAGAGATGGGCAAACTCGTTCATCCTTGGGAACTAGTTCACTGGTGATTGCTCTTTTTTGGGAACCGTTTATTTTTACTCGTTAACTGTTATTTGTGCACGGTACCTGGTTCTTACGAAAAACTGAAAATTATCAGCATGGGTGACTGAAGATGGAAGGTGCCTCCCCTCTGGAGTACAGAGTTTTTATTCATTACACATTCTCACACACTTGTAGAAGTAATTTTCGTGATTCTGCAAAACCTCTTGTTTAGCCAACTGTAGCGTTATATGGCTGAAATAATATAAGGTGGTGCAAGAAAAACCGGTCCTGAGTACAGACTGCTCGCCAGTTACGCACGATTTGTTGACCACTACGAGCAGAATAGATAAACATGTAATAATTAGGCAGTGAAGAAATAACAAATAAGCTAATGCAAACAACAACTTAGAAACAATAGATGACTATGTGGGCGACAATGAGCAGTCTAGCACTTGGGGCCGATTTTTCCTGTGTCACCCAGTACCACTGAAATAATATTGTAGAAGTTACCGTATTCTCTATACAAAAGTGACACCAGACACTCGACTATGGAGCACAGGCTTCATTCGGTTGTAAGTCGGTCTGCCTTCCATAACAATGATCATGCTGTTTTACTTTGGATCAAAAAAAGACGGAAAATGGCCACTCGTATGTGTCGTCCCGACTTCCTTCGCATGTGTTTTAACAAAAAAAAAACTTGTTGTTTTATAAGTATGTCTTCTGCTGTTTATCGGAATAGTGAAGTAAGCTGATATGCCCTTTTGTTACCTGAAAAGATGTATGTATTACATACCACGTAATTTTTATGTAATTTACGTAATTATAAAATACATTTTAAATGCCAGTCGTGGACACTGAATAGAATACGAAAAGAACCAAAGCCCATAATTCAAAAAAGGTTTGAAACAGATCTAGAATAGGCGTGCGCAGCGAACGAAACAAACAACTCGACACTGAACTAACGAGGAGCAGTCGGCAGCGGAACTGCGACGAGTGGCCATGCGAAGAAGGACGAGTCCAGCCGAGGGAGACCGAGACCGAGGGGAACGGGACCAAGGCTGGGTGCCTATTCTGTATCTTTCCGCCATTGTGCCGATCGTTTCGGTACTCAATAGCACCGAGCGGTCTAGTACTCGAATTAGAGTCCCTGCGTTATTCAGTATGCATTGCGGCAGCGATACCGCTCGGGTCTAGAGAACCGAAGCGCTGTTGTCGGTTCGTGTCGCGCAAGCCAATCAAAAGCACGCGGCCACAGATCCGCGCATGCGCGCTGCAGCGCGCACAGTGGCACGAACACAAAGCGGCTAGCAGACGGCACAGGCGCGCTATTCTTTCAAGTACCGAAAATTGCTTTTACGTTGCCATATGGTATGACGCCGCATTCTATCGAGCCGACGTGCCCGCCTTCATTGCCCTTGCCTCCTCCTTAATAGTATCAGGCGCAGTATATCCATTTCCATGATTCTCAGCTGAAATGCATAAAAAAATTTACAGTTTCTCTAACCGCATGTTTCCATGCATGCACAATAACGATAGCGTATTTGACTCTATTCTGCAGATTGTCGTAAATGCCGCATTATGTCACCTTATTCTCTTTCACAATGACGTGTTTTGGATTTTACGTTTCGGAAAATGGGTTAGTAATAGTGTGTAGTACCACACTGTACTAATACATCTATAAAAACACCCGAAAAATTGATTCTGAGAGTTTCAAAGAATAAGAAGATAAACAGAATGTAGTTATAACACGCTCCTAGAGATACAAATGATTAAGTAGCCCACTTCCCTGTATGCTGCGTCAACGACTTGGGTCTTAAAAACAAAACTGAAAAAAAACGCATTTTCGAGAGCTCCTGAAGTTCGTCGAAGTTTATAACATGCATCTCATGAATGAAAATGTTTCGTATATAGTGCTACAGGCTAAAAATATTACGGCAGAGATCTTTCATCTCTGTCTACTGTGGTTGAGGATTCGATCGCAGATAAATACTTGTGACAAGCAAGATTAGGAAGATGACTGCTGCTAGTTACATTCCCAGTAATTTAAGTTGTGCTCTTAGATTCCTGTCTAACCGCGTACTCGGAAATCGCTACATATTCGGAAAAAATGGTGAATTATTTCTGACAAGAAAAAATACTAAAGTCACTGTCGGTTGTTTCACTCACAGCAATTTCATATTTCGTACTTTAAACACACAGAAGTCATTATTGAGGAAGTGCACTCTTACATGTAAGTAATAACGAATATTGCTGAAAAAATCTTAATTTACAATGTCTCAGAACATGTTGCATTCCCGCGCGCTAATAACTTGGCCACGCCAAACGACAGACAGGTTATGCTCAATTCTTGTAGTATTGTGTAGAGGAACGTAGGCTGACTTCGTTGCCAAACGGCGCTGCGTAAGTCATAAATGCGTGATAGTTTGGAAGGTTTCCAATAGCAGGCTTCACATAATTGCTTTCCATTGTTACTTGAAAAATGTAAGCACGTTTCTATAATTACTAACTAACCCATTTGTGGGAAAAAGTACACAAAAAAGGCACTAGTACCGTCAGTTCACAGTCATGTAATATACGTAAGCAGAGCCGATGTCTTGATATTTAATGATGTTTAAACTCTTATTTCCATACAAATAACACGTATTTTGAGAGAATATTGACCGAAAACGTGTTTTGGATTAATCATTCACAGTAACAACCTAACCTAACCATATTTCTAACAAAGGAAAATAGTCTATTACAAACTCACTTTCCAACCGGATGTGTCCTATGGTGATTCTTTAGTAACACAATCACTAAATCCAAAGCTAAAACCGCTAAATATATTTAAAATAACAAATTATAGGTGTACATAAACCACAGCTCACCGATCGACAGGGCCAGACCGAAATCCAAAACCCCTGGTCGTAAAACCGGTGGGAGGACCGTTCGGTAACAAGTCTCAGAAACTTACTGAATAGGATATTTCGATAAGGAACCGAAAATGACGTCACTACCGAGACTAACCTACTACACCGATCGGTATGAATTACACAGAATAGAGCCCTGGAACGAGCCCAGCCAATGTGCCGTTGCGGGAACGAGAGCGACCATTTGCCATTTCCAGGAACCACAAGTAGAAAGCCGCGACCGAACTGAACTATGGATAAAAACGTTTTCTATAATAATATGGAAGAGCTGTTAGAGAATGTTAAAACGATCAAGAAAAAATTTTCATGTACGGAGATTTCAATGTTGATTCCTCCAAGCCCAATAAATTTAAAGATGAAATTAACGTTCTACTGAAGTCCTTTAACTTGAAACCAACTGTAACCAACCCAACTGGTATAACTAGTACTTTTGCAACACCTATTGATCAGGTTTTTGTAAGTACAGATAAACATACCTACAAGACACAAATTATAAACACTGGTTTTAGTGATCAGTAAGCACAAATACCAACAATAGTTATTCCAGGAGACATAAATTCTCAAAAAGCTAGAGCTAATGTCAGAAAATTCAATGATGAAAATGTAGATTACTTTAGCTCTCTCTTGATAAGAGCAAACTGAAATGATGTTTACAGCTCAAAGGACACAGATGACAAGTTTGATAAATTCATGGCCACATTCAAACATTTTCTTGGTTCAAATGGCTCTGAGCACTATGGGATTTAACATCCGTGGTCATCAGTCCCCTAGAACTTAGAACTACTTAAACCTAACTAACCTAAGGACGTCACACACATCCATGCCCGAGGCAGGATTCGAACCTGCGACCGTAGCGGTCTCGCGGTTCCAGACTGCAGCGCCAGAACCGCGCACAGAGAGAAAATTCCAGGAACAAGACTATTTGAAGTGGCTAATAAATTTAACAGTTACTCTTCAAATATAACACAACACCTGATAATTAATCATTACAGCCCGCAAACAGACAGCAATACACTACATTTAGATTCAAATATTTATTGAACAACTTATTTTCTGTCTCTAATAAAACCTAAGGAATAATTTATAATTATAGAAAGATTACTCAATAAACATTCAGCAGGTGTTGCTGAAATACCAGATATTATCACCAAAGCAAGTGCAGTATTTGTCAGACAAACATTAATACATATTTTAAACTCATCACCCATTAGTGGTACATTCCCGACAAATCTAAAAACAGCAAAAGTAACACCAGTGTACAAGAAAGGAAACAAATATGAGGCTGCAAACTACAGGCCTGTATCAGTGTTGTCAGGCTTTGGCAAAGTTGTTGAAAAACTGTTTCTTAGAAGACTAGCAGCCTTCCTAAATAAAGAAATGATAATAAGTGATTCACAACATGGATTCAAAACTGGCAGATCAACAGAATCAGCTATTTTTATCTTCCTAGATGAAATTCTAACTGCAGTAGATAATGAGCAACATGTTTCTGGTATATTCCTTGACCTTAGTGAAGATTTTGATGTAAATGATCATCACATCCTATTGCAGAAGCTACGAAATTATGGAATACAAGGTGGATCCACTCGTACCTGCAGGATCGTCAACACATCACGAAAATAAAATATAAAGATATAAAAATGCACAAAATTTCTAATTTTTATAGTAATGCACAAAAAATTAGATATGGAGTCCCTCAAGGGTCAGTCCTTGAGTCCATTCTTTTCATTATTTACGTTAATAATGTAGCAGAAAAATTAACTAAAGGGACAGCAGTACTTTCTGCAGATGACACAGATATCCTTAGTAAGTAATGTAATGAAGACAGCCTACAAAAAACAGCTGCAGATGCAATACAAGATTTAACACAATGGTTCAGAACAAACACGCTAATAATAAATTCTGAAAAAAATGTGTCAGTCAGTTTTCACACTTCACAGAAACTCCACCTGGTATCAACAGTTTTTAACATTGACGGAAAAGCTGTCTCACCTGTGAATGTGACTAAATTTTTAGTTATACATATCTACATTAAATACATTTACATATGCTGTAAGAATCCTCTCACAAACTACAAGTCAGGCATCAGTGGTCTCAATGTGCCATGTGAGTATCCATTCACTGCTGATGTATGGAATTATCTTTTGGGGGAACTCCATGTGTAGCAGAAAAACATACAGACTACCAAAAAAGATTGTTAGAATAATACCACATGCTAAATACAGACTCATGTGGACCATTATTTAAGAGTCTCGGTGTACTGCTCATTCCTCCTTTATATATTGTTTACATATTTATGAAGTACTTATCTTCATACAAGTAAGCATATTAAAAGGAGAAAATATCTTCAAGCATAATTGTGATTTCCACTCTCATGATACGAGACAGAAGCATTACCTGCATGCCAATTCAGTAAGTACAAACATCTGTAGGGGAGGAGTGTATCATATTAGCACTATGTTATATAATTACATGCCATCCTTTCTGAAACAGATACAAAAGTTACATAAATTTAACGTTAAACTAATAGAATGCTTGTTTGACCACTCCTTCTCTTCTGTTTCTGAGTTTTTGAAGCACCAAGAAAATATAGTGCAATTGATCAGAAAAATATTCTTAACATACTATTCTTTCAATCATCTTATTGTTTTATAGGTTACCAGTATTCAACATGTATTGACTGTTGTTTTCTAACTCACAATATTTATAAACTTGTATGTTGTATATCAAAACTGGCTTATCCTATATCGTTTGTACAAACTATGTTCTTAATCACGATGTTCAGGATGAATAAAGAAATACAAATATTTTTTTAAAGTTTAAATTTTTTTTATTGTTTCATTTTTATTTTTGTGTTATACATGCATTTTATTCATACACATATGAGACTGTATATACAAACATATGAAAAATAACCATAAATATTTAATACAGCACACAAAATAACAGTAAACATAAAAAATAGGATACCAAACAAAATATTAAATATTGTGTGAAGTTTATGATGATAATGTATGTATATAGTTTATATTTACAGATAAAATTACAATATGACCGTTTTACATTGACAAACTTACTTAAATGCTTACTAATCGCAAGCTGAATGATTCGCCTGACAAACAATACACTGCAAAATTGTTAAGGCTAACGTGGCCACTTGTTGACAAACTGCCTGTTTGCTTCTGTTTCGGGTTCTTGGGCTGACATTCATCTGATGATTTTGCTGACATTTTGCGAGCACGAGTGGCTGGCATTGTTAAACTTTCACCCTCCATTGATGGTGGTGAATTGGAGCCAAGCTTGCGTCCGCAGACAATATGTACCTGGTGTGACAAAATCCAAGGGCTTATCCGCAGTCATTTCCTGTGCTGTTCTCCTCTTGCTACCTGCAACCGTCGGTTGCTGCAGCACGGGAAGCCAGGATCCGTTTACCTTGAGGCTCTCTTCTTTCTGTTTGAAGCTATTCTCATGTTTCTGTATTTCTATAGCTTCTTTGAACAAGCAGGTGTGATAACTCTTCTCTACAGCCAGAACATCTGTGTCGGCGAATTTTACTAACTGGTCGGTCTCACACAGTGCGTGGTCTGCCACGGCTGATTTCTCCACCAGCCCCAACTTGCAATGTCACTTATGTTCTGTGACCCTGGTGTCGACTGATCGTCCAGTCATTCCAACATAAACTTTTCCGCGTGTGCATGGCATGTGGTATATTCCCCGCATTGCAAGCGGATCCCTTTTCTCCTTTGCCGGTCTGACTCACTCTACAATCTTCTTTGTCAATTTTTAAGTAGTCTTTATGCCCTGTTTGCGCAACATATGGCCGATTCTGTCTGTCACTCTGGGAATGTGTGGCAGAAAGACCGTACCCGACAAACTACCTAGTAGATCCACCGACGTACCGAAAACTAAGTGCAGATCCAACGCAGTGTATCACATGAAATACAAATCTGTTAATCAAGGCGTCTTCTCTGCCAACTGACATACACAGGAACCTGAGCAACACAGAAGCCCTTCCACCTCGGCTGTGTGAATTACCAAAGATCCATACGAATAACGTTCCACTGACACCCGATTGTTAGCGCTCCTGGCTCACCGATGTATATACTGCCAAAACACTTAGATTCTCTGCTCCAGCAACAAGTGGGGGAGACTGGCACATACATAAAGGACTTAGGACATATCACTGATAAGCTGAAGAAACTAAAACTTGCACCAAACAACATTCTGGTCAGCTTTGATGTTGTTTCTTTGTTAACGAAGTGCCACTCTGCGATTCTCTGGAGCACAGCCACGCAGGTTAGCTGCGTGGTCTGAGGCGCCTTGTGACAGTCCGCGCGGCTCATACCCGTCGGAGGTTCGAGACCTCTCTCGGGCATGGGTATGTGTTGTCCTTGGCGTAAGTTAGTTTAAGTTACATTAATCAGTGCATATGCTTAGGGACTGATGACCTCAGCAGTTTGGTCCCACAAGACCTTACCACAAATTTTTCTGTGGGACATTGGTTCCATTTTCCCACAAGATATTACCAAGCTATCTGATGCATGTATCACCAAGACCTATTTCACGTGGAATGGCAGCTTCTACGAAGAGCTGGAAGGCGTCCCCGTGGGTAGACCTCTTAGTTCAGTGGTGGTCAACTTGTTCATGGAACATTTTGAAGCACAGGCACTAGAGTTGGTACCTTGTAAATATAAGGTGTGGTACAGATACGTCAATTATACCTACGTTATGTGGAGTCATGATGAGTAACAGCTTGGTGACTTCCTAAGACACTTGAACAGACTCCATTCCAACATAAAATTTACATGGAACCAGAAAAGGACGAAAAACTACCATTTCTAGATGTGCTGGTCACGAGGAATGATGGAAACCTGGTACACAACATGTATCGAAAACAGACACACATGGACTGATAGCTGCACAAACTGAATCATCGCCCGAGCCACAAAAGAGGTATGATTAATACGCTCGTAACGCGAGCAAGACGAATATGTGAGCCGCAGCACCTCAGACACGAAATGCAACACCTAGAAAGTGTTGTGAGGAGCAATTGGTACTCCACAAGTTATATTACAAGTCAGACACTCGGCAAAGTAACACATCAGAAAAAGAAATTTCGGGTACTGTCTTTCTGCCACACATTCCCAAAGTGACGGACAGAATCGGCCGTATATTGCGCAAACATGGCGTAAGGATTATTTAATTGACAAAGAAGATCATAGAGTGTCTAGGATCGGCAAAGGAGAAAAGGGACCCGCTTGCAATGTCACGAATATACCGCATACCATGCTGAAAAGTTTATGTTGGAATGACTGGACGATCAATAAACACCAAGGTCACAGAACATAAGCGACATTGCAGGTTGGGGCAGGTGGAGAACTCACCCGTGGCAGAGCACGTGCTGTCTGAGACCGACCACTTAGTAAAATTCGCCGACACTTAAGTTCTGGCTGTAGAGAAGAACTATCACACATGCTTGTTCAAAGAAGCTCAAGAAATACAGAAACAAGAAAGAAGAAAGCCTCAAGGTAAATGGATTCTGGCTTCCCGTGCTGCAGCGAAAAAAAGTTGCAGGTAGCAAAAGGAGAATTACTCCGGAAATGACCGCAGAGAAGCCCTTGGACATTGACACACCAGGTACATATAGTCTGCGGCCGCAAGCTCGGCTCCAGTTCACCACAAGCAATGGAGGGCGAAACTTTCAAACACTCGTGCAGGTGAAACGTCAGAAAAATCGTCAGACGAACGTTGGCCCAAGAACCCGGACCAGAAGGCAACAGGTTGTATGTCAAACAATAAACTATTGAAAAGCATACTTCTAGTTGTTATCTCTTATCTTCAAATCCTTGTCATTGTTTATTCAAAGTCTTCAACAGTAAAAATTGAAAATAAGACGCCGCAGCTAGAAAACTCAGGTGAATAATTTAATCTGAATTAAGTATAGGTATGACTGGTTGACATAAGCAGAAGTACTGCGAAACAATGAATGTACGACGAAATATTATCAACTTTTAAGTCCTGTACCAAAATTGGGGAACTCAATCATGTTCTAAAAATGGCTCTGAGCACTACGAGTCTTAATATCTGATGAGTCCCCTAGAACTTAGAACTACTTAACCTAACTAACCTGAGGACATCACACATATCCATGCCCGAGGCAGGATACGAACCTGCGACCGTAGCAGTCGCGCGGTTCGGACTGAAGCGCCTACAAGCGCTCGGCCACAGCGGCCGGCACAATCAATCATGTTCAGTCCGAAAATAAATTTCTACAAAATAGCATAGTAATTTTTTAAGATAACGCAGTAAAAGATTTTCTATTTGTTGGAAATCAGGTGACCTATATTCTGACAGTTGTTTACACTAATTTTCGAGTTAGTTTAATCAATTGTGTGGTCATCGATAAAGCTTTAAATGCTGTATCAAGCAATAGGCCTAGCTCATTTTGTGCAAGGCTGGGCATAATTCTCGTTTGTTACATTCATTGTTTTGCGCATGCAAAGTTTTTTCGATGATTTTAAGCCACTGATGAATAAAATCTTTAACGTATGAACAAGGAAACAATAATCAACTGTAATACTCATTTTTAAAAAATCTATCCAAATGCAGCGCTTAAAATGCTATACGATTTCCACGAACTACAGTTTCATGTGCAAACGCGTGCTTTTTCGCATATAATACCAGAACGATGAAACATTTTTGTAAATGCTTCTTATAATTACTGTAAGAATCTATATTTTTTGTAATTTAATAAAATCCATTATGGAGTCGAGGTAGCAGTTGTCGTTATACTGGTTATCACTGTTAGCATTCAACCGCGATTCTTATACATATATTTTAACAACGGCGTTTCAAGAGACAATGCTCTCATCATCAGGTTGTAAAGTCTATGTCATGAAATTAATTTTTTGTTTTCATCCGTGTCACTTTAAACCGTCTCGACACATAAAATTCGCGCAAAACCGGATGTTAAGTGCATATTATTTGCAACTTTAGACGGTTTTATCCTGGCAACGGACAAAGTTTTCCCAAAATAACAGAACGACCAATTAATTACATGTATTTTTTTTACCTTCTTCCAAAATCTGAACCTATTTGCATAAGTCTGAAACATAGAAGTAGCGCGGTAAAAGAACTTACCAAAAACGTTTTTGAGCGTAAAATCCGAATAAAGCTAGATTTTTGAAAACGAGTTTTCAGTTTTACCGTAAGAGTGATTATGTTTCAGTTTAAACCGCTTCCGCGCATTCAGTTGAAGTAACAACGAATTTTACATGCTACATTTAGCTCGATTTTAAACCACAATATCTCGACAACGTATAAAGACCATTGCATAAAAAAAATGTTTTAATTTCACCCAATTATTTACCTTCGTGCAAATTTTGAGTTGATTCCTACAAGCTTAAAGTATAAAGATTGTGCACTTCAAAATCGTCCCAGAAATACGTGTTTTTTCCACGCCAAATCCACATGAAGCAAGATTTTTTCAGATGGTTAAAACTTATCTTAGACCACGATCCGATACACCAGTGGACCAAATTTGAACCATCAGTCTCGCTAGAGTCCAGAGTTATTTAAAGGTGACTGTTTTTGCATGTAAAATTCAAACGAGGGTTACAGTTTTTTGCATGTAAACTACGAACAGTGTACATACAAATGCTGCCATTAGTTGAGCATTAATGTCAGTCTAATTAAAATCTTTTGCAAAAGGAATTAACCACTTTGCATAATTTGCTTAGGCGCCAGCTCCTATTTGACGTTCAAACCTTGCTTAATATACTGTAACACAGTTACAGTAAGACAGATGTTCGAATGGCTGTACAAATGGCGCTTGTTTGGGCTAAACCAAAAACCTTTTAGCCCATGTTCCTAGCTCAAATAGAAACCAAGCACAAAGACCCCCACAAACCGTGATTCTGCATGTGGCCTTTTCATACATGCGTGTGACAGCATTTCTGCGCTGTAGTGATACCATGGCCCGACATCTAACCTTTCATGAACGCACCTAGCTGCAGTTCCCTTATAAGAACACAGTAAGTGAAAAAGTTTAAAAGGGCATAATGCATACTGATTGCAACAACAATAAATAATTCTCATTCTGTGCCAATGAAATGTGATCTGTGGCACACATTGGCTGAAATGATTGCTACTCAGTCCAGGGCTGAGTCCTGAGAGTAGGGTGGCCTGACTTACTTAGAATTTGATGTGCAGGAAGCCACCCATTTATAGCGAATTGGGACAATTTATTAATTTTTTAAAATTTATTTCTTTGGTTAAGTCTGCTGCTTGTTGGAAGATCACTCTTAATGGGCCGTGTACCATTCTAGCATGTGATACTGGATTGAGCATAGCTCACGTCTTAAGGGTTGCTGAGAGATGCCCTAGGGAAAGTCAACTGCAGCCTTCAACCAATGGAAGCATGGGAAAAAACTCACATGGGGTCTCGGACACGAGTAGCAGAGCGCCGGTCGAGACATGTCTCCTTCTCTGCTACTTGCTCCTGACCTATCATTAACCCTATGATGTATTCCACACTTTGGACATAACAGCCCCACCAAATGTCTGGTGTCTCCCACGGGCATGCCAATGTATCCACCAACAGATAATCAATCAGACAACATGTTTTGCCAATTATTTTATTAGTATTGAAAGACTACCCACCCTGGATGCCAACTCCCTGGTCTGACCTGCTTCCATCCAGCACAGCTGATATTAAAAAAGCAAGATAGAACCCACTAGTCGAATTCAGACATAATTATACACTCCTGGAAATTGAAATAAGAACACCGTGAATTCATTGTCCCAGGAAGGGGAAACTTTATTGACACATTCCTGGGGTCAGATACATCACATGATCACACTGACAGAACCACAGGCACATAGACACAGGCAACAGAGCATGCACAATGTCGGCACTAGTACAGTGTATATCCACCTTTCGCAGCAATGCAGGCTGCTATTCTCCCATGGAGACGATCGTAGAGATGCTGGATGTAGTCCTGTGGAACTGTTTGCCATGCCATTTCCACCTGGCGCCTCAGTTGGACCAGCGTTCGTGCTGGACGTGCAGACCGCGTGAGACGACGCTTCATCCAGTCCCAAACATGCTCAATGGGGGACAGATCCGGAGATCTTGCTGGCCAGGGTAGTTGACTTACACTTTCTAGAGCACGTTGGGTGGCACGGGGTACATGCGGACGTGCATTGTCCTGTTGGAACAGCAAGTTCCCTAGCCGGTCTAGGAATGGCAGAACGATGGGTTCGATGACGGTTTGGATGTACCGTGCGCTATTCAGTGTCCCCTCGACGATCACCAGTGGTGTACGGCCAGTGTAGGAGATCGCTCCCCACACCATGATGCCGGGTGTTGGCCCTGTGTGCCTCGGTCGTATGCAGTCCTGATTGTGGCGCTCACCTGCACGGCGCCAAACACGCATACGACCATCATTAGCACCAAGGCAGAAGCGACTCTCATCGCTGAAGACGACACGTCTCCATTCGTCCCTCCATTCACGCCTGTCGCGACACCACTGGAGGAGGGCTGCACGATGTTGGGGCGTGAGCGGAAGACGGCCTAACGGTGTGCGGGACCGTAGCCCAGCTTCATGGAGACGGTTGCGAATGGTCCTCGCCGATACCCCAGGAGCAACAGTGTCCCTAATTTGCTGGGAAGTGGCGGTGCGGTCCCCTACGGCACTGCGTAGGATACTACGGTCTTGGCGTGCATCCGTGCGTCGCTGCGGTCCGGTCCCAGGTCGACGGGCACGTGCACCTTCCGCCGATCACTGGCGACAACATCGATGTACTGTGGAGACCTCACGCCCCACGTGTTGAGCAATTCGGCGGTACGTCCACCCGGCCTCCCGCATGCCCACTATACGCCCTCGCTCAAAGTCCGTCAACTGCACATACGGTTCACGTCCACGCAGTCGCGGCATACTACCAGTGTTAAAGACTGCGATGGAGCTCCGTATGCCACGGCAAACTGGCTGACACTGACGGCGGCGGTGCACAAATGCTGCGCAGCTAGCGCCATTCGACGGCCAACACCGCGGTTCCTGGTGTGTCCGCTGTGCCGTGCGTGTGATCATTGCTTGTACAGCCCTCTCGCAGTGTCCGTAGCAAGTATGGTGGGTCTGACGCACCGGTGTCAATGTGTTCTTTTTTCCATTTCCAGGAGTGTATTTTCATGGCTGGGTGTCGACATGAGTGTGTTTGTTTGCAGTGAAGAGCCACTGTTTTTTATGCAGCCCTGCAGCTGCAGCTGCCTTATGTTAGCCAGCACTGTAGTGTGTGGATTTTGTCTGTGCCACCAGGTGCAATCCACTGGTGTCAATCATGAGGCATACCCATGCATGCTGGGCACGAGCACCAACCACGTAGGGTGCTGCCTATGGGCCATGCCATGTCCCAGCCAATAGTGGGTCTTCACACTGTTGTCCCACAGTTTCTTCTCAGCTGTCCATTATGGTCCAGGCATCAACATCACTGTCATCATTGCCTCACCATCGCAATCGCTGCTCCGGCACACATCCAGAGCTCATGGGTCCCATTCCGCTTCAGTGCACCATGCCACCATCTCTACATGTCACAACAAATGGGAGTATCGCTAGCCTTTGCCTTTTGTCTCATGTCGCCAATCTGCTGACAAATGTCTATGTGAGCTAGCAGCACAGATGATCAGAGAACTGTGTCCTCTGCAGACAATTTTTCTCATCTTTGCTTTGACTGTACTATTGTTACTCACTAAATTCTGTTTTTTGTTTGTTCGTAACTATGCCTCTGATGCGCTCCCAGCAAGAAAGCTGCCAACAAAATCAAAACAGTTATACAGTGTGGGGTAAAT
This sequence comes from Schistocerca piceifrons, assembly GCF_021461385.2. NCBI lineage: Eukaryota > Metazoa > Arthropoda > Insecta > Orthoptera > Acrididae > Schistocerca > Schistocerca piceifrons. The sequence goes on along the minus strand of NC_060149.1, from coordinate 92,279,530 downwards.
AAAAGTGGCCCACACGAGTGGATATGACTGGAGGTGAATGTATGTGTATAACTACACCATATGCACACACCATGTGTACACCCACCATGTGATCCACACCAGTTCAGAGCATAGTGTCGGCTGTGTCTGTGAGAGTGGATATGTGCAATGGGGACGATTATATTCACAGTGGAGCAGTGGGTGTTTGTTGTAGGCTGTTATGTGACAACACAGTCATGGAAACAGTGTGGTCAGCTGTTTGATGAGAAGTTTAATGGTGTCAAAGTGGCAGCAAAGGGAGCCATGCAATGCTTTGTCTGAAAATGGTGTCGGGCAGGATCTGTTTTGAACAAGTCAAAAAACATTTCAAAACGTGCCCGCACACCAGAAAATGTGGTATCTGTTCACCAGGAAATGCTTCAGAGTTTTACCAAATTAACCCGATACCTGTCACAAGAGAGCAACAGTCACGTTGGTCATAAGCATAAACTTTCCTTGATCATCGGGAAAAGTAAACCATTGCTGGGGTGGCTTTCAGACTTACAAGGGAATGGGCAATCTAATCAGAAAAACGTACAGGGGGCAGGTGCAGCTACCATTTCCCACCATCAGAAAGAACTGTTAACCCAGTTAATTTTCTCAGGTTGCAAGAGGTGGCAAGTGTGATTTTATTGGAAAAATGGAAGGGCGAAAATTGTGAACTTTGATCGACAGGGGCATTTTTATCCCCTGGTGATAAAGAGGCCTTAAAGCCTCCTCACTGTCATATTGGTGGTTTAGGTCTGAAGTAATAAAACCTGCAGGAACATGTTTTGTCAAATCAGACAATGATGGGTGATCATACGAGTTTGAGATTGAAGCATTAATGAAGAAAGCAAGCATTGGATTTTGATGTCATTATGGGGAATGACTTTCTACGCCATAATCAGAGTGTGATAGGCCAAAAGTAAAATACTGTCCAAGTTGGTGAGGAATTCATTATTTACCTCCAGTCAGAGGTAACGCATCATCAAATATCTCCTGTATACTGGCCAATATATTTCCTCGTGGTATTACAACATCTCTCATTCAAAAATGTATTGAGTAAGTTGTTTTTCGTCTTTGATTGAGTACTATGGAGTTCTTCATAAAGTTCGAAAGGTTGAATGTCGCCATTTTCCCCTTCTCGAGGTATTGTACCTAAATCATTACAATGCTTGAGAAGGTCCTCTTTGGATAAGGATTTCAAATAACTAATATCGTAAATAAAACCGAATCGTTCAAAATATTCGCCGAGTGCTTTGAATCGACATTCAATGTCGACTATTATAGCACCTATTATTGTGTTAAAAAAAGTTAACTCTATTCTGCATTTCAACAGATTGTATAGTTTCATGAATTTCGTAACTACTTTTTTCTACGAACAATCGAGCTTCTGCAACGCTTGTTTCAAATCCCGTATGACGGAATTCTTGAATCCAGCAACGAAGTATCAATAGCGACTTTCAGGTTGTTTGGACCGATTGCCATAGTTTAGGCTGCGTTCACAGTGACACCGACAACGGTCATCAGACACCGTCGCCAGAGTGCGCCCGATAACATCGGCCGACAGCGTGGACATAGTGCGTCCGATCTCCTTCGTCAGTTTTTGGCAGGGCCAAGGAGGTTAGTTAGAATCTATTCTGTGTATGAAGTAGTTTAGATTTTAATCTAATAGGGTAGGATGGATACTACGACGCCTCTGTGCCTGGATACGAGTGCTGCATAGCGGCTTCTGCTATTAAAGAGATGCCGAATGCGAGCTTTCCTGTCTCGTAAAGAACGTGGCGAGTACTAGACACTCTGTCCACAGTTATCTGAAAAATCAGACGAGTTTTACAAATATATGAGATGACCGGGGGAACGTTCTGTTACATACTCAAGATCATTCGTGGTAACCCTGAAAAGCAAATTATAAACGCTCTGTTTCGCTGTATTTATTTCAAGTTGTCCACACGTACGTCAATTAGCCTTCGATGAATGTCATGTAGCGCACGAGTGAAAGACAAGCATAAAGTGTAACCATAAGATACTCTGAAAACCAAAGCACTTAAAAGGGGAAGTACATACCGTACACCACATTTGCGAAACACTTCATATTAACAGAATCATACCTTATTGGCACTAAACGCCAGTAAGCAGTAACAATAATTTGTAGACAACTAATAACAACAACCACAAAAAATCCAGTACAGTAGTTTTAAGCATATAAGATACGCCACCCTTTTCGCTCGAACAAATTATTTTTTGATGTTATAATCTATGCCTAAAATTTCCAATAAATATTTTGCGAATTTGAAGTTTTAAATAAGCTTACGATTTCAGTCCATAGATTCCGAACTACACTATGTGATCAAAAGTATCCGGACGCCTGGCTGAAAATGACTTACAAGTTCGTGGCGCCCTCCACCGGTAATGCTGGAATTCAATGTGGTGTTGGCTCACCCTTAGCCTTGAAAACAGCTTCCACTCTCGCAGGCATACGTTCAGTCAGATGCTGGAAGGTTTCTTGGGGAATACCAGCCCATTCTTCACGGAGTGCTGCACTGAGAAGAGGTATCGATGTCGATCGGTGAGGCCTGGCACGAATTCGGCGTTCCAAAACATCCCAAAGCTGTTAAATAGGATTCAGGTCAGGACTCTGTGCAGGCCAGTCCATTACACGGATGTTATTCTCGTGTAACCTCTCCGCCACAGGCTGTGCATTATGAACAGGTGCTTGATCGTGTTGAAAGATGCAATCGCCATCCCCGAATTGCGCTTCGACAGTGGGAAGCAAGAAGATACTTAAAACATCAGTGTAGGCCTGTGCTGTAATAGTGCCACGCAAAACGACAATGGGTGAAGCCCCTTCCATGAAAAACATGACCACACCATAAGAGATCGCCTCCGAATTTTACTTTTGGCACTACACATGCTGACAGATGACTTTCACCGGGCATTCGCCATACCCACACCCTGCCATCGGATCGCCACATTGTGTACTGTGATTCGTCACTCGACACAACGTTTTTCCACCGTTCAATCGTTCAATGTTTACGCTCCTTACACTAAGCGAGGCGTCGTTTGACATTTACCAGAGGTCGGCCTGTACGTTTTTGTGCTTTACTTGTCCCTCCACTTTTCCGCTTCACTATCACATCGGAAACAATGGACCTAGGGATGTTTACGAGTGTGGAAATCTCGTCTACAGAAGTATGACACAAATGACACCCAATCAGCTGACCACGTTCGAAGTCCGTGAGTTCTGCGGAGCGCCCCATTCTGCACGTAACATGAAAAACGTATTTTTTTGGGGGGTGTCCGGATACTTTTGATTACCTAGTGTATATCCCCATTACGTTTTCTTCATTTACAGGATGCCATAAACTCACTCTCTCTTGGACTAAAATTATCAGTTTCTCACGCTCCATATTTCGTATGCGAGACGTCGGTCGATTTGGCCGAAGAAAACAAACTGATCCGATCCTCATTTCACCGATTGTCGTCCGAAATCTGTACATTCGGAAGATAAGATCGGCTATAGTGCGACTACACCCATAGTGGCGTATTGATTTGAAAAGGTGGGTCGTCTCCGGCTGATGTCGGCATCGGTGAAATCCATTGATATCGGAGCCACTGTGACCGCAACCTTACTTATATTGTTCACACGTAGTAAAATCTCGTATCACACGTGCATTGCAACAATAAACTCAAATTTTACTCTGGAAATAAACTCAAAAGTAAACATTTGGTTGAAGACTGCTTCACAGTCGCTAAGAGTTTTGGAATCATCATCTTTATTTTTCAACTCATTCACGCTTTCGATGGCATCAGTAAACTGCAAAAATATTGCTTTTACTGCTGCGATTCTACTTTCACATCGTGTTTCAGATAGACGTTTTAATGTCAATTTTAATTTAGTTTTTATAAGATTCCAACACTTGCTTGGCTTTGTAAAGAAAACTTAAACTTTATTGATAAAGCTGAAAAATATCTTAGATGTTTTAGAAATGTTAGCTGCATCTATCAAATGTAAATTTCAACAATGGCATCCGCACGCCGAGAAATGTGCTCGTGGATCACTACTGAGTATTCTTGTTCTGACACCTTTATTAATGCCAACCATATTGACGCCGACATCATATCCTATCCTAGACAGTTTTGAGTATTTAGGCCATTATTTTATAGTTCCTTTAAAGGGAACTTGTTAAATACTCTCCCGTTGTTTCTGCAAAGGCAATAAACCCCATGAAATGTTTCTCTCTATCTATCCAGTTGAGGAACTGCAAAATCGTAATATTATTCACGTTTGTTCCACACGGCTCACATCCCCGGTACAATCGAGCATGAAGACATAGCATGTTACTTGTTTGACTTTGTGCATAATTTCGTTAATAACAGAATTGGGTAGTAATGTAATTAATCCACTTTAGATTTCATGGCTCACATAATGTTGAAAAAGCTGTTTTTCATTAATACGTTGCAAGTGCTCTCTTAGTGTTAGATCATATTTGGATAACAGTTTAAATAGATGTATAAAATTTCCATGGTTTCCGCCACAGTTCAGGTTAAGGGATTCTCGATAACCTCTAAATTCCAGATTGTGCGTTGGGGGACCGTCAAGACGCTGTGAATCTGTTTCTGGAAATACGCACTTCCCCGGATCTAATTCTATAACTGATTCACTTAAATGAACAGTCTGCTCTTGTTTTTTTGAGTTGCATATCTTTTCACTTTTTAACCCATCATTCGGCTCAGAATCAAAAGAAATGTAGCCAGAAGTTTTGTACGGACGAGTCTGTGAGTTTCTTGCATTATTACCGTCTACTGCGTAAGCGCAGATTCACAACAGGTATATCCTGCGTGTCTCGTGTAATCGGTCTACCTGAATCAGTCTAGTTCCAAACATGTACGATATGGGCGCTGCTGCACAGGTGTACACCTTAGGTGCATCATGTAATAGGGGCTTAAATTTCATAATGTTGCCAGGCGACCCTAGGTAAATACTACTACAATCGTACGGAAACAAACACGGATAACTAAATAGCTAAAAGTTCAACAACTTGAACAACATTTTTGCGAGACCCCATAGGTGCAAGGCCAACCGTGGTCACCGACGTCAAACGCCGCCACTGGTCATCAAGATGAGCTAACTCGGCTGACAAACTTTCACCGTCTCAGATGACGTGGGCCAAATGAACCAAGGTACGAAGTAACCCTTCTCACTGAGCCAGATGGTGACAACTATCAACCTGTAGATATAAATCAGCATGTCCTGACTTTCTACAAGCGGCATGCCCCAATGTACCATCAACCTTGCGCCCAGCACATCAAGGAAGGGAAAGCGGCCATTGTTTCCACTTCCATTATGGAGTGAATATTCAGATGGATTGACCTCAAAAGGCTTCCCTCTAGCTCCACAGCCCCCCCCCCCCCCCCCCCCAATTCACTTAATTTGAGTTCTTGTCATTTTTTACCTTTCCCGAAATTGAAAAAGTCTTAAAAGCACGTCATTTTGGGACTCTGGAGAATATTCAAAGGAATATGACCAAAATATTACAGGTCCTATCATTGAAGCCTTTCGTGCTGCTTACAAGACTGGAAACGATGACTCCTTCAGAGCGTAGCTGGCGAAAAGAACGACTTTGAAGGAACTAATACACTGAAGCGCCAAATAAACTAGTATAGGCATGCGTATTCAAATACAGGGAGGTGTTGCGGACCATCGATGGTCGAACCAGGGACTCCAGTTGGCAGAGCTGAAGCCGGGACCCACCGCGCCGTTTCTCGTCAGAAGGCCGAGCAAGTTCAATAGCGTCAAGGGGCAGTGTAGAGTGACACAGTAGTATTTGGAAGTATTCCTTTATTCAGCTAGTTTACAGAAGCGTAAAGTCTACGCGCTGTTTCGCGAGTCCAGCCATCTCAGCACTCCTGGACTGCCGACACCGCTGCTGCGGTCATCAAGGCCGCCCGACGATGGAAGTCAGCCGTGCTAGCCCGGTTGCCGACCGCCGAGGCGTAGCGACACACGCCGCTCTACTGCCTGCGATTCCGGAGACAGTTACAGTCCCTGGTCCCCGCCGCCCTCCGCCCCGCATGGCTGCTCTGTCCGACCATGGGACGAAGGTGGCTCTACTGGTCACCCATGGTTCTCGGCTGCTGCTGCTCCCAGGACAGGACCGGACTCGAACCCACGCCCTCCTGTATGCTAGGTGGGAAGCGAACGTGGCCCGTCCTGGACCTGCTGCAGACCACTGTCACTGCCCTCCTTCAGGCAGACCGTGCCATCTCCAAGTACTCGGCTGCCGTTCCATCCCTCCCCGGTGTTGTCCCCCCAGAGGCGGAATACAGCCCGAACAAGTACACAGAAACAAAGTACAGGTTTACACAAAATATTTACAACATTGCTGCCAGACTGGCGACTATAAGTGTAGACCAACATAGGTTCGACCTGAATTTCGACTGATCTGGCACACACCTCTCGAGCTAAAAGCGCCTGACTATTTACACTGCTTTTCCCCTCGCTTCTGACGTAGTGTCAGAGAGAGACAGAAATTATGGCAGGGGTAAATTCCCATAAGTCAGTCACTTACACATCGCCACCCCCGGCTCTGGCCTACTGCCTAGCCTCATGCATCACAATAACTTAAAGCAACGCTGCAGTTCCCTGCCTCGCTGTTGCTCCACTCCAAACAAATCGTACGTGCAATACGCCGTCACAGTTACGCGCCCGCAAGTGCCATGTTTACATTGCCTGGCCTGCTGGCTGTCGACTGTTACCACACTCTGCCAGCGGCCCCGGATTCCATCGTCAAACCGCGCCTTTAGTGACTTTTAACAAAATTCCCCTCTCCTACGACTAATACAAGCGCAGCACAGGTATCTAAACAGGCAGAATACGGTGCTGCGGTCGGCAACGCCAATATAAGACAAGTGTCTGGCGTAGTTGCTAGATTGGTTACTGCTGCTAAAATGGCAGGTTATCAAGATTTAATGGAGTTTGAAGGTGATGTTATTGTTGGCACACGAGCGATAGAACACAGCATCTCCAAGGTAGCGATGACGGGGAGATTTTCCCCTACGACCATTTCACGAGTGTACTGTGAATATCAGGAATCTGGTAAAACATCAGATCTCAAACATTGCTGCGGTCGGAAAAAGATCCTGAAAGGACGGGACCAACGGCGGCTGAAGAGAATTTTTCAGAGTGATAGAAGTGCAATTCTTTCATAAACTGTTGCAGATTTCAGTGCTGGACCATCAAAAAATGCCAGCGTGCGAACCATTCAACGAAACATCATCGATATGGGCTTTCGGAGCTGATGGCCCACTAGTGTACCCTTGATGACTGCACGACACAAAACTTTACGCCTCGCCTGGGTCCGTCAGCACCGACATTGGACTGCTGATCACTAGAAATATGTTGCCTGCTCGGACGAGGTTCGTTTCAAATTGTATCTAGCGGATGGACGTGTACAGGTACGGAGACAACCTCATGAATCCATGGACCCTGCATGTCAGCAGAGGACTGTCCAAGCTTGTGGAGACTCTGTAATGGTGTGGGCGCGTGAAGTGGGAGTGATATGGGACCCCTGCTACGTCTAAGTACGACTCTGACAGGCGACATATACGTTAGCATCCTGCCTGATCACCTGCGTCCATTCATGCCATTGTGCATTCCGACGGACTTGGCCAATTCCAGTAGCATAATGCGACACCCCAAACCTCCAGAATTGCTACAGAGTGGCTCCTGGAACACTCTTCTGAGTTTCAACACTTCCGCTGGCCACCAAACTTCCCAGACATGAACATTATTGAGCATATCTGGGATGTCTTGCAATGTGCTATTCAGAAGAGATCTCCAGCCTCTCATACTCTTACGGATTTATGGACAGCCCTACAGGATTAATGGTGCCTATTCCCTCCAGCGCTACTTCAGGCATTCTACTATTGTATTCTGTATAACTAGAGTTTACTAAATGCACTTGCATTCAGTACGGAGGAAATACATTCACTTTATGAAACTTCCTGGCAGATTCAAACTGTGTGCCCGACCGAGACTCGAACTCGGGACCTTTGCCCTTCGCGGGCAAGTGCTCTACCATCTGAGCTACCGAAGCACGACTCACACGACTCACGCCCGGTACTCACAGCTTTACTTCTGCCAGTATCTGGTCTCCTACCTTCCAAACTTTACAGAAGCTCTCCTGGAAACATTCACTTTATATCACAAATGGTTCAAATGGCTCTGAGCACTATGGGACTCAACTGCTGAGGTCATTAGTCCCCTAGAACTTAGAACTAGTTAAACCTAACTAACCTAAGGACATCACAAACATCCATGCCCGAGGCAGGATTCGAACCTGCGACCGGAGCGGTCTTGCGGTTCCAGACTGCAGCGCCTTTAACCGCACGGCCACTTCGGCCGGCTTATATCACACAATCCCATGTACAAATATGCACTTTGGTATAGAATATGTTTGCTGCACAATAGTACCTGACACAATAACTGTGTACTCTGTCGCTAATACTACAAAGCCTACTCTGTGGCAAAAAGCAACCCTGTTCAAAGCAAAAATACATACCCATTCCATGAGAAAGTGTAATAAAGTTGAATATCAATTCTGTCAAAAGCTGCTAACATGGAGCCCTTCACTAAATGTGAGAAAGTACAAAAACGGGTGCGAATAAAGGAAAATACAAGCAATATACTTAAAACGCATTTACATCGAGCAGTTCGCACATGGCTTTGTAGGTAGGAACAAACGTCCACAGAACACTATGTGAAGAAACCAGCTTCTGTTTATTACGAAACGGAACAAGACTTTGAATCACCCAATAAGAAACTGAGACGATGGACCGACAAACTTGCAGTGCTCCAAATGGCCTGGCAAGTAACCGAGGTCATGTAACTGCAAGTCCCTACATGGGTTTCACCCCCTTGCTGCCAAAATAAATTTGAGAATGGCAAATTAACTACTTAACTCGAAATATCATGCAAACGTATCAGACTATTAAAAGCTTCACAACAGAATCCTCTTCAGGAGGAGTAAAGAAGAAGATGAATGAAACCTGTTTTCTGTATCTGCTTGCTGAAACACTAACTGATTTCATTCACCACACTTACAAACATTATGGTGCACGCAATCATGTGTTAAAATCCAGGGAAGAACACACTTTTTCAATGATTTTTGAAGAAGCGTGAAGAACTAAGTGACAGTTTGCGATTCAGTACCAAACAGTAAAGGCAACGAATTTACTAATACAGGAATTAAAGTGGTCGACAGAGCCAAAGGCCTCAAGGAACCTGTTGATCTTTCCAGACTACAGCCTATTTCTAGAGGCACATGTTCCTATATTTTTGTAGTCCTTGACGCTTTTCAAAAGTTTGTCAAATTATTCCTGATTAAAAAAAACACTGGCCATAGTTGCGACGGTATAAATTGGTAAGGGAATACTTCCCCATAGTATGGTAACCTAAGGCTATGGAGCTCAATTTACAGAGGGGCTTGGACATCTATCAAATAAGACAGTGAAATAGTTCCCATGTTTCATTCATGGCAACCCAGTGAAAGAGCTATAATGGAGTTAAACAGATTTCACTGAAAATAATGTTACAGAACGCACACATCCTAGGCTAGATTTAGAACATGATTTGGCATCGGCATGTGAGGTAGAAAGCTAATTAAAGCATGAAAATTAATTTTTCACAATTTTTGAAACTGCTCAATACAGGTGACAAAACTTGGACATGCACAACAATTCTGCATGAAAAAGGCAGTTATCAAAGTGAGGTGAAGCTCTGTGAACAGAGGCAAAATGAGTATTGATGGCAGAAAAGTGTTGCCGCTGACTGTGTGTGTGTGTGTGTGTGTGTGTGTGTGTGTGTGTGTGTGTAGAAACCAACACACAAAATGTCTGGTAGTTTTGTTCCATTTATCAACCCTTGTGTCTTTTATGGTCATCATGTACAACAGAGTTCAGCTGAAACTGATTTTTATTGTAACCAACTAAAAGTGTTAAGGAGTAAATGCACTGGCAAGTGACTGTAAGAATTCTGAGATCCCTAAAAAGGTTTCTCAAAGGTGTATGATTATCTACTTCTTGCAGTGTTATTACTGCTCACTTCTACTGAATAAACACCATACGTAGTTTAGGAGCACTGCCCCAGACGATAATTCCATACGTCAACAGAGAGTAAAAATATGCAAAACACACAAAGACACTTGTCTTTCGGTCAACACAAAAAGAGATGCTTCCAAGGCCAAAACATGCTGGACTGAGCTTCTTGATTAGTTTATCTATATCTTGATTCCATTTTAACTCATTATCCAAATGGAATCCAAGCAGTATTACGTAGAGCGTTTCATGTTGTATCCGAAATGTGCGGTGCAACAAAGACTGGAGGCGTGAGTGGAAAAATAAGTTTAATCTCTCAGTTGAAGTTCACACAAGATCTGAATGCAAACACTGTCAGACGGAATTGTACACTGAGTCCCTATTAAAATCATACAATACTGTCTCTTCAAGTCTGTATATGTCCGTAGTTGCAAGCGGTGAGTCCAAACACTTCGCGAGACTGCAGCCTAACTTCGCACTGCCGTCCGTGGCGGGACGTGCGCTTGTAAGTTTTAACTAACCCGGGCGCGCAGGAGTACACAGGCCGCTGGTGAGCCCGCGGTGACGTGGCATAGCGTGATTGGCCCGTAGTAGGTAGATTGCTATTTTCCGTATGTACGCCGGCCGGCATTGCTGGGGTTACCGCGGAAGGGATGGGTCACGCCTGGGCTGTTTAGCGGCGATGTTGCCGCCGCCTATCGGGCGTGAGCTGGCGCGTCTGGTTCCTAGCCGTGAAACGCTGTGCGCCACAGTGAGGTCATTGATGGTACCGCATTTCATTTAGCGTATGACAGGTCTACCGCTGGAGCTAATCGCCATTATTGCTAGTTTGAAATTGCATAATGTGAAGCCTAGTGAGATTAAGACTTAAACTCTTAGGTCCACATAACTTCTAAACCATTTCAGCTACAAAATGAGCTCTCTCCCCTAAAGCGGAATTTGTATCCTTGATTAGTCTTGCATCCCGCTCAAACTGTGACCCTGACTCCGACTCTGATATTAATATGAAGACTGAACAATTGCTTACCTACGCTGCAGTCAGCACTAGACGGCTCTCACAAGACATCGTGACCCACGCCAAGAGGCACTCGTAACATGTATAGTGGTATCGACAGTTACGTTGCTTGGCCTGTGTTTAGCGGCCCGGACCGGCTGTTTCACTTCAATTTCTATTAATTAGCAACACTGTGGCATCATCTGAATGATCAGGAAGACCTGCCGTACTATGAGACTAATTCGGAAAGTAAGGTTCAAAATGGCTCTGAGCACTATGGGACTTTACATCTGAGGTCATCAGTCCCCTAGAACTTAGAACTACTTAAACCTAACTAACCTAAGTACATCACACACATCCATACCCGAGGCAGGATTCGAACCTGCGACCGTAGCGGTCGCGCGGATCCAGACTGAAGCGCCTAGAACTGCTCGGCTACACCGGCCGGCGGAAAGTAAGGTGGCAAGAATTTTTTGAAGTACAGAAAATGAATTTATTTTAATAAAATGTACATGCATTGTAGTAAGGTCTTCCATTATTTTTCCACAGAATCAACGTTTATATCAATACATTTTGTCATCTGTGGAACGAGTTTTTTGGTTCTTGTGTTACAGACATCTCCCGCCGCCTTTTTCAGCCAGTTCTTTACTTCGATTTTCACCTCGTTGTCGTCGGAGAAGTGTTTTTCACGAAGATATTCCTTTAATTTAGTGAACAGATCATAGTCACTAGGTGGTGATAGTAAGTTCCTGTGGGACCAAACTGCTGAGGTCATCGGTCCCTAGGCTAACACACTACTTAATCTACTTGTGTCCTTTGGTAAGCATCTTGGGCACCCATCGCGCATACAGCTTGCGATAATTTAGTCAATCAGTTACGATTTCATGAACAACGATTCGTGAAATGTTTGGACAAACTGCACGCAGGTCGTCAATTGTCAAACGGCGGTCAGAGAGAAGGTGTTTTTCAATTTTCTGCGCCACATCGCCAGTCACAACAGACGACCTTCCGCTTCTGTCTTCATCGTTAATTTCCGTCCGTCCAGAATTGAAATTCCGTTCACAACAGACGGCCTTCCGCTTCTGTCTTCATCGTGAATTTCCGTCCTTCCAAAATTGAAATTCCGTACTCTTTTCGTCACATGCTGTCTTGACATTACGTCCTCTCCATAAACTGAAACAATCTCGCGATGAATCGCAACGGCGTTCATGCCCTTAGCATTTAGCTAGCCAATTACAGCGCGCACTTCGCGCTTGGCGGGAGCCGGAATGAGAACGCTCATTTCTAACAGTCACCACAACACTAATCGACGAGCTACTGATTGTTAGGAATGCTCGTTCCGTCCTCCGGCTTCCCGCTACACGGCGGTGGTACCAACTTCCCGCACGGACATTCCATGCCAAAGCGACATGCCTTGTAACCTTAGTTTCCGTATAACTCTAGGATTACGCTTGGATTCTGCTGGACTGCTACTTTGGAAGACTTTGTAAATTGCATACAATCACATGGCTATGAATTTCCGTACTTTCTGATTAAACTCTTTTGTTCCGTTTTGGCTCTAATGCACTTCGATTCAGCACAGATAGATTATAATCTATTTTACTTATGGCACTGTTTTTCTGTTGTGAATTTATCAGAGTACTCATCAAATCAGAGTTGAATTCATCAGTTAGCTTGCTTGTGTTATCGACAAACATTCCAGTTTTTGAAGAGCCTATAAAGTCATTGGAAGATAATTTATGCTGGTTAAGAACAACAGTGTGTCTAGTGCCGCTCCTTGTGGGAACGCACGTTATATTCTCCAGTTTGAAATCAGTTTCATACCTGCGACAACGTTTTTCATTGAGACCCTATGCTTTTTGTGAGAAAGATAAGAATTCCACCACGCCATAACAGTTTAGTTTGTCAAGTAGAATTTCGTAATCTATACAGTCAAAGGCTTTAGCTAGGTCACAGAATGCACCAACAGTATCATTTTTCTAACAATTTCCATGATTTTCAATAGAGTCAATAAACCCATCAAGAAGGCTACGAGAATTTTTGTGCTATGCAACGTAGATAAGCAGTTGTTAACATCCTAATCAAAAAATGAATGGACATCATTTAATTTGAATGTGATGGGTGCACATCACCTGTAGATTGTGTATGAAGCACAAAGTTTTTAGAGATCAAGACTGATTGTCAACTAACATGGAATGAACACACAGCGACTGGCAAAAAGTATCTCATTAGCCTGTTATGCTCTTAGGGTTTTAGCACCAGTTACATAGCCAACGTGTTGTAGTTACATACTGTGCCTACGTATACTCAATTCTTAGCTATGGGATTCTTTTCTGGGGATTGAAGTCACAAAACTTGGACACCATTTTAAACTGCAAAAAACGGCCATAAGAATAATAACTGGAATGTTACTCAGGTTCCATGCACAGATCTACTGAAATAGTTGGGGGTCCTTACTGCACCAAGTGGTGCGTATCAGGGAAAACCTTACTAACAAGGGAACCCCCCCCCCCCCCCATCGCACCCCCCTCAGATTTAGTTATAAGTTGACACAGTGGATAGGCCTCGAAAAACTGAACACAGATCAATTGAGAAAACAGGAAGAAGTTGTGTGGAACTGTGAAAAAATAACCAAAAATACAAACTGAGTAGTTCATGGGAAGATAGGCAACATCAAGGAGGCCAGAAACGTATGAGCGCCGTGGTCTCGTGGTAACGTGATCAGCTGCGGAACGAAAGGTCCTTGGTTCAAATCTTCCATCGAGTGAAAAGTTTAATTTTTTATTTTCAGTTTATGTGACAAACTCTTATGTTTTCATCACTTTTTTGGGAGTGATTATCACATTCACAAGAATACCTAAATCGGGCAAGGTAGAAGAATCTTTTTACCCATTCGCCAAGTGTACAAGTTAGGTGGGTCGACAACATATTCCTGTCATGTGACTCACATGCCGTCACCAGTGTCGTATAGAATATATCAGATGTGTTTTCCTGCGGAGGAATCGGTTGACCTATGACCTTGCGATCAAATGTTTTCGGTTCCCATTGGAGAGGCACGTCATTTCGTCTACTAATCGGACGGTTTTGCGATGCGGTCGCAAAACAGAGACACTAAAGTTATTACATTGAACAGAGACGTCAATGAGCGAACGGACAGATAAACACTATGCAAAAATAAAGAAAGTTAAATTTTCACTTGATGGGAAGATTTGAATCAAGGACCTCTCCTTCTGCAGCTTCTCACGCTACCGCGAGACCACGGCGCTCGTGTGGTAACTGTCTCCATGATATTGCCTATGTCGCCCATGGGCTACTCAGTTTGTATATTTTGCTTATTTTTTCACAGTTCCACACAACTTCTTCCTGTTTTCTCAATTAATCTGTGTTCAGTTTATCAAGGCCTATCCACTGTGCCAACTTATAACTAAATGTGAGGGGGGTGCGATGGGGAGGTTCCCTTGTAAGTATTCCCCTACTAGTTCTGTACGTAACCATGGAACAAGAGCCAATTTGGACTTACATTCACAAACAAAAAACTCAAAATAGCATTTTATATCAGGGAATAAAATTATATTATTAATTGCCAAAAGAAATGAAAAAACTTCTAAAATATATCTATTTAAAATGACAACTACAAAGTTCTTCATAAGCAACGCATACTTCACAATTAAATATTACTTAGGGAATCAGAGCAGTGGATAGTAGTGAAAGAGGATACGTTCAGCATCCTATTGCAATTCAATACATAATCAGAGTTTACTTCTTTCACAAGGAAACGTGTCAAAATCTAAAATGCATGATAGTAACGTCTTTTCATTCTCCTGATTTCAACATCTCACTCATCACAGAGGGATGACGACTCAGTTTTCCAGATGGGCTAAAGAGCATAGTTGAATACATGTGGGAATGGGTCAGCTATGGGCACAGCAGCGTCTGCACAGTCGAGTAGTCACAGCCAATGCCTTAGTGTATGTGGTGATGAAGAATGAAACTATGTTTTAGATTATGAGTTACCTGAAACAAATTGCGTGTAAATCAAGGAACGTTGTACTATACACAAACAAAAGAGGCAGTGCAGCTGTTTAGACATTGACCTCATATTTGGGAGCGTGGAGCTGCTGTCTCCAGCAATCCTGATTTGGGTTTTCCTGAATCACTTAGGCAAATGCCAGGATGGTTCTTTAATCAAGACCATGGCCAGTCATCCGTCCCGTCCTCATAGACCACTTGTCCTATTTTCATAAAGCATGTTCTGTATTGTATATTCTGAGCTATTGACGTGCATTGTATTACCGTGATAATTTCTACATCATTGTGAGATGATGCTTGAATGAATAAAGATAGGTAAATAAATAAAATAACTCACATTTAATGTAAGTTTCTCACGTAGCAAATAGTCTCAAACAGCTGGGAAGAAACTTCAAGTTACTCACATATATAAAAATGGCAAAATAATGGTTGAGCAAAATTATAGACCAAATCGTTAATGTCAGTTTACTGCAAAGATCTTGAGCATATTTCAAGCTCGAACATACTGAATTTCCTACAGAGAGAAGAGCTTCTTTCCATAATCCAGAATTGATTTAGCAAGTATCGGTTGTGCAAAACACTACTTGGTTTTTTACAAACAAAATCTTGTGACCCATGGCTGCAGAGCAACAGGCATATTCTATATTTCTTCCAGATAGTGTCCAGTATTGTACTGAGCAGTGGATTGTCGATGTAGGTCCAAGCATATAGAATAGGTTCTCAAACACACTACTGTCTTACAGACTTTTAGTGTGACAGAACTCAGTATTTTGTCCAAGATATTGTGTCATCAGAAAAAAGGTACCATTAGGACTGCAATGAGAGGTGTGATACGCTTGCCCCTGTTCTCAACATACATAAACACTCTGTTGGACTGGGTGACAGCAATCTGATACTGTTTGCTGATACTGCTGTTGCATACAGGAAAGTGTCACCATTGAGTGACTATAGGGGCTTTCTCGAAGATTTGGACACAATTTTTGTTAGGTGCAGTGAATGGCAACTTGCTTTAAATGTGGATAGCTCTTAAATTAATGCAGGCTGGAAGGAGGAACGTTCCTGTAATGTTCAAATAAAATGTTAATGGTATGGTGCTTGATTTAGTCGTGTTGATTAAATTTGTAGAGGTAGTACTGAAAAACGTTATGAAGTGGAATGGGCACATAAAAGGAAAATGAATGGCTAACTACAGTTCGCTGGGAGAGTCCTGAGAAAGTGTAGCGCACCTGTAAAGGACACCACATACAGAACACTTGCACAGACCATTCTTGAGTACTGTTTGAGTGTTTGTGATCTACACCAGGTCAAATTAAAGGAATATGTCAAATCAATTCAGAGGGAGTCTGTTCTACACAGATGAGCCAAAACATTATGATCACCTGCTTAGATATACTGTCTGTTCATCTTTGGAATGAAGTACATCACCGATTGTGAGTATCAGAGATCTGACAGTTTGTTGGCATTAGATGTCTACCCACTGGGCATGTAATTCACATAAATAACGGGCCGCTGATTTGCGCATGTAGTGATGGCGCGGTTAGTGACACAGATGGGTACCATAGGTCCCATGCAAGCGCAGGAGAACGTCTCCCATAGCATAATATTGCTCCCACCACCCTGTGTCCAGGGTGCTCTGCACGTTTACAGCCGCCATTCACCTCGATGACGGCGTTTGTGGAGACGACCATCGGCTTAGTGTAGAAAAAATGTGGTTCACCCCAAGAGCCGACACGTTTCCATTGATCGACGGTCGAATGCCGTTGGTCTCGTGCCCACTGCAATCGTAATTGACGATGTCATTGGATCAACATGTAACCACATAGAGGTGATCTGCTGCGGAACTGTATGTTCAACAATGTACGATGAATGGTGTGCTCCGAAACACCTGTGGATGCACCCGCACTGTGCTCTTTCGGCACAGGTCACCATCTATCCTACTTTACAGAGCAGAAAAGCCTCTGAGCTGCATGTTCTGTGAAGAGTCATGAACGTCCAACTATTTAGCGTCTACTGGCAATTTCACTGTCCTATCTCTTCCCGCAGATTCTCAAGACAGTAGTACGTGAACATTCGACCAGCTTCGCCGTTTTTGGAATAATCGTTCACAGGTTCTGCGAGATAATAATCAGCCCTTTGTCAAAGTCGCTTATCTCAATGGATTTCCCCATTTGTAGCCCATATCTTGGCAAGGTGATCCCCCCCCGTCCATGGCTGTTCCACTACATACTTTTGTTACCGCGTTACTTGCCGCAACGCCACCAGGGGGGATAAAACGTCGCGGTGGGCAGTGGTCATAATGTTTTGGCTTATCAGTGTTTTCGTTACCAGTCACATGGATCAGTACAAGTTACAGCACAGGTCTAACTACTGTACGATACACCGCCAGCTTCAGATTCCGACTAAGGCTCCTTGCTTTAAACACTTTAACCAGTGCAAAGTAGCTTCTGTTACCAGCTGCAATCCTTCCATGTATTTCTCCTCTCATATCATTATTCTCACTTACCAGTGACCCAAGATGTTTAAAGTTCTCACAGCATTCATATTCTTTTCCGTTCAAAGTCATGCTTCTTTCTCCTTCATTATATCTTTTCCTAGATGTTAAATACTTGGTCTTTGACTGATTAATGGTCAGTCCCATCTCCGCGCCATATCTTTCTACTTTTTCAAGCTTTTCTTCCAGGTCCTGTTTCCTCCTGGATAACATATCAATATCATCCGCATATGCAAGCTCCTGAGTCACTCTATTAAAAAGTGTTCCCCCAGGGTTGTTGCTTTGTGTCTTTCGCATTACACTCTCCAAGGCGACAGTAACAGAATGGTGGAGAGCACATCACCCTGCTACAGAGCTTGGTTAACTTCAAATGCCTTGGATAAAGTGCCCTCGATCTTTACTTTGCATATTGTTCTTCTCAAAGTCATTTGAACCAATCTTATCAGTTTGTTAGGGACTCCAGTCTCTTGCATTGCCTTCCAAAGTTGATCCCTTTTGATAATATCATAAGCTTGTTTGAAGTCAATGAACAGCTAGTGTACACCGATGTTGTACTCATAACATTTTTCAGGGATCTGTCTGATGGTGACAATCTGGTCTGTAGTGGATTTATTAGTTCTGGAAGCACACTGGTAGTCTCCGAGTTACTCTTCTACGTATGTTCTTGACCGCCCAGTCATGATTTTTCCTAATACTTTATATACTATACAGAGTAATGCAATTCCTCTATAATTTCCGCAGTCAGCTTTGTCTTGTTTCTTATGTATAGGGCAGAGTATTGCTGTGCTCCACTGTTTCGGCATATTTTCTTTCCGCCATATTTCCAATATAATCTCATGCAAAACCCTTACTAGTTTTTCTCCACCATATTTTATCATTTCTGCTGTAATATTGTCTTCTCACGAAGCTTTATTGTTTTTAAGAGTATTGATGCTAACTTTAACTTCTTCCAGTGTGGATTCTGCTACTGATCCCTGGTGCTCTCCATCTCTGTTTACTTCCTGCTCCACCTCTTCTGCCATACCGGCATCTATCCCACTTTCATTTTTCGATTCTTCATTCAGTAGTTCACTAAAATACTCCACCCACTTGCCTAAAATCTGCTCTCTTCCTCCAACCAGATTTCCCTCCTTATCTTTACAGAAAACAGCTCTAGACTGGAATCCTTTCCTTATATCTTTAACCCTCATATAGAATTTCCTTGTTTCTTGAGAAGTATTTCTCTCTTCTAACTCATCAATCCACCGTTTTTCAAATTCTCTCTTTTTCCTCCTATATTCCTTATCAGTTTCCCTTCTCTTCTCCTGGCATTCTTCAACTGTACCTTTAGCTATGCTCTGCAGAATTCTTTTTCTTGCCTCATTTCTTTCTACTACCTTCTTCCTACGGTCTTCATCAAACCAACTCTGGGTTCTCGATTGCTTCTTTCTGCCCAGTACAGTTTTAGCTGTCTCATGTATTATTCCTTTAACCGTTTCCCATCTTTCTTCAATATCCTCTCCTGCCCGCTCTTCGGCTTCATTATGTCCATTTGTCAAGATAGTTTTATACTTTTCTACTGTATTTTCATCATTTTTTAACTTGGTATCATCAAACCTTGGCGTGATAGCTTTCTTGGTCTATCTATAATCGGCTATCCTCTGTCTGTATTTGATTCTTGCCAAATAATGATCACTATCTCCATCTGCACCACAACAGCTATCCACCTCTAATATATCTGAAGCATGATGTCTATCTATGACTATGTGATCAATCTGAATTTTTGTGAACCCATCTGGGGAGCTCCATGTAACTTTCCTTATATCCTTCCTTTGCATCAATGTGCTTTTAATTATCATGTTATTGCTCATGGCAAAATCAATTAGTCTGATACCAGACTCTCCTTACCAGCTGTTTTCCTGTATGCGATTTCTTTTCCTACTTGAGCACCGAAGTCCCCCATAACCACCTTAATGGAACACATCGTGGTTCAGGTCGAAAAAAATCGATTTTCGGTTTTCATCATATTTCGATAGATTAAGATTTTATTTAAGTACTCTGAAAAGGATTTTGCTGAAAAAAAATTTTTTCGAGCGTTTTCCTACAACGTGTGTTTATGTGCCACGCCCACTTTTCTGTCACCCACTTTTCTGCATATATTTTAGATCTTTATATCCCCTACATTGCACGTCAGGGATTTTTTTTTACTCCCGAGTGTGTTGGCTATCCTTGGAATGCAACGGTCCGTATTCTTTTGTTTCTGCTGTTTGTAAACAACACGCTTTCAAACACGCGGTTAGTTTTGTTCAAGTGTGATTGCAAGTAGTTGTTATACTTACGTTTGCAGTGCTTGTTTACGTGTGTTTTGTTTTGTTTTTTGAAGATGACGAAACGTAAAGGCATTTTCAAGAAACGACAATTTAGAGCAAACAAGTTTAGAAAGCTTTCTGTACAAGAGGTTGGGTCACCTGGCAACGATGTTTCTAATCGTAATTCTTCAACAAGTGCATCATCAAAGAAGCTCTCACCATTTCAAGAGAGTTACAACGAATATACTGTAAGTGACAAGGGGTGCAGTAACATTATTATAAATTAGAGAATACTGTCAGATGTAATTTCTAAATTTGTACAATGTAGACAGTGTGATGAGTCACAGAGTGTGAAAATTTGTGAGAGTGCCAGTGGGAGAAAAGGCCCAGCAATTGCTTTGGATTTAATTTGCACTGAATGCTCAGCTGTGATTTCATTTATGAGTTCTTCAAAACCAGATGCAAGTGGTCCTTATGAAATCAATATTAGATTAGTTTATGCCTTATGATCCATTGGCAAGGGCATGGCTGCAGGGAGAACATTTTGTTCAGTGATGAACTTACATCAACCACCAAATAAATTTGAAAAACTGACTGCAGTATTAGAAAAAGCTGTATGTGAGGTCAGTGAGGAAAGCATGAAACTGGCTGATAGGGAAGCAGTGGAAGAAAATGATGGATGGTCGGATATTGCAGTTGCACTAGATGGAAGTTGGCAGAAAAGAGGACATACTTCTCCGAATGGAGTAGTGACTGCCACGAGTGTAGACACCAGTAAAGTGTTAGATGTGGAGATAATGTCTAAATATTGCAAATGTTGTAAAGTCAATGAACATAATGACCACAACTGTGTGGCTAATTTTAGAGGAACAAGTGGTGGTATGGAAGTTATATTTTAAATATTTCATCGCTCCGTAGAAACAAGAGGCGTACGGTGCACCAAATATTTGGGCAATGGTGACAGTAAGGCATACAACAATGTGGTGAATTCTAAAAGGCCGTGTCCTACATGAGCGACAGGAGCGAGCGACAGCGCCCGACAGGTTCAGGCGACAAAACACGGAGGATGCTAAGTTCACCCAACCTGGATATGATGTGACGTCATTATGACGTAACACGCTTTAGTCGATTAACACACCTATCGACTTTTACGAACGTTCGAGATTCTAAGCTGTCGTCAGCTAGTGGTTTGTTTTGACACGTGCGATTCTGATAACAGCTCAGTGTGGCAGCGTATATGTATTTCGCCAAAATAAAAGTAAAAGAGCTGGATATTAATAGAAAAATTTCTGACCGTGGCCTTGAAAACACCACAGACAACACGTTTCGTAAAAAAGTGAAGTCTTCTTGTGTCCTCACCAGTTCCAAGATGGCCGCCGAGTAAGTGACTCCAGAAACCATTTCCACAAAGTTAAGTGATTTAGACACTAATATAATTTAGTTTAACGCTGACAACAAATTATATACGTGCATTAGTGTATCGTTTAGTCGTGCCGTTAAAGGTTTGACTTTTATTTGCGTATTTTTTCAGAAAACACGAAAAGATCGTAACTTCGCGAAGTCGTGCTTAGGCTTAAATTTTGTAAACGTGTTTGTTTCTTGTTTCAAGGTAATTTAACTAGTTTCTCGGTAACAAATAAGTAAACTACCGTAAATAGCGTATAAATTCATTGTTTTAATACAGATTTCAGAATAACAGCGTAACTTTATATCAGAAACTTGCCTATATACATTTGTTTATAGGCCTATTCTCGTAACGTTTTTGGAGAATCAAAGTTAAAGTATCTCGTTTAATTGCCCCTTTTTCATTCCATCGAGTGAAATATATAATAAATAGCGTATACCTTCGTTGTTTTAATACAGATCTCAGAAAACCAGCCGAATTTTAAATCAGAATCTTGCTTATATACATTTGTGAATAGGCTTAATTCTTGTAATGTCTTTTTTGATTTTCGGTAATTTAATTGATTTATTCTAGCTAAAGTATTATTTTTGCCATGAGTGAGAAGTGCCTGACTTGCCATAGAATTGTTAGTTCCGGGGTTTGGTGTGATGGATGCAGTAGTTTTTTTCACTGGGGGGACTGCAGTGGCGTGGGTGTTGGGAAAGTGGATCAGGCTCATCAGTGGTTATGTAGGATTTGCAGCAGAGATAGGAAGATAGCGGAACAGGAGGGGAAAATTGCTGCCCTTCAGGCTGAGCTAGATCAGGCTAGGGAAGATCTGGACAGGTTAAGGAGGGAGAAGGGCAAAGAGAGGTGGGAAATGGCAACAGGTAGCAGAAGGAACAGGCCTAGAACTAAGTCTGACAGTTTTGTGGTGAATGTCAAAAATAAGTTTGACCTGTTGCTTCAGTTAGAAACTGATGAGCCTCAAGCAGAGGTAGGTGTAGACAGGACACAACAAACTTTCAATAGGAAATTGAAAAAGAATGTAGGAAAGTCATCGAAAAGGAAGAAAGTTTTGTTGTTAGGCAGTTCTCATGCCAGAGGTGTAGGCCAACTTCTGCAGGAGGAATTAGGACCAGAATACCAGGTCACAAATTTTTTCAAACCAAGTGCTAGTCTGGATCAGGTGACAGAGGATTTAGGTTCACTCTGTAAAGGATTTACCAGGGAAGACACCGTGGTTATTGTGGGAGGGCCAGGGAACAGCATCGACAGACATCCTGGGTACAGTATAGAGTGTGACCTGGTAAAGATTGCGTCGGCATCGAGACACACCAATGTTGAATTTGTATCTGTCCTGAGACGCCATGACCGGCCTCATTTGAACTCTTCTGTTGGGAGAGTTAATTTGGAGTTGGAACGGCTGCTTGTGTCGGGTGCGGGGGCTCATATTGGTGTGGTTCCTGTTGATTATCTCAGTAGGTGGGACTATACCAGGCACGGCCTACATCTCAACAGGAAAGGGAAGGGGAAACTGGCTGGGGTAATAGCAGGAAATTTAAGGGGGGGAGGCACTGCCATGAATGGTAAAATACCAGTGGTTACAGGTGTTGGAGCAGCACCTTTTTTAGGATAGGTAAGACAGAAAGATGTCAAGTTCTACGAGAGGTCAGGATTGAAACAAATCTTCAGTTTAGGAAAGAAATTCAACAGCACAATTCTAGCACATTGGATCACCAATCACAGCTATCAATTATAAATTTTCACCAATCACCAGAAATTTTATCTCCACCAAGTTGTATCTCAGTCCTGGGTAATTGCATTGATGAACTAAAGTCACCCAACCCAATTGACATAATCTGCCTCTCTGAACACCATGTGACCACTGGTATAGGAACTAGGCCTAAGCACAATGAGAAACTCAGACAGGAGAGTACTGCAAATGTTAGAATAAGGAAAGGTTCTCATAAAAGTATAATTAAAAATAATGTAAGTATATTTCATCAAAATATTGGGAGTTTAAAGAATAAAGTAGATGAGCTTCTGGTTTGTTTGGAAGATTTAGAAGCTGAGAATGAAATAGATATACTATGCCTGTCTGAGCATCACATTGTTACTAATATGGATAAGGTAAATGTAAGTGGTTATAAGCTCTCTGCACATGTAATGAGAGAAAATATGGAGAAAGGAGGAGTTGCCATATATGTCAAAAGTTATCATTGTGCAAAAAGTATAGAAACAAAAAAGTTTTGTGAAGAGAAACATATAGAAGCATGTGCCTGTGAGCTTAAATTAAATAAAGGCACATTTATAATTGTAACTGTATAAAGGTCCCCATCAGGACATTTTCATCTATTTCTGAAAAATTTGGACTCCTTGTTGTGCTATCTGTCAGACAGGGGGAAGCAAATTATTATTTGTGGGGACTTCAATGTAGATTCTCTGAAAGAGGGTAATAGGAAAAATGACCTTGAAGTATTACTCGGTTCTTTCAATTTGACACCCGTTATTGATTTTCCTACTCGGGTGGTAAAGGATAGCAGCTCACTGATAGATAACTTCTTTATAGACCAAGATAAGTTTAACCAGATAAATGCTCAGCCTGTTGAGAATGGTCTTTCTGATCATGGTGCACAGCTAGTTACAATATATGACATAGCTCCATTCAGCAATACTAAACAGTCCTCCAAAGTAGTACGTTCAGTCAACAATTTAACAATTGCAAATTTCAGGGAAAGCCTACAGCAGTTAGACTGGGATGAGGTGTACCATGAACCTGATGCCAATTTAAAATATAATTTATTTCATGACATTTTTGTAAATGCATTTGAAAACTGCTTCCCCAAGAAAATAGTTAAATATACTCGTAAGAAACCTTGTAACAAACCATGGCTTACTAAGGGTATAAAAATATCTTGTATCCGGAAAAGGGAAATGTATCTGACAGCAAGAAAGAGTAGTGATCCAGAAACTATCAAAAATTATAAAAACTACTGTGTTATATTAGGAAAAGTTATTAAAAAATCCAGGAGTATGTGTATCATGTCTGAAATCAGCAACTCTGATAATAAAATTAAAACAATTTGGAATATTATTAAAAGAGAAACAGGTCAACCAAGAGCAGAGGAAGACAGTATTACCATCAAATTGAATGAAAACTTTACGAACAAAAAGTCAGAAGTTGAAAATATTTTTAATAATCATTTTCTAAATGTTGTGGATACAGTAGGATCCAGGTGTTCATTAGAAGATGCTAGGCTGTTAATGGAAGAGGCCATACCTATGCAATTTGATACAAGTGAAATCTCACCCACTTCTCCCTCTGAAATTAGGAAAATAATAAACTTGCTTAAAAGCAAAAACTCACATGGAATTGATGGCATTTCCAGCAAAATACTAAAAGCTTGTTCTCAACAGATAAGTAAGATTCTCAGCCACCTGTGTAATAGCTCTCTGGAACAGGGCATTTTCCCTGATAGACTGAAATATGCTATTGTTATACCTTTGCATAAAAAGGGGGATAGATCTGATGTCAACAATTACCGTCCTATCTCCCTTCTAACAGCTTTATCCAAAATTTTTGAGAAAGTAATGTATTCAAGAGTAGCTTCACATATCTGTAAAAATGAAGTACTAACAAAATGTCAGTTTGGTTTCCAGAAAGGTTTTTCAACAGAAAATGCCATATATGCTTTCACCAGTCAAATTTTGAATGATCTGAATAACCGAACACCACCCATTGGGATTTTTTGTGATCTCTCAAAGGCTTTTGATTGTGTAAATCATGAAATTCTGCTAGACAAGCTCAAGTATTGTGGCATGAGTGGGACAGTGCACAAATGGTTTAATTCGTACCTAACTGGAAGAGTGCAGAAAGTTGAAGTAAGTAGTTCTCGTAACATGCAAAGATCAGCACATTCCTCAAACTGGGGAACTATCAAGAATGGGGTCCCACAAGGGTCAGTCTTGGGTCCTTTGTTGTTCTTATTATATATTAATGACTTGCCATTCTATATTCATGAAGAGGCAAAGTTAGTTCTCTTCGCTGATGATACAAGTATAGTAATCACACCTGAGAAACAAGAATTAACTGATGAAATTGTCAATACTGTCTTTCAGAAAATTACTAAGTGGTTCCTTGTAAACGGACTCTCACTGAATTTTGATAAGACACAGTACATACAGTTCCGTACAGTGAATGGTATGACGCCATTAATAAATATAGACCTTAATCAGAAGCATATAGCTAAGGTAGAATATTCCAAATTTTTAGGTATGTCCATTGATGAGAGATTAAATTGGAAGAAACACATTGATGATCTGCTGAAACGTTTGAGTTCAGCTACTTATGCAATAAGGGTCATTGCAAATTTTGGTGATAAACATCTTAGTAAATTAGCTTACTACGCCTATTTTTACTCATTGCTTTCATATGGCATCGTATTTTGGGGTAATTCATCACTGAGGAATAAAGTATTTATTGCACAAAAGCGTGTAATCAGAATAATAGCTGGAGTCCACCCAAGATCATCCTGCAGACATTTATTTAAGGATCTAGGGATATTCACAGTAGCTTCTCAGTATATATACTCTCTTATGAAATTTGTTATTAACAACCAAACCCAATTCAAAAGTAATAGCAGTGTGCATAACTACAATACTAGGAGAAAGGACGATCTTCACTATTCAAGATTAAATCTAACTTTGGCACAGAAAGGGGTGAATTATACTGGCACTAAAGTCTTTGGTCACTTACCAAATAGTATCAAAAGTCTGACAGATAACCAACAAGTATTTAAGAAGAAATTAAAAGAATTTCTGAATGACAACTCCTTCTACTCCATAGAGGAATTTTTAGATATAAATTAAGAAAAAAAAGAAAAAAAACAAAAATATTAAAAAAATAAAAAAAATAAAATAAAATAAAAAAATAAAAATAAAAAATAAAGAAAAACAAAAAACACAAAAAATAAAGTTGTTATATTAACTTAAGTATGTTGTTAAATTAACCTAATTATGTCATGTATTGGAAAATTCGACTCGTTCCACATCATTACGAAATATCGTATTCATGATCCATGGAACTAGTATTAATCTAATCTAATCTAAGATTGTGTGATTGTTGTATTGAACGCTTACGCCGAAAATAATATTTATTTATTATCAATATTTTAGTATGGTTTCATACAATTGGTCTTTTCAGTACATATTAGATTGTAGCAGCATACTCTTGCTGACTTTTTTTTCTTAATTTATATAGCTGAAAGAGAACTTGTGCAAGTTTTTGTTAGCTAAGTAATTTATATGTCCATCCCAAGATAGTCTTTTATCAACCATAATTCCAAGTAATTTTACACTCGGACCGCAGAGACAGGTACCTTAGTGTCCAGTAATGACTGTTGTGAAGAATGATTGAATTTCGAACTTAAAAAGAAAAATATGAGGCATTGTTGAAGAAAAATCGTCGACCGGAGATGAAATAAGAGGGGAAGTGGATTTTTCAATGTAATCTTAACGAAAGGTTAGTGTCTTGACGCATCTAAAGATTTTGGCTGCTGAGTGCTTCTTCTCACCGAGTACAAATAACCGACGCACTTCAGCTGGGTCAGAAGTACATCAATTTCTGCTTGAGATTCACAATAACCTCGCAATTGCCCGTCGTCATCGATGCTGAACTCTTTCAGATTTTCTCTCGAATGCTGAACACAAAATTAGAGACGAGCAAACGAAAAACAACGCACAGGACATAAACACAGTACAATACACGATTTAAACGCAAGGAACGCAAAACACATTTCAACGAAAGGTGCAGAGCACAGCGCTACCCTGTCACAACCTCTCGAAAGTTCACAAAAGTCGAATAGTCGATATACGGTTTCTATCGTTTTCGATGTAGCGTGTATACGTCATAATGACGTCACATCGTATCCAAGTCCGGTGAACTTAGCATCCTCCACAAAACACAACCGCAGGTGTAGTTACGGAAGTGCCCTACGTAAGCGACATCTGTGTCGCTGCCTGTCTCCCGCCTGTATACAGGCTCTCTACCCGCTGCAACTGGCGACGTTTGAGTTCAAACGTGTTTCAATCTTGTCGCTGCAGCACACGCGACCACTGTGGCGCCACACAGACGACAGCCACGTGGTTTCTTGGCAAAGCAGTGGAGCGGACGCGACGGCAACTATGAATTACTTAACATCCGATTTTAAGAAAACTATTCGGTGAAAAAATTTGGTTCTTCCGCAACCTATAGCTTGACATTCTTAAATGATACAGGTCAGAACTTATTTTCGTTATTCGTCATAGTTACTGTGCTGCACAAAATTGAGTACATGACTGCACGAAATTTTTAAGAATTTGCAGAGGTAAAATCACATTGTGTAGACTTTCCGTATAGTTAATTTAAGGCCATACATTATTGCATATGAAATGTAACCAATATATCTAAATTGTATTTAAAGTTGAGACCGGAATGATATCTCTTTTCATTCGTGAGATATTGGTTGTTGTATCTGCGGACGGTTCGCTCGCGAGACGTCCGAACCTTTCCTGCGCTTCAGGAATCAAGTGGTCGTAAAAATCGTCGTATCTCATAAAAGGTTCAAGGTATCGAAACGACGAATTTTGGAAATATGACAACACGCAGGAAGGACTATTTTATCATATGATTAACACTCGATACGTTTTTGTATACGTGTGACCATAGCGAAAACAAGACTCCTTATAACTTACACCATGGGGTTTTGTTCAAATTTTCATAGCCAAACAAAGGAAGAAAAACAGGTAAACAGGGAATGAAAGTGATCAGCATGGGGTCTGGTTTGGCATGAAAATATTTAACTGCTTGAAAGTAATCAGGGTAATGAACGAAAACTTAATAAGCTGAGGAAAAATTTAAATATTTCACGAAAAGCTGCTGTAAATGAAGTGTCAAAAATTTCATCTGGTCAAACCCTGGCTATTTTGCACATAAAAAGATACATTGGTGCGGTATTTAAATGTCAAAAAGGCTTCATTCGAATCAAGTACGTTAGGAAGGCAAATGAGAAGTCAGTAAGATTATGCGTTCAGAATAAAACTTGAAAGTAAAAGATAGAAGAAATCAGTCAAATATTTAATGAAATGGTTTGTGCAAAAGAAACAAGTAGATCAGAGAAACGTTCTGCGTGCCTTTGAATGATGCTCGAAATCATAAATAGAAGATGAGGTGTACTGAACGTTTCCCTAATATTTTTTATTTCATACTTTTAGACAAATCATTACACAAAACGTTTGACTTTCTTTTAAAAGTTTTGGAAGCTTTACTTTTACAGACTATTTAGAGTAATTGAAACGCTTGGCCTTAACACTGACTGCTGATGAATTACGTTCGCAACATTAAATTTCTGTAAAATTTCATGGTTCTTTGTAATGTATTAGGAATTAAATGTGTGTGATATACTGGGATAGGTGTGAAGATCAAGTTCTTTGGCAAGACCTTAAAAATATACTTAGCGATGCAATGTTAACAGTATACATAAAACTTAGTATAAAGAATTGTAACTGTGTCAGTAAACATATAAGAACGGCCCAGGATCGAACCCATGACCTTATCTAACCACGTAATTACGAACTGTATGCGCTACCTCTACACTACAGCTAGCTATTGTTCACTGATATAAATCTGTGTGCTTATGTTATTATTTTGCGTAGTTAGTCATGTAAAAGTCATTCCTATGCATTTATTGGCTGTTAGAAGTTCTTGATCATGTAAAAAAAAATCGCATTTAATTTATTGATGAGACAGTCGAATGTTCCTCTGCTCATTCAAGTGTATTAGAAGAATTTGTCTGGTGATCTTCTAGTTGACGATACTTATGAAATTCTCCATGGAGATTCCTCCCTTTGTAAATTTCTTGCACAGCATTCCTTTTCGCTTTATTTTCTTCAGAAAAACCTAATTCTGTAGCCTTACTCTCCAGCTACAGTACTCTAGAGGTTAAGGACGCCGTTTTATAGAAACAGCTGGTTGGCTCTAAGCAGCCATCTTGTAGCGCGACATGGTCGCTCGCACGTAGGACACCCAAGGTTGTCGCTCGATGCTGCTGCTTGTCGCTGGAGTGTCGCGTATCCAGAAGTCGCTCGTTTCTGTCACTCACGTAGGACATGGCCTAAGCCATATGGAGATGCCATTATTAGCAAACTAGAATGTGTAGGCCATGTTCAAAAACGTATGGGAACAAGGCTGAGAAAACTAACTGTTGATATGAGAGGAAAAAAATTAGAAGATGGAAAACTGTTGACCGGACTGGGTCGGTTAACTGAAATAGAAAATTTGCAGGTATACTACAGGCAGGTAATTAGGAGAAATAAAGAAAATCTGGAGGCAATGAAGAGAGATGTTTGGGCCATATTCTTCCATAAGTTCTGTACTGATGATAAGCCATGTCATGGATTGTCTCCATCAGGAGAAAATTCGTGGTGCAAATACAAGAGGGCCGAGGCAACTGGAAAATCTTATTCTCACCAGCATTCTCTTCCTGCTGTTGTTATTACAGCAATTAAACCTATTTTCAGAGACTTGGCTCATCCTGACCTTCTAAGGAAATGTCGGGCAGACACAGAACTCAAATTGATGTTTCAACAGGATAATTTGGAACCGCCTTCCTAAAATTGTATTTATAGACATGCATACAATGAAACTAGGAGTTCATGGTGCTGTTATTACATTCAATTCAGGTAATATTGGAAAGTGCTGGGTACTGAAAAAGCTGGGAATTAATCCTGGTGAAAATATGATCACTGGGCTGCAACATTGTGATAAAATGAGGATAGCCTATGCAGACAGGTCTGCATCTAACATGGCCAAGAAAGCAAGACAAACATCCCTGAAGGTGAAAAAGAAGCTGGAAGACCTGATAGAGGCCAAAGAAGGGCCACCATATGCAGCAGCACAGTTTTAATTAACTATAAGTAACAAATTTCAAAAGTTTTTTCTTTAAAGTCAATTTCCTACGAACAAAAATTTTCAGTACATATGCCCAATTACATCAGAAACTATCACAGATAAATGAATGAAATTTTCAGAGACTCTGCATAACATAAATAGCCACCTCTGGTACTACGTTCATTAATATTCCCCCATTAGGCAGTTCACAAAAAAAAAAAAAAAATTTCTCCAGAAAAAAACTTAATATTTTTCGTTAATAAATTTAAAAAAGTATTTCTTAAAAACTATAAAATGGATAAAGTAGATTTTAGTACAGTTGACTAGATTATCATCATGTAACATACAGTAAAAATATTAAGGTCCTGCATCAAATAGCTTTTTCAGAAATGGTTCAAATACTTGCCTAAATTAACATGGGTTAGATAGGCAGGGTGTGGTCCCGTTAACATCATGCTTTGCCATCCTTGCTATTTCCTGCTCCAGTTGCTCATAGAAAACATCTTTTTCCACCGACTCTGCATCTTCTGTTGGTGCATATGTACATACGAAGGATATATTGAAGAAATGGGCCTTCATTCGTAATACGTAGATTCTTTCACTGAGAGGCTTAAAGTTCAATGTGGCAGCCTTTTGAGCAACCAGAAAACCTATGCCTCCATATCCTTTGCTTCCAAAGCTTTTAAACAGTGTGGGTGCCCCCGATGCTAATATTCCACTTATTTTCCATTTCACTTCTTGTGCTGCAGCCATCGTCACATTATATTTCTTCATTTCCCTTTTCAGGTTCTGCAGTCCTCCAGGCTTGTTCAGTGTTCTCATATTCTATGTCACTAAATACCAGTTCGTGTGCCGTTTATCTGTTACATCCATCTGGCTTTCTTTGTCCTTTGGTTCCGTAACAATCTCTTTTTTCCGAGGTGAAGTTGTTAGCCTCACGCCCAACCCTCATCTTGGAGGACCTGGATTTTTTTAGCGTTCACTCCCCTAGGAGGGTTGGCTTCCCTACGCCTATAGAGCCCCCGCCCGATGTTGCGGGACACACTTCGTCTGTCTCCTCCGTTGAGATCAATCCGGCTTGGGTGACCTTGCCAGTAGCTACGCTAACACCGGCACAGCTCTCTGCTTCATCGGAGCACGCAAACCCTCCCGTCCAGCACTGAAGGTGCCTACGATAAGGCGATGTCCCCTGGGAGGGGCTAAACACATTCAAATTGACTTATTTCCGTTTATTTTTTATCATTAACATTATTTGCGAGGAAGGGTACCTTACAGTTGATCTTACGTACAGACATAATAACGTTCTTCAATATAACACTTTAGTATCATACTTTTCCATAATTTTTTGATAAGTAGACGTAAAATAGCAACAAACGCTGTTGTAATACAACACAAAATACTGGCTACAACAATACTAAACTCGAAATTTATTGATCACTTTCAACAATGTCCTTATAAAACTCTTCTGTTCCTTCTTGTACGCTGAAATGCCTCATTAGTTTTAAGATATATCTTTTCTTTTCCTTGTTGACGACGTCCACCTTTCCCAAGGTGGCTGCTTTCCTCACTGCCTGGCAGCAGTTTCTAGATCTCCGTATCTCAAGCTCTACAGGACTTCCATTATAAGCGCCTGGTCCTGACAACAAGACCTTCTTCTCAGATTTTTCATACGCCATCACTCGCTAAGCGTTTATTTTGAAGGGTGTCTTAGATCACAGGGGTTTTAGTGCACTGAACTTTACATCCTTTGCTTCCCAACCTTTATTTACACTACTGGCCATTAAAATTGCTACACCACGAAGATGATATGCTACAGACGCGAAATTTAACCGACAGGCAGAAGATGCTGTGATATGCAAATGATTAGGTTTTCAGATCATTCACACACGCTGGCGCCGGTGGCGACACCTACAACGTGCTGACATGAGGAAAGTTTCCAACCGATTTCTCATACACAAACAGCAGTTGACCGGCGTTGCCTGGTGAAACGTTGTTGTGATGCCTCGTGTAAGGAGGAGAAATGTGTACCATCACGTTTCCGACTTTGATAAAGGTCGGATTGTAGCCTATCGCGATTGCGGTTTATCGTATCGCGACATTGCTGCTCGCGTTGGTCGAGATCCAATGACTGTTAGCAAAATATGGAATCAGTGGGTTCAGGAGGGTAATACGGAACGCCGTGCTGGATCCCAACGGCCTCGTATCACTAGCAGTTGGGATGACAGGCATCTTATCCGCGTGGCTGTAACGGATCGTGCAGCCACGTCTCGATCCCTGAGTCAACAGGTGGGGGCGTTTCCAAGACAACAACCATCTGCACGAACAGTTCGATGACGTTTGCAGCAGCATGGACTATCAGCTCGGAGACCAGGGCTGCGGTTACCCTTGACGCTGCATCACAGACAGGAGCACCTGCCATGGTGCACTCAACGACGAACCTGGGTGCACGAATGGCAAAACGCCATTTTGTTCGATGAATCGAGGTTCTGTTTACAACATCATGATGGTCGCATCCGTGTTTGGTGACATCGCGGTGAACGCACATTGGAAGCATGTATTCATCATCGCCATCTACATTTATACTCCGCAAGCCACCCAACGATGTGTGGCGGAGGGCACTTTACATGCCACTGTCATTACCTCCCTTTCCTGTTCCAGTCGCGTATGGTTCGCGGGAAGAACGACTGCCGGAAAGCCTCCGTGCGCGCTCGAATCTCTCTAATTTTACATTCGTCATCTCCACGGGAGGTATAAGTAGGGAGAAGCAATATATTCGATACCTCATCCAGAAACGCACCCTCTCGAAACCTAGACAGCAAGCTACACCGCGATGCAGAGCGCCTCTCTTGCAGAGTCTGCCACTTGAGTTTGCTGTGACGAAACGCGCCGCTCTTCTTTCGATCTTTTCTATCTCTTCTATCAACCCGACCTGGTACGGATCCCACACTGATGAGCAATACTCAAGTATAGGTCGAACGAGTGTTTTGTAAGCGACCCCTTTGTTGATGGACTACATTTTCTAAGGACTCTCCCAATGAATCTCAACCTGGCACCCGCCTTACCAACAATTAATTTTATATGATCATTCCACTTCAAATCGTTCCGTTCGCATAGTCCCAGATACTTTACAGAAGTAACTGCTACCAGTGTTTGTTCCGCTATCATATAATCATACAATAAAGGATCCTTCTTTCTATGTACTAGCAGCACATTACATTTGTCTATGTTAAGGGTCAGTTGCCACTCCCTGCACCAAGTGCCAATCCGCGGCAGATCTTCCTGCACTTCACTGCAATTTTCTAATGCTGCAACTTCTCTGTATAATACAGCATCATCCGCGAAAAGCCGCATGGAATTTCCGACACTACTAGGTCATTTATATATATTGTGAAAAGCAATCGTCCCATAACACTCCTCTGTGGCACGCCAGAGGTTACTTTACGTCTGTAGACGTCTATCCATTGATAACAACATGCTGTGTTCTGTTTGCTACAAACTCTTCGATCCAGCCACACAGTTGGTCTGATATTCCGTAAGCTCTTACTTTGTTTCTCAAGTGACAGTGCGGAACTGTATCGAACGCCTTCCGGAAGTCAAGAAAATGGCATCTACCTGGGAGCCTGTATCTATTATTTTCTGGGTCTCATGAACAAATAACGCGAGTTGGCTATCACACGATCGCTGTTTCCTACAGAAAAGATTCTGTGTATCCAGAAATGACATTACACGCGAGCAAAAAACATGTTCTAAAATTCTGCAACAGATCGATGTCAGAGATATAGGCCTATAGTTTTGCGCATCTGCTCGACGACCCTTCTTGAAAACTGGAATACCTGTGCTCTTTTCCAATCATTTGGAACCTTCCGTTCCTCTAGAGACTTGCGGTACACGGCTGTTAGAAGGGGGCAAGTTCTTTCGCGTACTCTGTGCAGAATCGAAATGGTATCCCGTCAGGTCCAGTGGACTTTCCACTGTTGAGTGATTTCAGTTGCTTTTCTATTCCTTGGACACTTATTTCGATGTCAGCCATTTTTTTGTTCATGCGAGGATTTAGAGAAGGAACTGCAGTGCAGTCTTCCTCTGTGAAACAGCTTTGGAGATAGGTGTTTAGTATTTCAGCTTTACGCGTGTAATCCTCTGTTTCAATGCCATCATCATCCTAGAGTGTCTGGATATGCTGTTTCGAGCCACTTCCTGATTTAACGTAAGACCAGAACTTCCTAGGATTTTCTGTCAAGTCGGTACATAGAATTTTACTTTCGAATTCACTGAATGCTTCACGCATAGCCCTCCTTACGCTAACTTTGACATCGTTTAACTTTTGTTTGTCTGAGAGGTTCTGGCTGCGTTTAAATTTGCAGTGAAGCTCTCTTTGCTTTCGTGGTAGTTTCCTAACTTCGTTGTTGAACCACGGTGGGTTTTTCCCGTCCCTCACAGTTTTATTTGGCACGTACCTGTCTAAAACGCATTTTACAATTGTCTTGAACTTTTTCCATAAACACTCAACATTGTCAGTGTCGGAACAGAAATTTTCGTTTTGATCTGTTAGGTAGTCTGAAATCTGCCTCCTATTACTCTTGCTAAACACATAAACCTTCCTTCTTTTTTTTATATTCCTATTTACTTCCATATTCAGGGATGCTGCTACAGCCTTATGATCACTGATCCCTGTTCTGCGCTTACAGAGTCGAAAACTTCGGGTCTGTTTGTTATCAGTAGGTCCAAGATGTTATCTCCACGAGTCGGTTCTCTGTTTAATTGCTCGAGGATACTGACTTATCACCCGGCGTGATGGTATGGGGTGCCATTGGTTACACGTCTCGGTCACCTCTTGTTCGCACTGACGGCACTTTGAACAGTGGACGTTACATTTCAGATGTGTTATGACCCGTGCCTCTACCCTTCATTCGATCCCTGCGAAACCCTACATTTCAGCGGGATAATGCACGACCGCATGTTGCAGGTCCTGTACGGGCCTTTATGGATACAGAAAATGTTCGACTGCCGCCCTGGCCAGCACATTCTTCAGATCTCTCACCAATTGAAAACGTCGGGTCAATGGTGGCCGAGCAACAGGCTCGTCACAATACGCCAGTCACTACTCTTGATGAACTGTGGTATCGTGTTGAAGCTGATGGGCAGCTGTACCTGTACACGCTATCCAAGCTCTGTTTGACTCAATGCCCAGGCGTATCAAGGCCGTTATTACGGCCATAGGTGGTTGTTCTGGGTAGCGATTTCTCAGGATCTATACATCCAAATTGCGTGAAAATGTAATCACATGTCAGTTCTAGTATAATATATTTGTCCAATGAATACCCATTTATCATCTGCATTTCTTCTTGGTGTAGCAATTTTAATGGTCAGTAGTGTAGTATCCTGAACGAAGCCACATTGTTCCAAAACTTTGTAGTATCCAGTCAGTGAAAGAATCTCTTCCTTTTTCCGGTATTCTTTATCTACCCTATCAAAGACTCTGTCAGGATTACAGCTGCAAGCACGAATAGGGAAATAGTATAACAGCTTATCAAATTTTCTGCTTTCTTCCATGAAGGCCATTAGAGTGTACATCATTACTAATTTTTTTATTTTGACTGGTACAGGAGTCAGAAAATAAGTGAATTTCTTTTCGACCATTTTCTGAATGGGACGTCTCAAGGTTACTAGAAAATTCATTTAAGCAAAAGCTACTTCGCTGCATCCTTTTGGTCCTTCTTATTCAAGCCAAATATAAAGAGCAATCCTATCCTTCGTCTGCATTCAGGAAGGAATCATAACGCACAAACTGTACAGCTAAACCTATCTTCACCTATCTTCACCTATAGAGAGCTTTAGTATTAGCTAATTCTGTAGTATGTCTAAACATACACTGATGAGCAAAAACATTATGACGACCTGCTTAATAGCTTGTTTGTCCGTCTTTGGAACGAAATACATCGCTGATTCTGAGTATCTGGCATCCGACAGGTAGTTGACATGTTTGTGGAGATATGTGGCATTAGGTCATTAATCCGCGTAAATAACGGGCCGTTCATTTGCGCGCGCAGTGATGGCGCTCGGTATCGAATTTGGTAGCCGAGAGATCAGTTCACTACAATGCTCCTCAAACCACGGCAGTAGCATGGTTCTGGCTCCGAGACATGGAAAATTATACTGCTGATAGATGACATCAGCGTGGCGGAAGACGTCAAGCATGAAGGGATGCAGGTGGTTCGCAGCTGTCAGCGTGTCTTCGATTACTACCATACGTCCCATGCAAGCGCAGGACAATGTCTCCCATAGCACAATACTGCTCTCACCACCTGCGTCCGTGGCACGCTGCACGTTTCGAGCCGCCGTTCACGTCGATGATGGCGTTTGTGGAGACGGCCATCGACTTAGTGTAGCAAAAATGTGATTCAGTGTACTTCAACCACATCTGGATTTTCCTCCTTCATAACTGCATAAAACTTTTTTGTACGAAGTTTTTGAAACCTGCGGTTTTTACTATTTGATTCTTTTTCTTCGGATCTTGTTCCTTTTGAGTGTCTCTTGTCATCCATGGCACTGCTTGAAATGTTGTGGCACATAAAGGTACTGTCTGGCCATTCTTGTTGCACTTTATTGAAACGATATTTTTCCGTTTTGCTTCTTTATTAATGTTTCTTCTTCCTGACAAAGCTGGCTTTAACTGAACAATAATCAAGAGATATTGCTAATATTATGATTGACAATGACGTCCTACATTGTTATGCTTCTCCAGATCCGTCAGAAGCAAAGCACAGTTTGCATTTATCGACTTTTGTTTTAATTAGCTGAGCGCAAATAGTGACTTTTGCAAACACTCGTAGTTTCAACACCCTATTAAAACAGCAAATATCAGCTTATGAACAATCGTTTCAAATAGTCATGCATGGTAACAAGCTTGATTTGTAGCTTCAAAAATCTACATTTTGAACAATTCGGCACTTTCTGGCTTTTGAAAAGAAACGCTACTCAATTACTGACCTACTCATCAAAATAAAAGTTAATTATTCTTATTTGTACATTATCAAAAACTAACATACATAGCATTTACATTTTTTATTAACAACACTGAACTCTATGACACTTCATGTAGACCTATCTCATTGCAATGCTGATCCTGTTATGCAGTGTACCACTTATAGAAATTAATGAAATTTCAGTTTCCTAATGAAGTTGATAGTGTAGATTAACCCTCGAAAAATCACAGAAAATCTTTTCTAATGTAACCTCTCCTGGATATGAATCTAATGTTTCCTCATATTTAATTTAATCAATATCGGTGATCTTTAGCACAACAGGTACTAGCTGGAACAAGATAGTGCACACACTGACAATAGGCTACCATTTTACAGGTGTATCTCAACAATACTACATTTATGACCTGGTTCTGGTAACTTTTGCACAGTCTCGGTTTCCTCTACCCTGCTATACCTTCAATGTCTGGGTTTCTTTCTACACACTGAATTTTACTACAGTTAACAAAATGAACTTTTTCTTGAAAAGTCTGAGATTAGAACAAAATTTCAACCTAGTAATACAAAATCAACCTTCAATTTCTACATAAAGTAATCAGTAACCTGAAAACAAGTCAAACTTTCAGGAACACTAATAGTAAGTTTATAGTAACGAACACATTTGTACAAAACTAGAACACTACCAACAAACCTAATGTTAGAAATGAACCTCTCTGAGTACTGTATTTGGATCGTATACATTGTCTAGAGTTAAATACTGAGGGCACTGTGTATGTGCTAAACTCAACCCTCTTAGATAAAAGAGTTAAACAAAGTTAAACACAGTAAACTGAATAAACAGATGTTAGCCAACATTAAAATTTTCATCTTTCCAATACTCTCATAGGCTCTAGGCAAATGTGTGTTTCAGTTTTCCATTTTACCAATTACACTAATACGACGTGTGACCAAGAGGAAACAGGAATTTTTGTTTTTATTAAACTATATATATGTATTAATTAAAATCAACTTTGTCCCCTTAAAGTAACCTCCCTGAGATATTAAACCCTTGTGCCAGTGCTTTTTCCAACCTTGGAAGCACTTCTGGAACTTAAAAACCTTTATGGTGTTCAGCTCCTTCAGCAATTCTGTTTTATCTCATCAATGGTGGGAAAACGACGTCCTTTCATGGTTCTCTTCAGCCTCGGAAACAGAAATAAGTCGCAGAGACTCAAATCCGGTGAATACAGTGGTTGAGGCAACATAACAGTTTTCTGGTTTTTTTTTTTTTTTTTTTTTTTTTTTTTTTTTTTTTTTTTTTTTTTTTTTGCCAAAAAATCACACACAAGTATTGAGGTTGAGGAATGAGCGGAAGCATGATCGTGATGCAGTTTCCACGAGTGGTTTTTCCAGAGTTCTAGTCGTTTTCTTCGGACTGTTTCACGCAAACTGAGCATAACGTCCAGGTAGTATTCCTTATTGACCGTACGACCATTAGGCAGAAACTGATGATGAACTATCCAACTGTAATCGAAGAAAACGGTGAGAAGAAGCTGAACATGTCAGAGCCAGATCGGGGGGGGGGGGGGGGAGGCAAAGGGGGCAGCTGTCGCTGCCCCAGGCGGCAGAATTTGGGGGGTGGCAAATTTTGTGACCTTTTTTTTTCTTTTCCTTAGGAAGAAATTCTTAGGAAGCTTACAATGTTGCATTCATACATTCATATTATTGTCGCTATCTAGCAAACAGCTCTTTGGAATGAAATGTTCAGATTAAGATGCAATACATACACTACTAGCGCCTTTTTGAGTTCTATTACAAGTCTACGTTATTAAAATGTCAATTTGTTGAAAAACCGTCCCATAATCAAATATTGGTTGCGCTTATGAAGTGCGACAGTTATTCGAGAAACCACTGTTGTCGCGCTGCAGCCTTATTGCACCAGACATCACGCAGTTGGCAGCAACAATCAGAATACGGACTCAAGCAGTGTATTAAGCTATCTGTTCTTACGGTCCATTCAAAATATTAATACCATTATTAACTTATTGGAACTTCTTGCTTGAACGTAAATATTTTAATAACAATGTGCATCAAGTAAGTTAAATTAAATTATTTAATTGTATTTGCAGCAATACAAGACAACTGCCTGACTTTCGGCTGTCGACTAACAAAAACTATTTCCGGCTTTGTATTCCTTAAGTCGGCGAGCATCAGCCGAAAATCGGCTAAGATGTCAACACCGGCTGGCAGGGAACAGTTTCACACTAAAGCTCTTAAAGCTCTCAGTCATGCGCGCACAGCCTACCCTCTCCCGTCGCTCTTTATTGTTGGGGCGCGACGGCGTTACATGGCGTATCCTTGTTTTCTGTTGTATTGATCTCTATTGTTGTTCTGTTGTATATTTAAATTTGTTTAGTAACTTGTATAGTAATGGATGGTCGAAAACGGAAGAGTGGGACGACGTATAGAAAAATAGCAGAAGAGAAGGAGAAAAAAAAAGTGAGGTGTTATCTCAGACACGAAAATTGGATTCCTTTCTCACAAAGCCTGCAGTCAGTAAAGAAAACAAAACATCAGGTAAGATTATATAATATAAATTGAATTTAGGGTCTTTTGTGTAATGGACAAACTCTTCAAACTAACATCCTGGTACAAGGCCGAAGAGGTTTCCTGATTGGGTGGTTGGTTTAAAAGAGGGGGGAAGGGCTCAAACAGCTAGGCCATCGGTCCCTTATTCCGAATAAAACAATGCCACAAGGTTGAGAATAAAACAAGCAAGATTGACAACACAAAACGGAGAGAAAAGAAAAGCCATAAGAACGACGGGAGGGCAACAAACACTCCAATGGACAAAAGGGGAGAACAAAACCACAGAAACGCAAGAAACAGGTAGAAGAGATTAAAACAACAAAACAGATTACCATGACTAACTGACCATGAGACTAAAAAGGAGACACCAGCCACTCTGCAACACGTTAAAACCTCCACCCTAAAAGCACTAGGGTGGAGGACACAGAGGGTCAAAGGACATGCGCTAAAATTTAGATCAAATGATAAAACCCACCCTCACGAATAAAACGTGATACTAATTCACCCGATGAGGCGTTGTCAGATAAAATTAGCAGCAACGAGTCCGGCAACCGAAGATTTCGTCGCACGGCATGCAAAGTGGGCCAGTGCACCAGAATATGGGCCACTGTCAACCCAGCGCCGCATCGACACTAGGCGGGTCTTCACGGCGCAGGAGGTAGCCGTGGGTCGCCCAAGCGTGGCCAATGCGGAGTCCGTAGAGAACCACAGAGTCTCTGCGAGAGGCCCGCATGGAGGACTGCCACACATTCGTAGTCTCCTTAACCCTAGGATGCATGGTGCCGAAAACACACATGAATGCATATGCAGGGCCTCCAAGGCCCTGCCCTAATTTAAAATTTTCCTCTTTCCATATAATCATTCTTTGGAGTTAAATTTATTTCTGTCAAATTTATTGTCATATTGAAAGATTCCTAAGATACAGTAACAGGATCTGGTGGACCTGATTAACATTTTATTAATTTTTTAAAAATACTCTAAGACTGAATTTCTAATAGTTGCATCCATTTACATACAACATATACAAATAATTTTATTAATTCACTTATAAGTTGCAGTTTACATTTTATAACATTTATTACAACCAATTTCTTCAATTAAAACATACTCATTATTCACAATATTATGTATATAGGCAATATTTTGACAAAAAGTTATTATTCATTTTTCACATAAAATTGCATTTTTCTTAGTTTTCAACATGTGACAAACAAGAAGCACAAAGAATGCCACTATGTTCCTTACAGATGTTGGTTTTACACTTAATGCATGTCATACACTTTTCCTGTATTTATTATATGGACAATAATTGCATCTTCTTCTTTTTCCTGAAACAGGTAGTTGGTTCGGCAATATGACATCTTTTTGAACACCACATCTTTGCATGGCATCAACGATTTTCTTTGGAAGATTAGGGATCTAAATACGCAGTTCCATTAGCGGTCTTACCATTTCCTCTGCTAAATCTCTTAGGACCAAACGCCTTTTATCACTTCTTCCACTATGGTATGTCAGATGTTGGGCGGAAAATAAAATTTCACTGTTCATTGCTGCGACGTCCATCATATTCATCCATAATGCAAATGGCCATCTTCTTGTTTGTCTCTTGCAAGTGGAATTACAAATTTTTTGGCCCATTTGATCTACTCCACCCTTCGTAGAGTTATAGAAGTTTATTATATCTGGTTTCTTTTTGCATGAGTTTCATCAATGTTTCTGTGGTGATGCATTGTGCTAATGAGAACTACAGACTTTTGCTTTTTTGGGAACATAACTAACCATTGTAATGTCACCTCTAAATGCAAACAAAGAGGAATGAATCGCTCTTGAGGCAGATAGCTTCATCTCATTAGGAATTTCTGGTTTATTTTGTTTGATTGTTCCCACCACTGTAATTTGCTTCTGAAGCATCTCTTCTGCCAGCTGCACACTAGTAAAGAAGTTGTCAACAGTAATATTTTTTGATGATCCTTCAATGCTTTTAGCAAGATCTTTCACAACATTCAATCCAAGATTTTTCTGAGTAAGTTCTTGGGGCTTCCTTCCCGTGTAAACAATTCCGTCTAAAGCATATGCAGATGTAGCATCACATAACCAAAATATTTTTACGCCATACTTGGCTGGTTTAGGGGGCATATACTGGGTGAATCTGCATCTTCCACGGAATGGGACTAGCTGTTCGTCAACTGTGAGCGAATCATTGGGAATCATTCTATTTCTACACTTGTCAAGAAATAGTTCCCTTATATAGCGAACAGCTGCAAGTTTGTCATCTGCAGATCGAGCTTCACGGGTACGCCTGTCATCAAATCTAATCATTCTCCTTATATCATTGAATTTGTTTACTGACATGGTGGCCTTATATGTAGGATTTGCCTTTTCATCCAAGAATGATTCTCTAATAGGGACATCCCAACTCTTCTCAACACCAGAAAGCAGTAAAAGACCAAGAAAACCCTCCATTTCAGCAAGCGAAACGTTTTTCCACGTTTTACCACGTAAAGCAGCCACTCTTCTGCCTTCAATATTTGTGCAGTTGATGATTTCCTCTAGTATTTCCTTGGAGATGAAATAGTCCCAGGCATCCTTTGGTTTACAGGTTTTCAAACCACGGGCTGGACCAGGTGCCTTCTTTACGATATTATGGACAGGCATACGAAAAGTTGCTGGAGGATCTAATGTCCAAATTGTTCCATTCTGACTAATGTATGTGTGGTCTTCTATATCTTCTTGTGGTGGTTCTCCATTTTCAGACTCTGATGAAGTAATATTATCGGAAGGACACACATCTGCCTCAATATTCACATCTGCAGGTTCATTGGCTGATTCTTCACTACTTGCATCTTCAAAAATATTTCCTTCCTCGCAAGAATCATCTTCTTCAAACCACTGAGCCACAACACTTTCAAAAGTAGCTGCATTTGCACGTACTGACTCTCTTGCTTTGCGTGTCGAAGCCATAGCAAAAGGCCTGTCTCTCGAACAGCAGCTTGTGCAGCACTAAACGAGTCATACTCGTAACAATATGGGCCTCGCAGCAACAAACAAACTACAGTAACAATGAGGCTTACAAGAGCAGCACAGGATAACAATACTATGCAATAATAAAACATTTGACAGCAAAAAGATCAATAATACACCGACATCGCCAATATGTGAAAGTAGTGTGTATTATTTTTTAGTTACACTATTCCTACTACAGCTAGTGCCGCTGTTGGCACTCCTGTTGCTGGAAATACCACTACAGTTATTGTTGAATTAATAACGGCTCCCAAACAAATGTTGAAGACAATATAGGCTAAAGAACATTTATAAATGTGTGAGGGCTTCTGAAGCCCCGCTTATGCATTCACGGTGTATGGGTAAACGTATTGAATGATACAAAAAATTTAAAAAGGTATCTCGTTCAGACTTGATAGGAGGAATGTCATAGGGATAGTGAAAGAGTACTGGAAAGCAATTCGAAATCAAACAAAAAAATTACAATTTTTTTAAAAAATAAAGACATACAAGGGCCTCTTGAGGCCCTGTATATGCATCCTAGGGTTAATGGCACGCAGTTTGTCTGCATATTGAGACTGTGTCATTCTGTCTCCTAAGGCCGAAAAATCTGGCGACGTAAAAACGAACCAGGTCAGTTACTGGAATGCCGATCTCCATAAGCGGTTTCCGTGTTGTCTGTTTGGCCAGCATGTCAGCAAGTTCGTTGCCTGGGATTCCGACGTGTCCTGGGGTCCACACAAACATCACTGAACGACCGGACCGTTCCAGGGCATAGATGGTCTCGTGGATGGTCGCTGCCAAAGGATGACGAGGGTAGCACTGGTCGATAGCTTGTAGGCTGCTCAAGGAGTCAGTACACAGAAGAAACGACTGGTCAGGGCATGAACTGATGTGCTCAAGAGCACGAGATATAGCCACCAGCTCTGCAGTGAAAACACTGCAGCCATCGGGCAAGGATGCTGTTCAATATGTCCTCCATGGGCATACGCGAAGCCGACGTGGCCATCAGCCATCGAGCCGTCGGTGTAAATCACTTCGTGGCCTCGGTACATGTCAAGAATCGAGATGAAGTGACAGCGCAGAGCCGCGGGGTGAACTGAGTCCTTTGAACCATGTGAAAGGTCCAGGAGAAGCAGCGGCCCAGAGGTACACCATGGAGGTGTACACGATTGGACCTTGGGTATAGGTGGTAAAGGCAATGACTCCAGTTCAGATAGAAGGGCTCGGACGCAAACTGCAATTCTAAGCCCTGACCTTTTGGCCCAGGTTTCCTGACTATGAAAGATGTAACATTATTAAATAAAAATGAGAGCAGAAAGCGAACGTGATCCTCACATCAATAAGAGCTATAGAGAAGGTCGCAATTTAAGTAAAGATTGGTTTCTAAAGCAGTTAAAAATGGGACAAAAGTTAAAAGATCATGGCTAGGTTACAGTGAGAGCAAAAACGCTTTATATTGTATTCCCTGCAGATTATCTTGTCACTCAGGCTCAGATTCTGAGTCAAAATCATTCTTAGCTCAGATGGAAGGGAGTGTTAATTGGAAAAAGCTTAGTGAAAAATTGCCTGCCCATGAAAAGTCACCAGACCATACATATTGTTTTTGCTCTTGGAAGGCTCTAGAGTCTTCTTTCGGAAGCGGAGGCATTGATAGAGAGCTGCAAGACCAGATAAAAGAAGAGGAATCTCACTGCAGAGCAGTGTTGCACTGTATTATTGATGCTGTCGTTTTTCTAGCAAATCATGGAAGTCCGTATAGATGAATAAAAGAAGTTGCTGATTTTGTTGATCCACAGAGTGGGAAATTTCTAAATACCGTTGATCTTATATCACACTATACTGTCCCCTTCGTCTGTA
Source organism: Schistocerca piceifrons (assembly GCF_021461385.2). Lineage (NCBI taxonomy): Eukaryota > Metazoa > Arthropoda > Insecta > Orthoptera > Acrididae > Schistocerca > Schistocerca piceifrons. The sequence goes on along the minus strand of NC_060149.1, from coordinate 92,234,909 downwards.
TATTGAATGCCACAAGAAAGGACAGATTAGCTAGTTTTCCAAACATATACAAGATGAGTTCCTTGACCTGATTGTCGACAAAATAAGACAAGACATAATTAAAGATATTTGAGATGCTACATACTTTTCATTGATGTTTGACTGCACTCCAGATATCAGCCATAATGAGCAGATGACTCAAGTACTTCGCTATGTCAAGGCAAATGACTCAGAGGTTGTGGAAAGTTTTGTTGACTTTTTTATAGTTACAGACAAAACAGGAGAAGATCTTAGTCAAGAAATACTGAAAAAAATAGAGCAAGATTGGTTGAACATTACATACTGCAGAAGTCAGTCTTATGACAATGGGGCAAACATGGCTGGAAAGTAAAAAAGGTGTCCAGTCAAGAATACTGAAGAAGAATAACATGGCTTATTTCGTACCATCTGCTGCTCACTCTTTAAATATAATAGAAGCACATGCAGCCGACACATCTCCTGAAGCCCAAACGTTTTTTGGAGTTGTCCACCATTTGTATCTATTCTTTGTGGGTTACACATCAAGATGAGAAATCTTACAACAACATATACCCGCAACATTAAAACCCCAGAGCAAGACTAGGTGGTCTGCAGGTGTATTTTCTTCTAGAGAGGATTGGTCCTGAAGGACATAGCTAATTTTTTGAAGATGATGTCTCAGTGTATGATTGTCTGGATTATTTAGTCCTGGAGCGCATCATTTTCAGATTTAAAATATTCTGAACTGATAAATTTAAATTTGAAAGTGTGTATACATATGTTCTCAGCTGTCTACAATTTCTGACTAAGAACAGTATTATGACTATTGGTGTCGGTGTTGGGACCCATCCTAGCTTTTTTTAAAAAAAATTTTGTAACAAGATCTAACATCCTTTTGAAATGTAAATGGTAATGATAAATGGACTAGATGTATCAGCAACAATAAGCACAAACATTTGACCCCAAACTGTGGAAACAGATTACCTTTCTGCTATTCCAGTGTGTAATGCAAATCTTGAATGTGTGGTGGTTTCACATTACTTTCTTGCTATTTCAGTGTATAATGGAGATGATAATGGTGAATGTGAGATTGTGTCGTTAATATCAGCCCAGTGGACAAATGAAGAACATGATGAAAATATGGACTTAGTGAACGGCAATATACACCGAAGCGCCAAAGAAATTGGTACAGGCATCCATATTCATATACAGAGAAATGTAAACAGGCAGAATACAGCACTGTGATCTGCACCACCTATATAAGACAATAAGTTTCTGGCGCAGTTGTTAGATCAGTAACTGCTTCTAAAATGTCAGGTTATCAAGATTTAAGTGAGTTTGAACGTGGAATTATAGTTGGTGCACAAGCAATGGGACACAGCATCTCCGAGGTAGCGATGAAGAGGGGATTTTCCTGTACAACCATTTCACGAATGTACCGTAAATATAAGGAATCCAGAGAAACATCAAACTTCCGACATTGCTGGGGCTGTAAAAAGTTCCTGCATGAACGAGACCAAAGACAACTGAAGAGAATCGTTCAATATGACAGAAGTGCAACCCTTCTGCAAATTGCTGCAGATTTCAATACTGGACCATCAACAAGTGTCAGTGTGTGAACCATTCAATGAAATATCATTGATATGGGCTTTTGGAGCCAAAGGTCTATTTGTGTACCCTTGATGACTACACGAGACAAAGCTTTATGTCTCGCCTGTGTCCATCAACAATGACATTGGATTGTTGACGACTGGAAACATGTTGCCTGGTTGGAAGAGTCTTGTTTCAAACTGTATCCAGCGGATGGAGGTGTACGGGTATGGAGACAACCTCATGAATCCATGGACCCTGCATGTCAGCAGGGGTCTGTTCAAGCTGGTGGAGGCTCTGTAATGGTGCAGGACATGTGCAGTTGGAGCGATATGGGACTTCTGATACATCTAGATATGACTTTGACAGGTGACATGTACAGTACGTAAGCATCCTGTCTGATACCTGCATCCATTCATGTCCATTGTGCATTATGATGGACTTGGGCAATTCCAGCAGGACAATGCGACACCCCACACATGCAGAATTGCTACAGAGTGGCTCCAGGAACACTCTTCTGAGTTCAAACACTTTCACTGGCCACCAAACTCTCCAGACATGATCACTGAGCATATCTGGGATTTCTTGTAACGTGCTGTTCAAAAGAGATCTCCACCCCTCGTACTCTTACGAATTTATGGACAGCCCTGCAGGATTCATGGTGTCAATTCCCTCCAGCACTACTTCAGACATTAGTCGAGTCCATGCCACGTCGTGCTGTGGCTCTTCTGCATTCTCGTGGCAGTTGGACACAACATTAGGCAGATGTACCAGCTTCTTTGGCTCTTCAGTGTATTACTTAAATATAACCTCAAGAATGTAAGCTACTCACAGTTACTTCAAATGAAGGAGAGATAAGGCTAGTTCCAGAGAAAAATCTAACTAAACCTCCATAGAAATTATTAATATCTCTGTGTAAAGCATAGAAAGTAGTTATGTATTAAAGCATCCAGGCAGATTAAAACTGTGTGCCAGACCGAGACTCGAACTCGGGACCTTTGCCTTTCACGAGCAAGTGCTCCACCAACTGAGCTACCCAAGCACGACTCACGACCCATCCTCACAGCTTCAATTCTGACAGTATCTCGTCTCCTACCTTCCAAACTTCATTCTGGAAACATCCCCCAGGCTGTGGCTAAGCCATGTCTCCACAATATCCTTTCCTCCAGGAATGCTAGTTCTGCAAGGTTCACAGGAGAGCTTCTCTGAAGTTATGAAGGTAGGAGACGAGGTACTGGCAGAATTGAAGCTGTGAGGAAGGTCCCGAGTTCGAGTCTCGGTCTGGCACACAGTTTTAATCTGGCAGGAAGTTTCATATCAGCACACACTCCGCTGCACAGTGAAAATCTCATTCTGGCATGTATTAAAGCAATTCCATATTTTAGCTTTCAACATTTGAATTCTGCTGTATCAGACTATTCTCCAGTATATCTTACATGTTGAACTTTTGTCTTGCACATGTCGTTAAGACAATCTGATAAACCTACACACTCATACCTATGCATTTCTCTGTTGTGTTTTTAATGGGAGAGCACAAGGTCTTAAAGAGAGGGAGGAAATTTTGGATTCCTTCGTGAATTGTGACTACCTTGGTTAAAGTGCACAACTAAGCCTAATGTGTAGTTTATGGGCTTCAGTCTCATTCAATACTTCTGCCCAACTCCTTTTCTGAATTTATATCCTGACAAAAGTGTTTTCAACTAATCTCAGATTTATGTCACTTTTGAAACTGAAGTTAGTTTTCGGCTGGATCACTCAAATAACATACTCAATGGCTGTGAATGTGCAGGATTTCATCCACTTATCTTCTTTAATTGTTCCCAAAGGGGAAGAGAAACCTGATAATCTGACACTACTAAATACTCTTTTTGTTCTGGAAGATGTCCCAGTATGTAAAGGGAACTGTTACATTGAGTTTCTGTTTCCTGAAATAATTTTTGTTGCAACACCTATAACAAACCTCCAATTACGCAAAATTATTTTTGGGTTACAGCTGTCTTCTCCACATTTAGGAGAAAATCACTGAGAAGTTCTATATCATCTAAAGACATGCACTTCATTTCCCCATCCATACCCTTCATCACTTACATACACTGGCTTGTGCATAACAAATATACATTGTCAAGTCACATTAATGTGACCACTTGTCAAAAGCCTGAATAACCACCTTTTGCAGTGCGGGCCACAGCAAGATGTGCAGGAAGAATGTCTGAAGTTCTGAAAGGTATTGACAGGGATGAGGAGTCATGCCGACTCCAGTGATGTGGCCAGCTGCACTAGGTTTCTCAGTTGAGGATCCATGTTGTGAACAAACTGGTTGACGTGATCCAACAGATTCTCAACTGGGTTTTAATCTGGGGAGCTTTGTCGCGAGGGGAGTACAGTAAACTCATCCCGGTGCTCTCCGAACCATGGACGTACACTGCGAGCTGTGTGATATGTTGCATTGTCCAGCTGTTATGTACCATTGTGCCAAGGAAAAACAAACCATATGTTGGGGGTGGACATGGTCCCCAAGGATAGATGCATATTTATGTTGACCGACAGTGCCTTCCAGAATGTTGTGATCACCCAAGAAATGCTCTCTAGCCTGGACCCTTCCAACAATTGTTGCAGTGTGTTTGCTTTCAGGTGTTTCATGCCAAAGGCCATCTGTATGATGGAGTATAAAGTATGATTCACTGAAGAGGCCACTTGTCGGCACTCTGTGGAAGTCAAGTTGCAGTACTGGTATGCAAATTCCAGCCTTCATCGCAGATGAGCAGCAGTCAGCATGGGTGCAGGAACCATATGCCTGCTATGGAGTCCGACATGCAGCAACGTTCACTGAGTGGTTATTGAGAACACACCATTGGTAGCCCTTCAGTTCATCTGGGCAGTAAATTGCTCAACAGTTGTTCATCTATTTGCATGTACACATCTCCACAGCCATCATTTACCTTTGCCGTCTACGGCCCGTTGTGCACCACAGCTGCCTCAGAGCCATTTTTGGGTAGCGCCATTTTGTCATAAACAGTATACTTTAGTCTTGGCGGCATATGAGCAGTTTACAAACTTAGCCATTTCAGAAATGTTTCCACCCTTTGCCTGAAATCCAATGATTATGCCCTTTTGAACATCCGATAAATTGCTCCATTTCAAAAATCACTGCACTCTTTTCCATGTCCCCCTGATATGCTTTATGTAACCTCCACTGCTAGTGCTGCCATCTGCCGTCTATGTGTCATTACTGTATGCTAACCTCAAACATAAGCGGTGATCACATTAATGAGACTGGATCGTGAAGATTTAGACTTTTTTTTCCTTTGTACATCCATAGTTGAAATGGAGGACAGTGGGACGTCAGCTGCTATAAATTTATATTAAAAATGAAGAAATTCATCCAGCTGTGTTTAAGGTGTTGATTTTATTTTGACAACTAGTTTCAACTTTGTAACAATGTCATCTTCAGGTCCATACACTTGTTGACGTCAACTGCGTGCGGCTGATACTAGAAGTCAGTGGTGAGATATGGACGTTCTCCGTGTGGAAGGTGGTTAGTATTTGGATGCTGCTTTCTCAGTGTTGTGAATATGAGTTACGGATGTGGGGAAAATAGCTATAGCTTGTTGTTTTCAATAATTTGCAACTATAAATGCTGCAATGCTGTAGAAACTTCTATGATAGCTTCCTAAATGAAGTTTTCACATAAGACTAGACTGTTAGCTTACGATTCTGTTACAGCATCATTCTTTATGTCATAATCTGCCTGAAAATATTCACACATAAAATAAACTACACAATTTTGCCACACTAACCACTGGAAAATGCACTGAGGTGACATAAATCATATGATACTGATAATCACATATACACATGGTGGTAGTATCACATACATAGAGTATAAAAGGGCAGTGCATTGGCATAATTGTCATTTGTACCCATGTGATTCATGTGAAATGTTTCTGATGTGATTACAGCCGCACAACAGGAATTAACAGACACTGAATGTGGAATGGTAGTTGGAACTAGACACCTGGTAATTCCATTTCAGAAATCTTTAGGGACTACAATATTCCAAGATCCACATTGTCAAGAGTGTGCTGAAAATGTCAGTTTTCACCCCATTACCTGTCACCATGGACAACACAATAGCTGACAGCCTTCACTTAATGACAGTGAGCAACAACATTTGCACAAAGTTGTCAGTGCTAACAGACAAGCATCATGGCATGAAATAACTGCCGAAATCAATGTGGGACATACGACGAACATATTTTTTAGGACAGTGTGGCAAAATTTGATGTTAATGGGCAATGGCAGCAGACATAGGCCCAATTTCTGTTGCTAAGAGCTGATGGTAGGGTTCGGGTGTGATGCAGACAAAAAACACTGACCCAAGTTGTCAACAAGGTATTGTGCAAGCTGGAGGTGGCTCACTAATGGTGTTGGCAATGTTTACATGGAATGGACTGGGTCCTCTAGCCCAACTGAACTGATAATTGACAGGAAATGGTTATGTTGGGCTACTTGGAGACCATTTGCAGCCATTCATGGACTTCGGTGAATTATTTGGCCACCCAAATCACCCAACATGAACCCACCGAACACTTATGGGACATAAACGATAGGTCAGTTTGTGCATAAAACCCTGCATTAGCAACACTTACACAATTATGGATAGCTACAGAGGCAGAATAGTTTAACATTTCTGCAGGGGATTTTCAATGACTTGTTGAATTCATGCCACATTGAGTTGCTGCACTACATTGGGCAAAAGGGGTCCGACACAATACTAGGAGGTATCCCATGCCTTTTGTCACCTCAGTGTACTGTGAGCTGCACAATAATTATTCAACTTCTGCCAATCATGTGAATACTAACTCCAGTAGACAACGTAGTAGGTCACACATTAAGCAGTTCCCTGAGTAAGTGCTACAAACAAGTAACTTCTCAAAATAGCCCTTGCCTTATCCAAAATTATTCATTCAATTTTTAAATTGATTTGATGCAGCTCTCCACGCCAGCCTGTCTTGTGCAAGCATCGTCATGCATACTGCAACCCTCATGCCTCTCTGGACCTGCTCACTGTATTCAAACCTTCATCTCCCTTCACAATTTCTACCCCCTACACTTCTCTCCATTGTTAAACATCTGCATCTACATGACTAATCTGCAATTCCCTTATTTTGATGCCTCAAAATGTGTCCCATTATTCAATCCTTTCTTTTAATCAAGATAGGCCATAATTTTCCTTTTTCCTCAACTCAATTCAGAACCATCTTTTATTCATTCTAGCCATCTGATCTTCTGCATTCTTCTTTCGTTCCACACTTGTCTGGACTACTTATCAGACAATTCCATACAAAGCTACATTCCAGACAAATACCTTCAGATAAACACTTTCTAACACTTCAATTGATATTAATTTTTAACAACCTTATCTTTTTCAGAAATGCTTTTCTTTCCATTGCCAGTCTGCAGTTTAAGTCCTCTCTACATCCACAACTAGCAGCAATTATTTTGCTAGCCAAATATTAAAACTCATCTACTACTTCTAGCGTCTCACGACCTACTCTAATTCCCTCAGCATCATCTGACTTAACTTGACTACATTCCAGTACCTTTGTTTTACTGCTGTTATTGCTGCTGCTGTTCATAACATAATGTCTTTTCAAGACACTATCCATCCCGTCCACCTGCTCTTCGAAACCCTTGCTGTCGGTGTCAGATTGAACAACACTGTGCATAGGCTACAACCCAGTCTCTCTCCCTTATCAGCCAATGCTTTCCTTTCATGTCCTTCAACTCTTATAATGAAGTATTGTTTCTGAACAAGCTGCAGATAATCTTTCTCACCCTGTATTTCATCCTTGCTATCCTCACAATTTGAAAGCATGTCTTTCAGTCATTTCACTTGTATTGAACAATTACATAACATACAAGTAATTATCTGCACTTATTCATTTATTTATATGCCTACTTCAAAAATATGGTACCATGGAGTGCACTTTCAGTTATAACAATTCTCTCTATTTCCATACTCGCGAAACAATAAGATTTTTCTGAATGTTTGTGACCCAAAATAATTAATATAATTCTTATACGCATTAATGAACTAGGAATTTTTATGTTAAATTTGTTATTTGAAATAATTTCTTATGCTTCATTTTCACCTCCTGCTGAAACTGCAAAACACTGCTTTCTTTATTAAATGAATACACAACACTGCACATACTGCACGATGATCTTGGGCTATATTGTTAAATACACACACAGCAACACATGCATATCAGATGGTTGGTTTGGGGAAGGAGACCAGACAGCGAGGTCATCGGTCTCATCGGATTAGGGAAGGATGGGGAAGGAAGTCGGCCGTGCCCTTTGAAAGGAACCATCCTGGCATTTGCCTGGAGCGATTTAGGGAAATCACGGAAAACCTAAATCAGGATGGCTGGACGCGGGATTGAACCGTCGTCTTCCCGAATGCAAGTCCAGTGTCTAACCACTGCGCCACCTCGTGCATATCAGACACACACACTTCGATGTGATGTGTAATGTAACACACTTCAGAGAGGGATAATATCTAATACGCTTAATGTTTTCTTTGGTTAAAAGACATCTTCTCTAATTTTAACAGCCTGTGGATGTAGCGCAAATAGAACTCTTTAGGTGGCAGTTAGTCAAGCAGATAGATGATGCCACGGTCTTCCTAGTGCTGGAAGTAAAAATCAGCAGTTAACACTGTGATTACTTCCCCCTATTGATAGCCAGGTAGACTGCACAAGAAAGGGTTTCTCCTTTGTCCTATCATCCGCCCCTGGTAGCTGAGTGGTCAGCGTGACAGAATGTCAATCCTAAGGGCCCAGGTTCGATTCCCGGCTGGGTTGGAGATTTTCTCCGCTCAGGGACTGGGTGTTGGGTTGTCCTTATCATCATCATTTCATCCCCATCGATGCGCAAGTCGCCGAAGTGGCGTCAAATCGAAATACTTGCACCTGGCGAACGGTCTACCCGTGCTATTTGAGACATGATAAACACAACACAACAAAAAGCTGCATTACAAGAGAATAAATGCAACATTCAGAACAGCAACACTTGTGGTAAATCTGCATCTGATTTTGAATCTTGATGCTAGGAGACTGTAGTTACTAATTCACAATCTTCTGTGACAAGCCAGAGGGGTCAGATTGCCGCCGCCCCCTCCCCTCCCCCTCCCGCCCACCTTTGCAAGCACATAATCTACGCAACACCTACAGAATCTTAGGGACTTAACCTAATCTTCGAAAAGACTTACCACCATCAACAGAAGGTTTAACTTAGGACACAATCACGATCTGTAGTGATGGTAAAATTTATGCTCCTACCTCTCCTACCTTAACAGTGAAATACTGTACATGAATGTTTCTTTTACAAGTAGTAGTCAGGTATAGTGAGACTGGTCAGAGGAAGGTCCACAACATACATACTCCTATTGACTGTGTAGTAGAGGACATAATAGGGTCAGGCAACTACCATCAAAACCATGGAGTGTTCTTTTAATTATCAATGATTCGGAGTGAAGTGGTGGTGCAGCGTCTTGCTGAATATGCAGGTCTGCGAGGGGTGCAACAGATAAACACTCAGTCCCTGTACTGCACAGACATCACACATACCAAGAAACCCAATTCATCCTACAAACTTCCACATACAAAGAAATCGGTAAAGCACTAACACCTTGCTGTTGGATGTGGCCCATCACTCCATGAATTTTTCGATGCACTTTTACTGTCATTTGCTCATACTATTATGACAAAATTCTTCTCCATGCATCAGCATGTTGGTGGTCTTGCATCCAGTAAATGTGTGGGATGATCTCTGTATCCCACACTGCAAAAGTATTTCTGGATGCTGTGACCACTCCCATTCTGCTACTGTATAACACTGTGTTCCAATCCAAACTAAACTGATTCCAATCAGCTAAACATCAGTTGTTTACAGTACCAGTGGCAATTTTATCTGAAATGAAGTACTCACAATAAATCCTTGAAATCACTGTTCACTAGAGCGCCTGCACAAGTCTGGGGACAATGCAACTTGTACCTGGCAAAGAAAGTTTGTCATCAAATGCACAGACACATTTGGTCACATACATCTTGCACACCACTGCTGACATCACAGTCATACCTTTACTTTAAATACACCATCAGCTGAGGCAACAGAAGTACTCCTGTGCCAATATGGAAGCTATAAAAAAATCAATTTCCAGTACTCATACATCATCTCTACAAATGATTTCTAATGATTATAATGATATGATATTCAATGCACTTTCTTCTGCATGGCACATATTTAGTCTATCATAAACCTGACCAGCTTCTTCACTTTTAGTTAAATCTTTCTTTACCAGTTAATAACCCACCCTTCGAGCAGTGAAAGGATATTTTTTGCAACCATACAAACCTGCAATATCAGAATAAAAAGTACATTCTAAACATTACACTTAAAGATCAATTTATACGTGGGCATCCTTATATTGTGAAAAAGTTGAAATGTCACACTGTATGCTGTTATTATTGCCACCAAGACTAATTATAAAATTTAATAAATTATGAGCCAAAGAACGGAACTTTTTTTCACTTTGAAACTGCTACAGAGTAACTGATAATGTGTACAATTTCGACAAGGTTACAGACTTTCACATTCAAAGGTAAATTCTTGGGGAGGGGTGGCAGGAGAGTGGAGGGAGGAGGAAGGATGTGACGAGATGGGATTCAGACTGGACACACCAACAATAAACTAAGAACTACTATGTGTTTGGAGGATCCAATTAAATCTGATAATGTTGGCTTATTAAATTTTGTATTACAAAGTTCTTACACTGAAGAAGACTACACTACAGTTCCTCCAATTGATCAATTCTATATTGTTCTAAAAAGAACTGCAACTCTTTTAGTAGCAGTTAATCATGGATGTCTGTAGTACCACATAGTGGTTCATGGAGAGGAAAGGAAAATATACCTGTGTGCACTACAGACAATGCTGTTGCAGTATTTTAAGGCCCCTGAAATTTGCCAGTTACAATTATAAATAACTTGGAAAAAATTCTGTAAGCGTTACACCATTTTGTGTTAAGTGCACTATATTTACAAAGGTGTTGTTCAATGACTTTACTTGTGTTTTTTACTGAGACAGATAACTGGTACAAAAACAACATATAAAAACAATAATCAACAGCCACAATGACAGTGCTACTTTCCTAACCAATTATACATAAATTTAAATTTGTTATCTTGTTCAAACAATGGGCATAAGGACACCGTTTGCAGAGGTAAGAAACTAAAAAAACTATTGCAATTGCATATCAGCAAAATGAACATGAAAACACATTGGAAAGGAAATGTCAGTAATAACAAACTGTTGTTTAGGAATTAATGCTTTATTAAATACAACACAATTCTTTACACATATTTTTCAACTTTGCTAGTTTGAAAAGCTTGCCATTCTTTTTATTTTTTTCTTCCCCATAACAAGATGATTACAAAGCCATGTCTTTTCTCCACTAGCAAGACATTGATTTCTTCATGTTGCTCCATCTTACTTGTATCCTGTCACCATCTTCCTGTCACTTCTCTCACTACATACCAAGTCACACCTGAAACTGAACAAGAGCAAATTAAAAAAAATCAAGACGTCATTGTGAGGTCATCAGATTTCAAAAAAATAGAAAGCACCACCCTATCACTCTTCCCCAGCTCTCTCTCTCTCTCTCTCTCTCTCTCTGTCTCTCTCTGTCTCTCTCTGTCTCTCTCTGTCTCTCTCTGTCGTTTTGAGGAAAAAATGAAACATGTTTTCATTTTTGCACATCAATGCATAAGAGATGTCCTAAAACCAAAAGCTGTGTAAATCTGAAGAAATTTTATACAAACTGGAATAATAAGCTTGTCACACAAGCAGCCCAATACTTGACAAAACAAATCTTTTTTTTTCCAATTATGGATTATATTTGCACCAAGTGTCCACAATGGTGTTGAAGATCAAATGGCATGAGGCCAAATATATAACAATTTCAACTGCAGCAGCTTAAGACAGTCATATAAAATAAGTACGAGAACATAAATGTCTGACTAGTGTCATTGGGAACATTTATAATGAAACTATTACAGTCAAACTCTCTGCACTGCAATATAATGGTCTGGGCTATAATTATTACAGTCTGCAAATGAACTACCACAATTACATTGGTGCAAGAAAAGAAAATGAAATGAAATGATCGTGTGGCATTGATGGCCGCGAGGCTCCGTCTGGGGAAGTTTGGCCACCGAGTTGCAAGTCTTATTCAGTCGGTGCCACACGGGCGACTTGCACGCCGGTGATGGTGATGATTAAAATGATGACAACACAACACCCAATCCATGAACAGACAAAATCTCCAACCTGGCTGGAAATCGAGCCTGGGTCCGCTGCATGTTAGGCAAACACATTACCATTCAGCTAAGCAGGCAAAAGAGCGGACGAAATCTGTACTCTCAAATGCTATACCTACCAAGAAATAAACATAAGCAGTGATAATAACTATTCTCTCCTTGGTAACAGAAACAACTAAGTCCCAAAAGGCATTTGCGGACTGCATTCTGTGTGTCAAGAATGCAAAGTCATTTCCACATGAAAATCTGAAGACCAAATATACAATAGTAAGAAATTTGTTCTTTTCCTGTAACTTAAGGTTTGATATCTTTGTTAGCACGGTAACATCAAGTCTGTTACAATGAATAACTGACTCTAGATCTGTTTCCCAAGCACTATCTTGGCAATTCATTATAATGAACTGGTGAAATACAAATAACTGACAAGAATTTATACCACCATTTCCTGATTTTATACACAGTAATTTAGTGCCGTGACCATTTGGTTTCCAAACAAGCCAATCTTTTTGAAAGCAGCTCTATCTTGTTTGCATAATTTTGCCATCCCTTCCAAAGTACCAGAATGAAGAACTGTCTGCTGTAAATTTAAAATACTTTTTTAATAAAGATCATGTCCCATACAAGACAAGTAATGAAAAAGTAGGTCACAATAAAAATTACCAGTGTAGGCATCAATAATTGGTCAAAACTAACAATTAAAAGAAAATAATCATTTGTTATGAGCAGGTGTCACTGCATCCAATATACACAACAGGACACAGATACAACTAACAGGCATACTGCAAGGTGTACCAAGTAATCAACGACCAGAAAAAATATATGTTTAGACTAAAGTCACTTTCTTTTTATTTCATCTTCTGGCTACCAGATTCCAGTAAACAGAATAATAATGTAAGAGAAATTTACAAAATGTTTTTTCAAAATAGCAGACATACAGTATACGGTGCAACCTGAAAATGTGTAGGTGGCCCCTCGCCCCCGTCTAGCATTCGTCACGCATCCTTCCCAAGTACGTGTCAAATACTAAAAGTCAATATTGTGTTTTCAACAGATGCAAATTGCATCCAGCAGTGGTGAGTGTTCCCTATGTACAGAGCTTCATTTTTATTGCTTAAAGTATCAATGTAAAAGATAATTAAAACATAAAATTAGCATGAAATATGAAATTAATCCTTTAACTGCTGTGCATGAATTAACTTTTCACGCTCCGACACTCCTCACATGCTGAGGACACGTTCAAACACAGCCCCTGGATTTTCCTGAAGTGCTAATGACATGTTTATGTGCCCATTCCACTAACCTCACACTGCTGTGGACAAGTCACTTCCATATCTCAGTGAATAAAAAAGTTTAGAGCATTTATCACACAGAATATGTGCCTCTTTACATGCTATCATTTGCAAAAAAACCTCATTTCGCTATCTTGAATCGTCTATGAAATTTGATGATTGTTACGACCACACAATTCCTGATGAGCAGGGACAGAAACGCGCTCATTGCATGACCACCAAATACACACTGAGGTGACAAAAGTCATGGGATACCTCCGAATATTGTGTCGGACCTCCTTTTGCCCAGCGTAGTGCAGCAACTTGACGTGGTATGGATTCGACAAGTTGTTGGTAGTCCCTTGGAAAAATATTGGGCTCTGCTACCTCTACAGGCATCCCTAATGACGGAACTGTTGCCAGTGCAAGATTTTGTACACGAAATGAACTTCTGATAATGTCCCATAAATATTCCACGGGATTCATGTTGGGTGATCTGCGTGGCCAAATCATTTACTCGAATTGTCCAAAATGTTCTTCAAACCAATTATAAACAATTGTGGCCCAGTGTCATAGTGCATTTTCATCTATAAAAATTCCACTGTTGCTTGGGAACATGAAGTCCAAAATTGGCTGTAAATGGTCTCTAAGTAGCCCAACATAACCATTTCCAATCATTGATCAATGCAGTTGGACCACAGGACCCAGACCATTCCACGTATACACATCCCACACTATTACAGAGCCACCACTAGCTTGCACAGTGCCTTGGGGACAACCCAGATCGTGGCTTCGTGGGGTCTTTGATAGCCACACACTTACCCTGAAATCGGGCTTCTTTTAGCCTGGCCACAGTTTTCCAGTTATCTAAGGTCCAACTGGTACAATCACAAGCCCAGGAGTGGCATTGCAAGTGATGTTGTGGTGTTAGCAAAGGCACTCATGTCAATTGCCTGCTGCCACAACTCATTAATGCCAAATTTCACTGTACTGTCCTAACAGATATGTTTGTCATACATCCTATATTAATTTCTGCTGTCATTTAATATGATGTTGCTTGTCTGTTAGCACTGACAACTCTTCACAAACACGCTTCTTTTGGTTGTTAAGTGAAGTGTAGGCTGTCAGCCTCTGCTTTATCCATGGTGAGAGGTAACGGGTGAAATTTGGTATTCTCGGCACGCTCTTGACACTGTGGATCTCTGAATATTGAATTCTCCAACAAATTTCAAAATGGAATGTCTCATGTGTCTATCTCCAACTACTATTCTGCATTCAAAGTCTGTTAATTGCCATTGTGCAGCCATAATCACCTCAAAACCTTTTCACATGAATCGTGTGGGTGCAAATGACAGTTCAACCAATGCACTGCCCTTTTATACCTTAAGTGCGTGATACCACTACCAGCCGTATATGTGCATGTCGCTATCCCACGGCTTTGGTCACCTCAGTGTACAAACGAATACTGCAAGAATGAGATATTTTTTCCTTCTAAATTTTAATAAAATTTCAATAACTTATCTACATTTCACACAAAACACATGTGAGCTAAAATCAGCTATACGCTAAGTTTACACAAGGCTATAATGAAAAAGACAGCATCAGCAGAGTGATAAATCTTTATTTATGATCCAACTAGTTTTGTGGCATTAAAAGCCAAACCTTCAGAGATACATATTTCATAATTTATTTCAAAAGATAATCAGTCTATGATCCAACATTATCTGTCTAATAAATGTTCAACCATCGGGAGGTTTTTTTTTTTTTTAATCACATTTGTATGAAGACACTTGGATCACCTACTGGTTCTCTGATGAATTATTCTCGGCTTATCAGCCAAGTGGTGGCGTCGTCTTGTCGCAATGTTTCAATGAGTTTCGTACCCATCATCTTCTGGCGAATCACTTCGCCAGAAGATGATGGGTACAAAACTCACTGAAACATTGCGACAAGACGACGCCACCACTCGGCTGATAACCCGAGAGGAATTCATCAGTGGAATATGCCGAGAACATATTCAGGTTATCGTTTGAAATAAATTATGAAATAAGTATGTGTCCCAGAAGATGTGGCTCTAATGCCGCAAAACTAGTTGGATCATACAGATTTATCATTCAGCTGAAGAGGTCTTTTTCACCATGGTACAATTCTACAGCTGTTGATGCCCAAAATACAAAATTTGCTATTCACACAATGCATTTTGCCCCTGCAAATTCTTTAAAATTTTGCACAATGTTTTACTTAATTTGATGCAGCACAGTACCTATAATGTGCAATGAAAAGCAATTCAGTCCTATATCAAGTGAAGATATCAATCAGACTGAAAACATTTTTTCAGCATGTAATAATCTGATAAGTATTTTGTAATAATCAGGTAAGTATTTCACAGCAGCTGTAGTAGGGCTACTCCTCTTAGCACTGGTAGCAGCATTTGGTGAACAGCACAGACTGCAGAGAGCATGTCTCTAGCAGTTAAACGGTTAAGAAGTTGCATAATGAAACAATGAATAAAACAGTCCCCACTGTAAGAAAACATGAAAAGCAATATAGTAAATACATGTAGCCCTCTTTATATTTACTGTTAGTATACAATTTATATCACTATAAAACAACAATCTGATCATGAGTATTTTAGAACACCCAGCGTTAGCTTTACTGAAAAGAAATCTAGCATGCAGAGGCAAGAGTGGTGCAATGTGGCCACATATTACTCTGCAACCACCAGTTGGCAATCTTTTGTCACACTTCCAGTTTTGTGTTTATCCACGCAGTGTTCATGTGCATGCTGAGGCTCTCAATGGCACTGCATCGCACCTTCTCCATGCCATGTCACAGTTCAAAGTTCATCAACGGCCATGAAAACCACTCCTTGTACATAACATGCAGCTGTGAAAGGCTACATCGATGGGATCCAATATTAGGAGACCACAAAGGAACACAACTAATTATTACAAACTTGCTGTGCTGTGAATATTATCTTATTGTGGCACTTTAATCCGGTTATTATAATCTGAACCTGGTGGAGCTGTACACCTATAGGTGATGAGCCCATTTTACATCAATTTTTCCCTTCTGCATCTGCAACTTAAAACAGTATGTCAAGTGCATTTAAAACAGCACGGTGCTAGGGCCCCTATAATCTTAAAATCAATCTTTATGTCGATCAATTAGAACATAGTAAACAGTGGGCTATATTGGACTAGATACCATACTTTTGTATATAATAATACTGTATAGGTTACGTTATGGGGAGTGGGAGGGGAGGAAAGGGAGAGGATGAAAAGATTCATGGTCAGAATGATGTTCTGTAGGAATATACGTACACCATATAAAACAGTAAATGTAAACATGGCTACATAGATTTGCTATTTTGACTTTAATGTTTTATTGCAGTGGGGACTGTTTTATTCTTTGTTTTATTATGTTATTTCGTATTTTACACTATTTTTATCTTTCACATTGATACTTTTTTAAGAAGTAAAAATGACGCTCCGTACATTGGGAGCACTCATCACTGCTGGCCACAACTTGCATTTATCTGAAGCACAACAATGACTTTTACTTTTAATATTTGACACACATACTCAGGAAATGAGCATGATGACTGCATGGCAAGGGTAAATTTGAACTCTATACCTACATTTGCTATCATAGAGAAGACACATTTTGTAAATTTCTCTTGCATTACTATTTTAACTATCTTCTGAAAACTTTTGATCATGTGATGGCCTGTCTACCAAAACCAGTACCCAGTAGGCAAAATAAAAAGTTGCAACTACAGACAAAAAACACATTTTTTTCTGATAGTGTTGGTCGTTATTCCAACCAACAATATGTTAAGAATATGTAATCAATGACTGACAAGTACTTCGAAATATGTACTGAATTCAATCTTCAAAATGTGACATAAAAACAAATACTGTTGTGTGTGGAGCCATGATGACTGCCTCTGTCTCAAGCAGCCACATTTGTTGTGTGTAAGCTACTATTAATAACTTACAACGTACACAGTCTGATTTCAAACAGTTGCCCTAACTGTGGAAGAAAGGGCAAGACTTGATAGTAAACGCAAGTGTCATGTTTGAAGCAGCTGATTACTCAAAACAATAGTCAACCTAATTACCACATGACATATCCTTTCAAGTGCCATATGACCAAACATAGAATGTCTTCACAGATAAATAATGGTAACAAAGAGTAAGTACTGAATTTACTCAAGGGGATTTGGTTATCTGTAAGAGCAAGATAAAATACAGAAAAGATTCAGATGAATGTTATATGTAAGAATGATAGAGGTAATAAATTCAGCAATACAGTTTCACCACGTGTGCTCCATGATGATAATGGGCAGAAGCTCTACTGGGGTAATATAACACTCACGTTTAACATAAACTGTATGCAGCCACTAGAAAATTATCATGTTACTGCAACAGGTATCAGAATAAAACAGTTGGCAGCTTTGTTGGATGGAAATGGTTTTATTTACAAATATCAGACTACTACTTTATCATCATCATCATCCTCATCCACCCTTTATCACATTTCCACCTCTTCACCAGGGTGTATACGCAGGCATGGAAAAAAAATTCCCAGATTTTTCCCGGTTAAAAACACACTTTCTCCCGAGTGAAAATACACTTTTTCCATGTTAAGTGACAGTATACTTTTCCTTGGAACTGTAAAACTTATCAATCATTCGTATGCTTATGGTTTTATGCGCGGGAGTAGAATTTCTCAGCCCTTTAGAAAACGAAACTCGGAAAAAAAGGCCATGTACACTACATATATTCATATTACGAAAGTATAAATTCGAATTCCACCAAACACTGCATGTTACTTTCCCAAGCATTGAAATCGAGATGGCGATGCGCTTTTGTGAGTCAGTCACAGCTCATGTCACATGATCTCGCCAGCCGATACAGCAGATATTCAGAGCTTAGGACATGTGATGTAGTCAGCCAATAACATTATCACTGTTAAGTAGCGCATACACACAAACAGGAAAAGTTAATGTTGTATATTAATATACATGGTGTTGCTACAAGAAAAGCAGAGCTTTCATATATAATACTAGTTTCGACGATTAATAAGCTGCAAAAGAAGCTAAACTTTCACGTATAATGTTGATATTTTTTGTGCGTGTTACACTTTAAGACACAATACACAAATGCGCCAGTAAAATTTTTAATACCGACATAAATGTCTGATCTTCCAGGCACGAATTTTTTTCTAAATGGTCGTCCTCAAATAGTTGATTTTTCAATGAGAGTCAGACGCTCTGTGATTTAAGAAATTCATCGCACATTCTCGCACTTGGTTCACCTTGCGTAAAAGGAAATTTACTTTGAAAGTAATGCTTTTCGATCAATCATTCGCAATATTTTCCCGCAACCCGTTAGAAAGAGGTTCATTTAAGCAGTTGCCAGAGAGCGCCAGATATCAGGCGGCACCGCGCTTCCGCAGCTACGATGACGCAGAAAGTCCATATGTTCGTACTTGTAAAACATTAAAAGATCTTACATTATGTCATAAATGAAACAAGACATCAGAGGAATTTCGTGAACCATTGTATGTATTGTATTGTATGTTAACGGGGACCTAGAAATGACAGAGAGGCTTCGTACCCGCCGCAGCCGCAGTGGTCCACAACCCCATGACGACTACTGCAGTCCACTTCACCCCTCTGGCACCCCATACCGAACCCAGGGTTATTGTGCGGTTCGGCCCCAGGTGGACCCCCCCCCACGAACGTCTCACACCAGACGAGTGTAACCCCTACGTCTGCATGGTAGAGTAATGGTGGTGTACGCGTACGTGGAGAACTTGTTTGTGCAGCAATCGCCCACATAGTGTAACTGAGGCAGAATAAGGGGAACCAGCCCGCATTCGCCGAGGCAGATGGAAAACCGCCTAAAAACCATCCACATACTGGCCAATTCACCGGACCTCGACACAAATCCACCAGGCAGATTTGTGCCGGGGACCAGGCGCTCCTTTCCGCACAGAAAGCCGTGCGTTTGACCGCACAGCCAACTGGGCGGGCTCGTGAACCATACTAAAATGCATAATTTGGCTTAAAGTGCACATTCGTATGTCCAGATTCGGTTGTAAATTTTCTTGGAGTATCAGTACTGTAATATCTTATATTTGGTTCTTTATTATGGCATTATGCCATACATGCTAGATGGTGAAAGCGTGCTCTTTTGATTGCAGCGAACAGTTGAAACTGGCCAATAGTGTGGAATTAAACACTTCGTTTCAAATAAATTGACTGTCTCAGTGGAAAAGATTAATAAAGCCATATTTGTTTAGCAAACCGACAAAAATAACTTCATTGTTCTGCAAGGCAATTAATGCTTGACTGAAATTGCCACCCAGGGTAGATACCTCGGTTTGCTCCCAGTGAATATGGCAGCTTGCGTGCACCAGTAAAATTTATCCGGGTAGCATGTTGCTGCTTGTTTCTACAGCTAACAAAAAACTGGTGCAAATGGCTCTGAGCACTATGGGACTTAACTTCTCAGGACATCAGTCCCCTAGAACTTAGAACACTTAAACCTAACTAACCTAAGGACATCATACACATCCAGGCCCGAGGCAGGATTCGAACCTGCGACTGTAGCAGTCGCGCGGTTCCAGACTGAAGTGCCTATAACTGCTCGGCCACACTGGCCAGCTATACAGCCACACTTTTGTAGCCAGAAGCGGGAGAAAGTACATGCGTGACTCAACTGCGCATGCGCATGGGCCCACTCGCAACTGCTCACACGAATCTAATGTAAACAGTTGTGACGTCATGCTCATCGGAGACAGTTTGTTGTTATGAAGCATTGCACAGTCTTCCTAAAGCCTTTGACACATTTTGCTACTGGCAGACGCTTGTATGAGCACTGTGTTTTGTTGTGCACATGGCGCATTTCCTTCAAAACTTAGGTTTTATTTTAGTTTTTTCCTCTCGTTTGTGTTTTATTGCTGAAGTATTATTCTGCAGTAGTGGGATGCAGGGGATGTAGTAATATCCTTTGGTACAGTATTATTTCTTACCACGCCAAATTACAGAAAATTAACAGAATACTAAAAAAAAATATCCTGGAATTCTAAAATATTCCCAGGTTTTTCCCGGTTTTCACCCGGATGAAAAAATTCCTGGGTCTTTCTCGGATCTCTCGGTTGTCCCGGGTCGTATACACCCTGTTCACATATCTATAGCCACATCCATTTTTCTGTACTTATTTTTGCTTCACTTTGCATCTGATTTATACTTCAGTTTTTCTGTCTTTTATTTGTAATTGTAATTAAACGATTCATTTTTCTTTCCAGAAATAGATTTTGTCTTTTTTCTCCATAAGCTTTTATTTTTTTGTAATGAAATTATCTCTATATTATTCATAGATATATTCACGGCCTGTTCTGCACAAACACTTGTTCAGTCAGCAGCTTCTTATAACAGAATAACACTGATATTTCTCACATATAAAGCCTAATTTTTTCAGGATAAATAGTTCAATTTTTTGAGGAATTTAAAAGATTCAAAACGGTCATTTTCTGACTCCATTCATTTACTCAGAACAGCGTACAGTCTGATATTGTTGCACCTTTGCTTCCAGGCTGGCTAAAAAGCTGAGCGAAATTCATCCCATGAGAGCACACTTACCATGTCTTAGACAGCAGAGTAATTATTCCTGAAGAGTAACTATGTAACCCTCATCTATATTTAATGGCTGTACTTGTCACTCTTGTGCAAAAGCAATTCTGTTCAGCAGCATCTATTTATATGTTATTCATGCCCTATCCTGAAACAGAGATCATTTTTCACACAAACTTCCACATCATAACAACCAGAACCACCACCACCACCACCAACACCACCACCACCACCACCACCCATATTCCTATCAGTTCTGTTAGAAGATTTTCCTTTAATTTTATGGTTCAACTTTGTGTTAGGTCTTCATGCAATGAGTTATTTACATACAAAACACTGAACAAAATCACTTTACTTCCACAATGTATGCCCACATTACTATGGAATGTAAAGAAACCTCAAAAGCCACATCAATATGCAATGAAATATTCTTTCAGAGTTCTTTCATTCAAACTGTGACACACAATGACAATTTACAAAGTGTCATGTTGCAGAAACCACAATACTAATTAATAACAAATAAGAAATCATAATATGCTGAGTTTGATCAAACTGTGCCACTATAAAACATTAGTCAGCACATGATATGTGTTGCATCTTGGAGGATTTAGTGGCAGAGTGATCTATGGTAATCTATTGCACAAAGTTTGGAAACTGCCTATCCTTGACATTTAAGTAATTTTAATTCTGACAAAGTTTACTGTATACTAAGTTGTGTCAGTTACTAATCACATCCCGTAACACTATATGCCATAGCACTCAGCACTCAATTGTAAACAGCTGCATTTCACAAAATTACATTGCACACATTCTATTACTGTTGAATTGAAATAAACCTATGATTCTTCAACATGTGTCACATTACAACTCTTTTGTAAGTTCCTATATGCAAAAAGGAAATAGAATATTGTTTGCATCAGAGATGCTCTATCGTCGAAGGCATCATGCTTTCCAATCCAGTACACCCTTCAGAATGAAGTATTTTTTCTGGTTTGTTTCAGTCATGTACAGTTTGTTACAGTGTATAATGCTCCTTTGCATAACTGACAGAACTTCGTATAACTCTAGCAATGAGTAAACAAATTATTTCAAAAATGTCTTATGAGACACACACTGAACCATTATCTTACCACAAAGCCAAAAAAGTGACCAACATTTAGTTTCAATAGTTCCAGTGTGAAAGAAGAGAGCAACTGTAATACGATTCTTGGAAAATGATTTATAGGCACCCAAATAATAAGTGTTCTGTAAACCAAGAGTGAATATCATGTCCTGGATATTTTTACATTGCAAAAAGTCAATTCTGCCAACATCAAGGCCCTTTGGAAATTCTGTGCACCATAAGGTTTGAAGACCTGAGTCCCATCCCACGTATCACTATTAAAAAGCACTAATGCATTTGTCATTCAACTTCACACTGTAATAGCTAGCAACATGTGGCACCTTTTACTTGGAAACTAGTTCAATGCAAGGAAAATGCCTGATTAATGTGCATACAGCTACACAACAAGCTTGTTGTTAATTATGCAATTATTTGATTGCCAAAAGTCACACTAAACAACAAATTACTACAATAGACTTCAAACACCAGTCAGTAACTGCAAGCGAAATGCCCATTGTAAGAAAAAAAATGACAGTCATATGGGTGTGATGGGCTGGTGGAAGAGTAACAGGGTGCGGTAGGTGGGCTGGGGAGGGGCGAGAGGGGGCGGAGGTGGGGCGGAGGTGGGGAGGAGGTGGGGCGGAGGTGGGGGCGGAGAGAGGGGGGAGAGGAGGGAGGGGGAGAGCGAGAGGGGGGAGGGGAAGGGGGAGGGGGAGGGGGAGGGGAAGGGGGAGAAGGGAGTGGGAGAGAGGGAGAGAGAGGGAGGCGGAGATAGAGAGGGAGGCGGAGATAGAGAGGGGGGGGAGAGATAGAGAGGGGGGGAGGGAGAGATAGAGAGGGGGGGAGGGAGAGATAGAGAGGGGGGAGGGAGAGATAGAGAGGGGGGGAGGGAGAGATAGAGAGGGGGGGAGGGAGAGATAGAGAGGGGGGGAGGGAGAGATAGAGAGGGGGGGAGGGAGAGATAGAGAGGGGGGAGGGAGAGATAGAGAGGGGGGAGGGAGAGATAGAGAGGGGGGAGGGAGAGATAGAGATGGGGGGAGGGAGAGATAGAGATGGGGGGAGGGAGAGGGGGGGAGAGAGGGGGGAGAGAGAGAGGGGGGAGAGAGGGGGGAGAGAGGGGGGAGAGAGAGAGGGGGGAGAGAGGGGGAGAGAGGGGGGAGAGAGAGAGGGGGGGGGAGAGAGAGAGGGGGGGAGAGAGAGGTGGGGAGAGAGAGGTGGGGAGAGAGAGGGGGGGAGAGAGAGGGGGGAAGAGAGAGGGGGGAAGAGAGAGGGGGGAAGAGAGAGGGGGGAAGAGAGAGGGGGGGGAGAGAGAGAGGGGGGGAGAGAGAGAGGGGGGGAGAGAGAGAGGGGGGGGAGAGAGAGGGGGGGAGAGAGAGGGGGGGAGAGAGAGAGGGGGGGTGAGAGAGGGGGGGGTGAGAGAGGGGGGGGTGAGAGAGGGGGGGTGAGAGAGGGGGGGAGAGAGAGGGGGGAGAGAGAGGGGGGAGAGAGAGGGGGGGAGAGAGAGGGGGGGAGAGAGAGGGGGGGAGAGAGAGGGGGGGAGAGAGAGGGGGGGAGAGAGAGGGGGGGAGAGAGAGGGGGGAGAGAGAGGGGGGAAGAGAGAGGGGGGGAGAGAGAGGGGGGGAGAGAGAGGGGGGGGAGAGAGAGGGGGGGAGAGAGAGGGGGGAGAGAGAGGGGGGAGAGAGAGAGGGGAGAGAGAGGGGGGAGAGAGAGAGGGGAGAGAGAGAGGGGGGAGAGAGAGAGGGGGGGAGAGAGAGGGGGGGAGAGAGAGGGGGGGAGAGAGAGGGGGGGAGAGGGGGGAGAGAGGGGGGAGAGAGGGGGAGGGAGGGGGGAGGGAGGGGGGAGGGAGGGGGGTTGGGGGGAGGGAGGGGGGTTGGGGGGAGGGAGGGGGGTTGGGGGGAGGGAGGGGGGTTGGGGGGAGGGAGGGGGGTTGGGGGGAGGGAGGGGGGAGGGAGGGGGGTTGGGGGGAGGGAGGGGGGAGGGAGGGGGTTGGGGGTAGGGGGTTGGGGGGGGGAGGGAGGGAGGGAGAGCTGTTATTTGGCCAAGCTACTGTGGTTCCAACATACCTTAAACCTGAGGTACTCTCATCAGGAGGCAATAACAATATAAAACTCTCACATTCTTGCTTTTTATTTCATTGGTCCATCTGCAACATCAATACAACAATTAAATCATGAAAGATAATGAGTAAAATCAAAAGAATACCGCAATAATTAATCTGTACTTACACTGAACTTTACTCTTGCTTATGGTTTGTTACGGTCTCCTCAAGGACATCTTTCCTTTAAAGCTGGGATCACTCTTGTAATGACAACTTTTAAAATAAGTACAGGAAATAACACCTTAAGGGCATTGCACTTCATAGAATTGGTTAAATATTTTGTAATTATAAAACTACACCTAACATACACCAGCTGTTCACCAAGATAACTGAAGGAGTTAACTTCACAAGACATAATTAGTTACAACTCCATAGTAACTTAACAGCAGCAAAACACGGAGGTCTTAAATATCCTCAATTACTTTCATAAAAATTCAGTAGCTCTTTCAAATTGTTTATTTATGAGACTAGTTTTAGCTTATTACTTCATAAACAAACTCCTTCTGCTATCAATGTCAAATTTAGAGAGATGCACATCAAAAATTCAAATCGTGTACCTAAATCTACAAAGGCTATATATACAAAACTGCAGATTAAATTTCAGACCCTTATTAAAGAGGTTTCTCATGTCTCTATTCAAGTACGGCCAAAGACAAAAACCAACTGCATGAATCCCTACAAACCATAAGCTACTGTCTGCCACAAATGCAGCTCACAGAATTATTTACAGAATTTTCATATTTAGTTTTTCTAAATTTATTAAACAGTCTCTGATGAAAAATAAACTTCCTTCCCATGAAACACATGCAAGTTACAAGAAGCCAGAATATTCTATTCGCAATCCGTAAAACCAATTTCATTTGTATGTTATATTTTTTCATCTATAAGAAGGCATGGCTTTAAAGATGTACCAACAGTATTTATAATTCAATGTTATCCTATGTTTCCTTATACTGTATTGCATATATGCATATTTAATAATATGTTGTTATCAGCGTAAATACTGGTTTGATGCAGTGCCCTATGCTAGTCTATCCCATGCACATATATTCGCCTCTGCATAACTACTGCAAGCTACATCCCATTTGAACCTGATTCCTGTATTGAAGCCTTTGTCTCCTTGCAAAATTTAACAACCCTCCTTCCTGCCCAGTTTTGCAAATTAGCTATTCCTTGATGCCTCAGGGTGTGTCCTATCAACATGTCATTTCTTTTATTCACATTGTGCCATAAATATCTTTTCTCCTCTATTCAATGCAGTACCTTGTCTTCCACATTCTTCTGTAGCACCACATTTAAAAGCTTCTATACGCTTCGTATCTGTAGTGTTAACTGTCCACTGTCCACAATTCACAACAGTCAAGGCTTACTCCAAATAGGTACTTTCAGAAAGACTTAACTCGTTTACTACTTTCAGTATTTCATTACCATCATCTGATTTAATTCGATTACATTCCATTACCCATGTTTTCTTTTGTCTTTCGAATACACTATTCATTATGTGTAACTGACCTTCACCT
This sequence comes from Schistocerca piceifrons, assembly GCF_021461385.2. Lineage (NCBI taxonomy): Eukaryota > Metazoa > Arthropoda > Insecta > Orthoptera > Acrididae > Schistocerca > Schistocerca piceifrons. Next base: position 92,209,304 of record NC_060149.1, on the reverse strand, counting down.
ACATTTACATATAATCTTCGCAAGCCACCAACAGTGTGCAGTGAAGGGTACCCTGTACCACAACTAGTCATTTCCCCTTGTGTTCCACCCACAAATAGAGTGAGGAAAAAACGGCTGTCTATATGCCTCTGTATGAGCTTGAATTTCTAGTATCTTATCTATTGTGGCCCTTATGCATTAAGTATTTTGGTGGCAACTGAATCGTTCTGTAGTCAGCTTCAAATCCCAGTTATCTAAATTTTCACAATAGTGTTACTTGAAAAGAATGTCGCCTTCCCACAAGGGATTCCCATTTGAGTTCCTGAAGCACCTCCATATTACTCACAATCTGGCTTCTGCACAAGTTGTAGATAGCCTTTTACTCCCTGTATTTCATCCCTGCAACCTTCAGAATTGCAGAGATTGTATTCCAGTCAGCAATATTAAAATCTTTCTCTTAAGTTTCAAATGCTATGATTGTAGGTTCATCTTTTGCAATATATCTTCTTTGAAACTGATTTTCCCCTAGGTGGCTTCTACTAGCTCTTCCATTTACAGGAGATAATTAGAGTTTCTACTTTGCAAACATTACTTTTTAAACTGATGGTTTGGTAGTATCCACTACTGTCAGCATCTGCTTTCTTTGAAGTTGAAAATTTCACATGCCTCTTGAAGTCTGAGAGTATTAAACGTCTCACATCTTCTGTACCCTATGGAATAATTTTGTCATGGCTGGCTCCCCCCAAATATCTCAATTCTGAGGGATCATCATCTACTCAACCTGTCTTGTGTACAAGTTAGGTCTTTCAGTGTTCTGTCAAATTATTCTTATAGTATCATGTTTCCTATCTCATTCCCACCTACTTCCATTTTGGCATAAAGTTTCTTTCTTTTGTGTAGCCCTTCTACATACTAACTTCACCTTTCAGCCTTTCCTACTTTTCTGAGCTCTTTAAATTCTCACATCTGCTTCTCATTTCTCCAAAGCTTTCTTTAATTTTTTTCTAAATGCGCAGGATCTCTTTTTCCCATAGCCATTCTTGTTTCTACAGTTTTGCACTTTTCTTCTAGTCATCCCTGCTTTGACATTTTGCACTTTTTGTCAATCATATTCCCTTTTGTAAGCTCCATTTTCGGCACATTTATATCTTCTCCTTCACGGACTGAATTCTGTATCTTGTATTAGAAATGGATTTCCATGGGCCTTATCGATTGCCTATTTGCTGCTGCCTTCAATATTTCAGCTCTCAAAGCTGCACATTTGGCTTCTACTGCATTCCTGCCCCATGTAACACTAAAAAAATTTGACACTTACGTGATTTTTGTTTTTCCCTATATTTAAACCAAAAATGCTTTTAAGAACAAATTAAAATCACACGCTGTCTCAATGATGTAAAAAAAATCTTTCTGCCACAAATTATATCAGTAACATTTTCTTTACGGCAATGCAACGGAAGACAATATATCTGCTACCATGAACACTTAACCTTAAGCCACGACATCACTCACTAAAAGTGGATATTTTGCATAACTGATTCTTTAAGTCCTTGCAGTTATTCAAAAAAGCCCCCTTTTTTTGTTAATAGCATCCAGACCAAAGCAAAGTTAAAGTGACGCTCACCTTGATAGATTGTGAATAAATTGGCTTTCATAAGAAACAATAAATCCCAATTAGTTTTCTGTGATACCCCACAGCTCAAATATTTATGAAATGTTATATTTATATATCAAGAGGTGCTGACAAGACAAACCTTTACTGTATTGCATACAATTGTCTAGTAGACATTTTATTGGCGGCAGTGATGCAGGTCAACTTTTTATAATTTTATTTATATTAGGGATGTCACAGTAGGTGTGATGCCATACAGGCTGCTATAACTATGTTACATTGCATGGTGGTGGTGGTGGTGGTGGTGGTGGTGGTGGTGGTGGTAGTGGCTTTGATCGAACCAGTTGCTAATACAGGTTTGTTTTATCAGTAGCCCCTTGTGTTGCATAAAAATAACTAACACTCTTTAAAAAATCTTAAGTGAAGTCAGTTTCAAGTAAATACTTGTCCAACTCTGAACTGGCACATTTCACACAATAATTAAAATACTGCATATCACTTACTGTGCATTTACTAAATTAAAAACACTTCACTTTTTACCAAAAGATTAATTTCAATTTTCAGAAGTCCGACAAGTAACTTCCAACATTTTTAACTCTTCTACAATACTAAACTTAACTATTACAATCATCTTTGTGTTATTCTACACTGAAGTGACAAAAGTCATGGGGTACCTCCTAATATTGCATTGGGCATCCTACCGCCTGGCATAGTGCAGCCATTTGATATGGCATGGACTCAACAAATTGTTCTAATTCCCCTGCAAAAATATTGAGCCATACTGCCTCTATAGCTATCCATAACTGTGAAAGCATTCCTGGTGCAGAAGTTTGTGTACGAACTGGCCTCTCGATTATGTCCCATAAATGTTCGATGGGATTCATGTCGGGTGATCTGGGTGGTCAAATCATTTGTTTGAACTGTCCAGAACGTCCTTCAAACCAACTGTGAACAACTGTGGCCTAGTGACATGGCGAATTGTCATCCATAAAAATTCCATCGTTGTTTGGGAACATGAAGTCCATGAATGGCTGCAAATGGTCTTCAGGCAGGCCAACATAACCTCTTCCGGTCAATGATAGTTCACTTGGACTACATGACCCCGTCAGTTCCATGTAAACACAACTCACACCATTATGGAGCCACCATGAGATTGCTTCTTGTCAAAATGCTTGTTGTCAAAGTGGACCACGGCTTCGTGGGGTCTGTGCCACACTCTAACCCAACCATCAACTCTTACCAACTGAAATCTGGACTCATCTGACCAGGCCATGGTTTCAGTCCTCTAGGCTCCAACCAATACGGTCACCAGCCCACGAGAGGCACTACAGGCAATGTTGTGCTGCTAGCAAAGGTACTCTCATCTGTTGTCTGTTGCCATAGTACAGCAACGTCAAATTTTGCTGCACTGTACTAATGGATATGTTCACTGTACATCTCACATTGATTTCTGCAGTTATCATGCAGTGTTGATTGTCTGCTAGCACCGACAACTCTACATAAATGCCGCTGCTCTCAGTTGTTAAGTGAAGGCTGTCGGCCACTACGTTGTCTTCAGTCAGAAGTAATGCATCAAATCTGGTATTTTCAGCACACTTGTGACACTGTGGATCTCTGAACACTGAATTCCCTAACAATTTCCGAAATGAAATGTCCCATTCATCTAGCTTCAATTACCATTGCGCCATTCAGTCTGGTAATTCCCACTGTGTAGCCACAATCAGGTGTCAAATCTTTTCATGTGAAACACCTGAGCACAAATGACAGCTCCGCCATCACATCACTTTTTATATCTTGTGTATGTGACGCTACCACCATCTGTAGAAGCACATGTCACTATCTCATGACTTTTGTCACCTCAGTGTATGTGTACAGCCAGCAATAAATTTGAGCCTTGTGTTTACTGTCTTCATTAAAGTTAACAGCATCTATTCCCACAAAGAAGTATAATAAAGGATAACTTATAGAAAAACTAATAGTTAATGAACAGTCACTGCAACCAATTAATGCACTAATTTTAACTTCCACAGATCACAATCAGAATATCCAACTACATAGTGGATGATGTCACTTTATAAAAACAACATTTTCTCAGCAGATACAAGGTTACCAGCTCACCCGTTACTAGAGATGATGTGTACTTACATTAAACAGAAGCTCTTTTAAATTTATTATTACAAATCCTATGCCACAATGAGGTTAGGTTACAAACAGTGAAAGACAATTTTATTCCTGCCGCTAACATTATTGTCAAACAGACTGGACATCAGTGGAAAAAATACCCAGGCAAAGCATCTATTGTAAGGCTAGTGTTAGTATATAAGTATATGGTCCAATTCATGGTGCCATAGTACTTAGTTTGTCAAACTGAACGTCAATGCTTAGAAGCATAAATGCTAATGAATACGAGACATCATATAAAAACTGTGGCTGATGAACACTGTATGGAGACACCACTAAATACTTTTTAGGTTATTCTACGACTGAGGTTTCATTTTACAATACATGGAAGTACAGCAACTGGCTCTGACAATCACATTGTGTTCTTGCTCCTGTTCCAGTGAATGTGCTTGAAAATGGACATGATGCCTGAAACATGTCATACTTTATGAAATATTAAAGGTGCACTAAACAGCCATCCTGGAGTTATTTGTTTTACACAGTAACGTATCACTTTGGTTAAATATTTGTACAGAACGGAGAGTTTGTGCCACAATGTATCCTTATTACAGTTTTTTGCACTGAAATTTTTGTCTGACAAAATTGCCTTTTTCAATTTTTTTCCCCAAATTTCACATAAAATTAATTAATGTAACTGCTGCAAGTAGTCTACTTTGGTAACATTTACATTTTCAAAATCAGTAGGGGAGATGAGATGGTAAAGTTCAGCCCTCTAGAAGAGCTTTAGTGTAGGTATCAACACGCACAACCAAAAATTTTTTAGCTTTCTACATTATAATTCACCTCTTCCCATTTTCCCTATGGTCTACGGTCACACACAAAGCTAAATCTTGCCTTGTAAATAAACATATAAACTATTTTCTTGTAAACCAATCAATAATTCTAGCAATATTATCAACTTAGTGGTATTATCAAATCTTCTAGTAATGCATCTATGGTAGATTTTATTATGAATCTTGCACCATAATTTTTGCTTTAACAATATGTAGGGCGGCCATTCCAATATATCAAGAGTACGAACAGACCCACCGTTAAAACACATTTAATATCAGTAACAGTTTGTATCCACTATTCCAATAAGCAAACTCACGAAGGTGCTTAACATGGCCCTTTGCTTCCATTTACACTAAGTACAATTTCTAAAAAATAAGGTCCCCACATCTGTTACTGCTTTTCAGTGTTGTACCCACACGAAATTTCTGACAGGAGGGTGCTGACAAGTAGTCTGATAGCATTCTTGTGTTTTCTGCAGGACAACACAAAGAGACTATCAAACAATTAATCAATGAGATTTGGTGCTGTCAACGGTGAATTATCATTGTAATTATGTAAACAATGAACATATTCTTTAGTGCATTTCTTTGTGATATATTGGTATATCACGAATTTAAAAAGCTCATGAATCACTCATTTGTTTGTTTATGTACCCCACCACATTTCTAAATATTTCAGTTAGTTCTAAAATATCACTCATACAAACTCCTGTTGACACAGTCTGCTCATTCTAGTTTCAATGTAAAAAATGTGACTAAGTCACTGCCTCATGACCCTTCAGGCTCAGTTTGCAGTTTTTCTTTTGTTAAAACACATGTTTATCATAAGCAAACTGTACGCTCTGGTCACCCCAGCAATGGATGTAGGAGAGCTTTTGTGTACTTTTCAAAAAGCAGGAGAGAGGTACTGCAAGATTTAAGTTATGAGGGCACATTGCGAGTCATGGCCAGATAGCTCAGTAACAGTAGTGCTTGTGAAAGGCAATATTCAAGTTCTGGCCCAACATCCAGGAAATTTCTGAATCCAAATAGTTGAGTGCACTACAAGTAAAACAAGTCCAGCACCACAAACCACCACAGCAGTTGGGGACAGTTTGTAACCCTAAACAAAGAGAGGACGAAGGCAATTTCATATGTCAGAAAGGTTAAGAACAATGTCTTCTGGGATGCCAAATTGATTGTTTTTATTGTGTGTCTTGCAAATAATACAAAAATAACTTGGTGAAAACTATTGCAAAAGGGGAAAAATCATCGTCAGGTTAATGCAATACACCAGTCAACAAAAATGCTATGTTAACAAGGCAACTCCAGTATCTTAAGTATGACTGCCTGTAACATTCAATCCATTTGTAGCCTCTGACTCCTAGTTGTGGTCACATCTGAAAAAAATGTGGCTAGAAAATGTTTTAGTTCAATGAAGAGGTTACAGCAGCTATACATGGGTAGGTATTTTGCAACCATTCAAGAATCTCACTTCAGGAATGGAGTTTACTAACACGAAAAATGTGGGGCAAGGTGCATAGCCCTGTAATTGTACTATGTGGAAAAGTAAGTATTGTATTTTTCATAGCACAATCAACAGAAACATCTAAACTATGTTATCCATACCACAAATTTCATTTTTCCATCATTCCCAACATATCATAGTCACGAACAGAAGACAAGAAATGGTTCGTAAATTTCATTCAACAAGCATTTAATACATCAGAGCATGTAATAACTGCCATATATATCAATTAAAAATTGCATCAGCAAAACAAAAAAGAAAACAAGCATTGATTAATAACTACCATGCAGATGTTGACGCACATTAAACACTTTCTTTTTACCTTTTGTTTGTATAAAAATTATGATCTTGAAATTAAAGCAAGAGTCTCCATAGGCCTACAGTACGTCATGTCAGTTCAGTTGTTCTTACAACCAGTTCAACATATTTTAAAGTTTCTTACACAGCAAAGATATTTCAAATACTATTCAGAAAAATATGGATTTCAAACATTTACTTACTTTTTTGTAAACAAGATGATTTGGAGTATCTTCTGTACCACCAGGCACAGGTCCTGCTGCCTGAGCACCATTGTTTGAATCTGCTTTGCGTCGGACAACCGACTTATCGGAGCTCATAGTGACCATATCACAAAGCTAGAAAGAGCATCGTGCCCTTCTGTAAAAATACATAAATAAATAAATAAATTAATTAATCAATTAAAATAATAAATTAACACACAAGAAATTACATGTCAAGCAGGTGGAAAGAAAGTGTTTCTGTTAAGTCATCAATATTTCAATAGCAAAGATATTTTACCAAGGTTTTTTCCCAGAAACAACAATAGATATAATGTTACCTCCAATTTTGTCTATTCAGCAGCAATAATTTACACGAGTACAGAGTGAGGTGCCTAATGTTTTCAACTCACCTTGAGCTTAAAATATATTTACCATTACCTTCATGTAGTTATAACAGTGACTAGAACTCATGAAATGTACGAAAATGCGTTTTTGTAACTGTATTTATCACTGAAATACAGGAATGAACTTTGTTTTTTCAACAGAAGTATCCTGCTGGTTGGGCCCTGAACAGCAGACCTATGAGGGAAAGTATCAGTAATACAGACTTTTTGTAGATCCAAGAAGGTACTTATGTGTACAATTCACAGAAAAGAAGGATGTATGTTTTCTTGTCACCTTTTGAATGACATGCCTCTCATAAGTTTGTCCCACTCTCCATAGAAACTTTCACACCACAGAAAGACACAAAAGAAGTTTCTGCTATTCTTGGTAGAAACTTTTGCCACTAGGATGTATTTTGTATATTGCCCTTCAAAGAATCTGACTGTAGAGAAATGGAACCACTGGCTATGATGCAGTTTATGAGGAACACTGTAATTCATTTATGTAAATATCACATTATCCCACACTTCAGCAGCACATGGTTACCGTGAAAGAAGAAAATTTAGAGTAAGAATGCTTCTGCCAAGATTTCAGTCACAGAATCATGGCAGGAAGAGGTACACCACCAAGAACAAGATGGAGCAAGCACTATCGCAAATTTAAGGAGCAGTCACATGAAAATGAAACAAATGAAAAAAAGTAAGTACATTGTTCATTATTTCAAAAGTAATCACCATTACTGTCAATATGTTTACCCCACTGTGAGACAAGACTGTCAATTCATTCATGGAAAAATGCTTGCGGTTGCCTATGAAACCATGATTGTATCCAGGCAGGGCACCGCTTCATCCAAAGCACATCGACGGCCACAAATTGTCTTTCTTCAGAGCTCCAAAAATATGGAAATCACATAGGGAGGGATCAAGACTGTATGGAGGATGTGTGAGAGCTCCCCACCAAAAAACTTCCGCAACATGGTCAAAACAACGTTGGCAATATGTGGGAGTCAGGAGAAGTCTCATTTGCACCTAGATCATATAAAAGTGGATGTTGTGCTAGTAATTGCTTCTCTAACCAGATGTTCAGTCAGTTTATTCACTGAAATACCCACTTCACTTGGGACCCAGAAAAAGACAACTGAATAGGCAGTACGACTAAGGTCAGAGGGGTCGTGAATATCAGATAACACAGGGAGACAAGAGTAACATCGAGGAACACCCTAGAGACTGCTCACTGAATAAATACAAATTTAAGCACGGTCGACGAAATACTGTTTTATTAAACAATAGGTCTACCATAAAAAGCACTACATGTTCCCAGCAACACTTGTTGTTCCTGACCCAGCACTCTTTCTTACTGTGTTTAATTAGATAAAGAGTCTCGGGAAGAATTCACTTAAAAGTTATAAAGCTGGTCAATGGAGGATGTCACTTGACTTGTCGCAGGGACCTTTAGCATTCCTGAACAACTACTGTAATGTCTTAGGTACACCATGGCCCTGGCCGGCAATGGAGGGGACCTGGAGTGTGGGTGATCATATCAGAGAAGTCTTGTGCAACCTCGTCAGTGTAATCTGATTGGGGGAGAGGGGAGGTAACAGCAGAGCATAAAGCTGCCAATTGGCTCTTTGAGGCACCCAGCATGGCAATCCGGTAGTGGCAAGGAAGTGACAGGATCACCAGAAAGTGGTCACTGTCACAAAAATTGTCAAGTAGTGACAAATGTAGTGAAGACACAATACTGGGGGAGGAGATTGTTACATTAATAGCTGGAAAGGTATCATTGGCAGTACAGAAGTGTGTGTGTGTGTGTGTGTGTGTGTGTGTGTGTGTGTGTGTGTTTGGGGGCGGGGGGTAATTGGTAAAGGTATGTTTAGATGTACCATAAAAATTTTACATTGCTTACAATATATCCCGTCACAGTTGTCTGGTAACACTGTGGCCACATGAACTGCAGCCACATCTACTACATTACTCACCATTATATCCTGGCAATATTTGTGGTGATACATTTCTGGGCCACAGCTGTTTACAGGGGAGGGGGGGGGGGGGGGAGTATTACCAAAAAATGGATCAACGTGAGCTACTAGAAGTGAATGAGGCTCAAATGCATTTACATCACATAAGAAATCAAGTTAGACAGAACAAGAGAAATCGAGTTTTGTGGACGTGTTCTTTCTGAAGTATGCAGAATACTTCAGCAAATTTAACTAGTGAACTTACGCTGGATACATACCCGTTACAGAATTTTACCAGAATATCAAAACACATTTTCGAATATCTCATACAAGCAATTGGTCCATGGATTGCTAAAACCAATACAAATATGAGAAAATGTATACCAGTCACTACCCAACTCATGATCACCGTTCAGCTTTTAGCTACTGGTGATTCATACAGAAGTTTAAGTTATCACACCTCTTTATATTTTAATATTCATCATTAAGCCTTATGGGGTCAGATGTGTGCAACATTTTGTGAAAAGAACTGAAAGATTTCATTAAGGGGAGTTTCAAACAAGAATACAAATTTTATTTTATTTTTGTTCACCTGCACACGCCATGCTTCAGATATGTCTTGGGACAGTATGAAACTCAGGGCTTCACAAGTATACCATGTGGATGAGGAGCCACCTGGGCTTCAACTCTTCCTATCCAACCTTTTTGCCTCACATCTGATATAGGTTTGAAGATATCAGAATTTTTTTGTATGCTTCGACAGACTTGATTCCAAACTCATCGGCAACAGCTTGCCAACAGTATACATTATTTTAATGCCCCTTAGCTCTGGTCATAGTTGAATTACATTCAGGAAATTCACAGTTTTCTCATTTGTGCACTTTTCCACTGCTGTACACAACGAACTACAGAACACGTGGCTATGTGTACCTGTATGCGAGCAAATTTTCAAACAAAACTGAAACAATATCTTTTTGCTCAGACACGTGGCTGCAGCACTGTCAATGAGAGAAGTAAGAAACAAAGGTGACAGCAAGAGGGAAGCACTTTCAGACAAAGACATATGTGTCTTACTAGTGAACTTCAATACACAATGTTTTGCAGCCTTGGAGGCCAACACCAGCAACCCTCAGCAATACATTGTCAGGTACCTGCAGCATCAGCAATGTCACCCTGGCATACCACAAAATTCCAAATTACTGCAGCAATTTGACAGCTGCACAATTCTATCCAAATATTTCCATAAAATATGGCCCATCTAAATGCATCGTAAAAAGCTGGTCAATTAGATGGTCCGTACTAGACAAAGTAAGAGGGACATTCAATAAGTAATGCAAGAATTCTTTTACTGAAAGCAGGTTGGTTTTACTAACCATTCCAATACATCATATTCTTCCCCACTCTTTGGGCAACAAAGTCTTATTTTTCAACAATCTCTGTTCAATGCGGAGATCTTACACCAGCTTACTGGGAGGGCCTGTATGCACACACAATACCATTCTACTGGTCAACATCAGAGCCAACATCTTGCTGCACTGATAACATCCCCTTCATTCATGTACTGCTTCCCACAGAGTGCATCCTCTATTCGACCAAACAGATGGAATTCTGAAGGTGCTAGATCCGGGCTGTTGGATGGATGAGGAAAAACAGTCCAATGAAGTTTTTTGAGCTCCTCTCAGGTGCACAGACTTTTGAGAGTCTTGTGTTGTCATGGAAAAAAAGAAGTTTGTTTGCACTGCAGGAGTCACAGTTGTGTGTGGTCAGCTGCCATGTGGGAGGTCAGACCAGGTTTGCGTGATGTCACTGTGATGACAGGCACCTCACCAAATGACTTACCATGCTTTGTTCACTGCCAGGTCTCCATAGACATTCTGCAAAAGTGCCTATGAATACCTGTGACGCTCTAGTTTTCCACCAAAAGAAACTCAATAACAGCTCTCTGCTCGGAAAGCACCTCCATTACAGACACCAATTTGAAAGCTACTTACAGCACTGTCACCAAACAGAACTTCATGACAATACAGGGGCTGACACAGGAATGTTCCACAATATCCCACAACAAAAAAAATGGTTCAAATGGCTCTGAGCACTATACAACTTAACTTCTCAGGTCATCAGTCGCCTAGAACTTAGAACTAATTAAACCTAACTAACCTAAGGACATCACACACATCCATGCCCGAGGCAGGATTCGAACCTGCGACCGTAGCGGTCGCTCGGTTCCAGACTGTAACGCCTAGAACCGCACGGCCACTCCAGCCAGCTATCCCACAACAAATTCTGTTGTTTTTAAACTAAAATTGACTGAGAAAAAAGTGTTGCATTACTTACTGAATGTCACTTTTAGTGCTTCCTCACAGGGGGTGGTGTCCACTGAATTTCCAATGTACGAGAAATGTGGGGGAAAGTTATTGGATTACGGTGAACTCAGTGTAAGTGGCCTATCACAAGGTAAATAAACATTGCAGATGGTGACTGATGAGGTCGTTTGCACCCGCATCACTGTTGCTTCGAAAATGGTACAAAGAGGAACCCACTCACTGACAATGTCTTTGTGAACCAATGTACATACCTCTCCAGATGTCCTCTTGGGGCCGCATGCTTCTGGCAGAATGCAAAATAACCAGAGGGCATTGAGGAATCAGTGAAGCACATTTTGTGTAGGGCAGCACTAATTGCAGAACAGGAGGAAATAAGGTGGTGTAATTCAGACACGTGACAGTAAATCCATTACAGATCCACTGCATGATCACATCACAGGTGTTTCGGTTAGGCATGAAGGGGCCAGGAGGACCTGTTATGCCCCAAAATCACTGCCTGTCACCAATGGGGATGGAATTACATCAATGAGCATTGGCTCAGAACTGACCGCTTGAGAGGATCTGGTGCCTTCATGGTCACTGGAGTAGCCTTGTCCCAAACATTCTTCTTCCACTCCTTCACAGCCTTTGCTGGCCAAGGTTCATGCAATGGCCTATTGGTGATAAAGGTGGGGACAGATGATGAGCAGGCAGTCCTGGTACCTGCAGGCCTCTGATCTGTTGGTTTCTTGGTAGAGGGGTCTTGAGAAGGAGTCCTTCACCAGTAGATGCTGCACGAGGCAAGTTGTTTCTCTGGCCAGGTGCAGTAAGCAGTTTGTGAAGATGGGGCAGTGGGAGAACTGGTTTGAAAAAAAAAAAAAAAAAAAAATGAGGTAGTGGGGGTGATGACTGTGACTTTTGCATAAATAGTCATCATATCAATAGGACTTTTTTGGGGGGGGGGGGGGGAGGGGAGGTGGCTTAGCATATGATGGTGGTCAACAGATTTATATTCCTGTATTTTCTTTTATTTCTTGAAGACCGGACAAATGTAAATGTGGAGGATGGTGTTCAACGCAATTTGACACACAAAGTCAGTTAACACATTTTGGGTCTCCTGTGAAGTGGGATGACGTATGACCAAAGCATAAGCATCAGAAGTACCTCATGGGTGCTAGGACATAAGTTTTCACGTCACACCTGTACATCATGACAAACTTTTTCCGGGAGTGTATTACTTCAAAGGTGCCTGTATCTGTTCAATTATCCTTGGAACCTTTTTGGACATGATGGAGAAAATGTATGCCTCACTGCTCTAGATTAGGCCACAGCTCCTCATCTGTTTGGAGTGTAAGGTCTGTAGAAGATGATTCCTAGGTCATATTCAAAGTTTTGTGTGTGGCAATGGTCACTGGGTCACTGGTGTGTCACCCAGATGATCACATACGTAACATGCCATAGACTGTGCTAACAGAGGTGGTTTAAATCATTATCGATGCACTGCGCATTTTTCCAAAAGGCTCAAGGTCCCCAAATTTATTTTCAATGTTCCACAAGAAATAATAGCTTTGTCACAGTGAAAGTATACCCATCAAATCGAGTACATACTAAGAACTGGATAAACTGCTCTACTTCCAGATGTCTGGCTTATCCTTCTTGCCATGACATTAGTAACCAGGGCAGGAAAAGCAGTAGGATTGTAACTACTTAAATTTCTATAACTATCTGACGAGATGTCCAGATCAGAATGGTCATTGCCTTAATTTCTAATGTCACATACTCTGATCAAGGGCTCTCCTCACAGGTGCCACTCAGCTGCAGCAAAGGCCATATGGCATGATTGCAATTTACCGGGAGTCCTGATGCCTATGAAGACTAGCATCTACTCCCTCGCAGGCATGAGGAGCTAGCAGTCGTCAGCAGTGTGATCCCTGTGGCGTCAGAGCTCTACTGCAAGGATACACAATGACCCCACCACGTACACACTACAGAAGAAGAAGAAGAAGAAGAAGAAGAAGAAGAAGAAGAAGAAGAAGAAAAGGAAATGAAGGTATAATCCAGAAGCAGAGCAAAAATTACTTCAACCAAATAGTGATGTAAAGTAAATGAATGAATATTTATGAGAAAGGAAAGCAGAATCTAAGGAATAGCTGGGTCAGCATCAAAGGTAGCTATCATGAGCAAGAGAGTAAAAGGAAGGAAGGATAGTCAGAGACAAGAGATTGCAGCACAGGAAAGGAAGTAGGTGCTGCTTTAACTTTGGGTCATATTCTCACCGATTACATATGAAATATTCATGTGGCCCCTACAGGATTTGTGCTGCCATGGTCTCTTCTTGCTCTCTGTAATAATCTGGCAGCATTTCATCCTCACTACCCAAAAGGCTGCAACGTTCTCTGCAGTTGGCTGCCAATCAAATCTACGCAGAATGGTCCTGATTGTAGAGCGGCATTTACAGCTCTGTCTCCGTCAAGGGACAGACTGCCTTTTCAACTGGCCTGAAGACTGTGGAATGCATGCTTCACTGGCATGATTGATCATTTGGGTAATGTGATCACTGACACCTGGATATTGTCAGTGTTGAAACACACCAAATTGGATGTAAAGCAAAGCACGCGCACTGTAGAGCATACTGAGTGACTTATAGCAGTTGGTTGGTTTAAAAGAAGGGGGGAGGGACCAAACTACTGGGTCACTGGCCGGCAAAGGACAACTGATTCCCTGCAAGACGGCCACATGGAAGACTTCCACAAATTCGTAGTCTCCTTAATGACACAGTTTGTTGTGTGTATTGTTATGCCATTCCATCTCCCAAAGCCAAAAAACCCTGCGGCATAAGACAGAACGCAGGTCAGTTTTGGAAATGCCCATCTTCAGAAGTGGTTCCCACGTAGCCTGTTTGGCCAGCCTGTTGGCAAGTCCATTGCCTGGGATTCGGACGTGTCCTGGGGTCCACATAAACACCACTGAATGACAGGACTATTCCAGGGCATAGATGGACTCCTGAATGGACGCTACCAAAGGATGGCGAGGGTAGCACTGGTCGATAGCTTGCAGGCTGCTCAAGGAGTCAGTGCACAGGAGAAATGAATTTCCAGGGCATGAGCGGATGTGCTGAGAGCACGAGATATGGCCACCAGCTCTGCAGTGAAAACACTGCAGCCACCTAGCAAGGAATACTGTTCAATATGTCCTCCATGAACATACGCATAGCCTATGTGACCATCAGCCATCCAACCATTGGTGTAAACCACGTCATGGCTCCGGTACATGTTGAGAATTGAGAGGAAGTAATAGCGGAGAGCCGCAGCGTTAACGAAGTCCTTAGGGCCATGCGAAAGGTCCAGAAGAATCTACGGCCTAGGTGTACACCATGGAGGTGTCGTGAATGGACCTAGAGGAGAGGTGGTAACGGGAAGGACTCCAGTTCAGACAGAAGGGACCGGATGCGAACCGTAGTCTTAAGACCTGACCTGGGATGCCGATGCAGGAGATCAAACACTGTGGTTGGGAAAAGGAGACGGTAATACAGATGCACAGGAGAACTACGAACATGTGCAATGTAACTGGTGAGCAGTTGTGCATGCCTAACCTTCAATGGAGGGACTCTGGCCTCCACCAGGACACTGGTCACCAGACTCATTCTAAAATTTCCCGTCTCTAGGCAAACACCACAGTAGTGCACTGGGTCGAGTAAACGCAACATTGAGGGAGCCACCAAATCATAAACCAGACTCCCATAGTCAAGGTGAGATTGAACAAGGGCTCTGTAGAGCTGCAGCAGCAGCAGCAGCAGCACAGAACTATCTGCACCCCAGTTGGTGTTGCTCAGGCAACGGAGGGCATTGAGATGCTGTCAGCACTTCCACTTAAGCTGATGAAGGTCAGGTAGCCAAGTCAATCAGATGTCGAAAACCAGTCCTAAGAATCAATATGTCTCCACTACAGTGAGTGGATCATCATTAAGGTAAAGTTCTCGTACTGGATGAATGGTGCGATGGCAACAGAAGTGCACGACACACGACTTCGCGGCTGAAAACTGGAAGCCCATGACTGCGCCTTGTGAATGGCTCCCTGTAGATACCGCTGCAACACCAGTACTGGAGGAGCAGTACGAAATGCAGAAGTCACCTGCATACAGAGAAGGTAAGACCGATGGCTCTACAGCCGCTGCTAGACCATTAATAGCCACTAAAACTAGAGACACACAATATAGACCCCTGCAGAATGCCATTCTCCTGAATACAGGGGGAATTACGGAAGGCACTAACTTGGACACAGAAGATACTGAAAGACAGAGACCCTACTCATACAGTGTGGCAAGGATATGATGTCGCCAGGTTGTGTTTTACGCTTTATGTAAGTCGAAAAACACGGCAACCCCATATTGGCGTCTGGAAAAGGCTGTTCTGATGGCAAACTCTAGGGACACAACATCATCAGTGGTAGAGTGACCCTGGCAGAAACCGCCCTGACATGGAGCCAGTAGGCCACACGACTCCGGGACCCAACCCAAATGCCAACACACCATACATTCCAGAAGCTTACAAAGAACATTGAGGCTGAGGCTGAGGAGCCGATAGCTATCCACATCAAGCAGGTTTTGACTGGGTTTCAGCACCGGAATGATAGTGCTCTCCCGCCATTGGGATGAAAAGATGCCATGGCATCAGATCCAGTTGAAGATGATGAGATGTCACTTGTAGTCAGACAAGAGATGTTTAATCATCTGACTGTGGATCGGACCCAGGCCAGGAGCCGTGTCGGGGCAATGTGCAAGGATGCTGAGGAGCTCCCACTCTGTAAATGGGGAGTTACAGGGTTCACTGTGGCATGTAGTGAACGAGAGGATTTTCCTTTCCATCCGCCGTTTGAGGGTGCGAAAGGCTGAGTAGCAGTTCTCCAACACAAACACTCGAGCATAGTGCTCAGCAAAGTGCTCGGCAACCATGTTTGCGTCGGTAGATAACACGCCATTGATGTTAATGCCACAGACACCTGTTGGGGTCTGGTACCCAGAAACACATCTGATCTTCGTCCAGACTTGGGAAAGTGACGTATAGCACCCAATGGTCAACACTCCTGTTTCCATCATTTTATAAGCTTAAAAGCTATTAGGTGCTCTAGGGAAGGGTGCCGCTTATGTCGCTACAGAGCTCGCCAACGCTCTTTAACTGCCTCAGCGAGTTCTGGAGACCACCAAGGGACTGTCTTTCACTGGGGCATCCTAAAGAACGAGGGACCGCGTTTTCCACCGCAGAAACGATCATTGTAGTGACCTGTTCAACAACAACTTTGATGGCACCATGTGGGGGAGATTCAGCAGTGACAGCAGAAGTGAAGGCTTCCCAATCTGTCTTGTTTAAAGCCCATCTGGGTAGGTGTCCGTGGTTGTGACACTGGGGGAGTGACAGGAAGATGGGGAAGTGGTCACTACCACACAGGTCGTCATGTGCTCTCCAGTGGATAGATGGGAGAAGGCCAGGACTACAAACCGAGAGATCAATGGCCAAATATGTGACATGGCCACACTGAAATGTTTGGGAGCACCTGTATTTAAGAGACAGAGGTCGAGTTGTGATAGTAAATTTTTGGCCTCCCTACCTCGGACAGTAAGCATGGCGCCACCCCACAAGGGGTTGTGCACGTTAAAATCTCCCAAAAGTAGGTAAGGTTTAGGGAGTTGATCAATCAGTGCAGCCAATACGTTCAGGGGTATTGCACCATCTGGAGGAAGATATAGACTGCAGACAGTTATTTTCTGTGTCGTCCTTATCCTGACAGCCACAGCTTCAAGAGGGGTTCACTGGGCCACAGGTTCACTATATACTGAGTTCAGGACATAGACACAAACTCCACCTGACACTTGATTAGAGTCGCTATGGTTCCTGTAATATCCCTTATAGACATGGAGGCCAGGGGTCCGCATTGCCGGGAACCATGTTTCCTGGAGGGCAATGCAGAAAGCAGGTCTAAAGCTTAACAGCTGCCGTAGCTCAGCGAGGTGGTGGAAAAACTGCCACTATTCCACTGGGGGATTATGTGATCATGAAACTGAGAATGCATGAAACACTCAATGAGGTAGTTTACGCCTCAGGGTTACCTGCTGCCACCAGATGACTACCTGTGCTATTTACATCCATTGTGTATGAGGGTGCAGCGAGATCTAGGTCCTCAACGGACGCCAGAATCTCCACCTAATCCTCAGACACAGAGCTTGTACGCAGTGGTGGTGTGGGTGCCACTGCAGTGGCTTGGTGCTTGGGGTTTTTTTTTTTTCACTGCTCCTTAGGTTTGTCTGGCTGGGAGGGCTTCATTGATTCTGTCTCAGGGACTGAGGAGGACCGTGAAGCCCTACGACCAGCTACCTGTGGTTGCTTCAGCCACTGATGGGTGTCAGCTTTGCCGCTGGTAGGAACCTGGGAAGGGAGTGACCCAAGGGATCCCCTTCCTGGCGAGAGGAGCCAAAGAAGACTTACGCTTCTCTAGCTGAAAAGTAAGGACTGATGTCCTCGATGGTTGGGGGGGGGGGGAGGGGGTAGCTCCCGAAGTAGGTTGTGCAGGAGCAAAAGAGAGGGAAGTAGCCCACCATCAAGGGCGCAGGTGGAGTCTGACGGTTCTGAGAGCCAACAGTACACGATGAAATGGAAGATGGTAGAACCATTGTCACAGCGGAGGCATAGATTGATGTCTATGCACAGGATGTAGCCTCTTGTATTTTCTCTTAGCCTCTTGTATTTTCTCTTAGCCTCAGTGTAGGTCAGTCGGTCCAAGGTCTTGCATCCCATTATTTTTCTTTCTTTCTGGAGAATCCTTCAGTCTGGCGAGCAAGTTGAATGGTGCTCTCTGCAATTGACACAGATGAGAGACAGGGCACAGGAAGTATCAGGATGTGAAGTATGCCCACAATCCCGACACTGGAAGTACAGCGGAAAGACATATGGTGAATCTTCCAGCACTTAAAGCACCCCATTGGGGAGGGATACGTTGCTTTACGTCACAGCGGTAGATCATCACCTTGACCTTCTCGGGTAATATGTCAGCCTTGAAGGCCAAGATGAGGGCACCGGTGGCAACCTGATTATCCCTCTGACCCCAGTGGACGCGCCGGATGAAATGGACACCTCGCCACTCTAAATTGGCACGCAGCTCATCGTCAGACTGCAAAAGAAGATCCCTGTGAAATATGATACCATGGACCATATTTAAGCTCTTATGGGATGTGATAGAAATAGAAACATCCCCCAGCTTGTCACA
Organism: Schistocerca piceifrons; assembly: GCF_021461385.2. Classification (NCBI taxonomy): domain Eukaryota; kingdom Metazoa; phylum Arthropoda; class Insecta; order Orthoptera; family Acrididae; genus Schistocerca; species Schistocerca piceifrons. The sequence continues at coordinate 92,190,854 of NC_060149.1, read as the reverse complement.
GGCGAGTAGTGACTGGGCAGAGGATGCTGTTTTGATCAAGACCGACCCTGACTGCATTTTGGACAAGCCCTCCACCTCCCCAAACTTGTGCTCTAAATGCTCCACAAAAACGTGAGGTTTCATTGACAAGATAGATTCCCCATCAACTCTTGTACATACGAGTTACCGGGGTGAATAAGCTTCACTGCTATCCTTAGCCTGGCATTCCTCCCTTGGTGTGGCCAGGGGGTGGGAGGGGGGTGGCGGAGGGGGGGGGGGGGGCGGGAGGTGGGGGACGATTTTCGGTCATACTTCTTAGCATTGAAGTTATACCATGATCACTTAGAGACTGCTGGTCTTTGACCACCGGCAAGAGATGACGTACAACACTTCATGGCGTGTCATTCGCCCTGATGCCACCCACCCACTCCGACCAGGGGCCCTCCCCACTGGCACCACCCAGCCACAGCAAAGGCCACCTGGCAGGATGGCCCCATTGCCGGGAGTCCCGATGCCTGAGGGTATCCTTGACATACATGGGGAGTTAACGGCGCAGGCATCAGCAGAGCGATCCCTGTGTGGTCAGGGGGCTACAACCAACAGGGTACATGGTGGCCCCACCACAATGGACTAGCTATTGCGCAGGACATCAGGCACAAACGAGCTAAGAAGTCCATTACCATCGACAGCGAAGAAAGCGATACTGCACAGAGGATGGAGGAAAACGCACCAAGAAGGTGACCTCGCCTGAGAATGAGCAGAAGTGCAGAGCCACCTCAATGAAGGATGCGATAGGTCTCACAAGGGAACCTCCCCATCGCACCCCCCTCAGATTTAGTTATAAGTTGGCAGAGTGGATAGGCCTTGAAAAACTGAACACAGATCAATCGAGAAAACAGGAAGAAGTTGTGTGGAACTATGAAAAAAATTAGCAAAATATACGAACTGAGTAGTCCACGTGCCATATGCAACTTCAAGGAAATTTGCAGTGAGGAGCGCCGTGGTCCTGTGGTTAGCGTGAGCAGCTGTGGAGTGAAAGGTCCTTGGTTCAAATCTTCCCTCGACTAAAAATTTTAATTTTTTTGTTTTCAGACAATTATTATCTGTCCGTCTGATGCGATCACTTTTTTGGGAGTGATAATCACATCCACAAGAAAACCTAAATCGGGCAAGGTAGAAGAATCTTTTTACCCATTCGCCAAGTGTACAAGTTAGGTGGGTCGACAACATATTACTGTCATGTGACGCACATGCCGTCAACAGTATCGTACAGAATATATCAGACGTGTTTTCCTGTGGAGGAATCGGTTGACCAATGACCTTGCGATGAAATGTTTTCTGTTCCCATTGGAGAGGCACGTCCTTTCGTCTACTAATCGCACGGTTTTGCGGTGCGGTCACAAAACACAGACACTAAACTTATTACAGTGAACAGAGACGTCAATGAACGAACGGACAGATCATAACTTTGCTAAAATAAAGAAAGTAAATTATTTGCTCGGGGAAGGACTTGAACCATGGACCACTCACTCCGCAGCTGCTCACGCTAACCACAGGACCACGGCGCTCCTGCCTGCACAATACCCTAGAAGTTGTATATGTTGTACGTGGACTACTCAGTTCGTATATTTTGCTAATTTTTTTCATAGTTCCACACAACTTCTTCCTGTTTTCTCGCTTGATCTGTGTTACGTTTTTCAAGGCCTATCCACTGTTCCAACTTATAGCTAAATCTGAGGGGGGTGCGATGGGGAGGTTCCCTTGTCAGTGCACAATGGACACTATGCACCATGTAATGTGCCCTTTCCCAATTGGCTCGCTCTTTGGGAAAACTTTGAAAAATGGAGGTGTAACCCTACAGGGCCAAAATGTGAGAGACTCCTTTTAGTCGCCTCTTACGAGAGGCAGGAATACCTCAGGCCTATTTTAACCCCCGGGCCTGCAGGAGGGTCGATAGCAGTGAACAGCGCTGTTGCAGTGTTGAACTGCATGCTCTGCCTTATGTTCAAGAAACACACACATGAGGACATTGAGAAGGATCTGTATATCTCTACGCCTGGAGTAGGTTGTTGCAGAGCCCTAAAGCACATTGTATGCAATAACATCACCACAGAGGATGACAAGATGAGGGAGTTGGAGAAGGCGGTCATGGAGAGCCTCTTTGTATAGCATCTCATGTGTAGGCACGTAGAGTGATCGTAATTATTGTCAACTGATGATGCAAATGCACCGATACAACAACTGCTTCCAGGCTGGCTGTGAGTGAGCAAAGGGAGGAGTTTCAGCATTGTTTATGAAAACTGTCACCCCCCCCCCCTCTCTCTCTCTCTCTCTCTCTCTCTCTCTCTCTCTCTCTCTCTCTCTCTCTCTCTCTCTCTCTCTCCCCGCCCCCCTCCCGCCCCCTCTTCCCTCTCCACTTGTCCTTTGTCTGGAGAATGTAGCCATGTCCCACAGAGGCAACATACAGTTCAAAATGTGTCTCCCGAAGACACACACATATTGGTCTATCCCATATTAATAAATGTAGTTTCTCCACACATTCTCAACTCATTCGAGTTCCACTGAGAAATGGAAGACGACATAGTGGTGAGGTTTTCCTCTGTCCTCCCCCAAACCCCCCATCATTACTTCATGGTTGCAAGACAACAGCTGATTTTGGGAGAAGCAGGGAAGTGAGGGGAGGGGGGGGGGAGACCATTACTTGAAGGTTTTTATGGTTCCCTCAGGCAGGTGATATGACACCATCAGCAGTATTGTCATCATTTAATCTATCAGACAGTACCAAGGTTACAAGGTCTGATGGATTCAGAACTCATCAGTTTGGTCAGTTAGTCATCATCCTTTTTGGCCTGTTAGTTTTCAACAGCAGCTTAAATTTTGGGAATGCTGCTCCTCTTCTTTAGTCTGCCATGAGGGTCTGGTCATTTCCAACATTATTTTCTGCAGCTACCATTATTTCAGTGGTAAGCAAGCTTGGATTTGGGACTAAAGGTGCAAGATTGTAGCTATGTTTATAGGTGCAGGTTGCTCAGCTGTCAAAATCTGGGTGCCAACACTGGTCTCCTGAACATGCTACTTCATTGCTGACACAAACTACCTCACAAAATAGAGCAGCTGTGCAATCCTGAAAACCTTCTCTGCATCAGGGTGAGAGAGGCACTGGGTGACTATCTACCATCTTCTTCTCCTCTGAAAACACAGTCTTTGCTCCAAACGGAATGGGGTTGGGAGCAATTGACAGACACGTGCAGGGAAGTATATTGACCATCAGCATCATGTACAGCAGAGCCACAACTTTTAGATTATTTACCACAGGATTTGGTGCATTACTATTAACAGAAGCACTGATATTCAGACATTACAGATGGACTAGCCACACGAGGTCTCTTACGAGCTTGGGTGTTAATACTGCCCAACAGATCACCCAAACCACTGGGCATACAGGAAAGATATATAGGCTTCAGGGAAGTCCCATAAGCAGCTAGAAAATGAAGTGCCCACTCAGTTGCCCGCTAATGACTGTTCCGCCTCAACAGCCATTCATTCGATTAGCGTGCAGTGCATTTTGAGATACAGAGTTTTCTCTATACTGGTTTTTACCATTCTTACGATGTGGATGGTTAAATCAAGATACCTGTTTCCCTGTGACACACAATGTTCCACCACCACACAACACGGGGGTCACTGAAGCACGCCCAAAGCAACGTTACTGAGTACTGGCGGCATTCACCAGCCCCAGGTCAGGAAACCTGGGTTTGCCGAGCCCGTACTCAGCAAACAAATACTGAGGTCCCTGAGCAGCTCATCATTTACAACAAGCAAGGAGGCACATGTGACTTTACTGAAAATACCACGGACGTGGTGAACATCACCGCCATTACACCTCCCCCTCTAACTCTCCCACCAGGAAAGCATGCTGACAGGTAGACAACAGATTCAAGAACCTAGCATAATCATCAGGCTATCATCCTTTCAAACAGTTTTCAGAGCATGCTGGTGCGGTTAATCAACCAGCAGCTGTTAAAGGAAGTTAGGTTTTTGCCTGGTTTAAGGAATGGATGATGATACTATACTGCTATTGCAAACAGGAAGCACCTTCTATAGCCAAACACAGCTAAAGACAATGCGTAGCTAGAATCTTCAAGGAACATTCAGATGCTGGACCATATGATTACGAATGAAAACAGGCCCTGAGTCAAGTATAATTAGGTGTGTGTGTGTGTGGGGGGGGGGGGGGGGGGTGAGAGCAGCAAAGAATAGGTGGATACCACCAACTTGTCTTTGATATGTTCGAAAATAGCCAAATAAGAAGAGGACACCAAAGCTGTTGCGAAGTGGGTCACAAGGCATTCGGCACGAAGTGAAGTTGGGCAGATATACAACCATGATGGAGAAAACCAAGAGATCTGGGACTGCTGTTTAGCTTTGGCAGCCCATTTGACATGGAATTTGGATCGTATGTGGGATGAAGCAACATACTTTGTCAAAAAGGAGACTTATCCCTCCCACCATTCCTTCTTATTATTTTTAAATAGATGGTGAGCCTTGCATCTACATACTCCAAAAGCCACCTTACGGTGCATGATGGAAGGTACCCTGCATCATTACTAGTCATTCCCTTTCCTGTTCCACTCACAACTGGAGCGAGGGAAAAACTACTACTTATATGCCTCTACAGAAGTCCTAATTTATATTATCTTGCCTTCATGGTTCTTAAGCAAAATATACACTGGCAGTAGATGAATTGTTCTGCAGTCAGCTGCAAGTGCTGTTCTCTAAATTTTTTAAGTTTTGTGCAAAAAGAACATCTTCCCTCCAGGGATTCCATTTGGCTTCACAAAGCTTCTCCATTAACTCTCTTGTGTTGAGTGAACATGCCGGTAAACAGATCTAGAAGCATTCCTCTGAACTGCTTCGATGTCTTCCTTTAATCTGATCTGGTGGAAATACCAAACACTCAACCAGTACTAAAGAATGGGTCACACAAGTGTTCTATAAATGGGCTACTTTTCATGTGAGCAACACTTTCCTAAAACTTTCCCAACAAAGCGAAGGCTACCATTCACCTTCCCTTCTATTGTCAATACATGCTCATTCCATTCCATATCACTTTGCAACATTATGCCTACCGCATTTTATGGACTATAAGATGCTACGAACTACAATTTAAAAAAAAAAAAAAATTACCATTTTTATGATTAGACTTATAAGTCCAACTAAAAAAATTCTTAGTTTATGAAACTGAATTGACCTTTAAGATCCCCGAAAATCGTCATCTGAACTTTCTCCTTCTCCTTTTTCTTCTTCTTCTTCTTCTTCTTCTTCATTGTCATAATTGTCCTCTTCATATATAAGATGGTTTTCACTGCCATCAAGAGTGTTACTTATGCTGCACTTCTTGAAAGATTTAATAATAATGTCTTCTCTCACTCTAGACCACAACTGCTTTATTCACTGACACACTTGTTTGATTGTAGGTTGTTTTCAAGCTTGCTCCATTTTGAATTCATGTTAGGTTTCATTCATGACCCATTTGTTCCATTTATCTCTCTTACACATTTTAAATGGTTTATTTAAAGAAGACGTCAAGAGGTTGCAGTTGCGAAGTAAGTCCTCCCAGAATAACAGCAAACTCCTTTTTTCCCTGTCTCAATTTCTCTTTCACAGAATTTTTCAGATGACTACAAATCTGATCTAGCACCAGAAGATAACTCTTCTTCAATAAAGCACCTTTCCTTCTCTCCCACACACCGTTTATACATTATTTCATATCAGCCTCATCCATCCAACCCTTGTCCCGTATGTGAACACCACCACCTGGCAGTATTTCAGAAGGTTTTGGCATTGTTTTGCGCTTGAAAATGATCACTGGATTACGTTTAGTACCACAGGACAACATGAAAGGCCAACACTGTAGTGCATTTTTCCATGTCCACTTTGTAGTTACAGTTTTAGCACCTTTCATGGCAACAGTTCTGCTACTCATCACATCACGTGTCACAGGAATTTCATCCTTATTCGCTATTTAGATTAGTTCCACACTGGTTTCCTTTTGACATTGAATAATAAAGTGATTGAAAGATAATATTTTCTCTGTGGAATTTTCTGACATATTCTGGTTCTAGTTCGTATGCGAAATCCATTATGCTTCTTAAACCTGGGGCACCAACCGACTTCATCCTTACAGCATTAGTTAAGTTCCACTGTTGCGCTATCTAACAAGCGTGTACTTGAATAATGTTTTTATTAATTCCAATGCCATTTTGACGGAGTCCTTGAATCCATTTCAATGTGTCTTCTAGTTTTGGACATTTTGCATTCAGTCTTCTTTTTGCTTATTTAGTCTTCATTTTTTTTCAGTTCTTCTTCACTAACCCGCCAATTGCAAGTTTTTTTCTGTTGTTGCAGGGCCAAAATTCCACTCAGCTGCTCTGTTTCCATGTTATTCTGCATTTGCTATTACTTTCAATTTATAGCTCACATCATATGAATACCTTTTATTTTTTTCCATTACAAGACTAGCTATAACATAACAAAAATACTGTACTGCTTCCAATAACACAAATCACTTTCAATTCAAGTTCACTGGCATCATCGATTACAATGACGCTTCACAAGCTAGACAGTGTACTGGGTTTGTGATGGCGGGGCGGGAGGGAGACAGTGTTAGTAAGCTTGTGAATCCCCGCAACTCATGCTCATTGCATCAGCGCACTGCTGCTGCCAGATGAATCCAGTGTTGACAGATAGAGAGAGGTTTCCTCTGGCATCAGATATATGGCCATTTTTAAGACTGACGGGAATTATAAGTCAAATACTGGACATTTTTATAGTTATTTGAAGTGTAAGACGCACCTGAATTTTGGAGGCAATTTTTTGAAGGACAAAAGTGCATCTTATAGTTCGTGAAATATGGTAGTTATTTAATCGATGTAACTGTGTGAAGCAGCACACCACTAAGACTTTATATGAATATTACAGAATTGTTTTTCCTACTTATATGCATTAACTTACACATTTTCTTCATTTAGAGAATGCTGCCACTCATCACACCAAATAGAAATTCTGTACATCATCCTGTACCCTTCTACAGACACCAAACGTGTTACTTTCCCATATACTACAGCATCAGCAGCAAATTGCTGCAGACTGCTGCTCATCCTATCTGTCAGATCCTTTATATATGCAGAGAACACGTGTGGCCCTATCACAATTCATACTTTCCAGAGGTACTGTTGAGAACATCCTTGTCTCCAACAAACGCTCACTTTGAGGACCATGTACTGAGCTCTGTTACTTAGGAGGTCTTTGAGCCACTCCCTTTCTCTACAAACTTAAAATGTACGCTCGGCCCTTCATTAACAATCTGCAGTGGGGTACCATGTCAGATACTTTCCAGGAATCCAGGAACATGGAATCTGCTTGTTGCCCTTCATCCATGGTTTACAGGGTATTGGGCGAGAACAGAGCAAGCTGAGTTTTGCACGAGCAATGCTTTCTAAAACCGCACTAAATACATGGACAGGAGCTTTTCAGTCTCAAGGAAATGCATTATAGTGGAACTTTGAATACACTCAAGAATTCCATAGCAAATATACATTAAGGATATTGGTCAGTAATTCTGCGGGTCGATTCTTTTACTCTTCTTACATACACGAGTCACCTGTATTTTTTCCAGTAGCTTCGGACTTCGCCCTGGGATTCGCCACAAATCAAAGCTAATAAAGGGCCAATGACAGGGTGCTCTCTGTAAAACCAAATTTGGTTTCTGTCCAGATGTGGCAACTTATTTGTTTTTAACTCTTTCAGCTGCCTCTTTATGCTAGGGATGCCTATTACTATGTCCTCCACACAAGATTACGTGTGATGGTTAAATGATCATATGCCTGTACTATCTTCCAGCATGAATGATTTTTTTAAAGCCTCAAATTTAAAACTTAATCTTTCATTTCACTGTCTTCTATTGCCACACCAGCCTGGTAGACAAGTGACTGGACAGAAGCCTTCGACACACTTAGCACAAATTTCTACCAACTTTTGTCAGTCAACATTCCACATTCTTTTTTGATTCGAGAGTTGAACGTCTCTGCTTCCTTAGCATTTTCCAAATTTTGTTATTAATCATGGTTGATCTTTTCCCCACTGTTAATCCACTTACTTGGCACGTACTCCACCAAATTTTAGTTACAACCAGTTTAAACTTTGCCCTTAATTCCTCTACATCCATTCTGTTGTAACTAAATGAACCCTGATCACTGTAAAAGTAGGATGCTAACAACTACTTATCTGATCTTTTCAACATAATGACACTCTCCTGCCCTTCTTGATGGAGTTATTAACTTTAGTAACCACCTTCATCACTCCAACTTCGTCACTATGATGACATAATCAGTAATCTCTGTCTCTATACTGACACTATCAATAAGGTCATCTCTGCTTGTCGTTATAAGGTCTGAAATATTTCCATTGCATGTGAGTTGTTCAACTAGCTGCTCAAAACAGTTTTTGGAAAACTGTGTTCACAACTACTTTCTGCCCATACCACCTGCAATGGATCCACAGATGCCCCAGGCTGTACTCGTAGGTTAAAGTCTCCAGCTAACATTGCATGATCAGATTTTTTCGATAAGGCTGCGTTCACACTGCCGGCCGGGCCGAGCCGGGCTGACGCGTACTGGCTCGGCTCGTGCCTAGCCAGCTTAGGCCGACGAGTAGTGCATTCACATTGCGCGCCGCGCCGAGCCGGGACGGCGAAATGGGGGAAAATCCACTTCTCCGATTTTTATGTTTTAAAAATTCTTAGCGGTATATAAGACTTCGCCACATCGTTGTATGAACTTATTTTTTCCTTAAAAGCGTTACTTACGTCGTGAAAAAAGAAAAGGTCTACTTTTCGTTTCGCGTGATTTCTTAGTTTCGTAACGCTTCCCAACCGATTTTGAAGAAAGTATGCGGCTAAAGAATCTGATTTTTGTACACGTGGTAGTGCAACATCTTAGCTTCGTATTGAATCATTTATCTTTCCATATTTCTTAACAGTCATTGTGAAATGATGCTATTTGTCAACGTTGTGCACTTGATTTACAAATCTTGTAGTGAAAAAGTTATGTAGCGGTTAGCTTACTGTTAGATCCGTTTTAGACCATACATTGTTGGGAATGAAATGTAGCTAAAAGTACCAAAAAGTTTTTGAAATGATAATGATACTGATATCTGTCTCTGGTCTCAAGTAATGCGAGCTATTCAGTGGCGTCAGTGCCGCGTCCACAAGCCACGGAGTTCGCGCGGTTACAGCTTGGTTTAGTGTAGTCATATAATGCAGCACAGAAAAAAAAAACTAATTACTAGTGATCAGCGCAGACCTAGTGCCGGTCCCTCTTATTATTTTAATGGTCTCATTCTCTAGATAAATCCAAATATATAAGAATTTTTCCCTCGGCTACTGGACAATTCATCTGCTATGCTTTTATAATTGGCCACACGTTGCATCACAAAAGACAAACAATTATTTGTCATCAAAATCCTACAATTAGTATGATGTACATTCCGTATTTCGAACTAAAAGATAACTGAAGCGCAATTCTGTAGTCTCGTTGTCTACTTTGACAGAAAAAATAATGGAGAGTTAATGAAACTACTGTAGATCGGCACAGATGTGCGTTTCATTGTTCATTGTTTCTTTTTTTTTTTTTCTTCCTTGGCGGGCTGCGCTGCACTGTCAAGGTAATCCCCACTCTTTGGCTAAATGGCTAGCGGGAGGCCAAATAAATAAATTTAAAAAGATCTCCACCCTTCGACAGCTGACAAGGAAGTCAGTAGAAAACGCAGCTGCAGTCAACAGTTGCTCGCCTTTAGCTAGTCTGTGCTGTCGTGTAGAACAATGTCTTCACTCTTTTATTGGTATTGTTTTGACTCTGCAGTAACTCGTCGAGTTTTGAAGTACAGAAGAACTAGGAGGTTATGGATTCATCCTATGAATAGCGACAGACATTTAGGAGAGTTTTTTTCTTTATATGAAGAACTTAAAAACTATCCTAAAAAATTTTATTCAAATTACAGAATGAATCATAATACATTTCAGTATGTGCTGCAGAACATTTCTAAACAGAACACAAATTTTCGCAGAAGTATAACAGCAGAAGAAAAATTGTGTATAACGATAAGGTAAGATTCGTTAGTACACACTTTTTGGTTTGCAGTAGAACTTTGTACAGCATTCGCTACCTCCAGTTAATTGTAGTCATGCTTTTGTATTTTAAATTTCACAAAGGCTAACCTCTGAGGGGAAGAGAGTTTATGGGACTCCTGAGAATCATTAGGAAGTAATTAGCTTCGTCATTTTGGGTAATGTCTTGCTGTGCCTTCAACGAAGAATCGCAGAAATACTCCTTCAGAATTTTCCAACTTTTTTCTTCTTTTTTCTTCATGATGCAGCGCTTGGCAGTGGTGATTGTTCATCATGTGGAGCCACTGATGACCTCACAGAATTCCTTTCATTACCTTGTAAGATAGACAGATTGATAGGCGAAGAGTTTTGAGATAATGCCCTTGACTCAGTGGTTCTATTTCCACTGATAAGGAACTGCCACAGCATGACTTTACAATGCATTATCATCTGGTAGGGACACATTTCCGTCCCTCAGTGACACTCATATCTGTCTCCGTTTACAAGTAAATGCGAACTATTCAGTGGCGGCAATGCCGCGATCGCTGGCAAGCTATTGTTGTAAATGCATGTAAATACGGTAGATTAAATAAATGAAATAAAAGTAATTTCGCATGTATCATCATAATAAACGTAATTTTTCCTCACTGATTGTGAAATGTGAGGTAACATCTTAAAATAAAAGACGTGTGCAGTCACACTTGTGAAGAAAGCAGAAGGGAGACGTGTGATGCGTGTACTGCAGAAGCTGTAGTGCTGCTCCACAGGCTCGCGCCTGCGGTCGGCTCGCGCCGGCAATATTAAACACTCGGAATGTCGTCGGCTCGGCTCCGGGAGGCTCACGCCGTGTCGGCGCGGCCCGGCCGCCAGTGTGAACACCGCAATTCAAAACCATGTGTTTGATATCGAAGCGGGCGGCGGCCCGGCCAGGCTCGGCTCGGCCCGGCCGGCAGTGTGAACGCAGCCTAATACTGAGCATAGACATTCTTTGAATGATTTTACAACTTGTGGTGGAATCAAGGGGCCAGTAAAGACATCTGATAGTTGACGTCATTTCACTTAGGTTGATTACTTGTCCACATAACTTACCAGACTATTTCAACATCAATAGAGATAATACTTTCCTCAACTGCAATGAACACTCCCCCTCCTATTGCACCTAACCTGTCTTTCCAATGTATATTCCATGCCTTGTTAGATATTTCAGAGCTTTCTAGTTCAGGTTTCATCTCCCTCCCAGTTCCAAGAATAATTAGACAACTTTCCTGGATGGCATTAAATCCAGGAAATTTATTATGTATGCTACTGCAGTTCACTATCATGGCAGGGAGTCACTTCAAAGAGATAAGGATAGTTCATGTAGGTTGTCACTCTAGACGCTGCCAGAATCTTCAGTGATCCTGAATAGCTGTTAAAATGTAAGCTCCTGGCAGATTAAACCGATGTGTCGAACTGAGACACGAACTTGGGACCTTCACCTTTCTCAAGAGAGCTCCTATGAAGTTTGGAAGGTAGGAGATGAGGTACTGATGAAAGCAGATTTGCGAGGAGGGGTCATGAGCCGTGCTTTGGTAGCTCCGCCGGTAAAGCATTTGCCAGCAAAAGGCAAAGGTCCTGAGTTTGAGTCTCTGTCTGACACACAGCTTTAATCCGCCAGGAATTTTTATATCAGTGCACACTCTGCTGCAGAGTGAAAATTTCATTCCAGCTGTTCCAGTGTCCTCAGTCGCCAAAGGCACTGACCAATGGTGGAGCAGGGAACCTAGAAAGGGGGATTGTAGTTCCAGTGACACAGGTGAGTGCATTGGAGATGACTTGCACAAACTCGTTAATGCATTCTGACAGAAGTGGCAAGGTGATGGAAGAGGCATACAACTGTCAGTTAACTCTTTGCAGAATGTCGTGTGGTAGGTAGTCTGTCAGGCAGTGGCAAGGAAGTGACAGGATTACCAGAAAGAGCTCACCGTCAAAGATCATGGACAGCACTAAATGATGAGGACGTTTTGGTGTGTGGGGCACTCAACTGTGTGGTTATCAGTGCCCGTACAAATTCCCAACCTTCGCTCAGTCCAATCTCGCCACTTTCATGAATGACGATGAAATGATCAGGACAACACAAACACCCAGTCATCTCAAGGCAGGTGAAAATCCCTGACCCCGCCAGGAATTGAACCTGGGACCCCATGCCCAGGAAGCGATAACACGAGCTGCGGACGACAGCACTAAAGTGGGTAGGAGCACCATCACTGATAAGACACAGATTGGGAAGGAGTTTGTCAATCAGAAACCCCTAGCAGACAAAGTGATACTTTTCCACAAGGGATGGTGAGTGCTGGAATAAGCAAGCAAGAGAAAAGAAGGAGACCGTTACTGGATTAAGGTGGTGTCTCCATGTAGGTACGTGCCCTGCCTTGAGGTAAATGAACATTGCAAATGGTGATTGCTGGGGTTGTTTGCACTACCACTGCTATTAGTTCCAACGTGGTACGGAGGGAAATTTACTCAATGATGACATCTGTGTGATCCAATGCACAGACCTTTCCAGATGCTATCTTGTGGCCATTACTGATCTGAACACTATATTATACCATTACTGTTCCAACAGAATGCACAGACACCTCAAAAAAGATGAACAACAGTTATCAATGAAGTGTGTGTATTGGAGATTAACACAGATTACAGAACAAGAGGAAAGCAACAGTCATGTCAATTGCAATGTTATAACTTAACACAGTGCAGAGATATTCATATTGTTGCTAACGTCTCTAAACGGAAACATCGTTGTGTACTCACAAACAAAAATGGCCACCATTCAGTAAAGTTGAAAGGTAAATTTTTTAAAAAAACTGTTCTGAGCTTCTCAATTATTAAATAATCACATAAAAAAGCAACATTGACAGTGTCCTTGTTAGGTGTCAAGGTGCTTGGAGGACAAGTAACACCTCACGAGCAGTGCACCACCGATGGGGATAGAACAACATCAACAAACGTAAGTTCAGGGTCCAATGGTTTGGGGTGATCTGGCACCTCTGGGGTCATTGGAATAGCCTTCTCTCAAGATTTCTTTTTTCTCTCTTTCCTGACTTTTGGCAGTCATGAATCTTGTGAGGGCTTAGGCATTATGGGTGTCTGAGCGGGCAGACCTGGGACCCACAGTCCATGGTGGCTTCAGCCACTGGCTGGTGTCTGGTTGCTGGTCTGTAGATTTCTAGTGAAAGGTTCCCTGAAAGGAAGCCCTGTAACTGGTAGGCGCCGGAGCAGGATGCTGCTTCTCTAGCTAGGTGCAAGGAGTGGTCCCTAAAGACAATGCTGCAAAGATCATATTAGTTCCAAGTTTCAAAATATGAGGGGGATCAATGAAATTCAGTTCCTGGATTTGGTGTTCCTTGATTAAAGTAAGGGTCAATCCAAATGAAGTGGTCCAATAAAAATTAAGTTGGCTGCTTGACCATTTTCAAATATTTTAATTTTTTTATGTGATTATCCAATAATTGAGAAGCTCAAAACAGTTTTTAAAAAAACTTATACCTTTCAACTTTACTGAATGGTGGCCATTTTTGTTTGTAAGCGCGCAATGATGTTTCAGTTTAGACATTAGCAAAAATAGAAATATCTCTGCACTGGGTTAAGTTACAACATTGCAACTGACATTACTGTTTTTAGAAAAGTGTCCTCTACAACATTGTCTATTACACAAAATACCCTAAATTCAAAAATAACCAGTCAAAGTTACCTCCAAAGTTTGGTATCCAATTTTCAAAAATCCACATCTTAGGCCAAAAATAATAATAAAGAAGTGATTTATGAGAGTATTTTTTTCCTATAGTTAGATATCATACACTACTAGCCTCGTATAGAGCAAGAACACTTACAAATTTTTCCTTAATTTTTTATGAATTTTTGAAATTTGAAAATTTTCTTTTTTTGTAAAGTTAGGCGTTAGTTATCTCAGGTGGGACGGAATATAAAAATATGATTTTTGCACAGTTTGTACACCTATATGACAGCAACATACTGTAAAAATTTCAACATTGATATCTGACTGTGAACAAAGATGTGAATTTTTGAAAATGAGGAGAAAATTCACATTGTTCTACAACTGATCTTATGGCTGTTGCCTATTCATGTGTGATACTGGCAGGATATAATCAATTATTATTGAAGTAATGTGCTGAATTACATACAAAAAGTGGAAACATCACTGAAATTAACATTTATATTATTTTGACATACTTAAAATAAATAGTTTCAATTAACATCCTTCGACATGCGACTGTTCCAAAACCTGGTGGTGAATGTTAAGAACACTTATTTTTTCAGACAGCTTCTGTGATATAGAATAAGACCTCCCAGTTGCTGTGGTTAAGTTTCCTTAAAACACTTTTCATTGGTATCCAAACTTCGTCACTAGTAGATTTCTTGAATGATGTTCTTGGGCCAGCAGGGTGGTAAAAATGCAGAAAAACATCATTGTTTTCCAAACTTATTCTTTCAACTTCTGCAAGCCACCACTGTCCATCATACACACATGCCACTAATGTCATTCAACATTAAAGACAGAGATGTAATTTTACTGACACAATGATCCTAATAAATTTTGGTTTCTGATGTCACATAACATTGAACTAAGTTTTCTGCAATGCCCTGGAATTTGTGGAAATGTCTTGTTCCTTTTATTGCTATGCAGTTTTCAAATCTGGTTTGAAGTATTTTCATATGCAGAACCACTTCTTCCTTGATCAGAAAATAGGTAATACCTTTAATATTATTCTTGCAAAAGACATACATGCCCTGTACTGTGAGAATTTGCTCTGTGGTTGGTCTTTGTAGGCTGGCTTTACTTATTCATGTTTTGTTGTACCTCCTACTCCATCACATGCATTTTTACCATGGCAAGATGCATAAAAGTGCCATTCAGCTACCAGCCCAAAGTCTACTTCGTGGTTGCAGAGATTTGAAAAATTCTTTTTGTTCTTATACTGACTACCACTTCAATCTGAAAAGTATGTCACCTTCTCAACCTAGGGAAAATTTTCTTTTATGTAATTTATTGCATACTTTTGACACACACGCACAGCCTATGCATCCACAAATGTAAAATTTTCTGCAAAATCAGCTAGCACTATGCATTCAGTTTCATGAAGTTGTGCTTTTTTGTCCTTCAAAAACTTCATTTTAGATTTTAGAAACATAGTGGTGACTTTTGAGTTTTTGCAAGCCAAGTACTCTTCCTGAGATTTAACCACTGTTATCATTTCTGCCCTGTCAGTTGTGACCCACTGCTTGAAGGTAATACTGTCTGGCATTTCCTCACCATATTCGTGAAACAATTCAATAAGTTTCCTTACCAGGGCATGTATTACACAAACTCATCATGTAGTCATAACTGTTAGTGTCAGAGACCATTAAATCTAGTAACTCTTTGTAGTTACAGGGTGTTTCAAAAATGACCGGTATATTTCAAACGGCAATAAAAACTAAACGAGCAGCGACAGAAATACACCGTTTGTTGCAATATGCTTGGGACAACAGTACATTTTCAGGCAGACAAACTTTCGAAATTACAGTAGTTACAATTTTCAACAACAGATGGCGCTGCGGTCAGGGAAACTCTATAGTACGATATTTTCCACATATCCACCATGCGTAGCAATAATATGGCGTAGTCTCTGAATGAAATTACCCGAACCCTTTGACAACGTGTCTGGCGGAATGGCTTCACATGCAGATGAGATGTACTGCTTCAGTTGTTCAATTGTTTCTGGATTCTGGCGATACACCTGGTCTTTCAAGTGTCCCCACAGAAAGGAGTCACAGGGGTTCATGTCTGGCGAATAGGGAGGCCAATCCACGCTGCCTCCTGTATATTTCGGATAGCCCAAAGCAATCACACGATCATCGAAATATTCATTCAGGAAATTAAAGACGTCGGCCGTGCGATGTGGCCGGGCACCATCTTGCATAAACCACGAGGTGTTCGCAGTGTCGTCTAAGGCAGTTTGTACCGCCACAAATTCACGAAGAATGTCCAGATAGCGTGATGCAGTAATCGTTTCGGATCTGAAAAATGGGCCAATGATTCCTTTGGAAGAAATGGCGGCCCAGACCAGTACTTTTTGAGGATGCAGGGACGATGGGACTGCAACATGGGGCTTTTCGGTTCCCCATATGCGCCAGTTCTGTTTATTGACGAAGCCGTCCAGGTAAAAATAAGCTTCGTCAGTAAACCAAATGCTGCCCACATGCATATCGCCGTCATCAATCCTGTGCACTGTATCGTTAGCGAATGTCTCTCGTGCAGCAATGGTAGCGGCGCTGAGGGGTTGCCGCGTTTGAATTTTGTATGGATAGAGGTGTAAACTATGGCGCATGAGACGATACATGGACGTTGGCATCATTTGGACCGCAGCTGCAACACGGCGAACGGAAACCCAAGGCCACTGTTGGATCACCTGCTGCACTAGCTGCGCGTTGCCCTCTGTGGTTGCCGTACGCGGTCGCCCTACCTTTCCAGCACGTTCATCCGTCACGTTCCCAGTCCATTGAAATTTTTCTAACAGATCCTTTATTGTATCGCTTTTCGGTCCTTTGGTTACATTAAACCTCCATTGAAAACTTCGTCTTGTTGCAACAACACTGTGTTCTAAGCGTTGGAATTCCAACACCAGAAAAATCCTCTGTTCTAAGGAATAAACCATGTTGTCTACAGCACACTTGCATGTTGTGAACAGCACACGCTTACAGCAGAAAGACGACGTACAGAATGGCGCACCCACAGACTGCATTGTCTTCTATATCTTTCACATCACTTGCAGCGCCATCTGTTGTTGAAAATTGTAACTACTGTAATTTCGAAAGTTTGTCCGCCTGAAAATGTACTGTTGTCCCAAGCATAGTGCAACAAACGGTGTATTTCTATCGCTGCTCGTTTAGTTTTTATTGCCGTTTCAAATGTACCGGTCATTTTTGAAACACCTTGTAAGCTCACAGAGTTTTGCACCTGCAATCGTCAGTTTGACATTTTGATGATATAAACAAACACATACGGAGTGTGTCCCTGAGGATCCAGCCAAAATACACCACTTAGGGTGGAGGTCACAAAATTTTGCCCTTCCAGTTTTGCATTCAGGATGATAATTTTTGAAAGCTACGTAAAGTTCATTTAAATTTGACAGCACTAGTCGTTTCTGCTTTGTTACTTTACCTATCTTTGCAACCTGGGCACATTCTACTGTTTTCATCATCTTCAAAAAACTGATGGATCTTTTTCATTGTTTCTTCACTTATACCTACTCATTTCTTCTCTCCTAAAAATGGAAGAATGCATTGCTCTTTCACTAATTTTTGGGTTAGTTTAACCAAACAATGAGAAACGTTGAATTCATGAATTATTTTTTTCTCTTGACCATGAGTCAGGGAGTAAACTTAAAATTTTAACTTTTTCCTCTTTAGATGTCACTGAACATTTAACTTTTAATTTCTCTATAGAGCTCAAATATACAGTGTCAGGTGATAGGTTCTCTTCTTCTTTAGAAATAATGTTGGTATATGTGTTATTAAAGCATGATTCCAAGTCTTTTCTAATTTTGTCTGAAATTTGTTGTACCTTATTTTCTCAACAGCTGCTTTTCTTTTCCTGCTACTTAATTTTATTATTTTCAAAGCAGGAGATATGTCTAACTTAGAAAAAGCAAAATCCAATATGCTAACAGCTTCCTCATTAGGAATATAAATATCATTAACAAGGTTACACTATTCTGGTTCTGGATTCACAACAATTTGGGCACTCGGAATTTCCAGGAATCACATAACGTTTCACTTGGGAAGCTGTTTCATTCTCACATAACAAGGACAAATGTTCAAGTTTTACTTCCCTCAAACCTTTAGTAATAGTCTTTTAATGAACTTTAAGTGGATCACTTTCTTCCAAAAATGTGGTTGTACTTCAAAATATATTTCTTCTCATGAGATACTCACACACTGATGTTACAGAAGAAGTTACTCGAAATTTAAACAAAATTTGTCTAACTTCATCAAAGTCATTAACATTTTTCAAGTTTTCTGAAACTGAACTGTAGACTGTTTTATGACACACTTCACTTGCTATCTGTCCAACAGAGCACAGTCATCCATATTATTGTATTCCAGTTAATCTCACAAAATTAATTACAAATTACACATAGAACAAAGCACATAACACATTCTCCACTCTCGAAGTATGTACATCCACTCTAACAGAGGTTTCAGAACAGACTGACTACAACAATGCCCCACCCAGCAATAATGTACTTCTTTATTGACAATAAACCTAAATGTAAATGGGCATTTTTATTACCATAGAAAAAAATCGAAAGCTCCAATTGTTTAATGTAGCATTATTAAAAATAAATAAACTAAATGAATATTGGGTGATAATGTCAACTTATTATATGTCACAAATTTTATTACGTTGAAACAATAAACTATTTAAATAGGCAACAGCCATAAGATCAGTTGTAGAGTAATGTGAATTATTTCCTCATTTTCGAAAATTCATATCTTTGTTCACAGTCACATATCAATGTTGAAATTTTTAGAGTACATTGCTATCATATAGGTGTACAAACTGTGCAAAAATCATATTTTTATATTCAGTCCCACCTGAGATAACTAACCCCAAACTTTACAAAAAACGAAAATTTTTAAATTTCAAAAATTCATAAAAAATTAAGGAAACATTTGTAAGTGTTTTTACTCTATGAGGCTACTAGCACATGATATCTTACTAAAGGAAAAAAATTGACTCATAAATCACTCCTTTTTTGTTATTTTTGGGCCTACGAAGTGGATTTTTGAAAATTTGGATACCAAACTTGGGAGGTCATTTTGACTGGTTATTTTTGAATTTAGGGTATTTTGTGTAATAAATAATATTGTTGAGAACACTTTTCTAAAAACAATCATGTTAATTGCAATGTTGTAACTTAACCCAGTGCAGAGATATTCAAATCTTCGCTAATGTCTCCAGACTGAAAAATCGTCACGCGCCTACAAATAAAAATGGGCACCATCCAGTAAAGGTGCAAGATAAATTATTTTAAAAAACCTGTTTTGAACTTCTCAAATATAGGGCAATCACATAAAAAAATTAACATATTTAAAAACAGTCAAGCAACCATCACTGGATCACTTCATATGGATTGACCCGTAACACATTTTGGGACTTGGAGAGGATGGTCGTTCCCAGAATTGACAGACAGGTTGTAACACACATGGTGAATTTTCATGAAGTGGATTGCCAGTCTCCACAAATCGCGTCTTATGTACACTGGGAAGAAGTGCCAAAAGAGCTGGCATTTAAAGCACCATATCAAAAGTGGGCAACACAGCTTCAATTCATAACGGTAAACCATAATTCAACTTCCTAAAATAGCAAATCCCCCTCAAAAGTAAGGTCACACATGCCATTGTCAACCTTGTTATCTGGGAGGCCTCGACACGTGTTCGTGTAGTTCAACTGTCTGCAGTGTTAGGTCCCAGTGAAAAATTAATTTCTGTAGCATGTTGAGAGGTTCTTATGGACGTTAGAGTAACAGGTACATCAAGTTGTATACAGGAGAGTAACACCCAGGTCTGGGTAGGATTTGCAGTCTTAAGATGGAACCACTTCACAAATTGCTAATGGAAGAGATATCACCAAGTACATTTCAAATAACACCCAAAAATACATTGGTTTAGTAGAGCAAGACGGGTCATCTATCTATTTGGGTGGAAGCCAGGAAATTAGGGGAATAACTGTCTGCAAATTGTTGGATGTTGTTTTCCTCCCATGGTGTGGCCAAGCAGGGAAAGCTCCTAGGATCAGTAACACTCTGCACTGAATTGCCATTTGTCTAAAGGGACTGCTGGAGCCTCACAGCCACCACCTAATAACTTTGGTCATTTCATGATGTCAAATATCTGCCATAATACTGGTTAGTTTGAAGGGGGCTCTCCTCACAGGCACCACCCAGCCACAGCAAAGACCACCTGGCATGGTGGCCAGTGTCTGGAGTCCCGGTGCCTCCAAACAGACAAGCATTTACTCCTAGACACGTGCAAGGAGATGCTAGCTGAGACATCAATACTGTGTTCCCTGTGTGGTAAGGGGGTACCACCATAAGGGTACCTGATGAGTACAAACATGGACTGGCTACCCCTGGTACTTTAACCCACACATTCTGTAAAATC
Organism: Schistocerca piceifrons; assembly: GCF_021461385.2. Classification (NCBI taxonomy): domain Eukaryota; kingdom Metazoa; phylum Arthropoda; class Insecta; order Orthoptera; family Acrididae; genus Schistocerca; species Schistocerca piceifrons. The sequence goes on along the minus strand of NC_060149.1, from coordinate 92,170,501 downwards.
TTAATGAAAAGGTGGAGGTCAAACCCAGATATGAGGGACCGACCAAAGGTTAATTGAAACATGTGGTGTAAAACAAAGAGGAACAGTAGGAAAATCCATAACTGACGTCCTACAAGAAAGCTAGGTTCCAGCAGGAGGAAAGTGGTCTGCTAGTGGTCTTAATGGTCTCTAGTGTACAGACAATGTCGGGAAAAATCTCAGACGTTAAGCACTTAGAGCTCATAAGCTGTATAGATTAACTACAGTTCACAAAAAAAGCATTTCATTGTGACATAGTGTCAGTGTTTCCATTCTCTCCCCCTCTCCCCCCCCCCCCCCCCCCCCCGCCCGCCCCTTACAGGCCCGCCAAATACCAGCATGGATGCAGTCTCTCTGTAAACATAAGTTCCGGTGACAGTTAGTACAGCATTTTCCTCCTGAAACAATGAAGTTGTTCCGGCATGTTATGATGATCACCTATTTCTTGTATGGCAGTAAATTTTATGAAATGACAGACAGAATGGCTATGAGTTCTCCATTGTCCCCAACACTGGCCAACTTTTTTTCGGAACATTTCAATCAACATGCATTAAATCTGGCTCCATTTCACCCGTGTTCATTTTATCATGTCACTGACATTTTTATAGTCTGGCTACATGGTGGCTAAACTCTTTAGCAGTTCCTTTAACATGTTAGCAGCATGCACCCATAAACTATCAAGACAGAGAGAAGTGAAGTTGTAATTTTTAAATGTTCTGGGCAGGCAACGAATGTCAGATGAGCGTCTTAGCCCTTCAGTGTACCACAAGCCGACGTATACCAATTTATACCTCAGCAAGCACAGTTTCGACCACACAGTCCAGAAGATAGCTGCTTTAAATACACTGACATAAAGGGCTATAATTGTTTCTGGGGAGGACTACTTGGATTCCGAAATTAAACATCTGAAACATGTATTCCAAAAGAATAAGTACGGTTCACACAATTATTGTGAAAGCAACTGCACTGGTCCATCCATATCTACCATCTCCGACCACTGTGCAGAGTATCAAAGGCACACCAAAAATCATAAACTTCAGAAATTGGAAAGTGTAGGACACAGCCTCACAAATAAGCACAAAAAATGTTTGATGAAACAGGTTTCTACAACCTGGGATTCCGTTATTAAAAAGGTGGTATAAATAAGAACGTGAAAGAACAGCTTGAACAGGGACAGTGGATATAATCTTAGTAGCACATGAAAGCAAGTTCTCAATGCCAAGAAAAAAAATTCACCACATCCATTATGTTCCTAAGAGAGTGGTGGCACCGACAGTGCAGCTGCTGACACCATCTAATATATGGTGTGTGAATATTTCATAAAGCAAGCCCTTTTGTGTCCAAACTGCAGCCTGCCTTTTCTTTACCTGTAACTGAGCCTATGTAACACACCCATTTCTTATTCCTACATATTGCTACCCCAAAGAATTTATGTAAAATTACTTACTGAAATTAGGTCTCATTAAATTTCAGCTTAGACTCGAATCATATACTTGTCAAGTTTCCATTCTTTGCATCAAGTTGGTATTTGATTTGAAAGCGATTGGCTCTTACTAAAAATTTTGTAAGATATGGGCAATTCCCAGTAGATTGATTACAATTATACCCGAGTTGCCAAGTGCACTAAAATGTTTCATTTGCATGTGCTCATAAGATATTTTCTCCGCTCTGGACAGTCTGCTTGCATATAGAAACAGTCTACTGTCACTATGCACAGTTTGCTGTCATGAAAGATACAATATTCAAAAGCCCTGACTTTATGGCATCATGTTGCTCTGTCAAACAATTTACATCCATACTCCGTAAGTCACCCTACAGTAGGTGACAGTATGTGGTTCGTGTGCCACTGTCACTTCCCTCCTTTTATGTTCCAGTCACAAATGGTTCATGGGAAGAGTGACTGTTTGTAAGCAAATTTTCAATTCATGGTCTTTTTATTGAAATATACATAGGAGGAATCTATACATAGGAGGAATCAATATATTGTTACCTCTTCCAGGAATGCACACTCTTGAAATTTATGGCAGTAAACCAAACTGTGATGCACAACACCTATCTTATAGCGTCTACCACTGCAGTTAGTTGGGCACCTCTGTAACACTTTTTTGCTCATTAAAGGAAACACACAGCTCTTCTGTGGATCTTCTCAATTTCCTCTACCTGTTCTATCTGGTATGGATTCCAGACTGCAGAGCAATAGTCAGATATCGATTCAATCAAGGGTTTGCAAGCTACCTCCTTTATGAGTGGCCGAAACTTCCTGAGGATTCTATCAATGAGTCCCAGTCTGTCATCTGTCTTATCTGTAATTAGTTTTATGTGGTTGTTCCACTTTAAATCACTCTGTATACGTGCAGCCAGATAGTTAATGGATGTGACTACTTCCAGTGATTGTTCCGCAATAACGAGTCTTTCTCCCTGTATTTGTTTAATATGTTGTATCTGTTTATGTCAGGAGTCTACTGCCAATCCCTGCACCAAACACCTATCCTCTGATGGTCTTCCTACATTTCCTTACAGGTTTTTAGCAGTGCAGCTTCTCTGTATACAACATCACCATCCACAAAAATCCTTTGGTACTTCCATTGCTATCCACCGGGTCATTTGAATGTACACTCCTGGAAATGGAAAAAAGAACACATTGACACCGGTGTGTCAGACCCACCATACTTGCTCCGGACACTGCGAGAGGGCTGTACAAGCAATGATCACACGCACGGCACAGCGGACACACCAGGAACCGCGGTGTTGGCCGTCGAATGGCGCTAGCTGCGCAGCATTTGTGCACCGCCGCCGTCAGTGTCAGCCAGTTTGCCGTGGCATACGGAGCTCCATCGCAGTCTTTAACACTGGTAGCATGCTGCGAAAGCGTGGACGTGAACCGTATGTGCAGTTGACGGACTTTGAGCGAGGGCGTATAGTGGGCATGCGGGAGGCCGGGTGGACGTACCGCCGAATTGCTCAACACGTGGGGCGTGAGGTCTCCACAGTACATCAATGTTGTCGCCAGTGGTCGGCAGAAGGTGCACATGCCCGTCGACCTGGGACCGGACCGCAGCGACGCACGGATGCACGCCAAGACCGTAGGATCCTACGCAGTGCCATAGGGGACCGCACTGCCACTTCCCAGGGACACTGTTGCTCCTGGGGTATCGGCGAGGACCATTCGCAACCGTCTCCATGAAGCTGGGCTACGGTCCCGCACACCGTTAGGCCGTCTTCCGCTCACGCCCCAACATCGTACAGCCCACCTCCAGTGGTGTCGCGACAGGCGTGAATGGAGGGACGAATGGAGACGTGTCGTCTTCAGCGATGAGAGTCGCTTCTGCCTTGGTGCCAATGATGGTCGTATGCGTGTTTGGCGCCGTGCAGGTGAGCGCCACAATCAGGACTGCATACGACCGAGGCACACAGGGCCAACACCCGGCATCATGGTGTGGGGAGCGATCTCCTACACTGGCCGTACACCACTGGTGATCGTCGAGGGGACACTGAATAGTGCACGGTACATCCAAACCGTCATCGAACCCATCGTTCTACCATTCCTAGACCGGCAAGGGAACTTGCTGTTCCAACAGGACAATGCACGTCCGCATGTATCCCGTGCCACCCAACGTGCTCTAGAAGGTGTAAGTCAACTACCCTGGCCAGCAAGATCTCCGGATCTGTCCCCCATTGAGCATGTTTGGGACTGGATGAAGCGTCGTCTTACGCGGTCTGCACGTCCAGCACGAACGCTGGTCCAACTGAGGCGCCAGGTGGAAATGGCATGGCAAGCCGTTCCACAGGACTACATCCAGCATCTCTACGATCGTCTCCATGGGAGAATAGCAGCCTGCATTGCTGCGAAAGGTGGATATACACTGTACTAGTGCCGACATTGTGCATGCTCTGTTGCCTGCGTCTATGTGCCTGTGGTTCTGTCAGTGTGATCATGTGATGTATCTGACCCCAGGAATGTGTCAATAAAGTTTCCCCTTCCTGGGACAATGAATTCACGGTGTTCTTATTTCAATTTCCAGGAGTGTATTATGAAATGTAATGGCCCTACAACACATCCCTGAGATATGCCCAAAGTTATGTTTACACACAAAGATTTGTGTCCACTGTGAATGACGTGCTATGTTCTGTTTTTAGAAACTCTTCAACCGCACAACTGGTCTGATATACCATACACTTGTATTCTGTTCATCAGTGGCAGTGCACAGTTGTACCTGAGGCCTTCCGGGCGTCAAAAATGCACAAACCTGGGCACTACTGACTTTTGAGATTTATTGACTAACAGGGCCAGTTTGGTTTCACATACTCATCCATTTTCGGAATCCACGTTGATTTCTATAAACGAGATTTTTGGTCTCCAGAAATGTCATAATATGCGAGCGTAAAACACCTTCCAAAATTCTACACTGTTCTGGAGATTCATCTGCTGCCATTTGATAGCACCTGGTGGAAATTGCTTCATACTGCTTGTTTGGTCACATGCAAAGTAACCCACTTGTTCATGTAAGTAAATAGCAAAGGAGGTGGACTTTACCCTATCTGTGCACCATATACATATGATCACTGCTGTTCATGGCTCACAGCACGTGCGAAGAGAGAGAAAGTCTTGCAAAGTCAATGTTTACGAGGATTACTCCTCTAAGGCACATCAACAAGGAGAACCAACCCTTTCAATGCCAAATGTTTCCTCCTCCCACCTCAGCTTGGTGACTGCCACTACATTTGTTTTCATCATGGTAAAGCTAACACTGAGGGAACATTGACATTATGAGCAATAATGAAAAACTGCATTAAGTATGTGAACAGGAAAAAAATGGAAGCTGTGCACTTCAAAAGGGACAAACAAACTAGTCTCCCAATTATGGATTTACATAAAAATAGAAAAAACCTACTCCAGAATGAATACTTCACACTTCAGTAGAGAATGCGCTATATTTAAACTTTCCGGCTGATTAAAGCTGTGTTGAATCCGTTGGTAAGAGCATTTGCCAACAAAAAGCAAAGTTGTGGCTTCAAGTCCTAGTCCCACATACAGTTTTATCTGCCAGCAAGCCCCAACTAAACTACAATCAAAACTGGTTTCTTCTCGGTGGGCACCACAGCCTCAATAAATGCAAAGAAAGACACAATTTCCAACAAGCTGTTGTTTTTCTTTTAATTAAGTATTTTACCATTACTGACCATCTAGCTCATTTTTGAGTTCTACGCTTTTCAACGTACACTAGTCAACACGTTGTTCGACTGTAAACAGTTTTGTATTTGTAATTTCTAACTATTTTGAGTTTGTGTCCACTGACAACCATGCCATGCGTAAATTTGCATGGGGGAGGGAGGTAGGGAGGGCCAAGGCTGTCCTCAAATGCAGAGTAGTTTATAAGTTTATAATGCATTAAAGTCTGCCTCCACTCCCGAACACTTCACGCATGAGGCTTGACAGTTACCCAATGGTGAGCTTACTAGAACCCATAAAAATTATACTGGAGGAGTGGCACAAAATTGAAAACCTTAGAGAAGAATTAAAGTCATTAACATTTAATGATTACTGAAATTCAGTGCTTAATTAAAAATGATTTAAAATAATTTGAAGTATTTTGAAAACATAAGTACATTTTTTTTGTTGAAAAGCGAATGTGTATACAACATGACTTTTGTAAAGAATTTGAAACAAAAAAAAAGGAAATTTTGTAAAACACACAGTCTGAAGTGAGCATTATATATTTTAGTTTAGTAAGTCCACTTCTGGAAATCCATTATAATTTAGAAAATAGACGAGATGTATAATTATTACAAATTTGTTTGCAAAAATTCTTTATAGTCGCGTCTCTAGACATCTGACATGAGCAGATAGCTTCATACACACTGTAAGTCATGGTTCTAGCATGACAGATGTACGCTTATGATCGAGCAAGCCTGTTTTTTCCAAGTAGTATGTGCTGTGACCAAAATTTGTCAGCATCATACAGACTATGAAATCCTGAGCCATCAAAACAACATACTTTGGAAATGAAATTATTATTTATTAATAATTGCTGATTTAATATACTTAATTATTAATGTCAATGCAAATTAATATAATAAATGAATATTGTTATGTCTGTTAACTGAGTAAATGATAGCGTGGGCATAGCATCTGTACGGAGACTGAATCATATGCTCAGGGAAAATTTGTAAAGTTTATGTTGCCGATTTATATACTGAGAAACATGAACCCTTTTACAATAACTCAGTTATTTAAAAAGGGCATTAGCTTGATATTTGTGGATTTTCTAAATTTCAATTAACAAATTATTCATAAACGTTATTAAGTTGTGATTGGTGCAATGCAAGAGACACGAGATAGTGAAGACTTATACTGACAGACCATTGACTGTAATGTTTCTCAGCCAATGAGAAGAGAGTATGTTCGTGCATATTACATGGGCTAAAGAACTACTTTGAGCAGTCTCTATTCAGTTCATACCTCAACCCTCATCATGTTTGGAGGCATGTATTAGGAACTCTGAATCAATATGATAATTTTGCATAATTTTGAGTTTAACTTCAGCATGGAGTGCCGCAAAGTGAACACGAATGAGTAAGAAAGATGAACGCAGAATTCCGGATTTTATATGTGAACTGTGACTTGAAAATTAACTAAAATTCGTGTGGCTTATTGTGTAAGTCGGGACCAAGAACGTAACATTCAAAGGGACTGAGTTGGGGAATATACGAGCAAGCATTCTGTCATAGATTATCCTTTTTATAATTTTCCTGGTAACAAGTTCAGTTAGGTACCATAAGCTGGTTATTACAAGTGACTCTGTGTGTGTGTGTGTGTGTGTGTGTGTGTGTGTGTGTGTGTGTGTCGAAACTGTAACTTAAGATTAGCACTGGATTTGCAGTGTTTTGTATCAAGCAAGTAACAACAAATTGAAGTTTTCACTCACAAATTACTGCCTATCCATCCTTTAATAGCTCAGTTAACCTGAAACTAAAATATTTAGTGCAACCAGTAGACACATGTAGTCCTGCTGGTTCTACTATAACTTCTCCAGTAGAGAAACATTATCCATTTTCTAACAGGACTGGCATGTGCATTGGACAGCAGAAGATATCACTGCAAGGTGAGTGGCCATTTTCTGTACACAGACAACTAAACCACGCTGTCACACTAGGATTGTGAATGCGAATACAAGGTGAGTAACTGCTTCACTAGCCAAATAGTCTGCCAGTCAGTTACCTGGGATACCCACATGACTTGGGACCCAGAGGAAGACGGCCAAGCAGACAGTATGATTAAGTATCTGGGGAAGGTCATGAATCGCAGGTATTACAGTATGACAAGAATAACATCAGTAAACAGCTCAGAAACTGCTCATTGAGCCACCACATATTGTAATGTTGTGCCTGTTTAATAAAATGAGGGCTCAGTTAATGGCCAACATTTCTCTCATAGAAACACTACATGTTCCTGACAAAGAAGGGTATTCCTGACTGGCGAGAGATGTAAAAGCATAACCCATCCTATCCATAGTTTTAGAGCTGTCAGTATAAAATGCAGTAGCACCCTGACACTACTGAAGAACTGAAAGGAACAAATGCCAAAAGATAGTGAGGTGACAAGCTTTAGGTCTCTGATCCTAATTAGTGGAGAGCGTACCAACCGAGTGGAAGTTCTGGCACAAGGCTACACAGCGCATTCCAACTGGTAATCCCACACGAGGTGGAGTACTGAGATCCATGTCCCTCTTATCCGAACAAATAGGATATGTCGGATGATCAGGAAATTGTCAATTGGCAGTTTCATAGGTGAGCATGAGTTGATACTGCCACAACTAAAGGCAAGCAAGATCCTCACTTCGGCAGGGACTGTGTAGGGGACTAGTCCGGAAGGTGCCAGTGACCAGCCAAACTCCACAATGATGGGCTAGGTCTAATAATTTCAAAGCTGAAGGCACCACCAAGCCATAACCATGCCAACCACAGTATAATCCAGACCGGACCAGAGCCCAGCAGATATTAGGGAGAGTAGTGCAATCTGTATCCCAAGAGGTGTGGGCAAGGAAGCACAGAACATTACGCTTTCACATGCAGTTAATCTTCAATTGATGAATATGAGGTAGCCAAGTCAAGTTCTTGTCAAAGAGAAGTCCCACAAATTGGGACTTTGAGAGAACGTCTGAGCACTATGTACTCAAGTAGTGATGGGTCATTACAGACCATGGTATGATGACAGAAATGCACAACCTGTGTCTTGGCACGAGAGAAATGGAAACAATGGGAAAGGGCCCAAGCAGAAGTCTGTTGGATGGCACCTTGGAGCTGGCATTCAGTCAAAGCTACACAGTGATATTTGTACCAAATAAAAAAGTCATCAACAAATACTGCAGGGATGACCAATGGCCTGACAGAGGTCAGTAGCCGAGAGACGGTAATGAGGAATACAGTTACATTCGGCATGGAGCCCAGCATGACGTCACTCTCTTAGACCTATTGAAAGCTGATTGAAGTACCAATTCCAAGCCAGAAGAGGGGGGGGGGGGGGGGGGGGGGAACAGACAAAAATTTGTAGGTAGTGGTGTCAAACGCCTTGAAGTAGGAAAATAAAAGTCAGCAATGAGGTGTCAGTGTTCAGAAAAAAGCTGTTAAACTGCTGTTCACAACCTAACCAGATCACTGACTGTGGATTGTCCCTTCCTGAAACCACAGTGACACGGGGACAAAAGTCCCCGAGAATTGACAACCCAGCATGACTCGCAGGCAACCATCCTTACAAGCAGCTTGCACAGCGCATTGGTGAGGCTAATGGGCTGGCAACTGTCAATGGATTTTTGGGGTTTTGCCCAGCCAAACTGTTGGAACTGTGCTACTATCTCGCCATCGCGAAGGGAAATCAACATTGAGGCAGGTATAGTATAAGACCCTGAGGACATGATGCCCTTGAGTAACAATCAAATACTGTAACACCCAACAATGAATGGAATAATGAGATGAGGCAAGAGCCTGAAGCAACTCCCTGTCAGTGAATATATTTTGTCATGCTGTGGGTGAAGTATGGGGGCAAGTCTTCCATTTGTCACTTACGCATCTTGAAGGCAGCCGCATAAGAGGAGGAAGTTGATGCAAAGTGGGTCACAAGGAACGCAGCAAGAGCTGACAGAGCAGAACAGAACAGAGACCATCCCAAAGGAAGAGACCCATTACAGTTCGGGATCTTTGCTGGCCAGAAGACTAGGGAGCTTGGCCACACACCTGTGACGAAGATGCATAAGTTCCCAGGAAGGAGAGACAGCCTTCCTAGCATTTCTTCTTACTGCATTTAATTAGATATGAAACCTTAGCACCAAGTCACTTGAAAGTGATAAGATTGGTCTGCAAAAAAGTCACTTAAAACTTTGCAAGGTTCTTCACAATCCTGAACAGCTACTGCTGTATCGATGGTACCCCATTGCACAGGCAGGGGATGGAGAGAACCTGTAGAAATGGGAATAGCAGTTCCAGCAGTATTGGTGTTTGTATCGGAGACATCTTGACAACATTGTCTATGAAACCTGACAGGGGTCAATAGCTGAAAAGGTGCTATGGGTAGCACTGACGTGGACAGGAGTACCATCACTGAGGAGAGACAGGTCATGGTTGGTAAGAAGCTGGTCAATTAGAAGGCTCCACCAGACAAAGAGGCACTCCCCCACAGGGAGTGGTGGGCACTGAAGTCCCCAAGTACGAGAAAAATGAAAGAAAGTTGTTGGATTAATGTGGTCAACTCAATGTATGTAAGTGGCCAGTCTGGAGGTAAATGAACAATGCAAATAGTGATCACTGAATTCATCTGAATCCGCATTGACCGCATCGCTATTGCTTCCAATGTGGTTAGGAGGAGACTCTACTTACTGACAACATCTGTGTGAACCAATGTACAGTGTTTCCAACCCCACCCCTTGCCTCCCTGATGGGGCAGCACACATCCTACAGAATGCATGATAACCATGGAGTGGTGGGCAATCAGTGAAGCGTGTTTCTTATAAAGCAATGCTATTTTCAGAAGGGGAGGAAATAAGATGGTGTAGTTCTGGCAGGTGACAGTAATATCCATTATGATTACACAGAATTACCACATCATGGGTGTCCAGGTTATGCTTGAGAGGGCCATGAGGACTGGTCATGCACCAGGACCACTGTTTGTTACAAAAGGGTATGGAGCCAGGCAGTAGGAGAACTGGTTTGGAAATGATTGGGGTAATAGGGTTGATAGTTGTGACTTTCGCATAAATGATCATCATGTCAACAAGATGGAGGCATTCATTTTTTTCTTGCCTCAGTGTATGACAGATGGTCAACAGATTTATATTCCTGTATTTATAAGACTGGGCAAGCAGGTGAACATTGAGGATGGTGTTCCATGCAATTGACACACAAAGATGGTTGTTTCATGGAGTGGTTGTCCACAGTTAACGCATTTTGGAATACACCACGCAGCGGCATGACCAAAGTGTATGCTCTAGACGCATCTCATGGGTGCTGGGACGTAGGGTTTCACGTCACACCTGTATACCATGACAAATTTTTCCTGGAGTAGATTCTCTTCAAAGTCTAAGATAACAGCACACTTGTTTTATTATTATTATTATTATTATTATTAAGATTACTTTTGGGACCTTTTTGGGTGCATCTGACAAAATGTATGCCTCACTGCTCTCGATTAGCATATAGCTCCTCGCCTGAAGCATAATGTCTCTGTGCCCCTTGGACGAAATTCAGAGTTTTGTGTGGGGTAATGGTAACTGTTATGTCACACAGATGAACACATGTCTGAAGACATTGTATGGAATAATAGGTTTTAATCACTCACAATCCTCTGTGCATTCTTCCCAAAGAGTCAAATTTTCCACATGATCTTTAACACTGCATTCAGTATGTGGCATATAAGATGTTCTTCCACAGTTTGTCGACACAACAGAAAAACAAAAATGGGTCAAACCCAAAAGGTGACCAAAACTTACTTCAGCCAATAGGTGATGTAAAGTATACGAACGAAAACAAGCCAGGAAAGTTTTCATTCTTGTTATTGTGATATGAAGTAGAACACTTATATTGTCAAGTAACAGGAAATGGCTTTGCGTCTGTCAATGTCACAAGCATATTGTTACAGTATGTGGCCAGGATTAGAGTAATAAAGTAATAGGAAATCAGTCTGTCACTATAAATAATGCACAGACTTAGCTGCAATGAAACGTTATGTTTGGCTTCCCAACAGTACTTCTGCTGGATGACATTCCACTTCCTTATGAAGATGGCATCATTGGTGAAGTGGAGAAGGTTGAGGCATTTCTGAAAAGAATATTCACAACCTCCACCTGAAGCTGAATTCACCTAGATTTAAAATATTTTTAGTGCTATCTTCAGCACTTGTAATACACTTGAGCTGGTTTATTGTGCATATTTTCTTTCCACGATGTCTTGTGGGATTATGAATTTGAGTAATACAGTTCAGGGAGAGAGAATTATTAGTCCAAAGATGATGCCATCCAGGCATACAACTGGTTCACAGCAAACAGTTTAAACTTTAATCCTGCAAAGACATATATTACATATGATTGCTAACAAATAAAAATGACAAGTCACATAACTAGACATCAATCTGCATACACTGGATGACACTCCATGAGCAAAGTTCCCATTCATCCAAATAGATAATAAACAGAGGCATCATCAGCATGTGTATAAGTGAACCGCAAAGGTCAGTTCTGTCTATGCTGTACATAAAAGCCTGTCACTGTGTTGACCTTTAAATGGGATTAGTAGCATACTACGTATACATTCACTCGGTAATGTCCTATAGCATAATAATCTGGGCCAAAGCAGATAAGGTCAAAAATAAATTTATCCCACAGAAGTGTGCAGTACAAATGAAAAATGAGGGTCTAATATCCTGCTAACAAAGAGTTTGTATTGGGGATGGGCAATGAAAATAACCATGTGTTTTTCAATAGTTTTTGAACACTTTGAGAAAGTTTGCTTTCTCAAAACCCCAAAAAATTACACTGTATGTAACAACTGATATATAATAAGCATGTGAAACTTTCTTTTTAACAGCTACGTCAGTTACATACTTTTTTTGAACTCTCTTCGCATAAAGAAAGCTATTTAATTGCTTCACTACGCAGTCCATGTGATCAGTCCTTGAGAAGTTTTTGTGTGTCCCCTTCAGCCCTGATCCACACAAATGTGTAGGTCAGATTGTAAAATTATTTTCTTGGGTTTGTTTTCATTTCTCTGACTCGTATTGACTTGGATCAGTTGTGCGTGTCTATTCGTCTGGGTATTACTGCAGTTCGGATTCCAATTGTTGGCAGCATACTGCTCTACAAAGAAAATTAAGTAGGTCAGAAAGAGTTGTTGCAACAGCTACGCCAGATATTTTATAATTTTTTCATATATTGTTTCAATGAACAATGATGATAATGATTTCCTATCAAAAGAGGTGTTATAACTGCAACATTTTTGTATACAAATAAATAGTGAACAGTGATGTACAAAATTATACTGTGTTAAAACGTCAAAAAGGCGTAGTTCTGCAAATCAGCATAAAATTAAGACCACAATTATCAATGCCTAATGAAGAAAGAAGCCAAAAACGTGCTAGCTGATGGCATTCTCTGATGTAGATGAAAAACCAAGCAGAAATTACCATCACTGATCATACTTCATTCAATAAAGCTAAATGTGTCGGGGGGGGGGGGAACCTCATTTTCTTGTAGTTTTAACAATGGAACAGAACTTCTCTCAGAAACTGTAAAGCAACTACAGACAATACGGCCATACAAATGAAGAATTTATTTACAACAAAATTCATAAGGAAGTAGCAGTTAGAATGCCCAACTCCTTACGCAGGTGTCTACACGATGATCAGGGGTGAGCACCACTTATTATTCTTACAGCATGTTTTTGAGCATCTTTTGTGCACAGTACCTCGCCCTTTCCTAAATCCATACAGACAGTTCAGAATGTTTTTTTGTTACACTTTCCTAACTGATTACACACTGTTCACCCAATTCAGTCTGTTCAGAAAGCAGATGATAGACTCATTATATGGCAGAACTGATGTATCTTACGACATCCTGCTTTTATTACCTTTGTTGGAATTTCATCCCAGTTCACAATTTTAACATTTTTAAGAACTGTATAAGTCCAGGCACTTCACAGCAGGATGAAAGAGTAAATCTAAATTCTCCAGATCTGTGTTGCATTGTACTGTGATTTATGTGAGGGAAAGTCATTCGTTTTGTCTCAAGTTATAAAACACCTGTTAAATTCTTCATAGATCTGGCGAGCCTTTGTATGTTCATCAGTTTCTAATTTAGGGAAAAATGTATAGGTTTCTCAGTACCTACAACAATCTTGACAATCTGACATAGCTCTTTTGATTTGTTTATTGCATTTAAGATGAAGTTACTGTTTGATTTGTCTGTTTAACAACACTGTCAAAAATTCTTTTGTATTTGTTTACATGAGAAACTTCACATTACAGTAGTTCTTTGCTTCCATGTGCAGTTTCCTCTTTCTAATGCTAAGGATCTTTATGCTGTCAGTTACCCATGAGTTTGTTTTATTGTGCATGTCAGTACCGTCATGAAGGAGAAACTTTCACTGAAAATCCTCAAGAATTCTAGTACAAAAGCATGGCAGTGTTTACTAAACAGTGGTTACTGAATTACCAAAGTTTTTCATTCAAATTTGAGGCAAACATAACTTATTCACATTTCATTGACTAAAGTTACAAACACTTTTTCACTGTATAGGTTTTATCTCAATCTGGCAATGAGATAAAAAGGGTGGAATGTCAGATATTTCGAAGTCAAAAATGAAGTTTCCTGGAGCACTACAATTGATATTGCTTACAATATTATCTATATATGTTGCAGCAGATACTGTTACTCTACTGTATTCACTAAAATTTAGTATTAAGTCTTCAGAGAAATGGCAAACCTGTCATCAATTCATATCTACGTTGAAGTCAGCACAAATAATGACTTTTCTTACATAACTTGTCTGCCTGCAACCTACTCAGCAAAGTATTAAATCTATCTAGAAATGCACACGTGACTGAATAGCCAGTGATATGTCATATGCTAATAATAAATGCCACATTCCTAACGTTCTATGCAGTAACTTTCAAATAATTGTGCCTTATTCAAGTACCTAAAAGTCTGCCTAAATTCAAAGATTAGTGACTGTACTACTAGAAATCATGAACTTCCAAACCCATTCTTTTCTACAGAGACTTGGTGCTAAATTGCAGCTGGTAAGTGTATTAATCAAGCTGATATTGTCACTTTTAAGCCAGTGTTCATTTAAGCATTTAACTTCTATAGACTCCATGTTCTCCAGAAATACTTCCATTTCATTTAGCTGGTTCAACATTCCTACTGACAGGCCGCCTATGTTTAGGTGCATAATGACATTACTTTTAGGAACTAAACTTATCTCAGAATAATTAAACTGGTAATCATCACTGGTGCCTGTATGGGTATGTATTTCTGCATTGCATTCCTCCAGTATTTTCTCACTTGATTAGTATTCTAGTAGAGGAGCACCCAGCACAACAAAAGATTTATTTATGCTTTTGATGGCCAGATGAAAAGTTGAACTGTTGTCCTCCTGAATGGGCGTTCAGTGTCTTACCAGCACACTATATCATTCAATTAGTAGGTCCAGGAAGAATATCGTGGTAAGTTGAAAACCAAACACATTGCCTCTTCAGTTACCTAAGGGTTCTTATACTTACATTTACTCCTTAACAGTATTTGTGGTTTTGAGTGAATTTATGAAGAACTGAAATTCTCAATAATAACAATTCCATGTTCACTAGATGCAATCCAGCCTATGGTTCAGATGTAAGTATACTTTCTGGTGTAAAAACCATAAACAGGTTGCCAGTAGACATAAGACAGCAAACTGGAAATCCCCAAATATTAAAAAATTAACTAAAAGAATGCTTTATTAGCCACTCCTATAAATTATCAGGATATTTGGGGTGTGGGATGTGGCTTACAGTTAACACTCACATTCACACTGAACACGGTTTTAAATTTCCAATATATAGATGCCAAACAGTGTTGCGTGTGAAGCTGCACAATTGCTCCATTTGAAGTATTAGATAAAAACAGCCGAGTGGTGTAGTAAGAGGACTATAAATATTTTTTATCTTGAAAGTAGGCACTTACTAATTATAAAGGAGTCTAGAAGTAAAAGTTATATTTACATACTACCAAGAGCTGCTGATAAAATAAACATCTACCCATCACCAATTTTGATCACAACAAGCCTCATCATGTAACCTGTACAGCAAATTGTAATCTAGGTGTAATATTTATAATTATCAATGTGATTAGTATTAGTCTTGACTGGTTATGATGTTAACAAAATTAGCCTACATTGCTTCTGCCAATTAATGCATCATTTATCTGCAGCCATACACCAATCGACGAACGTACTCCTTCATTTACCTCATTTAAGTCAATACAGAACTAACTGTGGTATCATAACACTGACATTACAGAACACATACCGACACATGCAATTTCTCATTAACAATAGGCATTTGTTGGAGAAGCAAAGCTGGATTCATTTAGTGAACCTAAATCATATGATATCAACATAGATGAAAGCACAGGTTGCTCTACTCCCAATAACAAGACATTTTTGCAAGACCCACTTACAGCAGAGTCTCTCAGAATTTATGTAAGTCTGTGATAAATGCACATATTCAATATTTAAAAGTTTTTTCTCTTGGCAAACTACTACTACTGTCCGTAGAAATACCTATGGCCCTTTATGTGGTAACTACTACTATAACTTACTATAATGATCAGAACATTTGGGTCGACAGAAGCGTCCGATCCAACGCGTCGGCTTTGACCCGTGACTAAGGGTGTTGTGTGTGACGTCATGACGGCGCGGAGTTTGGTTTGAGTGTGGCGGTCTCCAGTTCCGTTTTATCTTATTTTATTTACTTTTCTGATCTGTTCGTTCTATCTCGTGAGATTTTTTTTTTAATTTAAAAACACTTATTACTTATTTTTATTATCTGTTTCCTCGAATTTGTGTTTTAGTTTATTATATTTATCTTTCTGATCTGTTCGTTCTATCCCGTGAGGGGTTTTTTTTTTTTTTTTTTTTTTTAAAAAATAAGACAAAAAACACTAATCAGCTACTGAAGCATCTTTATCTTCTATGGGTTGCAGGGGTTACGACCCCTGGGGAGGTGGGTGGGTATTCATGCATGGCTATCTTCACTTACACATTGTAGCTACGCAAGGCGTCTAAATTTGTTTATATTTAGTTTGCCCCCACCGAAAACACCCCATTTCCCGGACTTGTCCCGTTAGTGTCATTAGGCTTCTTGTGGAAAGTGTGTGTGTTTGTTTTTGTTTCCGCCATATTTGTGACGTCATGGGTCAAAGCAGACGGGTGGGATCGGACGCTTCCGTATTTCCGAACATTTTGTAACTTTAGTGATATTCTCCTCAATTATGTTGAAACACATACAATAGAATAAAAATAAAGTAGACAAAAGCAAAAAAAAACTTTTGGACTGGAGGAGGAGGGGGAGGGGGGGGGGGGGGAAGCACTAGATTCTTTTTTCAGATTAAACCTCTTATATAAAGCAAGCAGCCAAATAGTATCAGTGTTTGCACCACAAAGATTCTAAAGTGTCCTGCGAGAACAACGCCACTGGCCAGAAATGAAATCAGAAAAACCTAGATAGGTCTAATTAAATGACACCTCGAACAAGCAATTGAGAGGCAGATGGCATTACGTAAAACAATTTGCTGAAGAGTGCTAACTACGTGTTGTTATAAGATGACTACAATTATTTAATTTTATGGATGACACACAGTTTTACTTTATTACCAGCTAGAGGCCCTGGAGAGGTTGTGCTATAGAAGAAGTATTATGATGATGGTCAGCTGAAGAGACAAAGTAACAAACGAAGAGGTGATTAGAAGAGTAGAGGAAACTAGATCTCTGTGGAGGCATATCCAAACAAGAGAGAGAAGCTTGTACGTCACATTATGACACACCAACATCATTGGAACAATAGCAGAAGCAGCTACTGGGGGAAGGTATCGGTGGGGGCAAGCAAGGATATCATAGCTGCAACAGATCATGAATGATGTTGGATGTAACATATATGTGGAAATGAAGAGGAAGGCAGGCAGAAGAGAGGAATGGTGGTCTGCTGCAAACAAACCTCAGGGTTGAACACTAAAATAAGAAGAAAGACCAAAGATAACTGCCGCTATACAATTTATAATATCAATCAATGAATAAATAAAAACAGTTTGTAGTTCTCATAACTGAATATAATCAAGCAACAAGATTATAGCACAACTATCTACTCAGATATAAAGCCTAACGAAAATTTAACTACAATGCTGCTTAGGCCAACTTCTGTCAACGCCAGCTACGCTGTTTATAGCAAATCAAAATTTGGACGGGAAGAGTGTGTCAAGCAAACAATACAGGCTTAAACAAATTCAACTACTAGCCAAGATGATTCTGCAACTAGAACGCCACTAACTCAGTTTCTGGACGTATTTTCGGATGTGTTTCGCCATCTCAACCCCGAACAGCAACTGGCTGCGGTAAAATATACTCACAATTATCGAAAGTTTTCCCTAGATCCTAGTTGTAACAACAACAAATCTCGGATCAATGCAACGTATTAAAATACATAAATTTTTGACTAAAATCTGTAGGTCATCAAACGTCAAGACACCCTCAGGCATCACTACTGGATTTCGCTTTATCAACAATGTTATCGCTATCCAAACAGGTTACTTCGATTGCGTTTCCCTGGTAAATTGCCAGACAACAACTGATTTTAAGAAAGCACTTCCCAACTCTTATGACAGTGTTAGCAACAATGTTACCCACAAAATTACAAAGGCCCCTACAACGAACGCTACTATCAAGGATATATGCAATGATTAGAGAAAGAACAACATGTGGAAATAGGCTAACCTCTTTCGAAGCGGTAAAGTTGCTTCATTTTTATTCCATAACTTCCCACACTCATTATCTCACAGAAATTACTCAAAAGTGTAGTAAGATAGTTTTATCGCATTCTAGCATGGCAAAGCGGGAATGTAGGCATCAATTAGTTTCAAAACAAAAATGTTGTACCAACAGCCAGAACAGCTGCCTTCGCGTCTATGTTGCACTGATTTACTGCTCTTAATAATCTTGTACAAGGCGACCGAAGTATACGGATATTATGAGTATCATATCACGTAGTTCACTGACAGAAAGTACCAATTTTCCATACAGTTTATAAGGAAAACAACCCTCGCCCAACTTACCTCGAACGAAAGGAAATACCGAATCCCTCAAGGGACCGACGAAATGTTTAATTAAACTCCATGCACTAATGAACTTTGTTCTAAATTACTGTCAACACAAAACATCTCAAAATCATGTCACTTTTATTTTCACTGTAACGAAAATACAAAAACTTCAACACAATACACATCAAACTAACACTACCCCGCTTAACCTATGCGATCAATCCGCCACTACATATAGCGCCATCTTTCGGCGAATACATGAACTGAACCAAGTTAATTACACTAGATTGTGGTTTCCCCTGGTAAGAGATTTTAGTATCGATTACCTCAACGATGCTGTAAAGCAAGGCAGTATAAGAACAGCATTCACGGCATGGTAATGTAATATTTTTTGTAAGTTCAACTATAAGAAGGCAGCTATAATCCTCAGTGCAAATGTTTCGCAGCCCTGAGAGAAGAAATATGATGTAAAACTGATACGCAAATGTAAGCTTTTACATCCATTCAGCAAGTGACTACAGATTAATTCAAGCCCGATTATTGTCACTGCTTTCATAAGGGTTGGTAAGATATACGGAAATACCACAGCCAACCGTGGAGGAGGCTTTGGAATTACTGAGGGAGGGTTCTATTCCTTTCCTCAGCATAGGTGTCGAGAGTGTCTATGCTGTGATCTACAGCCATACTCCGCAAGCCATTATGGAGTGCATGGTAGTGCGTACTTTCTGTTATTCAATATATTGATGTTCCTTCCCGCTCCATTCACGTATAGAGCGCGGAAACCGTTACAGCTTAAATGCTTCTGTGCGCATTGTAATTAGTCTCTTGTCGTCAAGGTTCCAACAGGAGCAATACAATTGGGAACTGTAGTATATTCCTAGATTCCTCACTTAACACTGGTTCTTAAAATTTCATTACAAATTTGCACAGGATAACTGCAGTCGTTCTTCAAGCAATTCTGGTTTCTCAAGATTTTTATGATGTTCTCCACTGGATCAAATAAATTTGTGACCATTCATGTTGACCTACTTTGTACACTTTAAAGAGTCCCTGTCAGATGTATTTGTTATGGATCTCATACATTTGCGCAGTATTCTCCAATGGATCGCAGATGTAGTATGTAAGCAAATTCCTTTGTAGATTTGACTACAGTTTCCCAGTATTTTACCAATGAACCGAAGTTTGGCACCTGCTTTACCTACAGCTGAGCCTTTGTTTTAATTCCATTTAATATTACCACAAACCGTTACACCCACGTACTTTTCATGATTTGACTGAGCCCAACTGTAACTCGTAGTAGGCCTAATCATATTATGCTAAATTTTTGAGATTTGTGAAGAGCACAGTTCTACATTTTTGAACATTTAAAGCAAGGATAAATGAGGAAATAAGCAGGAACATTAGCATGAAAACTATATAGCAACAAGTGAAAAGGCTTACACTACCAGTATGCTGTGATCCAAGGGACATTTATTGTCTTGTCATAACATTTACTTCAGTTCACTCTAACACAAGAACACACTATTTTTTATTCAAGTCAGAAATGTATACAACACATGATAATTACCATTACAAATAAATGAAAGAAATAATTATCAGGCTGCACTGCTGTTGACCAAAACCTCGAAACCTCAACTGCACTCAGTGTCACAAGTATTAGATCTTCTGTGTAAAATGCAGGGCTGTGTTTCTCAGTCATAGTTGGTGGTAGTGCCATTTTTGGATGTTCCTCCTCAGTCTTCCGACTCCAGAATGAAGACGATTGAGTTATCTCCAAACAGTCCCATTCTATTCATGATGAAGTGGGAAGGTTTCTGAAGGAAGAGGCAGGTAGAGTAATTCTCTTTGTTGAAATAGCCACAGTTGTTTTCTTGATGTAGCTGCAGGTGTTTGTGGGGAAACGTCTTGAGGACTTCAGCCTTTGGGCTGATGGAATGCGCCCATTCAGTGGATGGTTTTCCTAAAGACGCCAATTTGTTCTCTACACATTGGCAGCTCCCTCATGACGAATATCTGGAGGCGCTATGGCATCGAGTTGGTAGAGTTTTACAAGTGGCGTCTGTTTCAAACATCCTTTAATATACACATATATCGCGTCAGCCTCAGTTTGCAAATAGAAACCAGTCTTTACCTAGGTTTCAGCCAAAATAATTTGGCCTTCTTCAGAAGCTATTGACACTAAAATATTGCATGCCAAAGTTTGGCCATGTCAAGTATAAAACTATAGCATTGTAGTACCTAGTCATAAATCTACATTACTTAGCTGAAGAGAAACAGCAGGCCCCACTGTTTGGATAAGGTCGGTAGGCTGAGAGAGCTGCTCTGGAACTAATCACAGCAAGCGGCTATGTACCGAGCACCGCCGATGGTCACGCACATGCACACTTGGAAATATAGATGCATAAACAGTAGATACCTTTACGTTAGGAATTGGATGAATATAACCATTAAAACTCTTAATGGCGTAATCTATAACCGAACTTACTTCTGAGGAGAATGAGAACCCTATAAACGGATTTGGAGCCTGTAAGAAGGACTACCTATTATTCGGCAAAATTATTCCTCAGTTTTGAATACATTACTATTCGACTAAAGAAAGTGGAGTCAGGCGCCGGCGACTACAAAGGCACCGTAACATCAGGGCCGGTGAAGCAAAGGTTCAAAACCTTAGAAAAAGTTCTTATTTCTCAATTGTAGCTTGTCATTAAGTAGGTTTTCTTCATCAAGCAACAGGTGTTTAAATATTTGCAACTCCTCAAGGATGTCAAGCCTAGTGTCTTTAACCTCACAATTTAATAGCTCTGTGTTATTTGGTGGGTTGGGAGCATGGGCCAATTGAACAACGTGCTTGGCAAAAGTCGAGCCACACGTGCCATCACCACTTTTCGTGGGTATATGTTCTTCATATCTAGCTGAGAGGGTTCTCCCTGTCTGGCCGATGTAATAACTTGGGCAGTAATTACAACTATGTACCGGCGGTTCTCGGTACATAGCTCCTTGCTGCAATTAGTTCTGAGGCAGCTCTCCCAACCTACCGACCTCATCCACACAGTGGGGCCTGCTGTTTCTCTTCAGCTAAGTTAAATAGATTTATGAATTGGTACTAAGGTGCTATAGTTTTATACTTGACGTAGCCAAACTTTGGCATGCAATAGTTTAGTGGCAATAGCTTCTGAAGAAGGCCAAATTATTTTGGTTGAAACCTAGGTAAAGATTGGTGTCTATTTGCAACTGAGGCTGACATGATATATGTTTAATTATCACAGTTGCTGATGGGGATGTACGATGTTAAAAATTCTTTAACCTTTAATATTTCTTCATGCTTCATTTAGTGTCTTGTCCACTGCGTTTTCAAGTGTAGATTTGTACAAGACCAGGTATGCATACTCTGTAGCACTGTAACATGTTGTTAGTGCTATCATTCTCAGGGTTCATGGTCGAGAGCCCCACGAGCCCCACATGCTACCAGTGATCTAGAGACAGGTATTATTTCTGGCTACCACCTTCACTCTTGTATTCTCTCAATGCTGTTTGTACAAAAATGGTTCAAATGGCTCTGAGCACAATGGTACTTAACAGCTGTGGTCATCAGTCCCCTAGAACTTAGAACTACTTAAACCTAACTAACCTAAGAACATCACACACATCCATGCCCGAGGCAGGATTCGAACCTGCGACCGTAGCAGTCGCATGGTTCCGGACTGAACGTCTAGAACTGCTCAGCCACCACGGCCAGCGCTGTTTGTAGATCAGACTATAATCCAAAGTGACTCTCAGATATTTTTGATGGGTCACATTTACTGACTGAATCCCTTGCAATGTGGTGTCAAGTTTGTGATTTGCCTCATTGTGCTTGTTGAGTGCAGATGAAGTAATCTTCAAACTAACCTCAATAGTATAATCATCTCACTGAACTGCAGACTCCACCCAGGGTGGGACTGCCTCATTCACTCAAGGAATGACTAAAGGCAAATTCTCACTGCCTGTCATATCATGTCACATCATGTGAAAACATTCTGCAATGCATTTCAAACGACGACATGCATGCAGACTGTCACATAACGTCACGTCATGTCATAGCACCATCAACGTTTATTGGGAAAAAAGTTTTGATGGCTGACAGAATCCATCTACTGTTTGTAGTGTTTCATAAAGAAATGAACTGAAACCGTCAGACACTACAACAGTGGCAAAATGCTTTTTTTTGTGAAGCATACATAAAATAATGCATTAGAGTAGTTTGCTTAAGTATGTGTTTATGATGGTCTTATTCATTGTTGAATAGTTCTCGGGATTGTGTGTAAAACAGTTCTGCAAGCATCAGTGGTCAATATTGTGTGGTTTCTTAACCAACCTCAGTACAAATACGACACTTGAACTATTAAAAGACAAATACAAGATGTAAAGAAAACCTATAAAAACTGAAGGGAAAGTTATTGAGGGAGATGTGACTATTGCACAAAAATTGTCTGTGGACTGGTAACTTAACTTAACCTTAAACAAACCAGTTTTTCAAGGGATGTGATGGCAGTTCATAATGCTGTGTTCATTTTAGTAATTCTGGGTGCAGTATGTCGTAATAGATGAAAAAACGGGTGCTTCGACTTTCTAAGATATAAAATGCAGATTCCTCTTCCTTGAGCTTCTTGTACAGTGTGTTAAATTTGCCTTGTCTACCACGTAATGACATTTTTCTACCTCACACTCTTTTTTCTTGCGCTTCTGTGGTTCTTCTCTAACATACAAGCTACGCCTGCAAGCTGCAAACCATTTAAGTTCAATAAATGTCATTCTCGTACAAATGTGGAATCCAGCACTTTATTCATTATGTATGTGCACTTCAGACTTAAAAACAGTTGAGAATAATCTTGCAAAATCCCAATTCGCACGGCCGCAGCTCGTGGTCGTGCGGTAGCGTTCTCAATTCCCACGCCCGGATTCTCGGGTTCGATTCCCAGCGGGGTCAGGGATTTTCTCTGCCTCGTGATGCCTGGGTGTTGTGTGATGTCCTTAGGTTAGTTAGGTTTAAGTAGTTCTAAGTTCTAGGGGACTGATGACCATAGCTGTTAAGTCCCATAGTGCTCAGAGCCATTTGAACCCAATTCACACGAAAAAACCGTTTGAGAACAGCCATACGAATTGAAATTAAATGACTTGAATTGACTAGACGTACCATTATGTGACAGACACCTTGACATGATAGTGCTGTGATGTGAGGGTGCCATGATCTGCTGGTGCCGTGACAGCCAGTGTGAAATGCCCTTAACCTGGCTACTCTCAGAAACATTTCCATATTTATATAAAGCTTCCTCAATTGCATCATTTAAATTATCAATGGAATTGTGTTTTTCATTGTTACCATTTCATGAATTGTGACATAGTCACAGCAAAAATTTATAATGATCCAAGAAAATACCTCTATATTTATTCTAATCGCAGAACAAAATATCGTATACCAGGTTATTAATTTTAGTCTATGATGACCATCTTCAGACCTGAGTACTAACAGTTTCCCAAACACATAGTTCCTTTTACATATGTCGGCTTGATTTGTTTGGAAAATTGCTTTTACTCAGGTCTGAAAATGGTCGTCAAAGACCAAAATAACAACCTGGTATAAAATATAGTGGTCCTTAAATGTAATAATTATTTAAAAAGTTACTGTTTCAGTCACCTTTATCACTCATCATTCATGTCATCACTGTTGCTGTTGTCACTCATTAATTAATTCATTCACTAACCTGTAGACTGTTTCCATTATGAAGATGCAGTCAGGATATATACAGTTTCAATTATATTTATACATATAGCATGACATAGACTTGTTTTAATTTAGTCAAAAATTAATTTAATCTCCACTAGATGGATACCCAGCTCAAACACAAGATTTCTATAACATAAACTGGAAGAGACAAAAACATGATTTATCATACTTTGATATGCACATGAATTCACAAATTCATCTTTACATTTTCACAGTTACATACTTCCACTATTTCACTTTTTCAATGGGCAACATTCACTCACAAATCTTCACTAGCTTACACTATGGCAGCCTTGCTTTGAAACAATGTGTCTGTACAAGGCACCTGGAACGAATGAAAAAGGAACAAGCAGTACCAGGATCATTGTTAAGTAATGAGGAAGTGTGTACATAACATATTTATAATTTCTGGTTTATAGACACAAAGATATCTTAATAATTGCCTCGCTACTGTACAGCTTCTTGGTATACTTATAGGTTATATCTAGATGAAGAGACTAAATAACCTCTTGATTTATTTCTGAATACAATTTTCTTTTCAATGGATTTTATTTTGAGTGGTAATTTATTGTACAAAATGTACTGAACAGTTATAGGATCTCCTTCAGTTAAATTGACACACTTTGTATGTAGATAACAATGGTCCGTATCTTTCCTTTTGCAATAGTGTATATCTTTGTTTAACTAAGCAGTAGTATTTGCTTCATTGCAGATATGTAAGGGGCAGCTGGATGAAAATGAGGCAGATGGAAAAATAACTATATTATTACTTATTTCAAAAGAAATAGCTATAATTGTTAATACATTTATACCACTGAGAGACAAGTGATCAGTGCCTTCAAGGAAAAACTTTTGCTGTTAATTACTGTAAGGATCCTCCTTTTACTACTTATACTGGAATTATTAAAAGTTGATGTCATTGCATGTGAGTGATAATCACTTTGGTAAAAATGATTTTTACTAAAGTTCAAGAGAGGAGCCTTCACATATATTTTTAACTATTTCTTAACTGGCAGATGCCTTCAGTGTCCAGCAGGGGTCTTCATAACTGTGTAGCATAAATGTATTTCAATAGGTCCTGGGATTCGTAAATGACAAACATAAAGCATAACCACTTCTTTTCTGAATCTGATATCATTTAACGTTATTCATTTCACAGTCACCAAAACTCTCCAAAATCATAAGGAAAATATAAACTCAGAATGCACATAAAAGATAAGAAGCAATCGACTGTCTTTTTAACCACACAAATCAAAAACCTTCAACATCATGTTCACTCTCTCAGATGCTGAATAAGTCCTGTAGTGAGAAAGCCAGTGGCACTAAGACAGACAATATACATGAATTGCGAATTGTCCTGGAAGCTTCCAGAAAGATCCATAGGTCAAAGTGCTATCTAGGTAACTTCGACTTTTTGTTATTGAGACATTTAACATTATAAATTTGATCTGACATCAATTGTTAAATTAATAAAAATATAAATAGAACAAGTTTCTTGAACCCTATGAAAACGATTTTGTAAAATGCTAATAAGTGATAATATTTTGTTTTACAAGCTGTTACTACTATTTATCGGAAAACTAATTTTCGTGGTATAATATTGTAGCATGAAACTTCCTGGCGGATTAAAATTGTGTGCTGGACCAAGACTCAAACTCGGGACCTTTGCCTTTTGCAGGCAAGTGCTCCACCATCTGAGCTATCGATACATAAACGGAAAAAATCCGTAGGAGGAAAAGTTTTATCCAAGTACTAGAACACTTTTTAAATATACAAAATGATGAATTAAATACTTTGTAAATGAAAAGAAGTTCAAACACAGCCAAAAACCAGGAGGCATCACAGATTTGTATTAGGCTGGACAAACTACAGCAGGGCTTGATTTATTACACTACAAATCTATGATCGTGTCCAAGCATATAACTCTTCATCTGAAGCAAACTCACGAATGTCCTTCTTCACGGTTCCAAAAATAGAGAAATCTCATAGGGAGAGATCGAGACTGTATGGGGCCTATAAGGGCTTCCTGTGGAACGTCTACAGTATATTCAAATCGAACTTGATACCATGTGATTTATTATTATCATGCAGCAGATACTCTGCCACGTGATGACTGGGTGTTGTGTGATGTCCTTAGGTTAGTTAGGTTTAGGTAGTTCTAAGTTCTAGGGGACTGATGACCATAGCTGTTAAGTCCCACAGTGCTCAGAGCCATTTGAACCATTTTTTGCAGCAGATAGATGTTTTTCGTCAACATTCGTAGGCATTTGAGCTCGATGGTGCACTTCAGTTTTTGCAGAGTGTCCATGTATTGCTGTGTGTTAATTGTGGCGCTGTATTTCAGAAAGCAAATGAGCAGGAGCCTATGCAAGCAACGAAAAGGTCATCATGGTTTTCCAAGTGCTGGTGTGCACAGATCTGAATTTTTTTCTGTGGGAATGAATCCTTGTACTTCAGTTGTTGGCTCAGGCATTTCCTCTCCAGCTGAAAATGATGCCACTATGTTTCATCTCCCATGACAATATGGGACAAGAAACGATATTTTTCATTCCAGGTGTTGCAGAGGCGTCAATATTCTTGTCTCCTGCTGTTCATCCATCAGGCTACAGGAGACCCACTGCACACAGATTTTCTAGAATTTCAGGTGGTGTGTCATGATGGCAGGAACGATATTGTGACAAATGCCCAACGTGAGCTGAATGTCTTTCAGCATCCGCTGTCAATCATTTCTGATGGCAGAATCCAGTGCAGCAATGACAGAGGAGGTAATGACATGATGAGCCTGTCCTGGCTGTCTGCTAGCTTTAAATGACACGCGATGCAGTATGTCATGCACTTGACATACTGTGTTCATGAAATGTGATTCTGAGCTAAGTAACATATTAAGCTATCTGTGTAACCAGTCGTTTATCAGTGGAATATTTCCCGAATGGCTGAAATATGCTGAAGTTAAGCCACTGTTTAAGAAGGGAGATAAAGAAATAGCATCAAATTTCCGTCCAATTTCACTGTTGCCAGCATTCTCAAAAATTTTCGAAAAAGTAATGTACAGTCGTCTTTATAACCATCTTATCTCAAATAACATACTGTCAAAGTCACAGTTTGGATTTCTAAAAGGTTCTGATATTGAGAAGGCTATCTACACTTACAGTGAAAATGTACTTAATTCATTAGACAAAAAATTGCAGGCAACTGGTATATTTTGTGATCTGTCAAAGGCATTTGACTGTGTAAATCACAATATCCTTTTAAGTAAACTAGAATATTATAGTGTAACAGGAAATGCTGCAAAATGGTTCAAATCTTATATCTCTGGCAGGAAACAAAGGGTGTTATTAGGAAAGAGACATGTATCAAGCTATCAGGCATCATCCAACTGGGAACTAATTACATGTGGGGTCCCACAAGGTTCCATTTTGGGGCCCTTACTTTTTCTTGTGTATATCAATGACCTTTCATCAGTAACATTACCAGATGCCAAGTTTGTTTTGTTTGCTGATGATACAAACATTGCAATAAATAGCAAATCAAGTGTAGTCTTAGAAAGATCAGCCAATAAAATATTTGTAGACATTAATCACTGGTTCCTAGCCAATTCTTTGTCACTAAACTTTGAAAAAACACACTACATGCAGTTCAGAACTTGTAAGGGGTGTCCCAAGAGTATATGTCTAACATATGATGACAAGAAGATAGAAGAAGTGGACGGTGTTAAATTCTTGGGATTACAGCTTGATAATAAATTCAACTGGGAGGAGCACACCACAGAACTGCTGAAGCGTCTTAACAAATCTCTGTTTGCAATGCGAATTTTGTCAGACATAGGGGATATAAAAATGAAAAAGCTGGCATACTATGCTTACTTTCATTCCATAATGTCATATGGGATTATTTTCTGGGGTAATTCATCAAGCCAAGCTAAAGTTTTCCGGGCACAAAAACGTGCAGTAAGAATTATATGTGGTGTGAACTCAAGAACATCCTGCAGAAGCCTGTTTAGGGAACTAGGGATACTAACTACAGCTTCCCAATATATTTATTCCTTAATGAAATTTGTCATTAAAAATATATCACTTTTTCAAACCAATAGCTCAATTCATGGAATCAATACTAGAAATAAGAATAATCTTCACAAGGATTTAAAGTCACTTAGTCTTGTACAAAAAGGTGTGCATTATTCAGGAACACACATTTTCAATAACTTGCCAGCAGCCATAAAAAGCTTAACAACCAATGAAATTCAGTTTAAGAGAAGCCTAAAGGATTTATTGGTGGCCAACTCCTTCTACTCCATTGATGAATTTCTGAGGAAAACCAACTGATTTGTATATAAGTACAACATATCTTCTGCACAATTTCAGTGCAGTAATGTGTTCACTGAAAATTTATGTGTGTGTGTGTGTGTGTGTGTGTGTGTGTGTGTGTGTGTGCGCGCGCAAGTATAATCTAACTTCTGCATCATTTCAGTGCAGTAATGTGTTCATTGTAAATAAGTATTACAGTAGTTGTATTACATGTTTCTTACCTTATAAATAAATAAAAAACTTTTTTATTTTAAATTCAGTGCAATAGTATTTGTAAAATGACTCTTAGTGTTCATTAAAAAATGACGATCATTCCACTTGGGACCTGTGGAATGGTACATTAGCTTATTTGTTTTAGTTTAAATATTTGTCATGTATTGTTGTTCTTCTGACATGTTCCACATCCTGGAGGACCTCCTCACTACGGATCAATTGGAATGAAAGTAAATCTAATCTAATCTAATCTAAGCAGACATTATGCCTTGAATTTCTTTTCTTGACATTCCTTCCTTAGTCAAAAACCGCACTACACCTCGCTGTTCCCCCTTTTCAACCTGCATAGTTAAGCTGGATGCACACACAGCCAGCTGACTGCACATGAAGCATGTGTAACAGACAAGTGGCACATTGGTGAAAGTTCAAGCTGTTCCTTCTTGATACCCAATAGAGGGCATTTCCATACACACATCCGCCTGCATTACAAACGTCCTTGGCATGCTCATTATATAGTTTGTCTCGTTTTCATTTGACTGGCCCTTATATATACTGGAGAGACAGTCATGCAGTTATGATATTCAGTTGTCTGGATTTATTCCTGTAGGTTTGTCTTGGGGTCAGATTTGCAATGCATCTAACAGCCTTCTCCTGAAACGTCAGTAACCTGTGCGTATACATACGTTGTGCATTTCTGCATTCTGTTTTGTAGGATGATAAGTGGGGATAAACTAGGCCATTGTACATTGTTAACAGTGTGTCTGTATGTACATTGTCTCTTCATTATGAATATACTAGTGCTTATTTTTGAGTATGTTCTTTGTGAAATGTTTATCAGTGGTGATATCCAAGAATTTGTGATTCTCCACTTCTTGAGAATTGAATTACCCAGTTCAAGGCAGCGGTGACCACCTTCACCATCATCATTTCTTGTCCATGTCACTGTCATTGTTGTCCTCTTATTAGCCACCACCGCCATCATATGATCTGTCACCTACATTGCCAGTGTCATCACAAGCAGTCTTCACATGCTACTCTTCATCTGATTTATCAGTGTTTTCTGCACCTCCTTCTAACAGTCTTTTATTTATTTATTTCATTAGCAAGTAATTTTTTTGCGAGTAGTACTTGTCAAAAAATACTTTTTACAAAGATTATTTTAAATAGTATTGCAAGAGACATGGAATTTAAGAAATACAATGTCAAGAACTGTTCAGTCAACAACTCTACTATACAAAAGATAATTAACACAAAGTTAGTTAAATAATGAATGCAACATGAACAAATAAGACAGGTTAACAGACGTTTAAAATAAAATAGAGGCTTTGTAGAAATAAAGAACAATCCAAAGGCAGGAAAACCCAATTGTAAAATGTTCTACTTAATAGCATTAGATTATGTTGTGTTAAATACCTATGTGGGTAACAGACAAAACCGTGCTTGCCTAAGGAAGTTGCCACTTAACTCTCCCAAGCCAGGGAACAGAGTCCACAAGGATTATACTACTGCAAACGGTGCAGAGCTGTAGGTTTAACAATTCATACAAATTATCCCTGTTGGTTTAGATATTCATTTACAGTATTTATGGATTTTTTTCATAGGAGCTGCGTATGAAGATGTTAAAATTTCGACAGTTCATTAATGGCAGATTTAATTTGAGTAGAGAGAGCATTGAACACTTTTGTGCTAGCACTCTTTACTTGTATTGTATTTTGTATTGTATGTAGTTGTTAATTGGTCTGTTTGATATCCACAGAAACTGGTTCCCACAAATAAAACACATCAGTCAGTCTATATACAGGGTGTCCCAGCTATCTTGTCCACCCAAAATATCTCTGGAACAATAACAGCTATTGGAAAACGACTTTCACCGGTGTCAATGTAGGGCTGGGGCCCATGAATGTACATATTTGCAAACATTCTAAAACGGAAGCATATGTGTTTTTTAACACAAGCTTATGTTTTTTTTAAATGGACCTCCTATATTTTTTCTTCAGCAATCCATAGCATGATAAAGCACATACACAATGGCTTTGTTTGCATCGCAATATCCCCATTACATCCCGAGATTTAAGACGTGAAGTTGACGCTTGAAACACCCGACATGCGCTGCTAGTGCACGTCCTGAGGCTCAGGCTTGAACCCCACGCTGCCCGTAATCGCGATGTGATTGACATGCGTAATCACACTTCCATATCTATGAAGAGGTCCGAAACGAATAATACGGTCTGCTGCCATCCTGCATTAACGTCGTACATTCCAGCAGGTATTTATCCCATAGGCTAGGGGTGATGCGGTTCTGTAACATATCTGTATACAGCAACGTTAGTTACAAAGTTAACGTCGCTTACCGTTACTAAAAAGGTAATGCCGTTCAACATTAAAACTTTACTTTACTGTAGATCTAACGTTAGTCACAAAGTTAACTTCGCTTATCGTTAATCCGTTACTAAAAAGGTAATGCCGTTCAACATTAAAACTTTACTTTACTGTAGATCTAGCGCAAGTGACAGTTAATCATTCACTCATGATAGTAAAATTCATGTTGATGGTTTTAGTGAAACGACCAAGTGAACTAAAAGTTTTACCGTTGTTTAGGTAAATATGTTTTGATTTGGGAAGTTCAGGTAGGACATAGAAGATGAATGTAAACATCTTTAACCAATTAGTTTTATTATCACATAATTATCAATGTTATGTTTATCTAATGCATTAAATGACAAATTGTTGCAAACAAATGTTTCTTAACATCACTGGGTAAAATGGCCCTTTGTAGAAACTTCCACTGTGATACCAGCACTACATACTAAACATAGCGTCCACATCTCATGCTCAAAGTGATACCCATTGGCTTGCATACTTAGGGTCACTCTGCGGATGAAGGATGCCCTACTTCGTGCTACTGTTTCCTCTTTGATGGCTGTACAAGCATCAATAATGCGTTGCTTCATGTCCTCTGGTGTTGTTGGTTCATGTTGGTAAACAGCATCCTACACTGCTTCCCAAAGAAAATAATCCAGCAGCGTAAGGTCCGGAGATCGGGCAGGCCACCTAACTGGGCCACCTTGTCCAATCCACCTACCAGGGAACGTACGGTTCAGAAGTCGTCGTGCTCGTAAGGCGTTATGTGCAGGGCATCCATCATGCTGATACCACATGACCATTCTCCGGCTCAGAGGTACGGTGTCCAAGAGAACAGGAAGATTGTGTCGTATAAATCTGGAGTATTGTCTGTCATTTTGGATGCCATTTATAAAGAAAGGTCCGATAATGGTATCACCAATAATCCCACACCAAACATTAACTTTCCATGGACGCTGATGCTCTACCTGACGGAGACATTTTGGATTGTCTGCGGACCAATAATGCATATTCCTCATATTGACAATTCCTTTGTTGGAGAATGATGCCTCGTCGGTAAAGAGAACATCTGCAAAAAAATTTAGATTAGTCAGAAGTTTTCGCTGAGCCCACCGACAAAATGTTACCCTATTGCGGAAGTCATTTCCATGAAGATCCTGGTGTAAATGAACATGGTAAGGATGAAATTTATGACGTTTAAGAATACGCTGTGCACTTGATTTCGACACACCAACTTCACGTTCAATTTGACGTGTGCTGATTTGAGGATTCACAGCTATGGTAGCGAGCACAGCAACTTCGGCATGTTCATCTGTGTGTGTTCTAGGAAGATGTCGAGGTCTTGGATTTAAGCTTCCCGTTTCACGTAGACGAGATGTGAGACGACCAAACATCCAGCGCGAAGGCGATGGCTTGTCAGGGAATCGTCTTCTGTACAGTCGTTCTGCCTGAACAGCATTTCGTCCACCTACAACAGGGTACAGTACAGGTATGTAGAGTAGGGTATAAAACAGACATATTAACTTAATAATCATAATGTTCGCTAACAATACTATCAACAAACAAGCAATCTCATAAAGTATTTCCCGTCAACGTACATTCTCCATAGATCAGCAGCATTTCTACCATATCTTCATGTGTGTACATTATACTGTACAGTATAAGTTCCACAACACAACGTTTATTCAAAATGTGTACTACCTCCGTGCCGTCACTAGATTACTCTGATGCACGACTACACTGGCAACCGGTGTACTGCACGCCAAAGCAACAACAAATGGGATGCTCGGAGGGTGGTGGAGTACAGGAGTTTGCATGGGTCGCAAAACATAAACAAGGCGAAGTGGTAACTGTGGCAGTAGTGGGAACTACGTTGGACACTTGACTACGTAGAGCCAGGCCCTGCGCGACAGGCACAATGGCTCATATAACGCATTAGATAAACCTTATTTTGGGTGTGCAGGATAAATAAGACAAACTGACGGGTGTACACCGACCGGTACTGGTTCATATTGTGTACGTAGATACGTAAAACGTGCAAGAGAGAAATCATTATGTGCTTATGAGAGTTGATGGCAGCAGACCGTGTTATTCGTTTTGGACCTCTTGATAAGTATGGAGGTATGATTACACATGTCAATCACATAGCGATTACGGGCAGCATGGGGTTCACGCCTGAGCCTCAGGACGTGCGCTAGCAGCGCATGTCGGGTGTTTCAAGCGTCGACTTCGCGTCTCAATATCTCGGGATGTAATGGGAATATTGCGATGCAATCAACGCCATTGTGTATGTGCTTTGTCATGCTATGGATTGCTGAAGAAA
The DNA here is from genome assembly GCF_021461385.2 of Schistocerca piceifrons. NCBI lineage: Eukaryota > Metazoa > Arthropoda > Insecta > Orthoptera > Acrididae > Schistocerca > Schistocerca piceifrons. The sequence continues at coordinate 92,137,189 of NC_060149.1, read as the reverse complement.
AAATATAGGAGGTCCATTTTAAAAAAACATAAGTTTGTGTTAAAAAATACATATGCTTTCGTTTTAGAATGTTTGCAAATATGTACATTCATGGGCCCCAGCCCTACATTCATACCGGTGAAAGTCGTTTTCCAATAGCTGTTCTATTTTGGGTGGACTATATATATATATATATATATATATATATATATGTGTGTGTGTGTGTGTGTGTGTGTGTGTGTGTGTGTGTACTCATTTTCTGTGAATATTAAATATATTTTGGAAAGAGCTAGTGTGGACCAAAAGAAGAAAAAATGTCCAATAAACACAGGCTTTAAAGTGCATACCTTAAGAACTATGAGCCCTTGTTTATGGTCACTAATGTGAAACACATCTCATATAGATACATACTAACTGACATTGTATTTTTAAGAATAGTAATGATAACGAAGTGTTCGTAGCTCTTCTAGTATGCACTTTAGAGCCTATGTTTACCAGACTGTTTTTCTTATTGTGGCCCATACTACCTCCTTCTAAGACATGGAAAACAAAGAGTTTGCACTAGAAGAGTTTTGTTTCACAGTATCAGAGATGAAGATATGTTCATAGCTCTTAAGGCGGGCATTTTAGAGCCTATGTTGACAAGACCTTTTTGCATCAAAACATTATTCCTGTTTGTTTGATCCCTGAATATGACTCCTGTGCTATGGGCCAAGTCTATTAAATCACTGTTGTAGGTTCTGTCCTATGGGATAATATTTTTGAAGCATGTTGTGATATATATATATATATATATATATATATATATATATATATATATATATATATATATATATATGTGTGTGTGTGTGTGTGTGTGTGTGTGTGTGTGTGTGTGTGTGTGTGTGTGTGGGAACAGAGACAAAGATATACTTTTGTCAGCATTTCAAATTTTAGAAACAGGTTTCTACATTAATGTCTAGGGTGGGCACTACATGTGACTGTAGTTACTCTCTCTTAAGTGCTAAAAATTTTTGTTGCCTATGGCTGTTTCTCCATAATATAATGGTATAAAGTAGTAGTGAGTAGAAGTGGTTAAGGTATGCAGCTCTGTAAGCATCAACATTACAAATAGAAGTAATAATATGGTCGGTCTATGAGACTGAGCTAAGCTGTTTTGAAGCTGAAGAATACGATCAACCCATTTAACTTCCTTACCAATAAGTGCACTGATGGACTTAAAAGATTCCTCACTCATTAGATACTGATGTTAACCTCACCCTGAAATTTTTTACTTGCATGGAAATGGATGAACTGCATTTTGTCTGCATTTAGACACAATCTATTTAAATCTAATGTCTTCAAACTCTTCAGCAAATACAGTATTTGCTGTATCCTCAAGATTATTCATAGCTGTTATGTTAATCATAATGACTGTATCATCAAAAAAAAGTGTAAACTACATCTCAGAGTTGGTAGACACTGGAGGGCTGTTAATATAGACAAAGAAAGAAGGTGAACCAAGTACATAGCCATGCTCCCCTTGGATGATATAGAATATAGATGATACATCTGTGCAATTTTTTTAAAAAACCTTCAGTTTTCTGTCATTTGGGTGATTTTAATCGATTTCCTGGCTGGCCCAGTTAAAACCCATAAACCTGTACCCTTCCTTAAAAAGACTTTAGGTATATCACAAAACTTTCCAAAGGCTGAAGTTCTGTTATCTAATTTTAAGATTTTGTTAGTAAATGAGTAAAAATCCAGTTCACCTGATACATGTTATTGGAAGCTACAACAGTTTATGGTCATGAAGTTGGAGATGTTAATGTGGCTAACTAGCCTTCTAGAAACAAGTTCTCCTACAATTTTTGAGACACAGAATAGGAAGGAAGTTGTATAGTAGGTAGTTACTTCCATTTTATCACCCATTTTATATAGATATTGTAATGTAGCAGAATGGGAGAGTATACAATGAACAGCATGATACCATGCATTTAGGAGACTGTGATACCATTACTCATTGTTTACACGAAGTCATATGCATGCTGAACTTTCAGTTGTATTGTCTTACACTTACTATATCTGTGAAAACTAATTATCTTATGATGAAATTAGGTGAATAATATATAATTGATTTATGAATGATTTGTACTGCAAACTCAAAAAATATTAGACCAAATGTAAAAATATGTACTGTGAATATTATTTGGAAGAATAAAGTTCAATAAAACAGTTCTAATAATGACAGAACTCAATGTAAAGACTCTGAAATCATGTTAGCATCAAAAGTCATGGTGTAATTGGGAACGTAATTAAAGGATGTAGTCAATCTGTTGTTATCAGTGAATATTTTATGAAATTTAGATGTAACAACCAATTTATTTCGACATACTTATTATATAAAACTATTTGCTATTTGCTATCGTTCATTAAACTAAAGTCTGTAATCAGTCATGTGAAAGCGGATAGATTTCAATAGTAAGTTTAATAATGTACAGTGCAAACAATACCGAGAAAGTTTTTGTAGTTGTTGCAAGAATCATCTATGGCAGCAGCCATATTATGTCGGTTCTGGATGACATTGAGTGATGAGAAACTTGTGTTTGTCTTGTAGAAATAAGTAGATGAAAGATAAATTCAATGTGTGGACTAAGTAATTTAATAATCACTGTGGCCCCTACCACAAGAAGTGTCTAGATAATGCTGTATGTGCCTACATGGCATATTTCAAAACTGAAAGGATATTTATTTATTGAAGAACTTTCCCACGTATTTATCGAAACGCATATACGAAATTTGAGTGTGTAAGACTATTCTCAGAAGCGTCAAAACATTATAATACGGTGGAGTCGAGGTGGGATGTCCCAGAAACATCAAGACTGTCAAACTAATAAATTTCTCTGTTCCAGGTCTACGCTGAAAAAACAAATACATCTTTTGACAAGCAGATCAAAAAGAAAGTTTTATGAAACGATTTGGACACAACAGCTGCATTACTGGCCTAGAATTACTGCATTTAGATGCGGCACATCTTCCGACAGACGAAAACCGTTTTTCACTGTCGTGTTTACATTTTAAGGTCTGGAGCGATTTTGCTAGCCCAGTTAAATATGGCGCCTGGAAAACAGCTGTTACAGTTTTTGATTTAGTGAGCACAATCACTATTTCTCTTCAATTAGATGAGTCATAAACGGCTCCAGTCTAATATCTCTACTTGTTCTTCACTGTACAAAAAGTCAATCCGTCCATTACAGCTGAAAATTTTTAAAAACAAGACGAAACCACAGAGTCCAAGCACGTTTTAAAACCAGTTGCGTTTATATGAATGTGAAAACCGATTGTGGAACTCGAAAACAGGCAACTAGAAGCAGATTAGCAGAATCGATTTTGAAGTGTTTACATGACCACCCAGAAGCGGTATATGGAAATTGTTTTTTGAACTCCAGTTTTTGGAGCCCCATGTAAACATGGTGAATGTGATGTACAAGAAATCAAAACGAAGTGAATGCCTGGAATTATCAAGTGGCAGTTCGTCACAGTGTACACAAAGAAAGAGTAGTACTATGATTTTCATATTTTTCAGTATGGTAGTGAAAAACAGTGGTTTTCATATGAACCATTTTTAGCAGTTTTAATTTGCACATTTTAAAAATGGAAAATCGGGAAAAGGTAGTTAAAAACCAACCAATTTTAAATGGCAGTCTGGAACCTGACAGAGGTCTTAGCACGGCACTAACAGTTTTGAATTATAATGTCGAAATTAATCCAAGTGGTGATGAGGGAGCAGTCAGTGGAAATGTTAGAAGTGTCAGCAGTCCATTTCGAGGTCGTAATAACAGAGAACTTTTAGGACCCAATATCGATGTTTTGGACAGCAATTTAGCAATCAGATTAAAGAAATAGCCAAAACGGTGGAATTGGGGCGGCAAAAGTGAGCTAAGGAACATTTTGGAGCAGTCACTGGGTAGCAGGACTGATGCCAGAAATAACCAATTGAAAGAGCTGAAAAACGAAATTTTAAATACTAATGTTCAAGTAACCTAAATAAGAGAGGATTCAGTAAATACAAACTTGAAAGTCAATGCACAAACAAATTGATGTACAGGGTAGTACAATGGTAAGGAAAGTAACTGAATTTAAATCAAGTTTCACTGATACAGTTGAGAAAATCAGTAATAGTATTTAAATAATGCACAGTGTTCAAGCAAGAGAGTCATGTATTAAGATCCAAAAGAGTCAGCATAACCAAAACTTTGATTACAAGTTCAATAATTTAGAGACTAAAACAGATAATCAAATTTCATTGATTAATAGTAAAATTGTCGAAGTAAAAGTAGAAGTAGCTATGTGGATGCATGTAACAGTAATGCAGGTAACATTTTGTAGAAAATAAGCAGAATTTAAAAAAAAAATTCTACTCAAAGTTTCAGTACTAACTGTAGTGGGATGTGGATCAAATTTTTCCAGAAGATAATGAACTTCATCAAGGTGATTTTCTACAACACTGTCATGATAATTTTATTAATGATATAACTAATTTGCTTATGATAAAGTTTGTAAAAACGTTTTGATTGGGGAATCACTCTCCTGGGCTAATAAGTATGCCATTGCAGACTTGACTTACTGTAATTTTTAATAAAATTTTAGTGGGTTAATTCTGGTCAGAAACTGAACAAGCTAGGATCAAAAGCAAATTCTTAAATGGATCACATCACAGAGAAGGAAATGGCAGTATGAAAGTGTTTGTGAGAAACAACTGAGACGATTGATCTGCTTATACAATTCATTTGATGACTTACACAAGCAGATATGTTAAAGAGGTGATTACCAGATAAAATGCAATTGGCTAGATGGTTATTATGAATAATTTTTGAAATATGTAAATAAACTACACAGAGCACTGAAGAGAAATGAAATGCACATTTTTGTTTTAAAAAATGGACGTGGTGGGATTCAGTATGCTGGTAAAATCAAAACTACAATAACATAGTAAAGGAGAAAAGGAGGAAATTATAGAAACGGATATCAGGGAATATGTGATAGGAGAGAATCACAATGGAATGGCAAAAATAGGAATCCCAAGGATCTGAAAATAAGAGTAGATCAAGGGAAGGAAATAACAGACCATTGAACAACAATAGATATGAGAATAGGGGTAATGAGGGATCAACCTATTGGGGCCCTGTCAGTTAGGCGCAAGAAGAAAAAGACAAAATCAGTCTAATTATCACAAAAAGCATCCTCTCACAATCTTTTTTGTAATAATTTTATGTGTATTATATATAATAAAGCTTCTCTTTCTCTCATAAAGAGAAACTTTGGATCCTACAGGCAAAGTAGTAGACACAGATATAAAATGAATAGATTATGCTTTGACAGTAGATTTTGGGAGGCAATGAACACTGATATGTCTGGAGAAAAGTAGGAAACAGCTACTCGCTATGTGGAAGTGAAAATGGATGCAGAATCATTAATAAATTATTACAGTGTATCAAGTAACGAAGTTTTAGGAAGGCCTAATAAAATTTTTGGTGAATGTGGGTTACATGAGTGATGTTGCAGATGGAAAAGGTGAATTTTCTGTTTCTAATGTTTAAACTGCAGAACTTGGCATTCATGTACCTAGGGGTGAAGACGTTATGTTGTAAAGTAATCGCAAGAAGAGTGAAGAAGGTGTCTTAGATAATTGAAGGGAAATTAGTGAAGAAGATGTGACCATCACTAGTAGTGAGAATAGTGAAACTCAATAGTAGTGACAATAGTGAAGACTGTCAGGAAAGATAATAAAGAGAAGACAGTAAATGAAATTGACTTTTATGAACAATTACATGGTATGATTTATGCGGAGGTTAAAAAAAAAGTATGTGCAGCTTGGTTCACATTGGGCAAATTTCCTGGCCAAGGTAACAAAGGAATGTTTGCTTGCTGCTGATCATACTGTGAGGTACAGAGCTCCGTCCTGCATAAATACAAAGGGTTCTTCTTTAGGGAACCATTCTTTTATGTGAGGTAGTAGCTCCCTCCTTAACACTTCCTTGTACTGATCTTACTAAACTGTTCTGTCAACTAAGTACAGTCGCCCAGTGCCTTTGCCACTGACAACAGATAATATCATGACTTTGGTAGAATCTTTCACAGTTTGTGTAATACAGTTGGGATGATATTTTTCACCATGGCGCCTTTGTACAAATTCAGGTTTATTTACCAAAATTTCAAATTTGGGTAAATCTAAATCTGAATGCTTGTGCTACCTGGCCCATGTGAGATAGTTTGACACCATAGAAGCAGTTAACTTCGGTTTTGAAGCAGGCCTAATAGCCTTAAGTTCCTCTGTGAAAGTTTGTGCCTTACAGTTCTGTCAAATGCAATAACCCAACTGAATTCCAGTTCAATTTTAATTATTTTTAAAGAAACCATTTCTCACAGCATATCTTTTTCAAGGAGTGTTGTTCTTCCCTTGAGGGACAAATTCCTCACCAAAAATTTTTTTCTTATTTGCATGCCGTAGATATGATTATGATTTTCCCAATCTTCGAGAAATCTCCTGCTTAGAATATATATTGGTGCCAGTCAGTGCTTTTACCTCCACAATCTTCTGATGCATCGAATCACATATTTTTTCTACTGTTATTGTATTGCACTGTACTTAAAATTACTCATTAATCAGCTAGTTTAACAAGTAGAGGCTACAGTTGTGAAATACACCAGGAAACCAACAATACTAGATGTTAATAATGCAGTCACACTTCAAAACCATCAGGTCTTACTGTTCTCAAAACCGTAAGTGGCGACTGTTCATCAGCAGTCAGCTCTCACAAGAACAACGCAATAAATGAGCTCATTTCATTCAATAATAGCTTCAACCTATTAAACAGTGATAGATGAACCATTTTATAAAACCAAACTCCAGAAATAAATTAACTATTTAAAAAATCGGGCTTGTCTAATAATGAGGCCAGAGGCTGTATGTGAAAGATTGCTTCCAGAGTGGTGGGAAGAGACAAGGGATACTTTAGAGAACTAAGAAGAGATTGATATGCCTGTGATGGTGTGCAACTGAAAGTATAATCACATATAAACTGATATGAGATAAAAAATGTTTTCCAAAGAAACTGATAAAAATCTTTTGTAAGAAATAAGAAACAGAGATGATTGTGACATGCAGGGAAAGACATATATTAATACTGAAACTGATACCTGGGAATGTAACTGTCTAACACAGGAAGTCAAATTTGTGGAGTATATGAAAAATTAAAGGATAGAATTAAACACATCCAGATTTTGTTATGTTACCAATAATAGGGATTAAGATTAAAGGAACTATTGGAAGACATAGTAAAATTAACAAACAAATATATTGCTTTCATTTAGAATTAACAACATACCAATAGTTCATGGTTGCTTTGTGATTCCCGAGTTAAGCAAGGACACTATTTTGGGCAGAGATTCGATTGTAAAAGCTAAAGTAAGATTCTGTTGAACAAATAAAGGAGTAAGTTTTATTGAACCAAGAAGAGGAATTTCTTCTCAAACAAAACTGATAAATGTAAATAGCATAAAGAACACTTATCAGGTCAGGGGATGGAATGTGAACATGGCAGAGGACTGCTTAAGGAAGAGGAGGATTATCTCAGAGAGATGGAAGATTTAGAATATTGTAACAGTTCAGCTGAAGTCGAAGTAGAGGGTGCTGTGAGTCTTTGAAAGATTGCAGGGCACTCTCACTTATGATTTGGTGTAGGGAATACGATCTATGGCCATTTGACTTCTTACATTGTGATGAAATGGTGGGCAGCAGTTTATGGTCTTGTTTGCATGCTCTAGGGAAAGAAATACGGTAAACTTTACCTGTGTTCAAAGGAACAGGGTGCCGACTTAAATGACTGCAGTAAAAGCATGGCACTGGTGGAGCGACAAAGCGGGATTTTTTCTGGAGAACGATGAAGAGACATTTCCAGACGGCCCCGTGCCACGGTTGTATTGTGCAGAAACACATTAAGCTTGGCGCCACGGACAGGGGCAGACATCCAGGTATACGGCATAGCGCCGAAAAGTCGCTGACAGTGCATTGTAGGCCGTGTTAGCGAGCAAGCCGCCAAAAGAAATGTAAACATTCAGCAAATGTCCGTGGGACAGGAAAACTGGCGCCCAGACGTGCAGACTCTGTTTCAAAACATGTTTTGTCAATGCGATTTTATGGCCGTTCCCTGCAAACTTTGAAATTGACGCAACAGGGGAGATAACAAGCTGTTTATGGAGGGCTGTGCTTCCACCCTCTATTGTGGTAGCAAAAGACACGCCAAACATGTGGGAAAGAGGCTGTGAAGCTGAATTTTTTTCCGTTTTCTGCCAATTAACTTTAAGTCTCTGATTGGTCAAACCGATTTGCAGTGCAAAGACCATTCACCGAGCTCAGAATGCAGGGCTCCAGCTCGTGATTGGCTTGTGCGAAATTGGGGGAAGCCAAAAAAAGAGAAATGTGCTTTTGGAACCGAGCTGAGGAGGCAACTCAGAGAAAGGGAGATCGACTCTCTTGTACAAATGTCTTGTACTGACGCTTGGCTAGTAAAGAACTACAGGTCTCTACCTAAACAGTGAGACTTGTGTCCTTTGCTAGGGTGTGACTTAGAGCCTGTGCCAGTCACCTTCTGAACCATCAGAGGTATTGCTTATATCATCACGGTCACAATGAGTGATGCGTGGGTGTACTTATTTGTCTTGAGTCTTCCATCTAAACATTTGACGTATTCCGACACGCACAGTCGTGGCACGGAGTCAAATTGGTTTGGCAGACCAGCAAACGGGTCCACCTGAACACTGGAATCCGTCGGGGTTTCAGAGGCTCCTAGGGAAGTACCTGCATTCTGAATTAGCCGAATGCGAGACCGCTCACTTGCATTTTTCGGGAACGCGTATTTAGTAACAGATTTCCGCCGTCCATGACTTCAGTCGCCGAACGCATCGTAGTGTGCCGCCTTGACCAGTTGGATGGTAACGTATTCGCGGCTGCAACGTAGGGCTATAATATCTATTTCTCAGCACCCTGTTGTTTCGAACCATATTTTTCCTTTTTTTTGTATGGTAGAATATAGATGCTTGGTGGTGGCGTAGTTTGATGCCACCATAGATACCATTTTAGTAAGGCTTTTGTTAAATAAATATTTTTTGTATGATGTTTCTTTAATACTTCTGTTGTCTTGTCTTGTTTGAGATCAATAAATCGATTGTGAATTGGACTACAACTTCTCCCTGAGTTCTGATTAACAGTTCCTTCGCAATTTTATGGCAGTTTAGATCAGAAACGTAAGGAGTAGCTTCTTCATTTGGTGTCCACTGCGTGGATCTTTTACTTAATTAACAGTAATCGTCTTTCAACTTAACCACAGTCGAAAAGAGTATTCAGGAAATCTGTAGGGTATTATCGTCGTATATTTAATGAGAAATCAGGGAGATAAAGAACTATCAATGGAATCATAAGCTAAGATCTCATGAATTATTTTTTAGTAAGTCTCATGTTAAACCTCTCTCAAGAAGGAAGGCTGTAGACAGGGAAGTACAAAAGATGGAAAGCTGGTGACTTACAGAAAGGAGTTGTAGCAATACAATAATCCAGTCGTAGTGGTATGTAAAACAAATGGAGGAGTAAGACTTGTATAAGATTCGAGACTTTTAACAAAATACGTTGAAGATCGAAAGAAACTGATACACCTGCCCAGTATCGTTTAGGGCCCCTGTGAGCGTGTAGAAGTGTTGCAGCATGACATGGCATGGACTCGACTTTTGAAGTAGTGCTGGAGGAAAGTGACACCATGAATCCTGCAGAGCTGTTCGTAAGCCTGTAAGAGCACAAGGGGGTGGAGACCTCTTCTCAATAGCAGGTTGCAAGTCTTCCCAGATATGTTCAATAACATTAATGTCTGGGGAGTTTGGTGACCAGCGGAAGTGTTTAAACTCAGAAGTATGTTCCTGGAGCCACTCTGTAGCTATTTTCGACTTGAAGGTTGTCGCATTGTCCTGCTGGAATTGCGCAAGTCCGTTGGAATGCAGAATGGACGTGAATGGATGAAGATGATCAGACAGGATGCTTACATATGTGTCACCTGTTATAGGGGGGAGCGGGGGGTTGTGGGATGGAGGTGGTATGTAATGTAACAGAATGGAGAATGGAACTGTATAAAACAAACAGAATGATGCCATGCATTGCAGAGATTGCAGAACAATTTACATGATCTTTACATGTAGTTACATACATCCTGAACATTCTATTGAATTGTCTTACACTTCCTATCTCCATGGAAACTTAGCTAATGAATAAATTAGGTGAATAATATACAAATCTAATTGATTTAGGGAAGAAATGTGCTGCAAACCCAAAAAATTTCGATGTAAAAACCAATTTATTCTACAATACAAATTATATCAAACTTGTTGCTATCATTTATCAAACTAAATTCTCTAATTGCTCTTATGGAAGCAGATAAATTTCAGTGCAAGTTTAATTATACACAGTACAAACAAAACATAGGAAACTTCCTGGCAGATTAAAGCTGTGTGCCCGACCGAGACTCGAACTCAGGACCTTTGCCTTTCGCGGGCAAGTGCTCTACCATCTGAGCTACCGAAGCACGACTCACGCCCGGTCCTCACAGCATTACTTCTGCCAGTATCTCGTCTCCTACCTTCCAAACTTTACAGAAGCTCTCCTGCAAACCTTGCAGAACTAGCACTCCTGAAAGACAGGATACTGCGGAGGCATGGCTTAGCCACAGCCTGGGGGATGTTTCCAGAATGAGATTTTCACTCTGCAGCGGAGTGTGCGCTGAAATGAAACTTCCTGGCAGATTAAAACTGTGTGCCCGACCGAGACTCGAACTCGGGACCTTTGCCTTTCGCGGGCAAGTGCTCTACCATCTGAGCCACCGAAGCACGACTCACGTCCGGTCCTCACAGCATTACTTTTGCCAGTATCTCGTCTCCTACCTTCCAAACTTTACAGAAGGACCGGGCGTGAGTCGTGCTTTGGTAGCTCAGATGGTAGAGCACTTGCCTGCGAAAGGCAAAGGTCCCAAGTTCGAGTCTCTGTCGGGCACACAGTTTTAATCTGGCAGGAAGTTTCATTTCAGTGCACACTCCGCTGCAGAGTGAAAAATCTCATTCTGAATACATAGGAAGTTTTTGTAGTTTTTGTGAGTTATATAACCACCTGTGGCAGTAGCCATCTTATATCAGTTCTGGATTACATATTGTGGTGTAAAATTTGTGTTTGTCTTGTGGAAATAGATGAAAGATAAATTGCATTGTCTTGACTACATCTTTAATAATTAGTGTACCAGAAAAAGTGTCTTGATAATGCTGTATGTCTCCCCTCATCTCCTCCTCTCCCCCTCTCTCCTCCCCTCCCCCATCTGGAAATTGGCAGGAAAAGGACACAGTCTGTGCTGAGCTGTTGGATAAGATGGATGTAAGTTTTTATTTTGTGTGTGATGCCCCTCTCTCTTCCCCTACCCCAGGTATGCATTGTTCATTTAAACAATTTGAGTTGTCATAGACAGTTGCTCCACCCAGTGTGTTCACCATGAGGTTCAGAGATCAGCTGACCTAGTCCACAACACTGCCACCAGGGGGCGCTGTCATCCCTCTGTCTCGTCCTTCCCCTGACATAATCCAAGATGGCGGTCTAGGAAAAAATGGCGGGAAAAGGGCTCAGTCTGTGTCTAACTGCTGGGAGGATGGATGTAATTGTTTACAGATGAGATGTCTCAGCAGGAGGAGTATATTAGCATCTGAGGGCTGTGTCGATAGCATTGATATTTGTTGAAGATGAATACGCTTTATTCAATAATGAATGTGCTTTGCAACTCATACTGATTAATGCGTGTGCTGTAAATGTAGATCATTTGATAAAAGTACAGTCAGTGAGTCTTCGTAAGTGCAAGAGGCAAGACCTTCACGAATTCCGGGGCAGTCACCCATTTGTAGACTTGAGGAAATCCTGGTGAGGAGAAGGGATGAATTTATTACGTGTACTAGATGCAAGGACACAGCCAGGGACTATAACCATAGCCTCCTGCACAATGAGTGGAAAGAAAAGATAATGTACGAGTGTGTGGTGAATGTTTTTTGACAAATAATGGAAATGCAGCAGGATGGCGTGAATATACATTTCAGTACTCGTGGAAATAGATGCTTGTGCTGGAACTGCCTACCTTTTTTTAAAATTGCCTAACTCCCCACATGAACTCCGCCCTATTTGACATGAACCATAGGTGTTCACCTTAAGTGTTGGAGGCGAACTGATCTAATTCGCAACACTGCCACCAGAGTGTGCTGATGGTCCCACAACACTCCCTCTCCCATGACGTAGTCCAAGATAGCGGTCCAGAAAAAAAGGGTGGGAACCAATATGAACCCTAAATCCAGTCACATGTTAGGCTTCAGCCAGTAGAACGGCAGTATCTGATCATCAGAGGTGGTATGGGCAGCTCTGTGACCTCAGACTCGCTCAATCAGCCAGCAGTAGCAAAAGAAGGAGAGGAAGAAGAAGAACCATGAAGTGTCAACAGCACCAACGGTCCAGTACAGTCCTGAAGAACAAGAATAAATGGAAAAGTAAGTATCCCATATCATAGCCTTGTCTGTAGTTAGCATCAGTATTGTTATTGGTTGTTTTTGCTACTTGGTCCATATGTAATGCTTCCTCCTCTTTAATCAGAAAAATCTTTTGACACGTCCAAGCCTTTTGGGGCGAGCGCCAACCTGTCGACCTCCGTCGCGTCCGGACCTGTAGCAACCTCAGCTGCTATCATGTCAAGACCTGCACTGACCTCTGGACCTATGGCAGCAAAAACCTCCAGGATGTCTGAACCTGTATCAGCAGTGTAGGGTCCTGTAGCTCACATAGCCCACTTGCTGGAGCAGGATACATAACTGTTACTGTCTGTCCCACTCTACGATATGTGTGATGAGGACACGTGGTCTGCTTCCAACATACCAAACGCTGCTGGTGGTCCTAAACAATATCGAGCTGGAGAACAGCATTGGTCACCAACATATGACCCACCCCAGCAGATCATCCTTGTGCTGTTACAGGCGCAGAGTGCAGATGCTGTGGATAAGAAGGTATCAAGCGTACCCATGCTTTTCAGTTCTACATACAATTTTGCTCCATGTGGAAATATGTGTAAATGTGGGTATATAATCACATCACAACTGGGGCCTGTATGTGAGACTAGAAATTGAAAATGCATCAAAGAGTGTTAAAGTGCCTATTTCTGAGTTCGACTGGTATGAAATATGTCGTGCAGAGCGCCACATCAATCAGCAGATGACTACAGAGCATTATCCAACTCGTACCCCCCAGACATTCCCTTTACAATTTTACAATAGACACTTTTATAATAGTGTATGACGACTCTGCACTATGTGTGAAATCGGGTGAGAAGTGTGTTTATCCACAGCAGGCCTCAGTTATGAATTTACACAATGTGAATACTGCGCTACGCCTTGCATTGGACAGACTGAGTCATTGGTTGTCGAGCATAGATTCTGCATACAGTGATATTGTAAGCTTTCCACATGTGAGTTGTGCACATGTTGATGATTTGGAGCAGTACTTTTGTTTGCACATGAATCCAGAACCAAAAGAAAAACAGGTTAAATGTGTGTGTGAAAAACCCAAGTATAGTGAGGTATCCATTTCCATGTAGGAAATATACTTTGAATTTATAGCATATAAAAAAGCTTTGTTTGGGAAATACTGTACAGGTCCAAAGAAGAAGATGAAGAAAGAGTCTCATGATTTTTTTGAAATACTGCATCAGATATATATATATATATATATATATATATATATATATATATATATATATATATATACAGGGCTATTACAAATGATTGACGCGATTTCATAAATTCACTGTAACTCCATTCATTGACATATGGTCACGACACACTACAGATACGTAGAAAAACTCATAAAGTTTTGTTCAGCTGAAGCCGCACTTCAGGTTTCTGCCGCCAGAACGCTCGAGAGCGCAGTGAGACAAAATGCCGACAGGAGCCGAGAAAGCGTATGTCGTGCTTGAAATGCATTCACATCAGTCAGTCATAACAGTGCAACGACACTTCAGGACGAAGTTCAACAAAGATCCACCAACTGCTAACTCCATTCGGCGATGGTATGCGCAGTTTAAAGCTTCTGGATGCCTCTGTAAGGGGAAATCAACGGGTCGGCCTGCAGTGAGCGAAGAAACGGTTGAACGCGTGCGGGCAAGTTTCACGCGTAGCCCGCGGAAGTCGACGAATAAAGAAAGTAGGGAGCTAAACGTACCACAGCCAACGGTTTGGAAAATCTTGCAGAAAAGGCTAAAGCAGAAGCCTTACCGTTTACAATTGCTACAAGCCCTGACACCCGATGACAAAAGTCAAACGCTTTGAATTTTCGGCGCGGTTGCAACAGCTCATGGAAGAGGATGCGTTCAGTGCGAGACTTGTTTTCAGTGATGAAGCAACATTTTTTCTTAATGGTGAAGTGAACAGACACAATGTGCGAATCTGGGCGGTAGAGAATCCTCACGCATTCGTGCAGCAAATTCGCAATTCACCAAAAGTTAACGTGCTTTGTGCAATCTCACGGTTTAAAGTTTACGGCCCCTTTTTCTTCTGCGAAAAAAACGTTACAGGACCCGTGTATCTGGACATGCTGGAAAATTGGCTCATGCCATAACTGGAGACCGACAGCGCCGACTTCATCTTTCAACAGGATGGTGCTCCACCGCACTTCCATCACGATGTTCGGCATTTCTTAAACAGGAGATTGGAAAACCGATGGATCGGTCGTGGTGGAGATCATGATCAGCAATTCATGTCATGGCCTCCATGCTCTCCCGACTTAACCCCATGCGATTTCTTTCTGTGGGGTTATGTGAAAGATTCAGTGTTTAAACCTCCTCTAGCAAGAAACGTGCCAGAACTGCGAGCTCGCATCAACGATGCTTTCGAACTCATTGATGGGGACATGCTGCGCCGAGTGTGGGAGGAACTTGATTATCGGCTTGATGTCTGCCGAATCACTAAAGGGGCACATATCGAACATTTGTGAATGCCTAAAAAAACTTTTTGAGTTTTTGTATGTGTGTGCAAAGCATTATGAAAATATCTCAAATAATAAAGTTATTGTAGAGCTGTGAAATCGCTTCAGTCATTTGTAATAACCCTGTATATATATATATATATATATATATATATAATCTCAAACTGTATTTGTGTTTTATTTCATGCAATCTGTCTTCAGGCCACAAGTAGCCCATCGGGACCATCCGACCGCCTCGTCATCCTCAGATGAGGATGCAGATAGGAGGGGCATGTGGTAAACACATTGCTCTCCTGGTCGTTATGATGGTTTTCTTAGACCACAGCCGCTACTGTTCGGTCGAGTAGCTCCTCATTTGGCATCATGAGGCTGAGTGCATCCAGAAAAATGGTAACAGCGCATGGCGGCCCAGATGGTCACACATCCAAGTGCCGGCAACACCCAACAGTGCTTAACTTTGGTGATCTGACGGGACTGGTGCATCCATTGTGGCAAGGCCGTTGCGATTTTATTTCATACCTCTCTCATTATAGTCCAATCGGTCAAGTAGCTCCTCACTTGGCATCACGAGGCTGAGTGCATCCAGAAAAATGGCAACAGCGCATGGCGGCCCAGACGGTCACACATCCAAGTGCCGGCAACACCCAACAGTGCTTAACTTTGGTGATCTGACGGAACTGGTGCATCCATTGTGGCAAGGCCGTTGCCATTTTTTTTCATACCTCTCTCATTATAGTCCAAGTATTACACTTATTAATACGGGGAGTTAAAAAGTCTCTTCGTAGTGCCATACGATTGTTAGCCGCATGTCCCATATGCTGCTGTGAATATGCCAAAATGAAACTTAGTGAAATACAAGTTATTAATTTATTGAATATTCATTTTTACTTACAAATTTTCACATTAAATGTTGAAAGTGTCCCCCCTGTTGTTGAATTCTTAATTCAATTCGTCTAATCATGTTTCCAAACACAAGCTGTAACATTGCTTCTGTAACAGAAGCACTGAAAGTGAATATTGCAGTTTTCAATTCATCGATGCATTTTGGACGGATTTTATAGACAGTTGCTTTCGCTGCACCCCAGAAGAAAAAGTCAGGTGATTTTAAGTCAGGCGACCGTAGAGGCCAAAGTCCCTGTGAAATAATGCGACCACCAAAAACCATCAGCAAGCAGTGACATTGAAACGCGAGTTGTATGCGCGGTTGCACCATCTTATTGAAAATAACCTTTCAGTATTTCACTTAACACAAGGTCTTCTATGAATGGGTACAGAATATCACTGCAGTATCGTTGTGCGTTTATTGTTTCGTTGAAAAATATGGGACCCACAATGTGACATCTAGAAATTGCAATCCTAACTCCTATTTAAACAGAATGAAGTGGTTCCTCATGAATACATACTGGATCTGCAGTACTCCACATATGAGGATTTTGCGAGTTCACGTACCCAGATGAATGAAACCACGCCTCATCAGTGAAAAAGTTTCATTAAGAATATCCCTTCCATTTTGTTGAACGAAATTTTTGAATCATTGACAATAATGCAGTCTCTTGCCATCATCGGTATTTTTCATTTCTTGCACGACTGTCACTTTGTATGGGAAAAGTTCTAATTTTTTCCTTACAGCTTGCAAAACGCTAGGACGACCACTTCTCAGTGTATCTGTCAATGAACCCGTACTTCGAAATTTGTCAATCAAATCTCGCACAGTATCGCGATGTGGGAATGTTGTCTCCGTGAAAAACTGAATTAAATGTTTGAGGAACTGAAACTGTGTATTTACCGCCAGCTTTGAACACTTGTTCGACTAAAAACACACGTTCTTCAATGGTTAGCATTTTAACAGTGACAAAAACGAAACAAACGAACAAAGGAACTAAACTTAAACGTTCACATCAACTCGTAACGACACACACCAACGATATTACTGACGCTGTCTGAGATTAATGAAACAGTGGAATGTTGGGAGAGTCCACTTGAAGGGAAGTAACCCAACCAGATGAACAATCATATGGCAAGCGTGGCTAACAATCATACGGCACTGCGGAGAGACTTTTTGAACACCCCAAAAATTATTTTCAATATTGCACCTATTATCATGCAGAAGCCGACAATTGCCTCAAACATTTCCTCACCAGTCAATGACAAAATTAATTATGAAGTTACTCTTCATGGGTAAAATATATACCAGAATTCTCTGTGTAGCCAATATAGGTTAGTTGGATGGAGGTATAGTGTCTACACATACCATTACCATCCTTACAAGTGTCTCTTTCTACATATGCCAACTACTTGTCAGTACCTAACGTAGTCGGTATCATCATAGGGCGTGTGAAATATCCTCATCACAAGGACTTTGTTGTTGGTGACTGATCCTGCGAAGATGCAAAAGAAGACCTGAAGAAGAAGAAGAATGGAATACTCCTTCCTAATAATATACAAGCTATTATTGTAGGTCCATTCAACTGTGACAAAACTAATGTCGTCATGGCGCTGTTAACATACGTAGATGGAATCCAATTTGAAATGTTTGTGCATTCCCAAAAACAGTGTTGCATCCCAAGTATCAGCTATCGCAGGAGATATTGTGCGGTGTAAAAGGCGTTACATACACGAAATTTGCAGAAAGTGATGATATCCTCACACTTGAAAAAGCAAAGCCGAAGACTATCTTCATATTTTACGATGTTGCTGTGGAAAACAAAGACCAAATTCGAAAATATTTCTGTTTCGGTTGTCATATTGATGCTGATGTATTTTATCTAAGTCAAACATATTCCAGAATACTGAAACAGTTGGTTAGGCGTAATGTAAACCTCATTATAACCTTCAAACAAGACAATCTGAGTTTAAAACACATTTAGCATGCACATATAGGAAATGACAAGTCGTTCAGTGACTTTGTAAAGATATCCTCCGATTGCTAGAATCATTCACAGTATAAGTTTCTCGTTGTTGATAAAGCAAGAAAACTGAAAGACGGCCGGAACAGGGGAAACTTCCAAGAGTTTCTATATATATATAGCCCTATAAGGGAGGTGAGAACATCAGTATACGCTGCATCATGGACAAATTCGTGGGCCTGTCTAGATCTCAATCCGAGAGAATGGGGTGTACATAGACACAACATTCGCTTGTACATGGATCTAAAAATTCAAGCTATCGTGCATAAAGTTGGAGGTATGCGCAGGGAGCTGGAGACATATTACCCAGACTCTTCTGAGAATGACCAATGCATTAAATGAGTCAGTTAATGAAATTGGTAAGAAAGTAACCGACTTAACTGAAAAGCTCGAGGCTATTGAGGGGAAAATAGGTGCAGAGGCCCTTGTTGTCGAGAGGTGGGAGCAGGCTCATAATAAGAGAAAGAAGGGCGTATATATAGGGCTTCACGCTGCAGACACATCTGATTAGTATACACCGAGATGTCAACGAAGCAAAATGTCATTCAGGTTGATAACGTAAGGGGCATATGGATCGACGGCAAACACTGGAAGAGACCTTTAAGCTGTTTACAGAATCTCTCAGGCAGCTCTCAGCATAAACAAAACCACACGATAACGATGGTGCTGCTATTGACGAATTAATTATCCATCACGCCCATGGCCAGATATGTAGGACATTCAGCGTCAGCAGGGGAACGCCGTACATGCTGGGTATGCAGCCTATAAATGTCACTGATGGCACAATACAGATTGATGAGAACGCCATGCTTAGTGAATCTTATTATCCTAAGATCCGCGAAAAAACCCACAAATTATTCAGTTAATGATAGGAAAATGTACCATGATATACTGCATTTGACTGACGCACATAGGACGCAAAAAGCAGGAGCAACAAGTAATATAAAACCATTATAAAACTAAAGTTTGAGGATGAAAACAACAGCAGCAGCAGAGGCGGTGATGGTATTGACATAGAGCATAAAGCAATGAACAATCGAATCCCGCAGTATATACAGTATATTATGACGACTGCAATGAGCTAATAGATTGATTACGTCTGGTCATGACATCAACTGTTGTGGGTAACACAGCTCATTCGAATAAGGCTGTTTGAATAATCTCTGAGTTCAGAGAGAGAAGTATCATCGAGTAAGTATTGAGACAGTAGTTAGAGAACTGCACAAACCAGCACGTAAAATATACCCTCATAGGCATGTTATGAAGATTTGGATGACCTATGGAAGGCTGATATGAGGGTATATTCGCATGGGAATAATGGATTCGAATATATTTTAGTGGTTATTGATACACATTCCAAATTTGACTGGGCATTACCTGCTAAAACCAATGCAGGCAGAAATGTTGTGGCTGTTCGAGCGTTTGCTGCAGACAGGGACGAGTCGATGCCTCGAGAACCTCCAAACCGATCACGGGCGGGAGTTTTACAATAGGTATTTCCAGACCATGATGCAGCGGTGTGGAATACATCACTACTCAACGTTGAGCCAGCTGAAACCGAGTATCGTGGAACGTATGAACAGAACTATAAAAGGTCAAATGTGGATGTGTTTTAATCGTCACGGATCATACAAATGGCTGGATATCCTCCAAGAAATGATTGCTCAGTATAATCAAACCAAACATAGATTAAAGATTTGGATGACTTATGGCAGGCTGATCTTGTAGATATGAGAGAATATTCACACAATAATAATTGATTCAAATATATTTTAATGGTCATTGATACATACTCCTAATCTGCCTAGGTATTACCTGTTAAAACAAAACTGGGTAGAAATGTTATGGATGTGTTTGAGCGTTCTCTACAGACAGGGACGAATCGATGCCATGACAACCTACAAACCAATTACGGTGACGAATTTTACTGTAAGTATTTCAAGACCATGATAGAGCAGTATGGAATATATCACTACTCAACATTCACCCACCTAAAGTCGAGTACGGTTGAACATCTGAACGTAACAATAAAAGATCAAATGTGGATGAATTTTAATCTTTGCAGCTCATACAAATAGACAGGTAACCTCCCAGAAATAATTGTACAGTATAATCGAACCAAACATAGCACAATAAAAATGAGATCAATCGATGTTTGTAATAATGAACTCCGGATATAGTGTACCATCTTATTAAAATACTGGATCCACGTATACGGCAATTTAATGTGAGTGATTTGGTACACATCACAGAACACAAGATGGTATTTGACAAGTCACACCTCTCAAACTGGTCTAGTGAGTTTCCAAGTGCAAAAGAACAAATCCCGGAACTTACATCTTACAGGATAGCAGTGGCATTGAAATTTCAGGATGCTTTTACATCGAGGAAACGCAGAGGAACTCAAAACCACACGTTTCTCATACAGCATCTCATAAGAAGTCGAGGGTTTAGAGCACTAGTTAAATGGCTTTGTTTTCCTGCAACACAAAACAGCTGGCT